>NC_141919.1:29534482-30144899 GCF_057802395.1 Ceratotherium simum simum | reverse complement strand
TCTTGGCTTTCAATTCTATTCCATTGATGGAATAGTCTGTTTTTGTGCCAGTACCATACTCTTTTAGTTACTATGGCTTTATAGTATATTTTGAAATCAGAGAGTGTGATACCTCCAGCTTTGTTCTTTTTTCTCAGGATTCCTTTAGCTATTCGGGGTTTTCTGTTGTTCCATATAAATTTTAGGATGCTTTGTTCTATTTCTGTGAAAAATGTTGTTGGAACTTTGATAGGGATTGCATTGAATCTATAAATTGCTTTAGGAAGTATGGACATCTTAACTATGTTAATTCTTCCAATCCAAGAGCACGGAATACCTTTCCATTTCTTTGTGTCTTCTTCAATTTCTTTCAACAATGTTTTATAGTTTTCAGTGTGCAGATATTTCACCTCTTTGCTTAAGTTTATTCGTAAGTATTTTATTCTTTTTGTTGCAATTGTAAATGGGATTGTATTCTTAATTTCTCTTTCTGCTACTTCGTTGTTGGTGTATAGAAATGTAACTGATTTTTGTATGTTGATTTTGTATCCTGCAACTTTACCGTATTCGTTTATTACTTCTAAAAGTTGTTTGGTGGATTCTTTAGTGTTTTCTATATATAAAATCATGTCATCTGTAAATAGTGAGAGTTTAGAACACTTTAATTAAACCTCTCCCACCAGCATTTTGCATGTTATAGATGTCCAGTATTTTCAGTCACTTTGGTTTAATTTACCCCAAAATTGATTATTAATATTACCATATTATCATATTTCTATACAGTCAGTGGTTTTTTTTAGATTTACCTGTAAGTATCAGTTTTTCACTCACTATTCTTTCTTACATCTCTTTCTTTCGGTATTCACTTTCCTGCTTCCTAAATTATATCTTCTAGATTTCCCTCAGTAAACGTCTGTGGTAGAAACTAATGTTTCTTTGTCTGAAAATATCTCTTAAAACCTTCCTTAATAAATTAACATCTAGATAGGTAAAGGGTACTGTAATAACAGTTATTTTCTCCTAGCACTTTTGAGATATGATTCTTGTCTTATGTCTTCTACTACTCTTGTTGAAAAGTTTGCTATAAAACTAATTTGCTTCTGTTTGAATACTTATTTTGTCTTCTACCTATTTTTAAGTTTATGTTTATATGTTTGTTGGTGAGGTAGATTTAGTTGGATCTGTCTTGTTTGAGATTCATTTAGCTTCCTGAAGAGATAGACAAATAGATAGACAGACATAGATTTATATAGGTGTATAGATACACACCACAATTTATATATATGATATTGCAATTCTTGAATATTTTTTATATTACTCTTTTAAGATTACTTCTGCCTCTTCTCCCTCTGGCTCCTATTAGACAAACATCTAATTTGTCACTTATTCTTTTATCTCTCATATGCTCTCTCTTGTCACTTTTTTTCTTCATTGTTTCTCCAGCAATGTTATGGATAATTTCTTTAGTTCTGTCTTCCTGTTAATTCTTTCTTTAGCTCTGCTTAATATATCAGTCTATTTACTTAGTTGCAATGACTATATTTTTATTTTGAAAATTGTAATTGGTACTCATTGAAAACAGTCTTCTTCTTTTGATAACATCTTGTTTGTTTCATATATTTTCTTACTATCTTTCATTTTTAATAATATTAAACAATTATTTCATAATCTGTGTTTAGTATTTCCTGAATCTGAATGTTTTGGTTTTTCTAATCTCGCTCTTTGATCCTTCTACTGACTCTCACTCAAGATTTCTTCACGTGTTTTGTAACTACAGATTTGAGCTTCTGCTTAGCATGGCTTTATATTTGTAGTCTCTAGGTGACCTTTGTTGAGGGTGCGCCCTTCCAGAGAAATTTTGTGATTGACCGTAAAAGGTACCAAACCAGAAATAATTTTATGTTAAATATTCTCTGTGGAATTTCCCTGTCCTTGTCAATAGTATAAATTCAAACCCAAAATCTGTGAGAGATTTTCAAGAGAGACTTTTTAATCTCTTGTCCTTGAACTCCCAAGGCTCTTGGCTGAGATTGATAAACGTCCCAGAGAGCCAAAAGATCAGTGCCTCCATATCGGTTGTTTCCACTTTTTCTTCAATTTTGGCCATTGAGGATTTTCTTAACATATTTCTCTCACTTTTGCATTTCAAAGACTATGTGTTATATTTTCTCTAGTTTTCCAAAATGTTTTTATAATGAGATTGTTCGTTATTGGTTTACCACATCTGATGCATCTTTTTGACTGAAATAGAGCTAGTTTGATTTGTATTTTCACTGTAGCTCTGTAAGTAAAGATAAAGAACTCACAACTAATTATGACTGAAGGAAGAGTTATTTGTGTTTCAGGAGAAAAAAAGTAAGACCTAATGTTTACCCTTCCTTTTTTTTTTTTTTTTCTCCTTTAACAAAGGAAGGCTATTCTGGGCTTTGGCTCAGGGGCTGTTTATGTAATATATGGAGTGAGGCTTAATCCTACTAATTCTCTTTCATTCTTGGTGCCTTTCACTCTTACCAGTCATCTTCTGCCCCTTTAGCCAAGTCCTGGACTTGCTTATGACTGATTGAGAAACGAGGACAGGAGTTTTGGTATGGAGAAAAGGAAATGCCAAAAGAAGGAGGAAAATTCCTCTAACCACCTATGCATGTGTCTATATCTGTACGTGTGTGTGTGTGTGTGTGTCAGAGAAATAAAGAGAGAGAGATTGTATGAATGTATGTATTATATATGCCTGTATGTATTTCTGTGATACTTTTGGAACTCAAAAATTTCATTGCTAAAATAATTTTGTATGCCTAGAGTGGGTACCTATTTGCATTTGTTTTTCATAATTATTTCCATAATTGATTCTACAAGTAAATACAGAAATAGCTGGCTTATTCCTACCACCTGCCTAGTACAGATCTACAGAGAAGTCAATAATACATATTTAATTTATTCCTCACTTTATTTTCTAACAAATCTCATGATTACAATATTGGAATGATATCCAACTTAGTATTTTGTTCCTGCATTCAAACACCAGAGTTCTTTTACAGAAAATAGATGCCCTTTATGAGAAGTAAATGGTCAAATATGGAGAGGTGGGTGGCTAATTGTAAATGTTATTTGAATAAATTTGCATATGAAAGGTTCTCAGAAAACTTCTTTTAAGAGAAAAATTTTCTAGGTGCATGTGCTATCCATAAATCATTTTATTTGGGGTGACTCCACTCCTATACTCATGCCAGCATCTCTGGCGTCGAAACAAAAGCTCCAAAGTTTTTGATAGGATCTTCTTCTCCTCTCAATCAGTTGGTTATCCACTTAGTAAGTTATCTGTTTTATTTGGAAGGATTTCCATATTTTGTGATTGCCATTCTCAAGACCCGATCAAAATACAGAAGGAAAAAAGGGAATGGAAAGATATTCGGCCAAAAAAAGATAGAAAATTTGGATTGATAAAGGGAGTGAATTGGGTATATGAATATGTTAGAAATTATAGATTAGTGAAAATATTTTGTGGTACTAGAAATAGAGGTTTTTATTGGTCCCATTCTTTGGCAATTCCCATCACATGAAAGAAATGTCCGTTTAAATGTCCCTAGAACAGATATTGATTAAAACATTCCCTGCTTCACAGTTCTTTCTAATGCAATTTTCTTTGTTAAATTTTGATTGCCTTTTGAGTGAAACAAGGGACTATCATTGGACTATTGTTCTCAGGAAGCCGTGGATCCTTGAAGTCCTAACCAGCTATACATGCATTATCTCTGGCACAGAAGTGCAAGGAAACAATACATTCAAGGATGCTTTGTTGTTAGTACCTTCAAGTCTATTCCAACTTCTAGAGATCCTGTGTAGGGCAGAGGGGAACCCTGCTGGGTCTTTTTGCACCATCCTCTCATCTTCCAGTGCTATATCACACAATGCCTCATTGCTATTCACAGGGTTTTCATGGCTGCCACAGTATAACAATGGACAGACAGGTGGTGTGGCTCCCTGACTGGGAAACGAGCCTGGGCCAGGGCTGTAGTGGTCAGAGCGCTGAATCTTATCCACTAGACCACCAGGGCTGGCCACTGACAAGAGTGCTTACCACTGATGTTTTTCTGTTTCCTTATCTACCAGCGCCAGCCCCAACAAATCAGTATGTAAAGTCCACACTCTATTTTATAAGAAAAGCAAAGTAATATATAGTTGATTGTGAGGTGTTAATATTTATAGCAAAAATTCAATGATCCATTTTTATTAATATTTCTAAATTGCTTCCATAATGATAGCTCATTACTCTTGTTAAAATACTTCGAGAACTTTGACACTTGTAGGGGAAAGTGTCCACTAATCACCTGGTAGTAGACTCAGGCTATCAACACATGTTAAATTACTGAGCATTACTCCACTTTAGGAGCTTCCCTGAATCACAAACTAAACAAAAAGTTTTATTTTTCTTAATTGTGTTACACCCATGTTCTTCCTCTGAGAAGTATTGAGGGTTGGAATGAACATATAATCCGAGAAGCTGAAGGTTGAAGTATCACATCCTAGGTTTAGAGATGACGTATCTAATCAAGTTCTCCCTCTCACCAAATTAAGAAACATTGCTTTTATTTTCAATATCCATATTAAAATCTTTACATCTGTTATTTAAAATTTTATTATTCCATTCAATAATACTTTCTGTTGATATTTAATATAGTACATGAAAACAGTAAGAAAGTCTTTAATAAAATGGATGAATAAATAGCCAATTTATAATCATCTAGAAAAAAAAAGAAAACCTGCTATGAGTAAGTTCACAGAATTGTTTGTCAACTTTTTGAAAGCTAAATGTGTTTGTGGGCCCAGAAGGAGAATGAGGGATGAGACAATGTGAGTATGTAATACACCTGCATGCTTCCTATAAGCAGAGTCTGATCTGGCATAGTTAACTTGGCCAGGAGTGCAAAACTACCGAGAAGGCGATGTTACCACTTCATTCTCCATAAAAAGATAGATTCTCTTTTCTAAGATTATGCTACTACTTTCAGTCTTGCTGCCGGGGTGACCATGTTAATGGTTCAAAGCAAATCTGTCACTGTTCCTCAAAACACTAGTTCCAAACATATGCTATGCTAATAGAGGGACAGAAAGTATTATCACCTTTCCATACAAAATTCCAGCCTGCAAAAAAATGTTTTTTAAATCTAAAAAAAAAAGAAAATGTATTCCCATGTGGTACAAAACGCCTTAACTTGCCTCAAAAGTCCTTTATCAATAGAGGAAATTTTCTTCAACTTCAGTTCCTTAATTTATTTTTTCATAAAACTAAAATGTTTCATTCATAATGGATTTACTATTCCCTTAAAATTCAAGCTTTATTAGCAGAAACAGGTGCAATGCAACTATACTTTTCTCTTAAAGGATCACAGATGAACATAAGGAAAACACACACAACATATTATCTCTATATTAAATACATTGCTTTCTTTAGCTCAAGCAGCAACTTCTGGACATCTCCCATGCCAAAAGCATAGCAGGAAGTTTTCTGAGTAGGCAAAAATGAACAGGGTCAAGGCATAAATACCCACATCCATAATACGAGATAGAATTTGTCGAGGACTATAGTAAAGGTACACAAAATGGTGGAAATATCTAAAAAATGAAAAGTAATTCCTTCTCTAGGTGTCAAGACAAGATTCATTGAGGGGATGTTAATTGAGGTGGCCCTAAAGAATGGGTAGAAAGAATATTGAGGCAGAGAAAAACGGATGAACCAAAGTATTGTTCAAAAAAAATGAAAGTATGTGTTTGAGATATGGTGTGAGTGGGGCCGGCCTGGTGGCGTAGTGGTTCAGTTCGCACACTCTGCTTCCACAGCCTGGGGTTTGCAGGTTCAAATCCCGGGCAGGGTCCTATCCACTGCTTATCAAGCCATACTGTGGCAGACATCCCACATATAAAGTAGAGGAAGATGGGCACGGATGTTAGCCCAAGACCAATCTTCCCCAGCATAAAAGAGGAGGATTGGCAACAGATGTTAGCTCAGGGCTAATCTTCTTCACCAAAAAAAAAAAACCAAAAAAACAACATATGGTGTGAGTATAGGGCACAAGGGAAAATAGTGGGACATAAACTTGAAAGGTAGAATAAGGATGCATGGGAGAATTGTGGGAGAGAATTGTAGGAAGGTAGAATAGGAGCAAGTGACTGAAGTCGCTGAATACTCCAGCTTTTTTTGTATAAACAATAGAATTTTTGAGATTCAGCAAGGTGATTTCTACGTCATTATCGGCGCTGTGTATTAGGATAAGTATCTCACAATTGTGTTCATGCCAGGACCAAGATTATATTATACAGGAGATTCTATTTCTGCCTACCTTTTACACTTGAATATCACAAGAAAATATTGATGCAAAATATAGACATGCCAGTACGTATATACAAAAGATTTTGAAAAACAACCGATTATCCAATTTGGACCTGAAATGGTGGGGATGAAACCATTTCATTTGAAATAACTAAATGATTGAGAACAGACAAAGTATTGCTTATTTAATTTTGCTTCTGTAGATACCTTCACAATATGTGTTTGAAGCCAATTTGAAAGTTTTTGATAGTTTTTATGATTGCAATATCAAAATACTTTTCTGTTGTTTCAGGTGATGGTGCCTGTGAATTAACTGAACAACTGTGGTAAGTTGGTTTTTCTCTTTTCAAATCTGCGTAGAATGTTTTTCTTTCTGAGATTCAAAAGGATTTATGTTGCCTATAAAACCTACAAAAACGTGAACACTGAAATGGACTGAAAGTTAGGCATGCCCTAAAGTAGGCTGTGCTTTTTCCCAGGGATGTAACTCTTCATTTTTTTCTTCTGAACTGAGCCAAGACTGAATAAATCAGAATATCTCCTGTACACACATACCAGGGGTCTAGGAGGGGCTACTGTTTTCCAAATGTTTTCCATTTCACATGTGCCATCTGCTTGCCCAGGGATGACCCTGAGAAAACACCCAAATGTTCACACCATCAAAAGTGCAGAATGTTTTTTAAAGAAATTAAAAAACAAACAAACAAACAGTAATTTAAAGTTATATAGAAGTTTGGTAAGAAAGAGCAGATGTTTCTCTCTTTTCTGCTTTCATTTCATGGAGGTGTTAACAATCATGGCCATGATGTACACACAGGCTGACTTTCATTTTTCCAGTTTCATAGCTGATTAAATTCGACTTTGTTTTAGTTGAATTACCATATTGGAAAGCAGAAATTGAAAGAGATTTCTATCTTTGATATGAATGTGTTTTGGTCCATTTGGGGACATCTATTTGGTAATATTCTATGTGTGAGAAGGAAATATGGTATTAAATGTTGTATAAAATAATAATAATGATGATAAAATATATGCTGCATAGTGTGAACTCAAAAAAAAAGAGGAAAGAAAGAGTTTTCCTCTGGCAATCCATTGGGCGTTATAGGATGTTTTGTTTCTTCTTTTCTTTTCAATTAAAACTAAGAATCTACTTTTCAACCAGATATTGTCAACGAAGACATTGTTTTCATAGATTCTTCACTTAATCAAACTCTCAATCAGTTAGAAAAGTAATATCTTGTTAGTTACTGTATCAGTAGTTACAAGGTGTATTCTATAGTGTTTATATTGATAGTGAAACACTCAACACTTACTGGCACAAATCTATTTTCTTACAAGGAGAGAAAGAAGAAACATTATTTATATGTCTTAACTTACATAATTGCCTTGGATTATTATGATTACTCATTGAAAACTAAGATGAGTGGGTATAGTTTTTAGCCATCTAATTCATCTCTAGAGAAGTTGGTATCCTTTCATCTCTGTCTTCGAAGAACAAACCCAACATATTTCTATACTTTTACAATACTGGGAATCTGGTATTTTCAAGGACTCTCTTCACATTGTCAAACTAATAAGGAAAAGACTTTGCATCAGGTTGTTACCCATTTTACTTCCTTGAGATTTTTCCAGTTTAGAGTAGACCAAGAGAAAGTGTCACTATTTTTCTCTTATTCAACTCCAATAAGGAAAAGGTTATGAGGGAGTGCCTTTGTATAGCATCCTGCTTCTACCCATAGACTAGGCTGTGGTAAAATAAGAGATGACCAGAGTGGGAGATGGTTGGAAAGAGGATAACAAAAAGTTTGGAAGTGTAAGAAAAGTTTACAAAGAGTTTGGATAAGAAAGAGGACTGGGCAACTGTATGGGATGCTGTATGGGATATTATTTAAGGAAGAGCCAATATTGGGAAAAAAAATTTGGGTGTCTTACTGTATATTACGTAGTGCTTCTCAAACATTAATGTGTCTATCAATCACCTAGACTATCTTGTTAAAATGCAGATTCTAATTCATTAGGTCTACAGTAAGTCTTAAGAATCTGCATTTCGGGTCAGCCCGGTGGTGCAAGCGGTTAAGTGCACGTGCGCGGCTGCGGCGGCCCTGGGTTCGCCGGTTCGGATCTTGGGAGCACATTGACCCACCACTTGTCAAGCCATGCTGTGGCGGCATCCCATATAAAGTGGAGGAAGATGGGCATGGATGTTAGCACACGGTGGATCTTCCCCACAGAAAAAAGAAAAAAGAATCTGCATTTCTATAAGCTCCCAGGTGATACCAAAGCTGCTAGTCCAAGGACCATACTGTGAATAGCAAGATATTATATAAATAATTTTCTCCTTTTGCCTCTTATTCAAGGAATTTCAGTCAAGACATTACTTTTCAAGCGTTTGATTTGGATTTGATTTTTAGTGTCGTTATTTCACTTCATATGAGATCAATCTTAAGATTAGAGAAAAAATGCCCAGTTTTAGTTCAGCCACACACAAAAAGAACTGAGTCTTGCTAGCTGCCAAGGCCTACTTTCCTTCTCATTAACTGATTAACCTATGGTAAACTGAAAGATCAAAGAAAGTCAATCTGTTTGAGTCAAATCATTTTCAAGTAAATGAGATGTAAGATTTTGCAAAAAATAAATGTATTTTTCTAGTATTGCAATCTGTTCAACAGCAATCATATCATCACCTTGAAATAGTCAAATTATAAGAAGCAACAATGGTCATAGTGGTTAGAGAGTCCTAACCATACTATAACTAGACATTATCATCGTTGCTATGCTTGCAAGTACTTGACTTTTGCCTTGAAAATGTAGTAAAATGTCATTGGTTTTGTATCATGTTCCTATTGACATTATGAATGTTATCTAGTCTAATTGTTAAGCTTATTCACATTCCAAGGAGATTATCAAGAAGGCAGGATAGAAGTCAGACTAGGCAGGGTGGGTCAGTAACCATGAAAAATAAACCCAAGAGGCCCTAGTCCACTAGTGTAAGGAAATCTGAAGGACTTTCTGGAAACTGGATTTCCCTAGGAGCCTGGAGAAGGCCTTGAAAGTAGAAGTCTAAAATCAATTTGAATTTTTCTGCTCAACCTCTTTCCACTAGATGACTGTTTCTTCACTCAAACTGCATGTCAGAATCACCTGGGGAGTTGAGAAAAAAATAGTTAACACCTAGGCCACACCCAGACAAATTAATTCAGTCTGTCTCTCAGGGTGGAGGCTGGTATCCAAAGATTGATGCTCCAGGTTCCTGGTGATTCCAAGGGGAAGTGGAGTTGAGAACGAGTGCCCTGCATTAGGGCCTGAGATTTGCATTTTTAACCAGCTCCCAAGTGCTGTTGGTATTGCTGCTCACATTTTGGGTATTAAGGGTCTAAGAGTCCTTATAAGTTTTCCTCATGTTCTGCGAGGGTCAGTATCACTTGAGGGTAGTTATCTTCTCTCTAAGGATGAGGGGAGGAAGAGGAGAAGTAGAAAGGAGAGAAGAGACATCCAAATGGCACATGGTAGGGACCCTGAATAGAAAACTCAACTCCCCACATGATTGGATTTGAAGGGCAGTGGAAGAATCCCTGACCTCCAAAATAACTCATCTAGTTAAATCATATGGTGCCTGAACTTGTACTATTAAAATGCATTTGATTTCAGTGCTTTCCAAACCTGACTGTGCAAACACTATCCTTTGGTACAATTGTTAAAAATATAGAGAGTGGATGGAAGGGGGTGCAGTGGGCAGGGAGCTGAACTTTACTAATCATTCCAGATGATTTCTAGTCAAGATGTTTCTAATCAAGAATGGAGTTTCACAGCCATTGTTTTAGACCACATACTACCTTCTTTCCTGCCCTTCTTTCAACATGCATATACATTCCTCTTCTTTAAATTAACATTCGTATGTACTATTCCATGTATCATCGGAGCTCAATATAACAACAAAATAATAATCATAGCTAACAGGTATATGGTGCTTTTTATTTGTCAGACACTGTTCTGAGTGCTTCATATGCACTAAAACAATCTTAGATAATGTGTACTATTGTTATCTTCTTTATGTATAAAGAAACTGGGGCACAGAAATATTAAATTGCCCAAGCTCACATAGCTGGTAACTGGTAGAACTGGGATTCAACCCAGGCTTTCTGACTCCACAGCCCTGCTCTGCCAAACTACCAATAAATTGTCAGTTGATTCATATTTTCAACAAATATTTCTGGAGCAGCTTTTATACACAAGGTGCTAGGAATAGAGCAGCAAGCACAACAAAATCACTGCCTTCATGGAGATTTTTTTTCCCGTCTGAGACACAGGCTCTTGTTTTTAGAATAGCCAGACATTTTAAAAAGACCTTAGAATTCACGGTAAGAAGACATGGGATTCAAATATGACCATTCCATTTGCTTTCTGAGTGATCTTGGCGAATCTCTTTACTTCTTTAGTAGTCTATTGAAATAATGTGAAGATATCTAAATGAGTTATTTTTATTACTTTACATCATCATTGACCATAATGAAAGAAGTTTTTTGTGTATGTATGGCTTTAAAAACATATTAATTGAAAAAGACTGATTTTCCTCATGGCAGTAGATACTAAGGGCATCCTGAAAGCACTAGATTTCAGAAAGGTGTTGGTGGTGTTGGTGTTGGTAATGATGATGATTGTCATAATGGTGGTGATGGTGATGGTTGAGATTGTGAAATGGATGGTAACAACTACCACTCATTAAGCACTTACTGTGGCTCAGACATTGTGCTAAATTTTTTATATTATTTTATTTAATCCATGCCACAGCCCTATGAGGTAGTACAATTACTGCCCACAATGTAGAGCTGGAAAGTGTGAGGATTAGAAAGCTTAAACAACTCACTCAAGTCACATAGCTAAACAAATAATGGAGCTTGGATTTGATAGCTAGATCATTACCTATTGCTGTGTAACAAACCACCCCAAAGCTTAGTGGCTTAAAATAACCATTTTTTATTCCTCATCATTCTGTAGGTTGATTGGGCAGTTATTCTGCTCCACCTGAGATTGGCTAGGGTCACTTATGTGGCTACATTCAACTAGGGGCTTGACTGAGATATCAGTTCTCCATGTGGCTTGTCTGTCTACATGGTGAATTATCCTCCAGAGGCTCCACATGACCTTTCTCTCTAGCGGAATAGCTTAGACTTTCACATAGCATGCAGCTCAGTTCCAAGGAGTGTTCACCTTGTGTGCAAGTGTTCAAGTGCCTCACCTTACAACGTGCTTGCTAAAGCAACATTGGTCAAAATAAATCAAATGGCCATGCCCAGAGTCAATTAGGGAAGAATCAACAAGGGCAAGAATACCTGGAGGTATGGTTCAGGCCCCCATACCAGATGTGGCTGACTCCAAGACCCACTGTGCTTTTAACTACCATAGTATGTTCCCTCCCTGGAGGTATTGAAAGTGAACACTGGAAGAAAACAGACCGTAGTATCATTGAAAAGACACTATGGATAGACTTGACCTGGGCTTATTCCAACAGCAATGAGCACATCTAAGTATTAAAGAGGAAATTTATTAGAGAAAATTCAATATTGAGGTGGATGACAAGGTTCAAAGTTCAGGAATTCAGAGTTTTTGAAAGGATCTCTCTGTAGTCTGATTAGCAAGTAGAGTCAAGGCGTAGTTGCCAAATTGTGAATATTTAAAACATAGATTTCTACTCTTGTACTAATGTAGGATCCCATTTTCACAAGTACACACCTGCATGTAGGGCAAAAACAGGAGGGACAGCAATAATATTGGGTCTATTTAGATTAGCAAATTGGGTCTTACTTGAATCCTCAAGGCTGACACCAAAAGCGTGCAGACAAGACCTGGATCTGAAAGATTCAGAAGGCAAAAGACTCCTGCTGTTACCAATGATGCATCTACAATGTAGAGAAACCTCTTAATATGAGTTTATGAATGACTTTGGATTTTGAACAGGCTTGTGTCCCAGTGGGCCTGTCAGAATGAGTGAGTTAGAAAACGGACATCCCACTTATCCAGAATTTTATCATTGTGGTCATCAATTTTCCCAGCCTATTGTACCACAGCATCCTAACTTAGGGCCAAGGAGAATCTTGATTGTACAGCAAGACCATAATAATATAGTTTTGCCTCACTGCTTTTCAGCTATATTTTTTTTTCAGGAGCTCTACAGAAAACATCTGTCTCTAGGACTATAAATTTGGTGCTTTTTACCAGCTCTAAATTTTCTCTATTGCTTAACAGTAGTTGAGATCAACAGCTTCCTCCCATCATTTAGGGACTAACAATGTAGAAAATTGAGTGAACTCAATATGATCACCACTCAAGGGTTCTCCCTGTGAACCAAAGCCTTCTTTAAATTTTGAAATAACTTCCAAATAAGAAGGCAGAAAGGAACAAAAAGGTGTATGAGAAAACATGTTTTTGCTTTTTCTCGGCAGAGAATGGAAGTGGTAGCGTTCCCCTTCTGTTGTGACTGGAAGAAGGATTCATTTCCCATGTTCTTCTAGGGAGTTCTATTTTACTAGTCAATAAAAACTGAATCTGTATTGCCGTAGATGGAAGAGAACTAATTCCCTACTATATCAAATAGGGATTTCTAAGTTGTACCAACAAAATAATTGGGTGCATGTACAAACGAGATTCCACATGTGCAGAATTCAAATTTTGTGTATGCAAAACAGATAATTGTGCAATCAAATAGGTACCTTTGATTAAAATCATCGTATATGCAAATTTGTCACTTGCTGAAGTAGTCATATTTTGGCACATGCATACATAATTTGTGGTTTCTAATTTAAGGTAGTTTTATGGCAGAAATAGTCTTACCTATTGGATCTCATGCTTTAAATATTAGCCAAATATTACTTTTTTCAATTTTTTTATTTTCAGTGAGCATATTCTGTCATTTTAAAGATGAAATTTCTCCTTGTATCAATAACATTTTAACATTTATGAAAATTAGATGGACTTAAAAATCAATTAGTACATTAAATGTAGTGTCTTAGTTATCCTTAAAGTAACCCTTAACTTATTGGGGCATTTTGCAGTAAAGAACATCTTATAATCAAGATATTTTGTTAAATACCATCTTGCAATCAATACTATCTTATCATAAACATCATTTTGTTATCAAAAACAATAACAACACACACTTACATTTGTATATTATATGTCAGGCACCTACTCTTCACAACTAGCCTGTGAGGCAGATTTACCATATTTTATAGATGAGGAAACTGAGACATAAATCACATGACTCTCTCAGGGTCCCACAGCAACCACGTGGCAGAGCTAGGAAATTCAGAGCTTGATTAGACTGTGGCTGCTTTCCTCCACAGAATCAGCACTAACTCTGCTTCAGTTGCTCCTCTCAGGCAGCTGTGACAGAAACTGTAATGAGACCTACTTGTGTGGGAATTACCTCCTCTTTCTTTTCTCTCTTACCTTTCCTAAGGCAAAAATATATAAAAAATAAAAACTCAAGGCTTTTGCTTTTTGCATTTCTCTCACTCTCTTGCTTATCTTTTATCTGTCTTCTGAAGACTCTGGGACATTTGCAAACTGGTTAGAGAGCCTAGGGAACCCGGAGGCTGGAATCTACCATTGACTGGTAGTGGACTAGTTTTCAGGGAGCTCAGGAATTTGTTTTCCTATGTAGCTTGAGAACCATATTAAAAGCAAAAATCTAAGGACGACTGTATTCCAATTTCATTTGATCTTTGCTCAATACCCTCCAATGGCTCCTTAATCATACTCAGAATGAAAGCCAAAGTCCTTACAATGGCCTTCAAGGCCATTGCCCGTGATCTCGCCCCCTCTCTGACTTGGTTTTCTACCTTCTCCCCCCTCTGTCACTTGTTCAAGCTGATCCTGCTTCCCTGCTCTCCCTGGAATCTGCTAAGCAATCTCATGGGTTAGGTCTTTTGCTCTTGCTTTCTCTACCTGGAATGCTTTCCCAGCATAACAGCATGTGGCTTACCCTTGTGACCATCAAGTCTCTGCTCAAATGTCATCCTATCACAGTGCTCTTGCCCTCATCTCTGCCTCTTCTTGTCCCACTTAATCTATTTTCTTTTGCTTCCAGAGTACTTACCTACCACACCTATCATAAATTTGTTTATTTCTCCAACTTTTCCTACTATAATCTATAGAAGCTATAAGGAGGCAGTGACTTTGAATGGAATGTTCCCTGCTGCATCCCCAACCCCTGGCACCCGAGTAAATGCTCAGTAACTGATTGTTGCAGGAATACATGAGCAATCAAATGAAGGAAACAAACAAGTAAATGAATAATCTAGGTCTCTGATCCAAGGATTCCCTACTTAGCTGTTGTTAGAATGATTGTATTTTCAGTACAACACAAAATGATTTTCTTTACAGCATTATTACAGATAAAGATATATTAAAGTATTTGTCAATGGTTGCTAAATGTCATTTTACGTGGAACTGAAAGTTATTGCAATTAAAGATAAATTATTAGAAAATATGAAGAGTTTTATTATTTTAGGGAACACAATAAAAACAATAGCTAACCATTATACTGCTTATTATGTATCATCTCTATTTTATATGTTTACATATATTATATAATTTAAACCTCACAACTTTAGAATAGAAGTATTATTATGATATCCATTTCATAAATGAGAAAACTGAGGCACAGCAAGTTTAGGTTACTTGCTAAAAGTCATAAAGAATCCTATAGACTCACATTACAAACTTAAAATGTATATGTATTTTTTCACACCGTGGTTTATTGTTCAATACTAACTCTCCCTAATGATCCTGATTAAGCTTCTCACTTTGAAATATTTTTTTCCACAAGAGTGGCAATATTATTGCATCCTTTTAAACTCATTATCTCAGAAAGCTTGCTTTTAATTTATTCTTTCTGAGTGTTTCAGAAATTATCTTGGAGAAATTAACAAATGCATTAGTATACACATGCTGCACACTTTCCTGGACTAATACCTATAATTACAGGAATAAAAATTTTTCATATTTTTTCTCTAGGTTTAGCCTGGCATATTTAAGACTTTCCTGTTAAAACACATTTTTTGAATCATGTTTCTTCTTAAACCTGTGAACGAGAATAAGCCTGTGATTGAAAACTGGTTTTGCAATGGAGCCTTGGAATCAGTCACTATCACCTTTCTTCAATACCTGACTGATGCTTAAAAACATCAGTCTAGGGTAACTATATGTCCTAGTTTACATGGAGAGTCCCATTCATGTCTGTTTCCCAGTGTAATTATTAATAAATATAGTTATATTACAAGTACTAGCACTAAAAATACTGCTTTCAAAAGTGTTTCAAAAGTGTTTAGCATGAACAATATGTTTTTTGTTCACCTATTCAAAGCAGATATGTGATATTTACAGAAAGTCTTTACCCTAGAGGTAAAAGAAAGAAAGATTTAATGTCCTCAATAATTTTATTTTAATTTCAAAAGGAATCAGTTAATTAAAATCCAGAGTGCAGGGGGGAAATACATGCTCACCAAAATGAGACCCACTAGGCCTAAACTACTTTTCCACTTGCTTAATAGAAATTTTCTCAACAAATCTGATAAACCAACTTGAATTATTAAAAGAATTAATCTTTGCTAGAAAGGATAAAACATATATTTTTCTAGGTCTTTCCTAAATTTCACATAAACACACATTGAAAGAATTAGAGAAGCACTAGCTGAAATATTGTGTTCCATTCACTGTTCCACCAAATTCATTCAAATATAAGCCTCGTCTTTGGCCAGGCTGGCTAGCCAAAGAACAAACTCGGCGATCATCCTCAGCATCTGCACTCACAGATGAAGTCCTCCGTGCCTCCTGGCACTGGACAAGCACACAGCCAGAGCGTCTTCTGCTGTGTCTCAGTTTAGTTCTGTTGGGACACAAATTCCTGGAGGGTCCAGCCTGTAGATCTCACACAAAGAGTTTTTTCCTTTCTGCCTTTAAATGAAGGAAATCTCCTCTGTGTTGGGGCTCAGGAGCCTGAGGCAGCTTCTCAGTTCCTGTTTATTTTATAATATTCCAAAGAGGAGAGTACAGCCAACTGTTCATGAAGACTCTGACCTCTACCCTAATTCTTTCCTTCCTTTTTTTTTTTTCATTATTATTCAGAGGGCCTAAATAAGAAATGAATACAGAAACGTTAATCGTAATATTTGTATGTGTGTTTTTTTGCATATAAAGTTTTTAATTTTTAGAAAATTAGGAAAGCTCTTCATTTTTTCCTGATATTTTGCTGTTTAAAATGCATTTTACTGCAACTCTCCCCCCCTTCCTCCCTAGATTATTACTTTAACCACTGCTATAAAAAGTGTGTTAGTCTTCACAGTGGTTGACTGCTGCCTCAGAGGACTGAATTTTCTCCCCAAATCTCCCCACCATCCTCTGTGAAGCCTCCAGTAAGGCTATTGCAACTACTGTTCATTTTCCCCACACATACCCTCACTCTTCAGTCTGTTTTATTTGCTGGGTCTTTTCTACTAAAATATATTGCTAGGTCTGCCATCTGGGAATATTTGGAGACCTTGTCTCAGTGGCACTCCTCTTTGGTTCAATGAGAGGCAGATTAGCGGGTCAACAACCCTAGGGGGTAGATCCCCACATGGTGCCTGCCAAAGGCTCACAGAGTTCATACTAGTCACTTAGACAGAATTAAAGAAATCTAATGGTGCCTGGCATTGCAAATGTACATTGGAAATTATTTTTGTACCTAAGCTTACAAACTAGGGCCCATGTAAATCAATTCCATCTAAGCTCAGGGTACACAGGTACTTGCCTCTTTTTTTAGCTGGACGTCTAAATTTTTTCCTGATATAAGTCTTTTCTTATAAGGGGAAGAAGACTACATTGGGCTTTGAAATCTCTGAAGATAGCTGTCCCAAAATCTAATGGATATATATGCAAACGAGGCCCCCAGTGGGTGGTCATAGTTGTTTTATGAGACGGCATGTTTTAAAAGAGCATAGCTCTGGAATCATAGGTTCAGATTGTACCTCTACCACTTACTTTCCATGTGTCTCTGGATAATTCACTTTAATTACCAGGTGGTGTCTTCAAATGGAAAATGGAAATCAAAAGCGACATTCACTCCAAAATTGTGTAGATTAAATGAGTTAATGTAAATAAAATGCATATAAAATTGCCTGGCTTAATGACTGTTTCTTCACCCAGCATACTGGGAATAATCACTCTCCTTGCCCGTATTCACTTTCACTAAGTTTTTCAGGTCTAGGAATATACACACACGCATGCACACACACTGAGCCATGTTACAGAGCAGCTAGAAGCCCTGTGGGGTGACATATGTGCTCACTGAAAGAACCAGTAACCTTATTTCACATTTCCTGAAAAAATGTGTGAGAGGATTGGTTTGCTGTGATTACTGACCCAGCTTAGGCTTAAAGCAGAGGCAGAATCTGCAAGCATTTTGAGCTCCTTGTGTAAGATTTGCTAGAACTTCACTTTCCTCCTGTTTATCTCACTTTCTCCTCATTTTTTTATCTTACTCTCTGGGACTATGTCTGAAGGCCGTTGATCAAAAGGAGAAAAAAATCTATATCTTGGGGGAAAAATTGTGGAGAATAAATATTTGACTGAAACCTCTGGCTGTCTTCACAGTGCTTGTGAGTCCAAATGAAAATGAGTGAAAATGCCAAACAATTTTAAAGACTTTTGGACGTGGGGATGCTTGTTAAATGAAGGCAGAACATGTGGATTCCTTATTCTTTTTTGTGTCGGTATTATGTCTATGTTATGGCATTATGTTGGAAGACCTGTGTTTGTTCAACCTATAGATTGAGTCAGGAAATAAATTTCCTATCACTCAGATAGCACCGAGAGAAAAAAAAATGTAAATACTTCAAAATTTGAAATACTATGTATAGAAAAATGATATATTGAATGCATGTCATGTTCAATAAATTGTAAGGGATATATGAGCAGCTTTAAAAACTATTTGAGTGTTTCAGGACCCACAATTGTTTCAGAGGGACTTCATCTTTTAAGGTCCCATCCAATGTGGAAATTTTTTTTTCCGCCAAATAGAAACACCACTGAACATCTGAAAGAAAATAGTGAAGCATGAAAAAATTAATGATGAGAAAATTCGTTACACTGGAAAGTCCCGATAGCAGTAGTTAGTGATCAAGGAGTTCATTTTATTGTACAATATTGGCAAAAAACCTACACCTACAAGTTACAAGAAATAGTAACAACCAGGGTGAAAAAGCAATCAATTTTAAAATGTCAAGGAATCTACTTACTTATTTTCTAGGAGTTAGCTTAATTAGAAAAGTTGTTACAAGTGCCAAGACCCTGAAAGGAACATATTTTACAAGTTAAATGGAAATGTGGTGGATTCTTAGTGAAAGAACTCAAAGACTCAACTTCAATATACCAGGTGATCAGTGTTGGTGTCACAGACGGATACTGTTTCTACACTGAATAAGCTCTTAGGATGGAGCTCTTTGACCCGTAGAAGTCCTGGTCTTTTGTTCAAATGTCACCTTCCAATATAAAACTTTTTGTATCCAAAATAAATGAGACACAAAATCTTACAATAGGCAGCATGGGAAACTGAAAATCCAGATCAACCATGTTGATATAGCACAGCCTCAATTTTCTGGCCAAAGTCTTCCTTTAGCTTAAGATTTAGAAGAAAAAAATTTTCCACATTGAGTTCTTCCTAGCATGCAGATCTGAAATTTGGCCTCCCTGTCCATTTCTTGGAATTTTCTTAGTATCTATTGCGATGAGATTTCTGAGATCATTACCGAATACTAAAGAATGTATATTCTGCACATTATGTTCTGTGTATAATGTGATGTTTCAATGCAGCCTGGCCTTCTTTTTTCATCCCCAGATCTGTGAGCAAAATGTTATACTACTTTATAACGAGAGACCCAAGGGGTTCTCGCTCAGTCTTACAGGCCTATAAAAGGCTTTTGAACATGACTCTATTAATTTTTCTTCCTTTTAAGACTAAATTCCTTTTCAAGACATAGACTATTTCATTTCATATCTTAAAGCTCTTTAGTGTCTAGGAAATGTTTCTCGTTATTAAATGCCAATTTTGGTAGGATATCAGTAATTAAATACCTACTGTCAAATTTCTTTTCAGCTGAGTTAATGGGTTTGGACTCATGGGTGAAATTTAATTCATAGTCCTAAACATTATTTAAGTCAATACATTTCACAAAATAATTGCATACGTATTGTATTTTAAAAGATAATTTGATTAATGGAGAAAGGTTTGGTTTTTAGTAATCACAGATGTTGTCTATATTTTAAGTCAGACTTTACAGCAGGGTGAAACTGAGGGAGCTCAATCCTGAGTGAATGCTCCTGCAAGAGTGGTTATCCAGCCATTTGATTGCTGGGAGGAAAACAATTTTACATACCTTGTACATGTAGATTAAAGTAGAAAAAGAATTTTGAATGTAGACTTTTTTCCAAGCCTGTGCACTGAGTAGAGATTATTTAAAAGATTTCAACAGTGAAATATGTAATATAATCAAGAGGAATTACAGTATAATAAACTGTTAGGATCTAATAATGATAAGATCTTCTTTGAACAATTTCTCCTTCCTCATGTATTACATTATGAAAATGATTTAATACCATGTCCTTTACAAGGAGAATCTCTACTCAATCCTCACAGACGTTTTATTTTTATTGTGGTAAAATATACATAACATAAAATTTACCATTTTAATCATTTTGAATTGTACACTTCGGTGGCATCAAGTATATTCACGTTGTTGTGCAACCGTCATTGCTATGCATCTCCAGAATATTTTCATCATCCCAAACTTAATTCATAAACAGTAGCTCGCCCTTACCCCCTCTCCCCAGCCCCCACCAACCAACATTCTGTTTTCTGTCTCTATGAATTTGACTGTTCTAGGTACCCCTTATAAGTGGAATCATACAATATTTGTCCCTTGGTGTCTGGCTTATTCCACTTTGCATAATATTTTGAAGATTCCTCTACATTGTAGTATGTATCAGAATTTCATTCTTCTTTGAGGCTGAATAATATTCCACATCCACATTTTGTTTCTCTATTCATCTATGATGGACGTTTGAGTTGTTTCCACCTCTTGACTGTTGTAAATATTACTGTTATGAGTATTGATGCACCAGACATTTTAATTTTTTTTATCATGTGTGCATGATATAACAGACTTTTGATATAGAACAAAATGTTTATGTAAGTTTTATTTGAAACACACATACAGACACACACAAAATACAGGGTTGAGTTTGGTCATAGGCCTATATTTAACTTGTGCTATTATCTCTTTAAATTTCTAGTAATTGAGAGCATGACTAAATCTCTCTCTGTATATGATACTTTTGCTCATCATATCCATTTCTTTAAGTATTTTTTCTATCAAGACAGGTTAAATTTTCTTTAATGTCTCCTCTACGTTGTTGTTGTTTTTTTTTTTTTGATAGCCAGTCGTAATATCCATAACATTATTTTTTTTTCATGGTTCATCTTAAGACAATGAGAGCATTTAGAAGGCTTGGAAGATGAGAATGATGATACTCAGGACCATGCCCAATGTAATATGAATTGCCCCAGTGGGTCTCTCTCATGCTTGAGTATTGTTTTTCTTTTTGTAAAGATTACCTTAAAAGAGCTTAGGTAAATTTGGCTATACTCTTAATGGTCAATGACTGTCCACTAGTTTCCATGTTTTGAGGTTCTTAACCTGGGAGGAATAAATCTAAACTCTCTCTTATATTAATGGTTTCTAAGATTTGATCCAAGTGAAACATTTCATCATTATTTCCTTTTACTTACTTTACCTTATTACCCTCATTTTATTCTGCATTCTCCAGAGAAATAGAACCAATAGATTTATTATAGAATTGGCTCACATGGTTATGGAGACCAGGAAGTACCCCTATCTGCCATCTGCAAGCTGGAAAACCGAGAAAGCCTATGGTATAATTCAGTCTGAGTCCAAAGGCCTGAGAACCAGGGGGGCTACTGGTGTAAGTAATGGAGTCTGAAGGCCCGAGAACCAGGAACTCTAATGTCCAAGAGCAGAAGATGGACATCCCAGCTAAAGAAGGGACAGAGAGAAAATTTGCCCTTTCTCCGCCTTTTTGTTCTATTTGGGCCCTCAATGGATTGGATGATGCCCACCCACATTGGTGAGGGTAGATCTTCTTTCCTCAATCTACTGATTCAAATGCTTTTGGGAATACTCTCACAGACACACCCATAAATAATGTTTTACCGGCTTTCTGAGAAACGCTTAGCCCAGTCAAGTTGACACATAAAATTAACTATCACACCCTCACTCAGCTTCATTCCTATTAAACTAAATTACCTTCTGGAACACACTTCTAATCTATGTTGTGTGGTCAAATCTGTTTTTCTTTTTTCAAATGTTGCCTCTTTGAATTCTCCAAGACATAAGTATTTATCTCCTTCCTCTGAAAATCATAGCAATTTAAATATACTTCTCTTTTGACTTTAGTATTCCTGTTTCAAATGTAATTATAGAAATAATGTACAACTATATTTATTGTTTAAAAATTTGAACAGAATTAATATAAAGTAAAAAGTAATAATTTATTTATCTTATCTCCTAATTCTTTCCCCCCGCCACCCTCCTCTTGGCAGCTACTAAGCAGTTGGGTGTGTATCATTCAAGACCTTTCATATGTATGATGGAATTATACTTTACATAAAATCTGTGACTTTCTTTTATCACTTAATATTTATGGTATGTTTTTCTAGGTTAATATATAGATCCACTTCGTTGTTTTTTAATAGTTGCATACTATTCTGTTATATAGATGTGCCATTTTTCTTTATTTCCTTCTGATAAAGAAGTTGAAATTCATAAACAATATGCTCATTAAAATGTCTGAATTATGAAAACCATGAGCAAAATTAAAACACAAAAGACAAATTGGGGGAGATATATTTATCTAACTGATAGAATATAATGTCTATAATATATAAGGAGCTAGCAAATAGGTATGAAATATGCAAGCATTCCAGTATAAATTTCAAAAGAGTACTAGATAAAGTAGTTTATCTAGATAAGGCCACCAAAGATATCCAAGTTTTAATCTCTGGAATCTATAAATGTTGCTTTATATAGCCAAAAAGTCTTTGCAGATGTGATTAAAGTTAAAGATCTTGAGATGAAGACATTATCCTGAATTATCCTAGTGGGCCCTCCATGTAATCACATGCGTCTTTGTGAGAGTAAGGCTGAGGGAGATTTGACTACAGAAGAGGAGAAGGCACTGTGACAACAGAAGCAGAGACTGGAGTGATGTGGCCATAAACGTGGGAATGCTGGCAGTCATCAGAAGATGGAAGAGATGAAGACCAAGTTCTCCCCTGGAGCCTCCAGAAGGAACTAGCCCTGCTGATGCCTTGATTTAGCTCCCATAGACTCATTTCAGACTTCTAGCCTCCAGAACTGTTACAGAATAAATTTCTGTTGTTTTAAGCCACTAATTGGGTAGTAATCTGTTACAGCAGTAACAGGAAACTAATACTAATACTAATAATAAACAATTCTATAAGGATTTCTAGGTGTTATATGCACTCTTCTATGCATGTAAATTATATAAATTAGTTTAAAATAATTTAATTGTCACACAAATCTTAAAAGTTTCTGAGGCACCAGGAATTTAAGTAGTTTGCCCAAGGTCATACATCCAGTAAGCGGTGAAGTAGGGATTTGAACTGAGGCAGTCCAGGTCCTGAGTCCATATTTTTAATCGCTGTACTATACAGCCATTCTAGGAACTATCAATTCCAGAAATAGAAGTTGATGGCTGAGGGACACAAGTTGTCAGCTTGAGAGAGGGGTGGTTGTGGTGACAACTAAAGACGGTCAACATTAAGCGTTGGCAAAGAAGTAGAGGAAAAATGCCTGCATAACATGTGGGTAGGGCTGTAAACTGATGTTCCTTTTGGTGGTGGTGGTAGTGGGCAGTTTTAAAAGATTTAACAAATTGGATAGTGTGCGTTTCTCTTTAGCTAAGCAATTCCGCTTACAGATAAATCCATTGCAGTGTTGTTTGTAATACCCTAAACATACGAACATTTTTTTCTAGCTTACATTAATTATACTTATTTATAAATATGGTGTTATTACCTTGAGCTTAAGCTAGTCCACCAGTATGACTTCTAGCAACCACCCCCTATACACACACACAATGGGACATGTAAGAACAATCTTTGGGGCTTTTTCAAGGTACCACATTTACTGTTCCAACCTACACTCCCTCCAAGGGTCTAATATTTCTCTCTAGGAATGTGACTCTCAAACTCTCTCTGTGAGAAACAATGCTGCAGTAAGCGGTTCAGGTTAACTGAAATACGCTACATCCTTCAGAGGGTTGTGGTAGATGAAAGGATGAGAATCAACAAGAAATGAAAGGACTAATATTTGTTATCTTCTGCGGCTTTTCTGTGCCAGATTTGTGCTAGTACATTCCATGCATTAGCTCAATTAAGCTTCATAAAATCCCATGAAGTTCAAGCCGTATCTTCCACTGTAAAATTGAGGAAGCTAGGGTCAGTAATGTTAAGCAAATTCATGTGGATGACACAGTCAGCAGATGGGAGAGGTAGGATATAAATGCTATCTGACTTTTCACTGCATGGACCCTGATCAGTTTTTGAAATATTAAATTCACATTTGGCAAACAGTTTTGCAAATCAAATGCACAGTGAAACAGGATCCATATTGAATAGGTTTCAGGTCCTAAGTGAAGATCACTAACATGTGTTCAGTGGTTTAATCATGCCAGCTTCAGCTCTCCTTGGGTCAACATAGATTACCACCCAGTGTTTCCTCAGATGGCCTACTGGGTGTTCAAGCACGCTAGTAGTTCTCTCTTATGACAGGGGTTAGAGAGAGACAGAAAATGGACCCCTACTATTCTACTCTAGGAACAGAATGCACAATAAGACTGTGAGATGGTACAAACGTCACCTTTTCTTATTACTGCAATTTGGTCTTTGTCAGATTGCTTTGCAAATTAGAATAGCTTGTGATATGTGAGCCCATGATCTCCTCTCTGCACCTGAGAAATTGGAGCTATTCTTTTATCTGAAATCTTCTCTGCAGTTCTGATGGGAACAGCTCACATCTGTTTACCAGGGAAAGTCTAAGAACTTAACTTCTCACTATCTGCTATGTGTTCCTAATGCCACAAGTTTCAGTGATAGTTACTCATTCAAAAATATTAAATTTTAGACTTTCATGGAATGATACAGAACCCCGTACCAGGTAATGCAATATAGAAAATTTTCTAAATTGCTATCAAAATAACATATTTCATTGGTAACATTTAAAATTGAGAGATAATTTATTGAACTAGAGATGATATTATTTAGGCTAAAATGTCTATGAACTTAAATATGACTGTCTTCCCCTCTTGCCCCTTAGGAATCTTTTAAATTTTTCAAAACATCTTTGTATGTTCTTCCTTTTATTTACTGGAAGATATGAAAATCCAGTGTCCTTGAAATGATATTTTTTGCCTATACTCGAACTTGTTTTCCTTCTAGTTAACTTTTCCCTCACTACAATTTATACAAACTCTTTCTAGTTTTCCCTTGTGAAAACTTCAAAAAACATTGTATCACAATATAAAGTTTGACATAAAGATACATAATAAAAATAGTGCCACAATAATATTGGTTATATCAACTTTTCACTTATAAGCCAAAGAATCATTTTCTGTGGCATAAGTGCTTTATTTTTTCAAAAAGATATTTCTTAAAATTTATTGCTGTTGAATATGTTGTGCTATCCTGAGCTTTATTTTATTTGGTAAAACTTTGCAAGCATAGTTTATTGATCATGTTGCTAGGGGGCTTGGGAAAGAATTATTAGACATTTTATTAAATAAACTTTTGAACAAATTTAGGGTCTATTCTTTATTAAAAAATTATCATAACTATTTTTTCTCATTATCAGTAATACATGGTCAAGAGATAAATACAAGAAATACATAAAAGTAAAAAGAAAAAAGAAATATCCCTCTGCCCAAAGATGTCTTAACCTTTATGTTGCCGTTTATGTCTTTAACTCTACACATTTTTATTACATGTATGTTTTCTAAAAACAAACACTTTATTTTGTCCTTTTTGCAACCTATTTCTGACTCACTTAGAAAAAATGTTTCCATATTCTTAATGATTCATTATTTTAAATTAGATCAAAATAGGTTTTTATTTCTTAAAATCATTACCACATAAGAAATGTAGCTGGTATGATCATAGGTGAAATGTTTCAATTTCACGGATTTTTTTTCATCGTTCTGTTCATGGCCCTTTTTACAAAATTTCCAGCTGATTAAAACAGAACCAGGCGGGGCCGGCCCCGTGGCTTACCGGTTAAGTGCGCGCGCTCCGCTGCTGGTGGCCTGGGTTCGGCTCCCGGGCGCGCACCGACGCACTGCTTCTCCGGCCATGCTGAGGCCGCGTCCCACGTACAGCAACTAGAAGGATGTGCAGCTATGGCAGACAGCTATCTACTGGGGCTTTGGGAGAAGAATAAATAAATAAAATCTTTAAAAAAAAAAAAAAAAAACAGAACCAGGCTATTTGTTTTAGTTCAGGAGTTAGTGCTTTCTCCTGCTCTATATAGCATAAATTCTTAAATGCTGAATTCCAGTAATTTCACGTGGCGTTATACATTAAGCTTTCTCTTGCTTTGCCTTCTCTTCAATAAAGTCTATCTTTAGGAAATGAAAATTATCTGCTATCCACAGGTGACCTACTCTCAATGATTCAAGAATAGATAGATCAGTGCTGTTTATTTAGAAGACTTTCAAAATCAATATTTTTCAAAGAGAAAATAAAACATCTCATAAATCCTCACCAAAAAGAATCCTGGTTTTAAAAAATTCCAGCACTTGAGATTTAAGCCATATAGTCAGTCGTGCAACCGATGAAATCTAAATTACTTTTTAGTTTTATTTGATGATAAAATTGTTCAGTTGCTAATTATTTTACAGTAATTCATTTCATAAATAATTTGGCAGTTAATATACAGATAAGGTATCTATTTGAATTCTCATGCAATAGGCTTATTTCCAGGAATTAGTAAATCCTCAGGATATTGATAACAGAATATTATTTTAAAGACATAAGATTATATTTTAATATCTTCACAGATCAATGCTATATTTATATCAAAAGAATTATTTTATTATTGTAGCTATGTTCAATTACCGTAATTCCAATGAATGAATACATTTAGTTATATTCATTGTCTTAAAAATACTGTATTATATATCTCTAGAGTTTCAACATTTTAAGGGTTATAGGTTTGAGAATGAGGCCTTTGGTTGTGTAAATGCCTGTTTGAGAGACCCACAGACATACTGAGTTAAACTATAAGTCAACATCACCCAGGAAGGAGGTAAAACCTTTGGCTCAGCCTTTCCTAACCTATCTATTTAATCCCATTTAATAGTCTATAATCTTTGTTTTGAGAAAACATAGACATCAATGAAGAGCACTTGATTATAATGTCTTTTAACCCAGTGTGAAAAGCTGTCCATTTGGTTGTATTGGGCATACTACACATAAATAAATGGAATTTTACAGAATTGCCTCAGCTAAAGATAGAAAGCAGGCAGATATCCTCAGCAGGAGAGGACAGTTAGGCAACTCACGAATTAGACAACTAATTGTGTTTTCATAATATTATGAAGACATTATTTCTTTGGTTGTATAAAAAAATCTTTGTTAAGGCTAATACCAATTGTATGTGAATGATGATGTATTTAAATTTACACATTTAAAATGTCATGTTTTAAATCACACTGCTGAGTATGAGGCTCAGTCAATATCTTCAGTCATGTAATAGAGACACATGATTTTAAGTTGAGTGGCAACTGCCCTATACCCTATATATTTATACCAACTATAAATAAAACTGTGATTCAATAGTTTTCTTATTTGTCCTCTCTACTGAGGGTATAACCTCTGTCTGAGCTTTAGCATACAGAGTCCTCCAACTCAGCGTATGGCGATGGCATCCTTGAAGTTCTCAGGCCAGGTAGGAGTCATCTTTGACTCTCTCTCTCACACACACTCATATCCAGTCCATCTGTGAATCCTGTGAGTTATACAATCAAAGTATACCTAGAACTTCACCTCTTCTTACTCCCTCCACTGCTACCACTCAGGTCTAAGCCACCACGAAGTCTTGTCTGGATTATTGAAAGTGCTTCCTCCCTAATCTTTCTGCTTTTGCCTTTTTACCATCCACACTCGATGCTGCTCACAGCACAAACTGAACCTTTGAAAATGAAGGCAAATCACATCACTCCTCATCTCAAAAACCTCTGCTTCGCATCTCACTGAGGACAAACCCGCATGCCTATGGCAGCCTATGGGGTCCTATATAAGTAGAACTTTTCTTCCCTCACACTTCCTTCCTCACACTCTATCCCCCTTTGTCCCCTCTCACCTCATGACTTATTCCCTCTGCTCCAATCATACTGCCTGGAATGCTCTCCCCTTATATACCTGCATGGCAGAGTCCCTCAGCTCTTTCAGGAATTTCCTCAAATGTCATCTAGTGTGGCCTTCTCAACCACCTTCTTTAAAATTGTAACTACCCATGACCCAAAATATATTTCCCTCTCCAATACTTATCCATATCTGGCATACTTTCTCTTTGATGTTTTTGTGTGTATCTCACTCCTTCCATTAGAATGGAAGCACTGTTGGGGAAAACAATTTTTTGATAGTTTTTGTTTGCTGCTATAACTCGATGCATAAAACAGTGCCTGGTATATGAATTGTGAATGGACTGTACTTCTACACAGACTTTATGTATGTATAGAAGTATATTAGGTAGCCGATGCCACAACAGAGAAAAACAATCAGCTTGTTAGTTTAGAATCTATATTTCTATTCTCAAATCTAATTGCACATCAATTTAGAAGAGGCCATTGGCCTGGATCTGAAGTTCGGCACATGAAAATGTTGTAAAACCACGCTGATGATGTGAATTAACCCTTATAAAATAAAATCAGCTGTCAATGAATACTTACCACCAAAGGCCGTGTGCTAGACAGTCTGGGGATTTAATGAACTACAAAGGATGCTTTCTCTTTATAATTTAATTAATAAGACAGAAAAGAGTACCTAAAACTATAATGCATAATACATAATTAAATATTGACCATAGACAAGTCATTTATTCTCACTGGACCATGGTTCCCTTGGTTGTCAAATGTATTTGATGGAAACCAATCAGTGGTTTTTTAAGATTTTACTTGTTGAGGTTTTAAGGGCCCTTAAAGAATCTTTTAAGAGCTCCCTTAGAGAATCTAGAGTGGTCATGTTTAGGAAACGCTGCTAAGTATCTGAGCTTCAGGCCCCAGACCTTGTCTATGTGCCAACATCACCCTATATGGGAGGAAGAACTATTCTTCTAACCTCTAGGTTTTTCTTACTGGTCTAATAATTAAATTGACATGAGAGAGATTAACAAGAGAAAATCAAACAAATTTAATAACATATATACGTGGGAGAAACCCAGAAAAACTAAGTGACTAACCAAAATGGCGGAAGCCACCACCGTAAATACCATCTTCAGCTAAAGACAAAGGAGGATGTTGGGGGTAGCAGTTTTGAAATTCAAAGAGGAGGAAGGCAATGCACGTGGAGATGGAAAAGCAAATGCTTAGTAAACAAATGTTTGCCAGGCCTTGCAAATACTATAGTTATCTATGGTGATAGCTCCTTCCTGAAATAGACCTTCTATCTTAAATTCTTTTAGGCAGTTAGAGGGAAGGTCAAAGTTTCTTCTGGAGTCCTTTGTTTTTAAAAATAAGCCGAAGAGACACTTTTTGGGGTAACAAATTCTGACACCCCTTCCCTGACCCCTTTCAACTGGAAAAGCTCCGCGTATATGAGTTTTACCTGTTGTACTGACACCTAAGAAATTGTTTGAGCAAAGAGAGCCAAGTCCCACCCAGCGAAAAATTAGTTGAAACTATGGCAATGCTCTAGCAATCTATGATTGGTATAATACTTCTTCCATAACGTTTAAAAATGAAAATCTATAACCATTAGCGAAATAAAATTACCTCCTAAGTATAATAGGAACTTTTGAGAGGCCATTTCTTTCAAGTCTCCTAGTTTGGGATTCTGTCTTCAAGTACAAGGGGCACAAGGCCAACTCTTATTTATTTATTTATTTATTTGTATGAGGAAGATCAGCCCTGAGCTAACATCCATGCCAATCCTCCTCTTTTTGCTGAGGAAGACCGGCTCTGAGCTGACATCTATTGCCAGTCCTCTTCCGTTTTCTCCCCAGTGCCCCAGTAGATAGTTGCATGTCATAGTTGCACATCCCCCTAGGTGCCGTATGTGGGATGCGGCATCACCATGGTCGGAGAAGCAGTGCGTCGGTGCACTCCTGGGATCCGAATCCTGGGCCACCAGCAGTGGAGCGTGCGCACTTCACTGCTAAGCCATGGGGCCAGCTGCACAAGGCCAGCTCTTATGTGAGGATTTCCAAGTCCCGGTCCATTACAGTTGTGTGCAATGTCAAGACTTATGATTCTCAAAGGTATTTATGATGTCTTTTTGAGGGAGTGACCAGTAACTGCTGTTGTAGACTTGTGATTCCCCATTTTGGATGACAAAAACGAGAAATAAACAAAAAAATATATATATGTTTTATATCCAGTTCTAATGTGGTTACAGGCATATTAACAACAGCAGCAAAAAAGTATGATTTGCTGATGATTACTCTTCCCTGCAGCCCAGAAGTACCCAAGAAAAGGGTAGTAAATTGGGGGCTTGAATAACATTTAGTAAACTAGAGCTGCCTCTTTTTAATTTGAAAACTTCTCAAACATCTGATTAAAAAGGCTTATAAGAATATACTTTCCACCACTGACCACTTTATACATACAATAAGAAATGTTTCCTTAAACTTACTTCATCTATCTAGTATTTTCCTTCAAAAGTGAATTCTTCATAGAAATTTATAGCTGGTTTATACCATGCTTTTCCAAAAGCAATAAATTAAGCCTGATAATTAATAAGATATTTGTTATCCTATCAAGGAAGTCCTAATTCAAAGATTTCAAAAGTATCATAGATTTAAAAAATAATGAATGGAGATGCTATTGACAAGCTGTGAGCACATATTGACCCATTGGGAGTAAGATAAAAATTGTTCCTGGGGGAAGTGAATTTCAAGAACAGAGAATATGCCCCTTTGTATCCATCTGGGACAGATACATCTTTTAGAAATGAAGTTATACAAGACACATTAGTTGATGTTTCTCTGACAATGTTGGCAATGAAGTACCACGAGGGACCCCATTCTTGCTTTCACACGTCATCCTTGAACTGTATCATCCTTGAAGTGTAGATATCACACTGTGTCATTTGTAGTCGGTTGATATTTTTAAATATAGTCTTTGCCCTTTTTAAAGCATGAGAAAAAAACAAATATTTTTCCTAGAATCTAATATATACCTATTTGTGTTTTATATGCCTATATCTTTATTTATCCGAAAGAAAGTATCTGGTACTATTTTTCTAAAATGCACGACTAAGGAAGTTTTGAGGAAAAACTATGAAAATACTATATAAATATTTAATGTGTCTTTACTTCCCAATCATATATTTGCCTTCCCTTCATCTGTTTGTGATAAAAGGGAAACAGTTTTCTCCAAGTGACTCAACAATAGATGTTTAATTCCACTCAATCTTAAAAAAAAAAAAAGCCAACATTTGAGGATGTGCTCTGTTCTCAGCTAAACTCTTAATGTTTGGACTCAAGAATGACTCATGTTAGCTTTTCCAAAAGGAGTTAATGGATTATTATGGTAAATGTGTAAGTATCCAACATATAAGAATATTCAAGAGAGTAGGGGGGTCTTGATTCTTGGTCACTCCTGTATGCCCATTTCTAGAAGAGTGTTTCACACATGGTAGGCATTCAGTAAATAGTTGTGTAACATACAGTTGACAAATAGTAGTTATTATACAAACAAAATACCAAGGGGGAAATCAAATCTTCTGAGCAGATATGAAAAAATTTGACACTTAAGCTCAACCTTAAAAAACTCAACACTAGGGTTCAATTCAGCAGTGAAGAAATAAGGTGTGTTTCAGAGAATAATATAAAAAAAAGTAATCAGGTATGCAATTGAGGAATGCCAGCAAAGGACAAAATATAGGGCCTGTAAAAGAATATTACTCTAGGATAAAATTATAAGTGGTTTAAAATATAATAAGGAATCACTGAATATTAATCAGCAGCAGTATGACATGATCAAATGGATATTTTTAAAAAATATGTCTGGTGATAATGTGGAGGATAAATTGAAAAGAAAGAAGACAGCATTTTCAACTGTAAGGATTGTATGAAGAAAAGGAAGCTCTAGGCATTTAAGTTCCCACCACAATTTAGTTGTAAGCATTTGACCCACAGTGTGGCCCTCAAATGATCTGTCCTTCCAATGAAAAAGAATGAAATGCATTTAAGCGTGCCATGATTAGCTATATTTTTTCCTGAAAATGATCCCTTTATGTAAAATAAGTTGAGAACCTCAGAACTAAAAATAATATTTGGCCATGTATCAGAATATCAACCAGGTCATCTCTATTTTTCACTGCTATTCTTTCTGGTTACCTCATTTTAGTAGAATTTAAGATAATTTCTAACAATGATTTATACATCTTCCTTTAGTGTTTTGCCTTAATCTGTATTTCTCTGTAACTAAGTGAAAGATATTAATAAATAATAGCTTATCAAATCTACTCCCTCATATAACACAATCAGGAATCTTATTCTAGTATTATTTCTATTATTAAAAATTATCAAGCTGTCCATAATCAAGCAATGATTTGCCTTTATTTACAGAGAACATATAGACTCGGAAAAGAACCTATAATTGCTAAATAACATTTACCTTTTTATATTAATTTTGATATCTTGGCTAGATTTTTTTGTACTGCACTGGAACTTCATTTTATTTTATTTATTTCACATCTTACACATTCAAATTGATAATTTTTAAAACATTTGTCCCATTATCCATTTTACTTCAAGATAATTTCCCAATTTACCTATTTCAGAGATTAAAACAAATTTACATCCACACTCCCACTGGACCAGACACAAATGTGGCCTTGTTAAATCAATGATTATTCCTTCAAATAGTCATTTTTAGGAAAAACAATTTAGTACAAATTTTCCAAAAACAACCCCTTTGAAAATGAGAACTTATTTACCTAATCTTGCCTCATTCCAAGCTAAAACATTTCATAGATTCAGATATTTTTTCCTTTTATTTGTTCTTGTTACACTGAGATAAAGGACTGCCCAGTTTTTACCTTTTCTCTCTTATGGCTCTACCAGTCATCATTTTTTTCCCTCTATCATACAACTGTCAGTCTACAGGAAATAGTCTTCTTCAGCTGTCTAATGCCCAAAATGAAAAATATCAAACTGTCGGATTTTTAGAATCACTTCCATTAAAGCACAATTTAAAATCTAAACACTATATACCTACCATAAATATTAAATTTGAAAACATAAGGATTTTTGTTATGAAACCTGACTTCTACAAGGAAAACACCTAGAATTTTTAGTTCATATACTGCACTGTAACAAAATCACTAAAGCATCCTTACTAGAGACTATTTGGAAAGATACGAAAAATGTTTTTAAAAAGTTATGGTTATATTACACAGAAAGGGAATCCTATCTGTATTTCTGCTAATCTGTAAGAGCTGTGAAAGTAAATGTCTGTGAGTCCTCTTGCACTGTTTCACCAGAGCCCGGCGTACTGCCTCTGCATGATAGGCACTCAGTATACTTGCTGAATAAATGAATGAATGGATACATGAAAATCAAACTGAGTCAGATGCCATTAAAGCCCTTATCAGCATCAAATGAAGTCTGATTGGGAAAGTCATCTGAAGAAAATGAGGTTAGAAGCAAGTTGAAAGAAGGTATATAATTCCATAAAAAGCTGACTGGGCTCAGGAATTCATAACACATTTCCACGTGAATAGTGACTGGGTTTAGTGGATTTCAAGTTCAATTTAATTTTGGGAGGTAAAAATTGCTGCATCCCATCTATACTGCAGAAAGGTTCTTTAGCTGTGTCTTTGCCAATTTAGTACATATTTGCAAACAGTGTTTCTATGAAGATCAGGACAGAGATAAAAAGGGAGATATTGTCAAAAACCTTCACAACCACTTATGAAGGGCCACTTTTATAGAAATTGAATGTGAAGCCATGCATACCATTAAATCAATTTCTTTGTAGTCCCCAAAGTGTCCTTTCCTCTCCTTTAGAGAAATCATAGATAGCTTCAGCTAATACAAATAGCCCAAAGCCACATTTAGCCTAATGCAGCTTAAATGAGATTTTAACCCTAGACCTTTCTTTTTAAAAAGCTTACTTTCTAATTGGATAGTGTCTTTTATAGAAAATTGAAGGATATAATGTTGATTAGGTTCATACAATGAAGGAAAAGTTGCCACCCTGAGGTCAACATCTGTTGACTCTGAAAATGACAACCAGTATTCACAGTTTGAGATAATGACTGTCTGTGACAGGAGTCATTAACAATTGTACCTCGTAATTTCAAGAAAATTTGTAATAAATGCCAGTGTAGCAAAATCTGAAGGAGACGGTTTTTCTCCCAAAGTGCTTTTTGTAAGTCCTGCCCACACAGCTTGTAGGTTAATAGAGGTGCAACAGTAAGGTTGGACGCAATCCGTTTTGATTGTGGGCTTCTCAGAGCTGATTCATTCTCATCTTGAGTCCCCTACACAAGAATGCAATTAACAAACAAGTAGCTTAATGATGTTAATGTTTGGTACTCAGAACGCAAAGGTGTTGGATTAATCACGAAGTCTGAATCTGATTCAGGCATAAGCCCTTCTCAACATGTACTTTATTTCTACCAGTCTAACTGCATCTTTGCAGTTACTCCTGAGAGGTAGAATGGCTAAGCTTGTGGACACATTGATTTCTGGAGCATGGGAGCCAATCAGTTCCTTTGTGACTATTGGCATGGTTAGCAAGTGTATACTCAGGGTTGCAACTAGAAAGATTCTCTCTGAAGGCAAAAAGTTGACATTTATTTTAATTCTGAGCTCCTTAGAAGCTACCTTTCTAAATTCTTCCTGGATGAACTGAAGCTAAAGTGTTTCTATGAATATTTATTAAAATATTATAGATATAGATGCTGATACACATATAAACGTATCTACGTGTACTCATTCTATGATTTCATTATAGCAACTATTATATTTTTAACCATCAAAAATAATATAAGCTATTTGAAATAAAATCATTTCAGTACCTGGAAAAGTAATAAGCACATGGTATAATATAAATGATTTTGATCTATTTTTATTTCTAAATAGACAACAGACTGAGTACAACCAATTTAGAACTAAATGGAGATAAAATAAACATGCCTATTTAATGTATTTTTCAAAATGTTACACATGCTTTGAACAACAATACAAAGAACAGGAGCATTTACTCTTTCAGAAAGCTCTTTGGACAATAGATCTTCCAGTAGATGCAGTCAGAAACATGTTTTAAGTCCTTATTCATGAAATGGTAAAAATAAATCCTTCTAGAAAACCTTCTCTGTGTAGTCTGTTCACAGGAAGAAGGAAGAAGTCAGTTTAGCTGAACACCAAAGCAGCAGTTTATCTGTTAGGAAAGTGCAAATTCCAGAGAGTCAAAAAATACAAATTTAACAGTAAATAGAGAACAGAAATGTAGTTTTGGTAGATAAAGATGTTACCTGAGAAAAAAATGAGAAACATAAATCTCAAGTCCAATCAATAAATATATTTATGATACCTTTATAATGTCAAATAGATTCCAATTGCTTGAGACAGGGTCATCCTAAAATAGTCTGCACTATTGCCCTCTTAACTGTGTGATGGTTTTGTATTTTAAAAATTATTGAGCGGCACATCCTCTGATTTAATAGTGACATTGCAATACCTTTGGCCAAAGGAACTGAATTTAACCACTTTGTTTCTTTCTCTCATTCATTTGCTACTTAGAACTATTTTCTGATTCTTCTACTTTCTTTTAAGATTATTGGCCACATTTTAGGTCTTCTGAAAGCTGCAAAGGGACCTATATATGATTTCCCAGGCTTAGGACCTAAGGCCATTTGAAGCATTCACCAAGCCCTAAATCTTGCCTCATTTCAGACCCAGTGATAGCATACAAGTTCCTTCACTGTGTAACATAAGGTCAACAGAAGTCCACAAACCTTTAGGAAAAAAATGGGTAAACAAATGAATTTTATCTGGTTTAAATTCAGAGCTGCATGAGCAGAAGCAAGAACTTAAATTTCAACATAAGATTAATATCTGACATCCCACAAATCCCCATGGAAAGAAAACATTTAGTTCACATCAGCCTCTCTTCCAGTTAATCATATATTCTCATAGTATTTATAGAACCAGATTTTCCTGGCATCTAAATCAGCCATTTGCTAGAAAACTGTTACAATAAGAGACTTCTTAATTCCAAAGCTCTCAAATATATAATCAGAAAGGAATTCAGGCACAAGAGAATTGAAGTCTACTGATGGGTTAGCAAATGAGGAGAAGGAATGAGGAATGAGGGAGAGCAGAAGAGTGCATATTGCCTTTAAGAGTCAAATCCCCTTTGGATGTCTTATACCTGTCACTTAACCTTATTTTATAGATTTACTGGCCTCTCATTTCCTGTTAGTTAACCATAACTCTGTCTTCCTCACTAGCTGCAAGGTGCCAGCTTTATATATATATTACCTCTTATACGTAATAGGAATTCAGGGAATGTTTTTGTATTGAATTTATTGTAATGGACCTTAAAGATCCTCTAGCACAATGTATTTATTTTTTAAATAATGAAAATGAAACCCAGAGGGAGGATTGTCTTTGCAAATGTGGAAATGCTAGTCAATGGTACTTGGGGCCCAACGCTGAGTCTTCTGACTCTTAAACTATGTTTCTTTGACTTGCACATTCTGATTAACATGATTAGCTCTGCGGTATTCACACTTCTTCTCCCGCTCACTACTACTTTCAACATAACTCACTTTCTCTAAATGTGATTGAAACAGGGAAAATGACATTTTGAAGTCAGCTGTATTTAAGAAAAATAAATACTCTGTGCTAGATGATCTTTAAGGTCCATTCTAATAAATTCAATACAAAAACATTCCCTGAATTCCTGTTACATATAAGAAGTAATATATATATAAAGCACATAGTAAAATCTATGTGCAAAGGGTGGCAGGCACCTCTGTGATTCATAATAAAAGTGCTCAGAGGATTTTAAATGTGTGTTTTAGTTAAATTGGTTTGTTTATTATAACATAGGCTGTGATGGTTTTTGATAGGCATGAAAAACAATAAGGCAGATGAGAATAATCTACATCAGATGTCCCTCAACCACTTGGTTAAAGACATTACTCTAACAATTCTCCTCTCTGTCCCACACCAATTTTTCATTGACCCCATTTTCTCTACCAGCCACACCCTCCCCATTTCTTGGCTCCTTTTGGTGGTGAAATTCCCTGAAATTGTTTCTATTCATTTTCTGTGATTTCTCTTACGTTCTCTCTTAAAACTGCCGCAGTCAGGCTTTTACCCCATCTCTCCATCAAAACTTGTCAATGTCACCAATGTCCTCCAACTTGCTAAATCCAACGATACAGTCTCAGAGCCCACTTTATTTAATCTTATCAGTGTCATTTGACACAGTTGATCACTCCTTCCTTGATACATTTTCCTTGGCTTCTGGGATACCACACGCTTTGGCTTCCTTCTCTTTCACTAGTTTCTCTTTTTGCCATCTCGTTTTCTCGGTTTTCGTCTTCTTCTGACCTCTTAACGTTGAAGTGCTCTAGGGCTCAGTCATTGGTTTTCTTCTATTTTCTGCCTTGATTCACTCCCTTGTGTTCTCATCCAGTCTCATGGCTTTAAAATAAATATCTTTTTTGGGAATCTTCTAAAATGACTCCCAATTGTATGTCTTTAAGCCAGATGTCTCTCATGAACTCCAGACTTAAAAATCCAGCTGCCTACTTGACTTATCCACTTGGATATCCAAAAGACATCTCAAATGCAGCATGTCCAAAAGACAAGTCCCTGACCTTCCTCACCTTCTCTATCATCTTCTTCAGATGATAGCGATCCATCTATTCAGCCACTCAAACTCAAAACCTTGAAGTCATTTGTAAATCCTCTGTTTATCCCATATGTCACCATTGAACACAATAGAAGTGCTATTAGCTCTACTTGCAACATATATTCAGAATCCAATTCTTAACACCTCCACTCCTAAAACCCTGGTCCAAACCGTTGTATCTCCAGCCTGAATTTCAGCAGTAGCCTCTTAATAGGTCTCCCTGCTTTTACTCTTGCCCCTTTACAATCCATTATTAACAAAGCAGCCAGAGTTTCCCTTCTAAAACTTAGGTCATATATATCACCCTCCTTCAGTGGCATTTCATTCCATCCAGACTCAACAATGGCACCTCAACATGTGGTTCCTCATTACCTCTTGCCCTTGTCTCTTATTTTCTTTTTTGCCTTCACTCCGTTTCAGTCACGTGTTCCTTCCTGCTGTGTTTTGAATAGCCAGGCATGATCTGGCCTTAGGGCCATTGCCTTTGTTCTTCCCTCTGCCTCGATTAATTCTCTCCCAGACATCTTCACGGATGACTCCATCACTTCCTTCATGTCTTTGCTCAAATCTCACCTTCTCAATGAGCAACACCCTTGATATCCTAGTTACCTATTTCTTCCCCAATACTCCAAATCTTTCTTTATTTTTTTCTTTTCTTGTGAGGAAGATCAGCCCTGAGCTAACATCTGTCAATCCTCCTCTTTTTGCTGAGGAATACGGGCCCTGGGCTAACATCTGTGCCCATCTTCCTGTACTTTATATGGGACGCTGCCACAGCATGGCCTGACAAGCAGTGCGTCGGTGCTCGCCTGGGATCTGAACCAGGGCCGCCAGTAGCGGAGCGCACGCACTTAACTGCTATGCCATGGGGCCGGCCCCCCGAATCTTTCTTACTCTGATCTCTTTTACTTTTATTCCATAGCACTTTTTACCTCCTAGTATATTAGATGATTTACTTACTGATTATAATTGTCATTTAGTATCTCTCTCTTCCCATTAGAATGTAAGCTCCACAGGGGCAAGAATCTTTGTTTTATTCATTGATGAATTCCAAGTTAGAAGAGAGCCTAACATAATAAACGTATATGTTTTTAAATTCATTGGAAGAGTTAATAAATTTTAAAGAATATATTTCAATATTATAAGACTGTATTAGCGTATAACCTCTGTTGGAATTCATTAAATTATACATTAAGATAGTGGAAGAATCATGACAACCACAAAGGAGGTAAAATCTTCCCTTTCATTGAGGTGTGTCTTAGTAAGAAAACTTCGTTTTGTTGTTGTAGGCGGAATTCTAAGATGATCCCCTTATCCACACTCCCATACATGTGCTATTCAACCCCAGGACTTTTGAATATGATGGGATAATCACCTTCATGATTAGATTATGTTATACGGCACAATTGGCTTTAAGAAATAAAAATTACTATGAGTGCTGCCGGCCTACAAATAGTCCTGTGAACATATACAAGTTTCCTAAAAGGAACCAGGCACTTCCTAAAAGTGAGAGTTGAAGTATGATAGGGATTCAACAAAGGGGATTCTCTATTGCTGGCTTTGTAGATGGAGGGGGCCAGGTGGCAAGGAATTAAGAATAACCTCTGGGAGCTGAGAGCAATCCCTTATTCAAAAACCAGCAAGAGGGACCTCAATCCTACAAACACAAGAGCTGAATTCTGTCAACAAGCTGAATGAGTTTGGAAGCAGAATCTTCCTCAGAGCCTCCAGATGACGCAAAGCCCAGACAACACCTTGACTTCGGTCCTGTGATATTCTGAGCAGAGAATCCAGCTATGCTGTGCCTGAAATTCTGACCTACAGAATTGTGAGCTCATAAATGGGTGTTTTAAGCTGCTAACTTGGTGGTAATCTACTACACTGTGATAGAAAACTAATATATTGCACGTTGTTATTTTTTTTACTTCTGCTTTTTATTCTTCTGCTTTACTTTTAAATTGTAAATCACTTGATGCTCCTGTCTTAACCTGGAAAAACTTTCAGAAGCAAGAACTTTTTTTTTTTTTTGGTGAGGAAGATTAGCCCTGAGCTAACCTCCACTGCCAATCCTCCTCTTTTTCCTGATGAAGATTGGCCGTGAGCTAACATCTGTGCCCATCTTTCTCTATTTTATATGTGGGATGCCTTCCACATGGCTTGATAAGTGACGTGTAGGTCCTCGCCCGGGATCTGAGCCTGCAAACCCAGGGCCACCAAAGTGGAGCACAGGAACTTAACCACTATGCCACCGGGCCAGCCCCTAGAAGCAAGAATTTTTTTCTGTGTGTGTGAGGAAGATCAGCCCTGAGCTAACATCCATGCCAATTCTCCTCTTTTTGCTGAGGAAGACCGACTCTGAGCTAACATCCCTGCTGATCTTCCTCCACTTTATGTGTGACGCCACCACAGCATGGCCTGACAAGCGGTGCATCGGTGCGCGCCCAGGATCTGAACCTGGGCCGGCAGCAGCGGAGCACACGCAATTAACTGCTTCACCATGGGGCCAGCCCTGATGCAAGAATTTTTTTTAAATAAGTAATGAAAACAGGTTAAAATAAACATAAGTGAAAATGCCATGTGAAGGAATAGGAAAAAAAAAATTAAAGTGGAGCTAAATGACCACATTTTTCCAAAGCACTTGACATTGCATACAGAAATGGACTCTAGCCTCAGCACTCTCAATAATTACTCTTTGACCATATGCAACACATTTAACATACCTTGACTTTATTTTCTTTATTCATTAAATGAGAGAATTTCACTAAAATAACTCTAAGATTTATTCCTGCTATGAAATTCTATGGTTCAATAATTCTATGGGTCTAAGATAATCTATGATTCTCTATGTTCATATAGAAATATAATATTTTCCATACAATTTAAATATTGAAATTTGTATGTGAAATATTACTTTATGGGTTTGACAACAGACGTTAAAATATGTTGGCACTTTGTAACCTATGAATTGAATCAGTATACTATAAATAGATCAGTATGAAGTAGATGCCAAGTAAAGTTTTATTATTTCAAGGAGAGTCTTGCTGTGACCAAGCCTTAACGTCTCTGATGAAAATTTAATAACATTGTTTTGACCACCAGAGGGCTCCCACATGATTTATCCTTGCATTAAAATTTTAAAGAATTATTCAAATTTTGTAATTAGAAATTAGAATGCTGAGGATACCATAATATATCACGAAGCAATATAAATAACAAGAGGCATTTTCTTTTTTGTGTACATAATAATTATAACAAATTTCTTATTTCATATAAAATCATTGAGCAAAGATCCAAATCATAAAGCAACAGAGAATCACTTCTGTACTTTGATGTATGACTTATTCTCAATCACTTTTCCACAAATTTAAAGAGAGATTCTTCTCCCAGACATTTACAGTTATTAAAACACTGAAAAAAGTCAAGATATTTCTGTAGACTATGGTACTCTAATATGAAATATATAGGCATAATTCATAGTAATCATTAATCTGCCATGCTCATAAGAAAGTCCCTACGTTTACATTTGGTAAATCATCCCAGGATGGCTATATTTTTCTCTGAATGTGTTAGAAACCTACTGAATATACAAATAAAGACTAACCAGCCATTTTGTGTGAAGGCAACAGAGTGAAGTATTTGTCTCCTGACTGAGTCCTGAAACTGAATGAATGCAGAATTTCATGAAAACAAATGAGGTCCTTTTTTATGATTTTCAGGAGAAAATTTTAATAAATTTGCCTAGGGATTAAGTATAGATTACTGGGGAATTTTAATGAATAACCTCTAATTTGAGAAATCTCTTTGATCCATTGAGAAAGACACAAAAAATGTCATTTGTACATGTATTGGCTTTTATCTTATATTTGTAATGGTTTAGCACCCCTCAGACAAATTTGGATTTTAACTTTACTAAATCCTTAATCTATTAGGTTTCTGTTAAATACTAACTCTTGGAGTTATACACACTGAAAAGCTGCGCTCTGTTTCTTGGTAGTAAAGAGCTTGCGGTGTATGTCTCTGTGTGTCTGTAGTTGTGTAGTTGTGTCTGTCTATGTGTATAACCCTAGAAAGAAAGAAATATTTTGAAAGTGAGAGAGAAGGGATGTTAACTATTCTTGACGATAAACTTTTCACAAGAAAGAGAATGATAGGGCCGGCCCGGTGGCTTAGCGGTTAAGTACACATGCTCTGCTGCTGGTGGCTCGGGTTCGGATCCAGGGTGAGCACCGACGCACCGCTTCTCCGGCCATGCTGAGGCCGCGTCCCACGTACGGCAACTAGAAGGATGTGCAACTATGACATACAACTTTCTACTGGGGCTTTGGTGAAAAAAAAGAAAAAGGAGGAGGATTGGCAATAGATTTAGCTCGGGGCCGGTCTTCCTCGGCAAAGAGAGGAGAGTTAGCATGGATGTTAGCTCTGGGCTGATCTTCCTCACAAAAAAAAAAAAAAAAGAAAGAGAATGATGTTTGAAAATCCTTCCATGGGGTGAAACAAAAACACCCAGTTTTAAATAACTACTATTTTTACCATGCTTGTATTTTTACAAAAAGGACAATAGCACAAGATATTTTGTAATCAAGGCATTGTTTTCTCTTAGCCAGCATAGAAAACTCAAATTAGAATGTTAACTGGCCTTCAATAAACTTTTTTATAACCAGATTGGCCAAATTTAAAGCTTGAGTAATTTCCAGGGCAAGACTTCTCAGAGGCTGTTGATAGTGTCGATGGGGGTTTGATACTACATCTTTGGAGGGCATTTTCACAATGTCAGATTTTAAGGGGTCCATATTCTTCATCCAGAAATTCTACTGCTAGGAATATGCCTTAAGAATTTCCAAAGAAATACTCTAAGTAATGTATAAATAGATTTTTTTTGCAATATTATTTGTGTTTATCAGCTACCCGAACAACCTAAATTTCCAACAATATAGAATTGATTAAATTATTTTACATATATACTGTGGAACACTATGCAGTTGTTAAAAAGTGAGATTGCACTGCATGTGCCAAGAGGGAAAGCTCCCAAAGGTATATTATTATGTCAGAGACAAAAAGCAAGATGCATAAAAATATATATAGTGGGGAGTATCATCACTTTTGTGTAAATAGTTAAAAGAATATTTAATAGCTATTTATACATTTTTCTGAAAAACCTCATAAGAAACTCCTGACAAAGGAGGCAAAAGATGGAAAGATGGGTTTTGTGTTTCATTTTTACTTTACATTATGGTTTGCGTTTTTATACCAAGTGCATATATTAGGGTTTTTATTGTTCGACTGATAGTTTTTGTTTTATTACCAAGGATTATCTTGTCAGTAGGATTTTTGGATATTTTCTCTTTTTTATACATACGTCAGCATTAAGACAGCATTCTAATATGAATAATATGGCTCTCATTTATTGAAATCTTATTACACCCCAGGCTAACTTATTTAATCCTCACATAGCCCAATGAGGCTATGTGAGCTATTCCTATTATCCCCATTTGACAGATACAGAAATGGAGCACAGAGAGTTTAAGCAACTAGTCTAAAATAACAGGTGGGGCCATACCACGAACCCAGCTGACCAACCCATAGTCTACACTCTTAAGCTTCACAATCTATTGCACATGCATATATTACAGTACATTTTTAAGACATCAGCAGCCCACAAGTCCTCTTTAAATTGAAAAGAGAAAGTAAGGCAAGCTCTTCAGTGCTCTCTATTCTCTAGCTAACATGTGTCTTTCCAAGGTTGTTTGGTTTGCTCCACCAAGTACTATTTTTTGTGCGGGTGTTTCAAGACTTTATATTTTGCCTCTGTGGTTGATAACCCCTCCCATCTAGTGAGGTTCACCTGAGCACCTGAAAGGAGGTTCAAACAGTGTGTCCTTTAGTATTTGAAGAACTAGAACACATACAATGCATAGTTATTCTTCTCTTTCCCAAGCACCTTCTTTTCTTCCTTTCCTTTCTAGGCAAGCTCGACAAATGTTTATTAATCAATTTGAATTCTTCTAGTGCATGTCCCAGTGCAGGCTATACTCAGAAATTCAAGTGCCAGCTATTCTGTGTTTGGTTTACTTTTATTTCATCTCTTCATGTTCTGTTTTCTACAAGATATCTTTAGAAATTTCAGTTTCCTCTGTAAACTTGCAGAAATGAAATGAGGTAGAACTCAAATCTGTACATTTTGCTTCGTGTTAGCAGCCCTTCTGAGAAAAGCTTGGTGATGGGAGGTGTTGAGAGAACTGATTGAAGGATGTCTGGAAATTGTCAACAAATGTCCGTGTAATCCTATCTCCCATGCCAAAGGTAATTGAGAATTGACTTTAGAGTACCAGTTGTCCTGTGAGCCTTCACAGAAATGACTTTGCAATCTGAAAAAAAAAAAAAAGGTCAAATCACTGAAATTGAAAGATCATCAGAGTTCATTTTTGATGACAGCTGGACAGTTAGAAAAAGAGAATCTTAGATTGAGATTGGCTACCCTAGTCATCTGAAGGATATTTTCCTTTTGCTATTTAATATGATATTTATTGTTGTTTAAGTTGATGATTTCTGCTCAGCTTAGGTGATACTATACTGTTTTGTTCAAGTTCCTTTTCAAATTCAATATTTTCAATTCCACATTGAAAATAAAAGAGTAATAATCAGAGTGAATGTTTCTGGTCTCTCTCTGAGACAAATGCTTTGTAGAAAATATATGAAGTTTTTCATCACCAAAGATATTTATGATCAACTTATATTAGAATTAAAATAGAAGAATGAGACTGTGACATGTTGTCTAGCAGTCAAAAGAAATTAGAATGTTGACGTAAAGGGGGAAGCAAATAATTTGAGATTATGTTTTTATTTGAATCCCAGGTAATTACACAAAAGGTTTGGAGAATCTTACAAAAGCATTCATACAGTACAAAAGCATGTATCAAACTACTGAGAGAGTCAGAGTAAGGAGCCATAAAATACAAAAATAAAGACAGAAATAAAATTAGTATACAGAAATCCATATCGTATACCTCAGCGCTTCTAAGAGTTAGGCTGCTCATTTGCTTCTGAGCTTCCTAACTGTCCAAAGAAAAATCAGAACATCTTAGACTCCAGTCTAAGATTTATTATTTCTCTATGATAAAAATTAACTGCTTGTTCAGGAGAAGCTTAGCATCTTTGATGATGCTGAGACCAAAAAGAGATGTTTGCCAAGGGTTATCTTAGGAACTTGATGCATTTTATGGTGGACATGATCCATGGAAGCATCTTTCCAATGGTCCCTAACAAGTTTTATATGGCTAACTTTTATATTTCGCTATAAGCTTATGTGTCGGGAAATGGTATTTCCTCATTTGTGATTATGATGGTCATGACAACTTTCATCAGAACATTTCTTCATGTCTTACTGTACCACTGAGACTTTTTTAAAATAAAAAACATTTGTCATCTTACCTGGCCAAGCTTGGTTTACTAACTCCCAACATTGAACTGTCTGTAAAATCAGGCGTGTTAGATAGCACCTGAGAACACACAACTTTGGTTTGCTTCCTGATGAGTTTCTGAAAGTGCTTTCCAAAATGACCTGTCCCAGAAATATGGCAGCCTGAGGGCTACCATCCTGATGGAAGGACGAAGGTGGGTTTTCTTAGATCAACACGGGATTCACTACTCTATACTATACCCCACAGCATAGTGGCTGGACCCCTTTTCATCTCCACCTTCTCATGCATTTGTATGGCTGAACAGAGCCTTCTGAAAAAGGAATTGCAAGGACCATGGTGACACCTACACGGATGCTGGGTAGCCTAGTCCTCAGGATATTCTTGTAGTTTGAATGTTGAATCTAGACAATGCTGCCATTTTATATATCTGTGTTCATGAAATGACTTTCTACAATGTGCGGGGTCTAGGCTGAGTACTGCAGAATTACTAATGTATGAGAGATGCTGATCTCATCTCCAAAGGTGATCAAACATATTTGCAAATAAATGTAGCACAGAGAAGTATGTGACAGGTGTCACTGAAGTGGTATATACAAAATGATCCAGAAATCAGGGAAGAGAAAGATCATTACCACTGGAGGTGATGGCTGTAGGCTCCGTGAGGGAAAACGAATTTGAACAGAGTCATGAAGCAGTGATTCTCAAACTTTAGTAAGCAAAAAAAATCAACTATGGAAATTTAAAAAATTCAAATTTCAAGGCTTAAGCCACAGAAAGTCAAATTTACTATGCTTTGAATGAGGTTCCAAAATCAGAAATATAAATAAGTTAGGTGGCACTTCTATGCTATTCTAACAGCGGCAGCAGTCTTGTTGGGAGGCAAGCAGGCTTGTCTTAAAGCTTGTTTGCAATATTCCCTTTATTAGACAGAAAAAATATCAGCTTATGGTTCATGTCCAAGATGAGGGGTGAGAGTGAGGTGGCTGATAGTCTGCCAGTGCTTTGACAAAGAAGGAGTAAACAGGTAAATTTAGGCTAGTCCTTGACACTTGTTATTCTATGTTAAGAAGTGCCTTGCCATTCTAAATTGAGGAGTTCTGAAGTTAGTTAACAGATGGCAGGGTGTTCATTAAGTAAAATATTTAAGCAGAGGAGTGATAGGATCAGATCTGTGTCTAGGAATTTTTTTTTCTTAAATGTATTTCCACCCCCACTGATGTATTGATTTTTCAGAATAGATCCCTTCTTCTCAAGGGTGCTGTGATTACTATGATGCACCCTGCTCACAACAGTAATAGTGATTGGCTACAAAATACAGACAATAAATCTGATTATGAATATTAGTACTTAGACTCTGATCACCTTGGAAACCACTTCCTATCAAAATAGGTTTAGCCTCCTGAACTGGTTAAAATTCAAGGAGACTCAAATCTTGACTGATTATTGGAAGAAGAGAAGCCACACATAGGTTGTCATATTGTAGAGGAAGCTTCATGAAAAGAACACCTTAATTAGGGTAAGTGGGGATCTTCATAGCTAATACAAATGACATGAACCTCCATTACACACAAATGTTCAAGAGAGGCCATAAAAGGCACCAAATAACATCAGAGATTAAATTATCTGAGAGACATCATTTAATCTAGAAAATGCTGGAATATTCACTTTCTAGGCTTCTTACTTGGTCAAGTTCATTACCATAAGTCCCAATACTCAGTGTGTCTGAAGAGGAGAAAACTTGTGCTTTTTCCACTTCAAATGACGATTTAAAGGGGTGATTTTCACCCACAGTATTTGCTCACCCACCCAGCATACTAACGCACTCTTTCAGTCAGCAAGGCCTTTATTCTTAACGTTACTGTTTTACTTAAGAGATAATGTCAAAGAAATTGAACGTTGTGACTGGGTAATGGTCTCCCGCTGCAAGATAAATGCTTAGGCATTTATTGAAAATAAATGTTGGAGTGAAGCCAAGACATTTATTTTTAAAGTAGAAAACTATTTTCTAGTCACAACTTTCAGTGCCAGAGACATTATAGCTATCTTACCAAACGATTTTTTAAGTAAATTGAGATCACTCAAAGAGAGCAACAGAATACCTAATTTGGTCTCACCTATCTAACAGGTAACATTCTGGTTTCCTTTCTACAGATACCAAATCAAATTTAAATATGCTATTTGTTTGGTGGGGAACATTGAAAGAGTGCATTAACAACATATTCAATCAACTCTCTAGCTTGATTGTACAGCCTTGGTTTTTGCTTTTTTAAATAAAGTGGATTTGAATATGCATGCTGAAACAGAAGCATAAAATTTTCTGATGCATTACTGAATTTTTTTTTTCCACTTTATAAGCAGGATTGGTTACTGATACCTTTATGATGTGTCTGAAAGGCTTGTAAGCAGTAACTTAGGGAGCTTTTAGCAGCAAAGCTAATGAGTTGGGATCCGAGGTAATGATTTTGATTCTTCCAGTCATTGTGGAGCACTGAGAGAGAGCACTATAAGTGAATTTCAACAAACACTAGTCACACTTTTCCTCAGTGTTGAAATTCAAAAGAATACCATTTAACCTGACTAGTTATTAATGGAATTTAGAAGCAACATGAGTCAAGTTCTCACCCTCTTCCCCAACATATGATGCTATATACTTAACTTATAGTCACATTCATCCCGTGATATAAAGTAACTCCATAGATATTGCCTGTTTATTTTTTTTCCTTGCCATTCTCTGAAATAGCTAAAGAAAAACAAAAATTTATAGCTGGAATAGGCTTAACAGAAACACAACCTCTGCATCAGCGTAAACAGTAGGGGCCACTCAGCAAACGGTTTTACCTCGAAGGATGAAAAAGAAAATAAAGACATATTTAACGTTGAAGTGAACAGAAATTGTTATTCCTCATTTGAAGATTGTGTTATAAGAATGCTTTTGAGGATAAACACTTATATGTATGGATATATATGTGCTTTAAAGGATTAAAACATATTTAATAAAATATTATAAATAAAGATCATCAGTGGACACAGTTAAAGAGCATAGAATTCTTTACCTGCATACATGTGTGCTTAAGAACAACCAGAGAGTTACACACTTGTACTTGGCATTTTAAGTGACTTTAAAGAAATCTTCCATCTTTTCACATTTTAGAAATAAGCATCACTAATTAAGTACTTATAATTACTTTATAGATTTGTTTAATGGTTGAGTAATTATTTTTTATAATTATTATGGTAATATCTTTGTGCAGTTTTTACACATCCCTCTCATTAATTAATTTTGGTTGCTTTTCTTTAAATTACTTCTTCTCAAGGTTGAACTTTATTATATGTGACTCGTGATTATTGACTCTCCCATATTGCTATTTTATTTTAAACTTATGTCTGCTATGTAATATCCTTTCTTGAATATCTGGAGGAATGTTTTCTTTCATTAAAAATAGCATATTTTTATGGCCCCAGGGCCTGGTGGTTGGGGTCGTGCACTCTGCTTTGGCGACCCAGGTTTGCAGGTTCGGATCCGGGGCACAGACCCACACCACTTGTCAGCCATGCTGTGGCAGCGACCCAGAAAGTAGAGGAACATTGGCACAGATATTAGCTCAAGGTGAATCTTCCTCAGCAGAAAAAAAATCTACATCTACATAGTCACCATGTTAGAAGAACATTTGACTCCTTTAGCCACCTTAGGAGATTATAGCTAAAGAGATATAGTCTACATTTCAGATTTGTTTTTAAAAAATTTATTTCCTGGGGCTGGCCTGGTGGTATAGTGGTTGAGTTCGCATGCCCCACTTTGGTGGCCCAGGGTTCGCAGGTTCAGATCCCAGGTGCAGACCTATACACTGCTCGTCAAGCCATGCTGTGGTGGTGTCCCACACACAAAATAGAGGAAGATTGGTACAGATGTTAGCTCAGGGACAATCTTCCTCAAGCAAAAAGAGGAAGATTAGCAACAGATGTTAGCTCATGGCCAATCTTCCTTACACACGCAAAAAAAATTTATTTTCTACCTCTGTTCTGGGGAACCAGTGGAGTCCATAGCAATACATGAGGGAAACTCCAAAACATAGCCCCCATTCTATTCTCCTCAAGAGCAGAATTTCCTTTGCATGTTGAACTTTCACCTAAAATTTTACTTCAATAAAGAGTTCCACTATTGATATTATGGAATAGAGAATAAATGGAATAAAGAAATACATTGAAATATTATAAAGACACTCTGTAGAGAAATAGTAGAAATACTTATGTAATAGTTTATGTACCAGTTACTCTATATCTATTAACTTATCTAATCCTTATAATAACCTTCTGACATCATGATTGTTCCCACTTTATAGAGGAGGAAACTAAGGGAAAGAGAGTTTAAATAACTTGCCAAGATCATACAACTGGAAGGTATCAGGATCGGGATTTGCATGTAGATAATGTACCTCCAGAACCATGATCATTTTAGCCTCGTACTGATTTAGCCAGATGCGATGACTCCGGAGATTATAATTAATGGTGCAAATTCTTTAATATAGTAGCGATTTCTAAGGAAGCAATTTTTTATAATATGTATAATGAAAGTATTAAATAAAATTTTATTTTATGAGGAAATTTGGAATTCAAGAAAAGGCCCAAGGTGCATGTGTAATGCGTGACCTCCCAGCCATCACCCAGACTTGAGCCTTTGCCTCTGCCTTCTCTGCCCAAGACTCACACTACTCAGCTTAAAAAAGAACTAGAGCAGCGACCACTGAAGGGACATGTGCAGAAGAGGGGGTCTGAGCTCAGGAGGTAGCTCATGGGTAAGATAATATATTATTACTGAATTAACTGAGTTCAATATTTAAATGTTTAAAAAAAGTATATTTCTAAATGCAAGCTCTTATCATTACTGAAAAATAGTCGTATGGTAGCCCACATGAATATTTTGACCTAAAATTAGCTTTTGTAAAATTCTGCTTTGAGAGTCAAAGTCTCAAAAGAAGTCCCTGAGGAAGCACTTTCCTGTCTGGAAAATCAGTAGTAGCTTGTGGCTCCCGGTGGGTGGCGGTTCAATTTACCAACTCCAAATATATGAAGCCTAGGACATAATTTTTGTCCCTTATTATATCTTCTCCTCCAGTTCCCTAAGTCCCTTTATCAGTAACAAAGTAGTTTTCTTAGAATATCCTCTGGCTTTCTAGCTAATTCTTATAAAGATTTTTCTCATTGATAGAATTAACAATATATATCCATTGTCCCCTATAAATAATAACCACATGTACATCTCAGGTTTTTTTCCTAATTATGGTGTGTTTCAAATACATAAATAAATAGGAATTTTCCTCTTGAATGAAATGTAAAACTTCATCAGAATAAAAAATATTAGATAGGTTAAGATCACTGGCCCTATTTTGGGTTGTGTCTACTACATAAAATGTTTAACTTTTTAATTTTTTAAAAGTTAAGCTGAATTTCAGGATACAAAAACATTGTTGTGGAGACCTTCCAGATATCTTCTTCTTTCTACACTTGTGAATTTTCGGCATGAATGCAAACTGAACATAAGCATCACAGTGCAATATATGTATATGTATATCTACACATACACATTTCATTCATTAAAGTGAGTTAGGTTCCTTCATGTAAGTTCAGATCTGTTGCCAATGTAATAAAATATTCTTCATAGAATTAATGCACTTGCTCATTTCAGAGATGGGCATTTTCAGCATGCTTGGTTATCTAGGAGATATTTATAGCACCTTACGATACGTATCATTGATGTGTGCAAGCTCAATTAGGAAGAAAAGTGAGGAGTTTAATTTCCAAAAGAAAGTTGGAATGTTCTCCTGGGAATTTAGATAACTTATCTCTTCTTATTGGTATTGGGCCATAAATAACTTAACACAGGAAATAACCAGTAGCTGGAAATTGGAAGAAAAGAGAAGCATCCTTTCCCCTTTCATTTCATCTCTATTTTTAAAGGGAGTATATTTGCTTCACTTCATTTCACAGACCTGCAATCCTCAAAGGCAAAAAAAAAAAGTCCCTCCTGTTCATGATTTTCCAATGGAATTTTTTCATAACATTGCTTGTTTGAGATACTGTTTTATCTGATTTTATTGACTCTGGAAAATAGTTTCTCCATTGCATCGAACTTTGATATTTGCAGTTACTTATATTGTTATGTTGTGTAGACTCAAATATCATTTGAAGAAAAGTCAGAGACATGCAATTTGTGAGAACTCCTTTGGTGGATATTCAGGTAATCAAAATTTGTTAAATAGCAAATACTATATCAAGATTCCTGAAGTGTTTCCATAGGACTCAGTATCCCCCCAAAGCTATGCTTTTTCTTTAAGCAACAAGTCTATTTCCTCTTGTGTACATGTAATGAATCATGTATCTTCCATTTCTTTGACCAAATTAGAAAGCACAGAACTAAAATATGCATCAAATCCTTACCTAGAATGGATTTTATTTACAAATATCACCCCTGTTTGCATTTTTCTCCCTGCTTTTCCTTTCAACCGTGTATCATCATCTCAAAAAAAATAGTATACAAATTTATTTTCGCCGTCTTCCCTACCTCTTTTTAAGTTTCAAGTAAAATGGCACAAAATAAGCTGGGACCCAGGAGAACACTACTTGGAAGTGTGTTATAATAAACTAAATGAGTGAGTTCTAACAGGCAGCGTAGTGTAGTATTCCTTGACTACCACTGGACCATATCTCCGAATCTTTTCATTATTAACAAGAATATCGTCCAATATTCCTGTCATCTGCATGCTACTGAAAGACTGCATTTTCTTAAATCTTGAAATGCTTCCTTGAGAATTCTTCCAGTCTACATATTATTATTTTCCTATGCAAGTACAAGCAGATATTCCTTAATCCAGGAACAGGTACAAGTAATAATCATTCCAGAAATCAGTTTCCAAATCAGATCAGTTCAAGGTAAGGTCGGGCACAAGCACTATCGTCCAAGGTCTAAACTCAAGGTCAAAACCAGGATGTCAATGCAAGTGGGTCAGCGGAGCAGTCAGTGGAAGTCCAAAGCCCTGAGTAGACAGATGCCCATCCAACGTCAGCAGACCAAGTGCCAGAAAACCAGGCTGCTGATGGCTGTTGTGGAACACGAGCACTGGATGGAAATGTAGTCAGTGAGAATTGGGGTTCACAAGGGAGAAGATGAGATACTAGCCGACGCCTGGGCCCTGGGGGGGTACTGAGGTCACAGTGGAGCAGCAACTGAGTCGAGTTTCTGACAAAGGGCTTCTTTTAGAGCGCATGTGTCTAAAGCGACACTCCTCTCAGGGCCTTGAGTCAAGCTGAACCCACAGATGGAGGTTAAGTCGCACAGCTGCAAGGGTGAAAGGCCCAAAGAGCCAGGAAGAAAGTCAGAAACACCATCTTTTCCTTAAATAACCACAGTCTACAACTATAATGTATGTTTTGTGATGTATTTACTTATTAAAGTTTTATTGTCTCTTTCTTGATTTGAACAGCAACGGGCAAAGAATTTTATATTTTTCTTTAAAAACACGTTCACATACATCTATTAATAGGAAAAGATTTTATGTGTATGCCTCATTCTGTATTGACCATAATGAAGCTTGCAAACTGTATATATTGCTAGAAGTGTTGAATGCATTTAGCCTCTAAATTTACTCTTATCATTTTTGTCACAAGTGATTTTTTCTCGTGATTAGTCAGGTAAAAGAACTATATTTTTTAACCACGAATCTACTAGCTCAAGAAAAATCATTTATTTACCAAAGAAATTAATATTTATCTCTAAGTTAATATTTCCTTTTTACTTTGAATTCTGTTGGTATTAATTCCTATTAGTAAGGAAATATAATTGTTTTTGCACGATATGTCTAACAGCTTTCCAGCTGAGGCCGACCCTATTTAATTCATAGCTCTTTGGTCCTAACAGATATTGAATTCTGTGCTATGTATTCACTCACAGTGTGATCAGACACCCGCCAAGTCTCTAGCAGTAATTAATATATTACACGGGGATAGATCCTATTAACTGAACAACTTTGAATAATGCATTTCAGGTTAACTACTACTTGCAGCTTCCTGCGGCATTCCTATATTTGAACCATTTCTTGTGAAGCATGATAAGTATAATTAAAAGGTTAAAAAAGAGATTTATACAGTCACAGAATAATATAACTCCCTTCTAAAGCAATCTTCAATGTTCTGAGAAAATAAATTGGTTTCTTCATATTATAGTCTTGGTTTTTCACTCATTATCTTATTTTACATGTAGTATCCTAGACTCTCTGATGTAACATCTGTTTTTCTCTCTAGATTGAGAGGCATTTATTCATATATTGATTATTGGCTGTTAATTTTCTTTCATCTTGATCAATCATCCTGGTAGGTCAGTATCACTTTACTATATTTTGTGGTTTTTTAAAGTGCATTAGCTCAAATTAAATAAGTTATTTTTCACTCCTTCCTAGAGTGCCATTTATCTGGCTCTCTTACTGAGACTTTGTATTGCTAATGACTTCTCACAGTTACTCTCATTTTGAAATAAATTTACATACAGTTTATCCAATTAGAGTATGTTAGTTGCTGAATGATAAAGGGCTTCCAAAGTAGATTAGTAATTTTTTTTTAAATCTTCATATTTATGATCATATGTATTGATATAGACTGACCTAAAATAAATGATATTATTATATTTACTGTACTCCAATTTGGTACTAAAAGCTTTCATGAAGATGTTTCATTGCTATGGCCTCAAAGTGGTTAGCATTTTTCATTCTAAAGTAATTAATTGGGGTGACAAGAAATGATCTTAAGATTTTTGAGAACCAACCATACAATTAGCTAAGTAAGGAAATATTCATTTGGTATCTGAAGTGCTTCCTACCAATCCAGTTGGTATAAATAATTGAGTAAAACTCCTAGACCATTTGATAAATACCTTTTATTTATTCAATAAACATGTTTTAAGCAAAAACTTCATGCCAGGATTATACCAGCCACTTGGATATAGAGATGGATAAGACACAGTGTTATTCCTCAAGTTAACTCCAGCTTAAGTAATGCAAAAGCACACATTCAAAAGAAGAGTGAGCAGGAGGGAGAGAGGGAGATGGAGGGGCTGAGAAAGTGAAGAAGACAATGGAAATAATGGAATTACTAGATAATACAGAAGAAATTCTGACAAATTGATTCTTAGTGGAATTTCTGAATTGTTTGCCTGACAAGTTATGTTTTTATCAGTAGGACAGTCACGTGCTTGCAATAAAAGTTAGTCTAAATCAATCAAACAGATTGCATATATAGATATGACAATGTTGATATTCTACAAGTCATAATTTCGAAACCAAAATATAATCGTTTATAATAAGGTACTGCTGGGTTCCTTTAGTTTCTTTGAGCTAAAAGTAAAGTCATCATGAAATTGAAACATATTATGGAAGAAATTAAAAAATGTCTGAAAATTATATTCATCTTACTACAATCTGATTTAGAACATAGTTCCAGAGGGACAACGCATTCTAAAGAATGGAATTCTTAACAAAAGAGAATATGCAGGGAAGCCTATACTCTATTGAACTTTGTCTTCTGAATGTGATGCAGCAAGAAATTTAACATAAGAGTAATTCATTGCACTAGTTCTGAGTGTTACTCCAGAGGCTTTGATGAATGCTAAATAAACAGGAAATTAGCAGCTTTTCTTTAATGATCCTTTGTTGTTGTATCACAGTATTTTTCAGATGTACTTTTTTACTTGAATAGAGCAATTTGTGCATGAAACAAAATAGCCTTCTGAATAAATACATAGGATGTTGTTTTGATCAGTTATCTGTTCTTAATGCATCTGTTTCTTTGGCAAGGAAAAGAATATATGAAGAAAATAAAATCCTGCAGCTTTAAAATTATTTATGGCTGCATTTTATTACATCATAACAATCCCTAGCTATTTATTTAGTACCTTAAAGGGGCAGATTATGAGGCAATCTCGACCCTTGATGGAGAAGCTTATAATATACTTGGTGAGGGATGTCCCATAGGGAACAATCTGAAGCAAAGGAACATTGTCCAGGAAGTTGTTTGTCCTTAAGGAAAGCCAATCCGTTACCCAGAAAGTTCTCCAGAGAGTGGCATTTTTTCGTTTGTTTGTTTTGGCAAAGTCACCATAGGACAAGTCTTGGCCCTCAAATTTGCAGATTCAGACATTTTGTTTGTCAGGTTGTCCGTCAGTTATGGGTAGATTCATATTAAACAGATTCACAGAGACTAGTATATAAAACCAACACTTTAATTATTAATTTAAGATGACAAATATAACTCTAAGGAAAACATTCCTGGCTACCCGGGAAGAAAATTGTGACTAGGAGTCTCTGCGTGTGCATGAAATTAGAACAGGAGGAATTAGATGATCTGAATGTCTCCTGTTATTGATCTATAAAGTTCCTTTCTGAAAACCGGCCTAGGGCAGAGTGCCGTCTGCCATCCAGAAGAGGAAACACACTGCCAAGAACTGCCTAGGATTTTCCCTTTTCTGGCTTTCACTGCTGACCAAACTTTGATAGATAAATTATTTGTTTCCATAGTTATGTTGGTTGGGGGACGATGTCACATTTTGTCACTCAATGGTGGTACCATACATTTCTGTCCCAATCCCTCACTTATTTCATAGTTTCACTCTCATAAAATATTTCTCTTGTCCTCTTTTCAAGTTCTTTGGGAAAGAGACAGGAGGGACGTGCCAGTGACCCCCAGAGCTGCCTACTGTATTCCATTCAATAGACTTTTTCGGCAGTTTCTTTTGTTTAAAAAAAACTGCACTAAAATGACTCATAGATCTTGACATATGTTTGGAAAAAAAAGTATAGCTATTATAAGTTATTCTAAATGTCAATGAACAGTATGATGATGATGGTGGGTAAGCTACCTGCAAGGTCAATGTGCAACAACTCAGGCCACACACCCCGTGAACAGTTTAGGATTCACAGTTTCTAGAAGTTGATAGAGAAACATCCTTCCCTGTGTATCAGGGCAGATGGGCAAAGGATTCTGCCCTTGAAAAGATGTGTGATTTTTTCATATCTGTATGACCAACATCATCACATTCTTTCCAGAAAAGCATCAAAGCCAAACATTTGTAAATCTCTCCGGAGGGAGTAGTTTTAGAAAGATACATCGAAATCCTGACTTAGTTTTTCTTATAAAGAGGTCACAGAGATTATATCTGTACGTGATAATGAAAGTTGCAGAAGATGTGTGTGTGTGTTATATCTATAATGTGTGGTTTTTATATATACATTCTCCTACCAAAAACTTAGAAAATAAAGTTACTATGATATTTATACCTTTTCTGTAGTTCCCTTTAGATCTTGAAATTTCAAGTTGAATTCCAAGCAGCCTTCTAGAGTTAAATTTGTAAGTCTTCTCTTTAATATCTTTGTTTTGAGGTGGTGAATTTTCTTTTTCCCAAAGTTCCAAATTCTTTGATTTCTCATTCTTTTTTAATGAAAGGGATGTTGCCCAAGTATATAGGCTCTCCTATTATTATAATCAAATATTATGTTATTACACTCTTGTGAATACGGATTTGGCACATTAGATTTTATTGGACGCTGAGATGTATCTTTTGTGGCAAAAGTCCAATTTGCCTTTAAGTTTAAAGGTCTACTTTTTTCAAGTTTCTAGGGCCTTATTCATAAAAAGAGAGGATTGAATTAAAGTTGTCTCCAAGGTCCGATTCACTTCTCTGCTTCTTGGGCTAAAAATGAATGAGAAAGGGATAAGAAAGTAAAAAGCACTCAATATGTGGTTGTAATATAACATTAGGTCAAAATAATTTATTATTTTACTTTAACTTTGTTAAATACCTAGGGCCTGTATATTGACTATTTAATTTAAAATAAATGCCACGTTTAAGAGACTATTCCAGAAAAGACCAATTCAAGACTTACTAGGAAAATGTTTTCGCTGAATATAAAAAGTGAAAAGATGAGTTTGTTGATATCTGTTGTAGACTGTTTACCTATTAAAGACACAGTAAGGAATAATTTTTATGACTATAAAACTAAAAACCCTAATGACGGATTCCAAAATTGCCATCTGTCCTATTCTTTGTTCTAAATCTAGTTTTCTGGTATTAATATTCAGAGTTTATCTTTCACCAAAAGAGTCTAATTATGGAAGAATGATCAGATTGGTGATGAGTAATTCAACTGGGGATGAAATTCTACAGGTAATGTAATATGAATTGCAATCAGGAATGACAATGACTTTTTAAGGCTTTTTCAAACTGCTTATTTGAGTCTAAAATAGCAATGTTAACACAGAATATCAGGCAGAAACCAAATTTTCAGTTGAAGCAATTTTGTCACTGGGGAATATTAATGTTATTCTGAGAACTGCAGTTGACTACAAGATGAGCATATATTAAAAGCATATAGACTAGTGGAGTCATTGCTTTTGAAACAGATGCTTGTTACTCATTACGCAAGCTGAAACATAAGATCGCATTTCCAATTACTCTGCCTTCACAAGGGTTTCTTTTAAAATTATTTTTACTACCTGCTCGGCTCATACCCATATTGGTAGGCATCTAATGTTGTTTTCTCGTCTAGTATCGTTTACTTATTCTAAAGTTACCTTGGGGAATCTGTGTTTTCTCTGTAATTCTGACCAAAGCAACATGGTTGGGATGAGGATAATAATGATAACAGCAATGATAATAATAGAAGCTAATATGTTTTGAATAATTTTTGTGTGCCAGGCAGTATGCTCAGAGATTTGCATATATTATCTCCTGTATCTACCCATGAGGAAGGTACCATGATTAGATCCATTTTACAGACTGAGTAAACAGAGGCAAAGAGAGATAAAGAAACATATCCATGTGCAACTATGATATACAACTATCTACTGGGGCTTTGGGGAGAAAAAGGGAAAAAAAAGGAGGAGGATTGGCAATAGATGTTAGCTCAGGGCCAGTATTCCTCAGCAAAAAGAGGAGGATTGGCATGGATGTTAGCTCATGGCTGATCTTCCTCACAAAATAAAAAGAAATATATCCAAAGGTCATCCAAGATGGTGACATAGGAGGCTCCTAAACTCCCATCCTCTCACCAACACACCAAATGTACAGCTACACACGGAGCAATTCCCTCTCAAAGAAATCCGGAAACTTGCTGAGCAACTCCTTCACATCTGGTGAATGAGAAAATACCCACATCAAAACGGGCAGGAAAGGCTGAGACACTCTCTTGCCATAAAGCCCAGCACCAGCACAGCGCTATACGATTGAGAGGCAACTCTCCACTCCCAGCTTCTCCCTAAGGAGTGAAGGGGTTGGACCCCCACATTTAGCACCCTAGCTTTTAATACTTCCACTCATGGGATGGGTGCCCAAAACACTTTGCTCTGGAAGCCAGCGTGGCTTGCGTCTCTGTGACCCACAAGACTATAGCAAACAAAGGAGCAGTTGTTAACGGGTGCAGAGGTGCTCACTGCAGCACCCCCCCCAACCCCACCCCCAGGGCTGAGTGCTGATTGATCATTTGTACCCAACGTAAGCACTTATTTTATTGTTTCCATCAATGTTCTTTGTGTTTCTTGGTTAATTTATGTATGAGCTGTCTTAATTGTAGTACAGGTATGACTGAGATTATGCCTTTTATTTTTAAGCAACTATTATTGAATTATCTGGGAGTTAGCTTTTAAGAAATTAAAAAAAAATTTAAATGAAACCTCAACCAAAGTATACATTATGGACGTATACACTTAGGCATATTCTTTCAACACTTACCAAGTTAAGCACTCTCTGAGGCCTGGGCACTGTTGGGAGCCTACACTAGTTTAGTCATACCTGCTCCCTCTCATAGAGGGTCTAATCTGGCGGACTGAACAACTTTGAGGATTGAAGGGACTTTGAAATATAGTAGTTCATATACACTTCCTCCCCTTCCCCATTAGATGCTCAGGTATTTAAATAATATGTACCACTTCTCTTAAAAGATACACATGGCAAATACTTTCTAATTTCCTAATTATCTCATTCACCATAACTATTTTCTAGCCACATCAACAAATTAGTGGTTTTCTTTAGTTTTAGTGTATTGTTTTTGACATCGTATGAATGTATAATAAAATAGTCGTAAATATTAGAGTTGGAAGTTTCCATCAACTGTCTGTGAGCTAAGTCAAAAAACCAAGTGACCTATTCAAGATTGTACAGCGTGTCAGTCAGACAACTGGAATCAAGTCCCAGATCTTCACATTTCCAGGCTAGTGCTTTTTTATTGTGTGACAAGTCCTGTGCTCCCCTGCCCCACATGTGTCCACTGATGATTGCAGTGAAGAAGATTATACATATCTCCTGGTTTCTAAGTAGCCCAAATAGAACCAAAGCTCTGTTTGTAGTTTTCTCCAAACACTGTCCAGTGGGACTCCTCAGTTTCTGCCAGCTCAGACTTCTTACTTTCCCCTAAACAGGCCATGCTCTCCCTGTCTTTATTCTCTTCCCTTCTCACACACCTGTTCACATTCTTGCTGCGTGGACTTTATATACATATGCCCTTAAAAAGCCTTCCTTCTGCCTTTGTGTTACTCTATATCTACTATTTTAAGCCCTTATTCTGTCTTGTCCACAAAGCCTTTTTTGATTATTTCGGCCCCCACCAATCGTTCTTTTCTGATTATGTATTCTATATCGTTCCTCTTTCAGATGTGCTAATCTTGCCTTCCCAAGTATATTTCAAACATCTTTGTAGCCAGAAATGTGGTCTTTACTTCTTTTGTGTGCCTCCTCAAGAACTCACACATTTAGTAAATGCTTGAAGGGCACCCTGTTGCATTGATACGGTGTCCTACTCATGCTTTTATGATACAAAAATACCTAAAAATCACTTTAGGTCACTTTTACTTCCTTAAGGTTAAACTTTTGAATAATATTAAGAGTTCCTTTTAGAAATATCATAGCACATGTACCCACCCAATGAAAGTATCAGGAATTGAATTTCCACATGTAATTTATTTTACTTACAGCAGATTGGGTTTAATTTGACAACTCTGTCATTACAACTACCAAAAAAAAATTCCTTCCTCTGTACAAATGTATTTCCATATTTCCATCTCAGTATAAGCACAGCTGTGAACCAATTACTTCAAAGTTCAAGAGCTGGTTGTTTCTATCCTTAGCATCGCTAGAAAATGTTGAGCGTAGTCCTAGGGAGAGACTCCCAGGCTCAGTATAAAGAAGGTTTTTTTCCTTATTTCTTATTTTTTTATTTTGTTTTCATATCCAGCACAAATGGGACACACTTTCTTTCCTGTACTATCACATTTATTTTCTATATTTGGTACAGAGTGATAATAAGTATCTGCTTTGCATACTCATTTGAATATATTATGTGGTTGTTTTTTAGTTATTGATAGCAACTAGATAAAAGGACATACACTGTGTGGCATATAGATCAATCTGTTTATCTGAGGGCTAAATACTTCCCCAAGCCTTCTGCATTGTGAATGTGAATATGCATGTGAATATGAAAAACAAATACGGATGCTTTACCTGCCCTTTCTGGAATTGATTATACTCTGACCCTCTCCACACCTGCCCATTGGCTTTCACCATCTCAGAGAAAGAAAAACAAATAAATGACTGATACAAACATATATTTCAGATAGCCGCACTCTTACCAGTTGGTGTTTTTAGCGTGTCACTCTCTGTCGTTTTCCTTAGTGTACCTCCTGATCTCTACTTGTGAACAGACTAGCTGTCATGCAAACTCCATAGAGAGGGAGCAAATATGTAATTAGCATAGGCTTTTATCCTCTTCATTGAGAGGGAAAAAAATGGGAGGTGTTCTCTAAGCAAACACTAAAGGTCATATTAATTTTCCCTAAACTTTCCCTCTGATTTCCTCCGGAGAAGTTGCTATGATGTTAGGCGTATCAAAATGCGTTAATTACTATGCACGTCCAACCTGATGAATGATCTCCCAAACCCCAGCACAGCCTCTCTGGTGCGTGCCCCTCTTCTGCTGTGTCACTGCACCTACTTATTTGAGATGATTTGATTCCGTGACTGACAGTAAGTGTGAAAGAGGTGGGAGGCAGGGAATGAGAAGAGAAATCTATTTGGTGAATGTTATCCACATGTGTTACATAGCCATGGTTATTTGGTTCAGTTTAAGAATCTGAGAAAGACAATGTTCTTTGATTTGTAAAACATACCGCTTTTATTGATCAGAGGTCAATCCATAGTTGTTTGTTCTCCTGAGAGATGTCATACTGCCTGTTCTGACAACACTCCCTTTTAAGGGAGATCTTCTGACAAAGTATGCACTCTACCCCTCCAGTCTCAAGTGATGGGATTGGCCGGCATCTAATCCAAGGAAATCAATCTACACATAGTCCTGCTGATGATGTATGACCTATGAATTACCAAAAAAAAAAAAAAGTCAGGTAATCATATTACTATTTAAGACATTTTTAATTTAATTTAAAAACAGAAAACTCAGTCAATTGGAAGCAGAGGTAGAAGAGGGTAGGATACATCAAGATTTCTATAAGATATAAAGTCAGAGATGGTAGCAAACCTAAGCCATGTACAAGCTATAGTTATAAGGGAGGAGCAACTATATGGAAGCTGGTTTTGGAAACACAGGAACAGAAAACGTGAATAAATATCATGTGGCCCAAAAAGTGAACTCAGAGTATCACCATCAAGAGTCAATTCATTGTCCCATAGTCTTACAAGGTAGAATTTTTATCTTAGTGAATTTATATGGCGCAGAAATTTGCTTCTGTCAGTGTAAAGCATATCCACATCTCAGGGAAGAATTTACATGGTCTCAACTCACAAGAGTCTAAATAAACCTGGAGGAAATGTGTTAATTTGTACTGAGAAATATAACCATTAGATGGATCTTAATACTTCATATCATCAGTTCATCCTCCCCATGGATAAAAAAAATCTAGGGAAACTGAGTTTTTCTTAATAAAACTTAGTGTTCTTAATCAAAAAAAAAAAAAAAATATCATGTGGCCCATGGAAGAGATGAATAGAGTAGCTAGTCCTTGGAGCTGTCTCATGCATGACAGTATTCCAGCCCAAATCCTGGTCTTCATGTTTTCTTAGACTGTTATCTTAGCTAGCTTGGCCAGGTTATGTATTCCATGCAACCAAATGACCCAAAGTACTCCATTCACTAACATTTATTTAGCACTTAGTATAGGCAAAGTTTTCCACTAAATTGTTACAAAAAAATCAAAAAAAAAATTTTAAGTGCCTCTCCCCTCCATGCTCATGTATGAGATTTTCTATAAATCAATATTACAAGAAATTCCCCATGTCTCTCTCTAGAAAAAAGTGAATTAGTATTTTTCAAAATTCAGGTTATGGATAATTGTACTTTTTCCCCTAAGCAAGAATTTAATGACTTTTCCCTCCCTAGAAATCAATACTGTATATGAGCTTGGTTCCATTTAAGGGTATTGAATATACTACGGCAAAATTAATTCCTTTTCAAAATTTAATAAAAATGAATCAATATGCATTACTCATAGCCTCATCATACATTCATACGATTAAAGAGTAAAGATGTACTGGCCAGATTTTTAATAATATTATACTGTATTTACTATTTGACTATTAGTTTTCATATTGAATACGTTTCCTCCTTAATATGGCCATACATTAAGCTTGCTTGATGTAAAGTCATAATTCCAATTACATGTATAGAATGTAAATCACAAAAGTTTACTATACTTGGTTTCATGGAAGAAAACATTTTCTAAAAATGTCTGGAGCAGGTGGGGAGAAAAATATGTACATATTTCTTTTTATATAGCTACTATCAAGAGTTCTTCTTAGAAATGGAACTCTTTTTGCTGTTGTTAAGGAAAATAGTTTAGAAATAGAAGGTGGACATATAGCGAGTGGTTTGGAATGAGATAATAGAAAGCTAATCTACATAGGGAATGAACAAGTATTTTGGGTGTCAGGAGCTCAAGGAAGAGAGGAAGAAAAAGTAAATACAAGAAGCAAGTCAGACAACATGGCAGCATCTGGAGCTTGAGGCAGAAGACGGCCAATGAGCAATTCCAAATAGCGTCATGGCTAAAGGGTTTTAGGGAAATGAAAATTTGACATTCATTTGTAGGTTGTTCGTGTTTCTATGGTATAAACCCACTCCATCACCCTAAATTTTCAATAAAGTCTGCTTAGTGCACAAGTGTTCTTTGTGAGAATTGATTGGAAAATCAAGGAAAAGCCACTTTTCTGTTACCCATAACAGGAATTAGTAGCTAGAAGTGACTCTGGGAATGTAGAGCACTAGGGATTTCTCAGTGAGTTAATTGGTTTATATAGAACATGAGAATGAAGGGGTTCAAAAATTGTGTTTAAATCTCGGAAGCCAAAGGAAACTTAGCTAATAACACATTTGTATTGATACAGCTTTAGCCTTAAATATGAAGTCATTTCTGATGATTAAACTAACAGCTACCAAGGACTAAGCCTCTAAATGATACTGGGATACTGGACGTTGATCCAGTCTGTTATGGAAGTTATGTAATCAGTATCGTTCTGCCACACTCCTTTTTGTTCCCTTCTTGCTGTTCTCTAATGGAAGATAGAAGTTTTTCTTTGTTTTTTTTTTTTGTTCTTGTTGTTGTCGTTTGCTGAGAAAGATTTGCCCTGAGCTAACACCTGTGTCAATCTTCCTCTATTTTGCGTGTGGGTCACCACCACTACTACCTACTGTTATCTCAGTGTGAAGGACATAGAATGTATGCTCTGCTAGCATTAATAAAGTAAAAAAAAAACAAAAAAACCTCATGAGTATGAAAGATGAGATGAGGGAATATAGACTGTCACCAATGAATGAATCTTTTCTTTTGGGGAATAACGATTTTGCACATATCTTTTCTTGGCATGAACTTATAAAGAATAAGTAGCCAGCCATGTTACCCTGGCTCTGTGATTACAGTTGAGAGAATTCTTCCTGTTGTTATCAGGTTTTCCTCAGAGATTTTTCTTGCACAATTAGGGGAGGTTTTGAGGAGAGGATAGCTGAATTTTCCCAGAGCCACTGTTCCTTATTATCTGAGGGACTGTCTCAAACAGCAAAAAGAGAAAGAAAAAAAAGCGTTGTCCTCATAGTGTCAACTTTTACCCAACTTCAACCCTCACCCCTCATCACTTTAGCCAAAGTGATCCAAAAGAAAATTTGAACAAGTTTTTTCATAATTTCCCTGATATTTCAATATGAATACATGTGCTAAATTGACACATAAAAAGCCAAAGACACATTGAAGCATCTGGAACACAGAACAGAAATTTAGTTTGAAGAAGTATAATTAGAAGATGGAATGGAAATCTTTTCCTTTCACAGTAAAATCCATTAAGCTGGCTCTACCCTAAAGAGCCTCATGAAAAGCAGCAGACACAAAATATGTCTAAGAATGGATCACACAAGTGGAACATCTTTCTACTCCCTGTCTTCATAAAGAAGACTTTGGTATGAGTGATCCTACATCCTACTCTTGGCAGCATCCCTCCCTCCTCAAAATTTCATCATTCAACCTATTTATAATTAGCTCTAGTAAATAGAATATAAAAATTAAGTTTTAAAAACTCAACTATTTTTTTTAAATTTCTTCGTCTTTGGTCATGTTGGAATCACATACACTTAATCTAAAATTCATAGACTTTAAAGTAATATTAAATGGGATCACCAAAAATAGCATTATTTTGATTTGACATAAACTACAAACACTATGTAGATACTAGCATACATTCTATGCTATAAATAGACAAGCGAAATATACGTAATATTTTCCAGTGAAAAAATAAGAGTACTTGAACTCTATTCTTGAATTACAAAACCACCTGAAAATCTATTATTATTATTTTTATTGCTCAAGTTTCTCATTTTCTGCCTTATCTTAAAGTAAACCTCTTGCAGTAGAAACAAAATTAGAATAAATATAAGATATTATAACTATCTATCATGGATATGGCCATTTGAAAGTGTTTCCTTTCATATTCTGAGCTTTGTTACATATATTTTCATGTAATTCTTCCAAATTTTTGTGAAAATGTTCATAGTTTTACCATTTAGTATTCGGGGCTGTCTTACACATGTAAATTCTTTAATAAGAAAAAGCAAGGTGGGAAAAAAATTACAGGAGCAAAAGTCAAATAACTGTTTCCATTTTGATTACTTTCGATTCTACAGCAAGCGCATTTAATACTTTGATTGCTTATCAAGAAAAATAGACCAGAACAGGAAATAGTCCAAAAGAAGTAGCAGAATTGAAGGACTCTACTAGAGGCAGATTTAATTTACAGTCTTGCTGTTTACAGGTGGGACTTCTTTTTTAATCTTTTTGCTTCTACTCAGTATAAATGAGTCTATGCCAAGTGTTTAATAATTTACCATGAATTTCAGTAAATGGTAGCATTTTCTGCCAGGGATTCTATGTGAGATTGTTCTTGCTACACTGTAGAACAGCTTCATGCTTGGAAATCAATTGACCACTTCAGTAAACACAGGCCTAGTCCCTTTTACTTTGTTCATTTAGCTTTGTGACTTATTCTCGAAGCCTTGTATCCCTCCCAGCCTAAGAGTGACTAGCCACTGCTAGTTGGTGAAGGGACTTGATGCAAAGGAAATTAGCTTCTTGGGCAAGAGAGGTGGGCCACCCACAACTATTAACTCCTTCTAAACTGAAGGCTGAATGCCTATATGTCTTTATAAGACAAAATAGTGTTTTTGAGTAAGTCATTTACGAAAAAATATTTTTGTTCTTTTCTCTACCTTTTCAGATGCCTGCATATTTCTGTTTTAGGTTCTCCTTCTTTTTATTTTCCTCTTTACTTTATTTCAGGGTTCATTTTGTCTTTATCTTAACTTCTCCCTTTTTAAAATACTTCCAATGCTTTAATGTTTTTCCTTTTTATTCAAATTTTGCTTCTATTATAATTTATATCCTTTTCATTGTTTTTCTTGACTTTATATTTAGAAGATGAAAGTTCCAAATATCTGGTTTCTTTTCTTTTCTTTCTTTTTTTTTTTTTTGCTGAGGAAGATTGCACTGAACTAAAATCCGCTGCCTGTCTTCCTCTTTTTGCTGTATGTGAGCTGCCACCACAGCATGGCCACTGACAGACGAGCGGTGTAGGTCTGCACCCAGGAACCGAACCCAGGCTGCCAAAGCAGAGCGCACCAAACTTAGCCACTAGGCCACTGGGGCTGGCCCCCAAATATCTGGTTTCTAATCTCAATTTTTTCCTCCCAACTTAATACCTTTGCAATCTCAGGAAAATCTTCAGAAAAATCTCAATCTTCCTGAATGTCAGTTTCCTAATTGATAAAATGAGAATAAAGGTAAAGCTATACACATGGCAAGTTTTATTATTTTGAAGATTGCATTACACTTTAAGATTTCACTATACATTTTTTATTCAATACCCTCTCAAAAAAATGTTCTCTCAGTGCATAAGTAATTTTAGAATTACATAAACACTCCCATTTGGTGTTATCCAAATGAATTCTTAGATATTACTATTGTCAATGAAGAGATGCTTTGAGTGAAAAGATCACATTGTCCAAAGTTCAAGTACATGGCTTCCTGAATAGGCTCCTCTCTTTCCCTTCATCAGGACATACTCTCTCTGTGCTTCATTTTCTTCAAACTAATAATTACATTAGCGTTATTGTGGGGTTCACTTAAGAAAGCATATATGGATTTGACAAAATGAAATCAGATGTCCTCATGGTCACCACTATAATTGGTACTAAAGAAGTAGATTTGGGGGGGATAAGAGTAGTAAAATGGTTCTTCAATTGTTTTCAGATATTGATACTGGTTAAAAATATTAAAACAATTCTTAGCAAAATAGATTACTAAAATGGAAGTGCAGAATTTTGGGTTAGATGACCTGATCTGAATCAGATTTAATTTATTGGCATTGAGCATGTTACGTAACTCCTTTGGGTCTCAATTCTCCCACCTTTACAGTTAGGATAATTGTAATTCCCCCAACTCACATAGTTGTTTCAAAATGAATTCAATGATAAATGAAAAATGTCTGGGTAAACTGTAAATCTCAGCGTAGTTTGTAAGCATTATTATTATTATTGATTCAACTAACCATATAAGGCTTTCTCTTCTTTTTTTTAATAAACAGATTATCTTTTCTCATTTTGTTACTGTACAGAGTAACCAGTTGAATGGTATAATTACGAAAATCTTACTCAAATCTACAACACAACAGCAGCTTCACAAGAACGATCTATTCTGATGTATACAAAATATCTTAATTAAATGTCCAAAAAATACAATAAAGAATAACTGAAGGGCCGGCCCTGTAGCTTAGTGGTTAAGTGCTCATGCTCCGCTGCTGGCGGCCCGGTTTCGGATCCCGGGCACACACTGACGCACTGCTTCTCCGGCCATGCTGGGGCCGCGTCCCACATACAGCAACTAGAGGGATGTGCAGCTATGACATACAACTATCTACTGGGGCTTTGGGGGAAAAAATAAATAAATAAAATTTTAAAAAAAAAGAAGAACTGAAATTTTGAGTAATTCTTTTAGAACAGGTTTAGTCATTTGTTTTCTTGGCAGGGTAATTTTTTTATTAAAAAAAGAAAACCCTAATATAATAGAAATTGTTAAAAATCACTTGATCCAAGTAACTGTGCACAGAAATACTGTAGAATAATACATAATCTAAAAATGCGGATGCTGTTTTAACTAGGTTTCCACACTTTCTAAATAACTCATTCTTACATACCAGAGTGGCAATACATATTCAAATTTCCAGCTCAACAAGATGACAAATTATTAGAGTCTATGGACCCTTGAAATCTCTACAAAGTATTTGAAACCATAAATGCTAAATTTTCTAACACCAAGGACCTACAGTGTTCACTTATCATTGCACTGATTTACTCATTTAATAAAACAGAGCAGTGATCCAAGTCACGTGGCTGAGGTCCTGCAACGCAAATGTGTTACTCAGAGACCTTTGCTGCCATGTACTTGTGCCAGTTGTGTCAGATGACACCAAAATGGTCTTTTAAATAAGGAGTAAGTATTTGAGAAGTGGCATGGTACAGTGACATGTCTAAAATATAAACTAGGATCAAATTCCCGCTTTTTTTTTGCCGTCAGCTATGTGACTTGGAAACATATTTAAACTCTCTGGACTTGAGCTTTCTTATTTATCAAATAATGATCATACTCTTCTCATAGGAAAGTTGTTAATTAAATGCAGCCATGTACATAAAGCATTAACGCAACCCCTGACCCACAGTAAACATCCAATAACTGGTAGCTTTTATCATTTTGAATTTTCGTTGGAGATGAGGTCAACAGATTTTACCGATGAAAGTCATGGGATTCTTTACTGGTGTGCAATATTTAAGAATATCTTTAACCAATGGTATCTTGCATACTATTTTGTTCGCTGAACTCAGAAGCATGGCCATTTTTCAGGTCTTGAATTCACCTGTAGACTTGAAGCCTTGCATAATTAGAATAACTGCTTAACTATTCAGGCCTGGAGAAGTCAGAATTTCCAGTGATTAAGTAATTATTTATGGCAAATACTTTTAAGACTGTAATACTTACCACAGTGCCTTGCCAAGAAATATTAGATGATGGATTAATGCATATTTTAATGAGGGCAATAAAGTGCCTCAATCAAAATCAAGTTAATTAGCTATTACCACAAATTTACTAAAATAGATGACATATATTATTTACTGTGTGCTAAGCACCTTACGTGAATTATCTCATTTAATCCTCTCAACAACCATATGAAATAGATCCTTCTGTTATTCCCATTGTACAAATACATAAACTGAGAAAGAGAGAAAATAAATCACTTTTTCTCATGTCACATAGCTACTAAATACTTGAAAATCAGAATATGAATGCAAATAGTCTCTGTAGCTAAAGATTTTAACCGCTATATTTTGTTTCTATGATTTTATGAAAGAATCAGGTACTGGTAGCCTGCATTTTAACAAAAACAGAATCTTCATTGTAATGAATGCTGGGCTTTAGAGATATGTTTTCAATTTCTTTAGGGTCAAAATAGTATTTGTGCTACATATAGTCAGAAACATGACAAAAACCAAATAAGAAAATATGGTTTGAATTTTATACTTCCATATCATACATAGATTTCACAAAAAGATATCTCGTGCAGGAAGTGATGTCAATTTGTAACTCAACGTTGGGCTTTTGGAATTCTCATTAAATACTTTTCACTGATACTATAATCATTGGCTTGAATTTCTTGAATATTCACGACTCACATTGTTTACTAACAGGTAGTGAAGGCACGCAGTGTCTCTTCACTTTCTTGGTTAAAGGAGAAGCCCGTTTAGGTAATTTAGATGAACAAAAGTCTTATTCAGAATATTTCTGGCTTTCGAACAAAATAAAACTTAGTCTAATTAAAATATAGGTAGCTGAAGAGGAATAGGAGCCTTCCCATACCGCCTCACAAATGTGTCTGCTATGAAGATAACAGAAGAGTAGAAAATCTTTGAGGCAAAATAATGTGGTATCCCATGGAGTTATTTCCTTGAAATGCTGGTTGGACTAAGAAGATGAATAATAAAATATGAGAAGTTTAGGACTCTAGCTTCAGCTGTCTCATTACAGTCAACCAGTGGCATAAACTCCTTCTTCAAAGGCCTTACAGTAAACTCTTTGTGGCATGTCTTCAAGCCTGTGTATTGTGTGCATATATATGAACATTTGCTCTCCCACACTAAGAAAATATTATCAATAAAAATTTTGCACTACAAGTTTATTTAAAAGCCCTATGCTTAATAACACCACATATCCACCACTCTACTGCAACCTGAGCATACAAGATGGTCTCATGTATTCTCAAGTTATACTTGCTTATCGGCCACCAGGAATGTCTGCCTAATTCATGCGATGTAATATGATCAGGAAGGTCGTGCGTGAAGAGTGATGACATGGCGTCCCTCAGAGGGCCAGTGTAAAGGACCGGTGTGTATTAGAGATGTTAGCATAGTGTGTGACCAGGGGCCAGAAGGATGAACCAAGCATTTGTAGCAATGTTTGATTTTCTCTCCTATTTTCCTCCCTATTTCATTTTAATAACTATATATGGGTGATATATTTTTAAATTAGAATTCCCATGAATAGATTTAACTCGTAAAATATGTTTTATCCCCACTGTTCAGGCTCTCACCAAACATAGTTTTTAAATAAGAACACAACCCAATTTCACCTTCTTTCTCACATTATCTATAGATGCTGACATGTGGGTGAAGAAAAGGAGGTCATCAAGAAGTGGTCTTTTTATTAAGACTGGGAAAAAATAAGAACAAAAGGAAGAAGAAAGCAAAAGAAAATATGGCTTCTTTAAATCTAGCCTTAAAACATTTTTAAGATTAAAAAAAGGAAATCTTATTTACCTAAATATGAGTTGATGTCTATTCTGGTCTATTCTCTTTCAAATAAATAAAACATTATTATTCAGATTAAAAAAACGAGGTCACTTTCTCAAAAGTTGAAGTTGGACTTATCTAATATATTGTAGGAAGTTTCCTTTTTAGTATCAGTGATATAATTGAAGTGAAAATATCACTACTATTCTTCTTTTCTTTTTTAAGGACTTTATGAAACCATGTGGTTACTTAATTCAAATTGTTTCAGAATAAATTTGTTACAGGGACTTTGTTCATTAAATGTAAACTATTACAAAGTGCTTATATCAAACCATGGGTTGTTATGGGGTTCTTTGTGTTTTCTCGTGTTAATTACTGCTAATGCTAGAAAATTTTTAAGAAACTTTTGTTGATTATGAAGCTGATGTACCTTCTTTCTGAAATTCTTGAGTATTTCTTCTACTTCAGTATGACAGTCTTCTGAACTGCCTAAGAGCTTCTCATGAGAAGAGGTGTTTAGAATCTATGGTACACTTAGTTAAGTAGAAAGAGTAAATGACATTTGGGGAATTCAGGCTGTATATATTAATTTTACTCTTTGGGAGACTTTACCAAGCTAATTGCCCGACATAAATTCCCAAAACTTCTACTAATTTTGAACCCAACACTGTGTGCCACTTTGGTACAAAATGTTCTCCACATCTGTCTTCCTGAGGTGATGGCCACGTCCTGTGTGTTTTCACCTTTTATTTTTATTTTGGCCAGCTAAAGAGTGTGTTAGTTTTAACCTTCTCATTACATAACAAAGAGGACAACAGGGTTAAAATCACAGTCATAGCCGATTAACATTAAATCCCCGACTTGATTTATGGAGAAACCAGGCTGAAATTTCAGGCATTCCCAAATGCTGGAGTTCAACGAGTAATCCAAGCAAAGAAAAAGTGCAGTCGCAATCTGAGTGTATTACAGAAAGGAAGAAAGAAAGGAACATTAGTTCATTCAGCTTTCAAGGGTGAGTCATTCACCCTGTGCCACTGCTAAAGTGAAACATTTTTATTGATTTGCAGATTAAGAATCTACTTAAATAGTGATAAATCAATCCTTCTCGGCAAGCCTACCACAGCATGTTGAAGAACTTGAAAGCAATCACTGCTGTTTGAGGAAAGCTTACTTAACTTGTGATTCTTATAATGATAGAGAAAACTATAGTTCATAATGAAGGCACTGTATATTGAACATCTTGATGAAAAGTCAGAAGATTGAGCTGGCATAAATCAACACATGAATCCAGAAGCCTGCAGGTGGGGTGAAGAGCAGAGAGTTTATCCACCTTGATTATCGTTGCATTTGAAAGTCAACAAGGAGCTCACCTCCATCGTGAACTTCAGATGTAACTGTTGTTCACAATTTTATCTTATATTATAATAAAGAGTAGAAGAGATTAAAAATAAAAACTATCTGAATAATGTCTGTGTTGTATTAAAATAGTAGACCATAATCAGAGATAAAATATTTTTTATTAAATCTTAAAATTTAAGTCTGTGTTTATAAAGCTGAAATGATTCTACTACTTTAAATTTGTATGCTAACAAAAAAAAAATCAAAATGCAGTGTTTTTCAAGACAGATCTGAAATATTTGCATACTAGTATTATTACATTTCTGTAATGCCTTGGTCTCTTTGCACAAATTAGTGCTTGGAGGTGAGAAGAAGAGACAAAATAATGTTACTTCACAAAACTATGATTATGTGTTGGGATTTTATAATCTCACTTGTCAGCTTAATTTGACTTTAGAGAATATCATAGTAAATTCAGATATTACAAGGAAGTCTACTACTCCCTAGCCTCTAAATGGCACATTGCAAAGCTGTTTCATATCTATATATTTTGATTGTGGCAAACCTCTTTTAACAAGTGTTAAGTAAAATCCTTTTTTAACCAAAAACTATGGATTACCCCAGGCATAGCATGCAACTGAGCAAGATTAGTGAGCTTAATAATTTTTTCATACCTGAAAGATGATTATTATGAAAATGAGTTGGGTTTGTTTCAGTAAATAGAAGGTATTCATAAGATATCATAATTTGCTTTAAAAATGATACCATGGGGCCGGCCTGGTGGTGTAGTGGTTAAGCTCATGCACTCCGCTTCAGTGTCCCAGGGTTCATGGTTTCAGATCCTGGGTGTGGACCTAGGTACCGCTTATCAAGCCATGCTGTGGCAGGTGTCTCACATATAGAGAAAGATGGGCACAGATGTTAGCCCAGGGCCAATCTTCTTCAGCAAAAAGAAGAGAATTGGTAACAGATGCTAGCTCAGGGCTAATCTTCCTCACCAAAAAAAAAAAAAAAAAAAGATACCATAATGAGGCCAGCTCTGTGGTATAGTGGTTAAAGTTCCATGTGCTCCACTTCAGCAGCCCAATTTTGTGAGTTCAGATCCTGGGGGTGGACCTACACCGCTCGTCAACCATTCTGTGGCAGCGACCCACATACAAAATAGAGGACGACTAGCACAGATGTTAGGTCAGGGCTAATCTTCCTCAGTAAAAGAAAAAAAAAGGTAACATAAATTGTCTTCCCTTAATTAAATAAAAATATTTCTGCAATATTGTGTATCAGTGTCCTAATCTTTAAAATCAACCTCATAGAATAAGTTGACCTTCCAACTCAAAGATATGTTTATGAGTCAGGCTTTTATAGTAAATCAAAACATAATATCAAAATTCATCTAAATCTTCTAACCTTTGATCGGCAATCCTATTTAAGGAAGTTAGACCATGGAAATAACATAGAAAAAGAAACAAATTACATACCGTAAGCTATTAATCAGTGTTTTGTATCACCGTGAAAATTTAAAATTGAAATGGCTGATAATAACAGAATGAGTAAATGATGTTCTATACTCTGAGTGTACTGTTAGGCAGCTATTAAAAATTATATTGACTCACATTATGGAAAAATATCACACAACTAAACGGAAAGCTTCTGAATGACAGAGATTCCATTTTACTTGACTCACTTTTGTCTATTGTATTAGCTAGGCTTATACTAGCTGTTGTAATAAATATAGCTCAAAATATTAGTAGGCTACCACAATAGAAGTCTTCCTCAATTAACAGTCCAATGTGGATGATCCTTATTGGCAGACAGCTTTTCTCTATACAATGTCTCAGAAATTCAGGTTTCTTTCATCTTTTGGCTTTGCTTTCCCTAGGAACTCATTGTTCTCTGTATCTGGCCAACAGAAAGGGAAAGAGGAAGAGCATAGAGAAGGCACAACATTCCTTTAATAACTTGACTCAAAAGTGTCACACACACCAACTTCACTTCCGATCCATTGATGAGAATTATGACATGGTCAAATTACGCAAGGTGATTTTCTAGTGATAACTGTGCTGGAGAAGAGAAAGAACATATTTTGGTAGGTAATTTGCTGTTTCTGCCACATTTTCTTCAGTATAGAGTTGGCTATATGAATGTTGGTTGCATGTATTTCTTGCCAAGGATCACTGGGAAAATAGCATGAAGGCATGAAATAGTTTGGTTCTTGGTGGTCTACAAGTCATTCTTGAAAAATAAACTAGAGACTGAGGCAGAGGCTAAACAATTTAGAGACTTGTGCATCAAGTGAATAAGTTTACGCTTCATCCTATAAAAATGAGGAGGTATCAAAAGGTTTAAGAATGGGGAATAAGATGATCAGAATTGCAATTTTTTCAAATATAACATTAGCAGCAATGTGGAGTATAAACTCTAGAGAATCAAGACTGGATGTACACAGACCAGTTAGAAGACTAATTAGTGCAGATGATCAAGGCAATAACAGTGGGTTATGATAGGAAAGCAGATACAAAGATTAAAGCGTGAGATGAAGATAAATTCATTCCTAATTATGGGATAGAGGTAAAAGACAAAGACAGAGGGTTACCTACTTGTTTAACGCTTGGGGGACTGCATTTACCAACATAGGAAATTCAGAAGGAAAAACAAAGTTTTAGAGAAGAGTACTAAGTTGTGTTTTGGAGATATTCAGTTTCACATGCCTGTGAATCTTCCAAGAGAAAGGAGGTGTTCAACAGGTGGTTGACTGAATGAGTCTTTAGCTCACATTACTGGACTGGAAGTGATCAGTAAATAGGTATAGGTTGAAACATAGGCATGAAAGATGCCATCTTTGGAAAGTCTACAGAGTGAGCAGAGGACGGAACCTGGAAGATTACCAATTTTGAAGAAGTAATAAATCTTAGATACTAAAGAAAGAAATGGACTAATAGACAGGAAGATGTTGAAATCATCATTGAGATAGGAAATAAACATTAGACCAAGGTACTAGATTAATATATGTGAATGAGAAGAGAACAAGAGCAGCGAGAGATGTGTCTTAAAAGAGAGAAGGGCCATCTGTTTTGTCAACATTGTAGAGAAGGAGATGAAGGCACATTCAGATATAAATGAGTTTGTAATTTTAGAGGCAGAGTTTATTCTTGAAGACCTCGATGTGCTCAGCAAAATAAGAGACAGGAATATTTGCAGAATAGCAGATATCTTTCACCAAAGACTCATAAAAGGACAGCTGTGTGGTCTCTGAGAGCCCTGGGTCAATTGTTGACCCTACAGTAGCTGTAATTTGGTAAATGTATTTATGATTGATTGTGTTATTTTATTTAATGCTATTTTATGTAGATACCAAGCTGAGCATCATTCCATGCATCCAACTTTTCTCACTTAATTTCCTGCTATAATTCTTGGGAGATAACCAGCAAAGTTGATTCTGTTATTTTGCTGCTTACATATTTCTCCCTTACAAAACCACATTGGAAGATTCATGAAAGGGTGAAAACTGGCCTTGTGTGCACGTGTCACAAAGAGTTATTTGGCTAATAATATCCTCGGTTTTTTATTTGGGTCAAGCAATGTCTTGTTTAGCTTATCTATAGATCACCTTAATAGAAGTCTTGTTTTTAACTTGAGGATAATTTTGGCTCAGACGCTCTACATATATTATAAAAAAGATTTTCTAATAGCAGAGTTTCAAAGCATTCTAACCTGAAAAACATATCTGCAACCCAGTTGATATTTGGGGGAACTGTTTGCTTGTCGGACATTATACTGGTGTAAAAACAGTGAGTATCAGAGACAGAGAGAGAAAAGACAGAGAAAGAGGGCTTTATTCGTGTGAGAATCTCACTGACAGAAAATTTCATACAAAAATCTGCTTCATTATGGTAAAAAATGATAAATGTAGGTTATTTCCAAGTAAACACATCCTAATTAATTGTAAATATGTAAAGTTTTCTTCAGGATTCTTATGGACTTAGGCGTGTGCAACAAACATATAGTTTTGTGGTATAAACTGTATACTGGTAAACCCTATTTTGTTTATGTCAACATCCATAAGATTCACATGGGCACATATACATGCATGTCAATTAATTAGAATATCTATCGAGGAAATTCACAAGCAAAGCTCTCTGCATCTTAAGTTCTGTGTGAGTGTTTTGACTCTTTGTGTGACGTTCAGTAGCTCACATGTAGTGAGCAAAGGTGTCTTTTACTATAATACAAAAAATTATCTGAAGGAGCTTGAACAACATACGGATTCCACCCCGGATTTAGTTTGTTCTTAGTCAGAGTTTTTTCTTCCTCTGTTTTTTAGACAGGTAAGAACTGGGAAGGAATATTCTTCAGTAATAGATATGTTTATGGCTACAATAAGGTGGAAGTAAAATATATATAATATTTCCTGTAAGTCAACAAAATCAGTGTTGGAGGAATCAAACATGCACTGACCAAAAAATGGATTTCCCCAGATTCGGTTTCCACTCAGCCTTATTTCAAAACTATATTTCGAGTTATTATCTGGTATGGTAGAAAGAACACAGACTTGGGAGTTGGATAGGAAAGCTCCTAAAATTCCATTTCTACATTTTTTATGTGGTGATCCTAGACAAGTATTTAATACAGTTTAATTTTCTAGGATAGTAATATCTACCTCACAGAGATATTGTGAAAAATATGTGTGTGTGTATAAAATCTCTACAATACAGTAGCATTCAATAAGTTCAATAAATTGTAGTTTCCCTTCTAATTTAGCTGTATATCTAAAAATAGAAAATACTGTGGATAAAGATACAAGAAGTTTCAGGATCGGTATCTTATAACTAGGCAAATTTGATGAAGTCTGAATTCTATATCTTTTGCTGCAAAAAAAGAAAAAATACAAAGAAGAAAAGGGAAAGATCGTGTTCACTGTAGAATAATGAGGTACAAGATGAACAAAACTTTAAAAGTCAATTTAAGTTTAGTTGGCCTCAGCCAAAGTTTAGGTGTAAAAATAAATAAATAAAATCTAGATGAGTCGTATTAAAAATATTTAGTGGTAAAATTCTACATGGAGCTGGAATGAGCAAAAAGGAAAAGATCAGGAGGGTAAGACTGACAAAGTAAATTACCTTAATAAGTGCAATTGGTGTCTGGAGAACCAAAGAACAAAATGGAAGATCGTCACGGTCCTTTGTGCTTATTGTATCTCATTAGTTATTTCAAAGACACTTAAAAATAAATAAATAAAACAGAGTAAATTGCCCTAGAGATATTTTAGATTCATTTTGATAAGTTAGAGAATGAAAATAAAAACCATTCATTTTGACACTGGTTCAGAGCTTCTGAACAAATTGTTCAGTCACATCGTAACTCCATCCCATTGCATTTTAAATTCTTTTGCTTTAAATAAACAGGCATTTATTATATTTCTACCATAAGTAAAACACTACACTAGGCACTGGAGAAATGGGTGAAAAATAGGAAGCCTTTTAAATCTCTCAAATGTTAGTTTAGCTACTGCTCTACATTCATTTGATAAAATTTTCCCAAGCTGGGACGTGTGCCATGAAATCATGAACTACCAAAAATACTCAGGGGAAAAAAAAAAATCACCTGCATTCTTTGATGGGGCATTTGCTATTAATTTATATTCATTTAAATTCCATCCATATGTTTGACACTACAAAACTGAATTTTTTATATACCACCTCATTACATGGGTGATGTAAGAACAGAACTTGTTTCTTCAACTCATTCAGCATTCTAACGAACTCAGAATACAAATTTCGTTCCATAAAAAGTAATAGAATCTCACTATCCTATAGCCATTTAAATGCTTTAGAATAGAGCAGTCTTCTTTTTATTCCCGGAGGCGTATACAATAAATCTCATTATGAAAATTACCATATTCAGACTATCTTAATAATGCACATGCCAATATCTCCACCACCTTCAAACAAACAAATAATGGTGAAGATTATGCTAGTACTGACAATAGCTAGGAAGTGTTATTGAGAAATAAACTATTTTCCTCCTGTTTGTTAGAGTAAAACAGCTTCTTTGCTCATTTAACCAGCTAAAAGACGTCTAGATTTTGAACATCCAAATATACTGCGTACGTGGAAAAAGTCTATAGAGGGACATTGATAGGTGTCTTGTTTCCAAGCATGGGTGTTTATGTGCCTGCACACAGAGAAATCAACACATAAAATCAAATCTTAAATTTTGTATGAGGATTAAAGAGATACAGAAGTCTTCCTCCCCTTAAGAGAGACTTCAGAAGATTGCATTATACACTGAGCAGCTAGATTTAGGCTTCTCTCTAATACAACTAGAAACAGAAGCAGGTAGAGGTTAGGTTGCATCTTTGGACTGATCCTGTAGAGTCTCTCAATTTTTTTTTTGCTTGAGGAAGATTTGCCCTGAGCTAACATCTGTTGCCAATCTTCCTCTGTTTTGAGTGTGGGTCACCACCACAACATGGCCTCTGACGAGTGATGTAGCTCTGCGCCCAGGAACCGAACCTGGGTGGCTGAAGCAGAGCATGCTGAAATTAACCACTAGGCCACAGGGCCGGCCCCTCTCTCACCTTTTGCTGGGAAAAACCAGAGGTCAGATTTCTTGTTCTGTACCTACTGCTTATATACCAATGATTTATTTCCAGGAACAAGACCTATTTTACAGGTGCAATTGTACCACCTCCTAGAAGAATTTTCTTCTGCATTTGCTGCACCCCTACCCCACAGTGCTCCAAAAGAGAAATCATTTATACACTTTTCAACACGTTTCTTTAAAGAATCTTATTCCTCACTTCTCAAATATAATACAGAGACCAAGCTCTATGTTGACTAGGCAACTTCTAAAATCCTCTGTAATCTGGAATTTTATTGATATTATTAATTGAATCCACATGGTTTTGGAGTTAGAGAGAATCAAGGTGCAATCCTGGATGCTCTAACATTCTAGCTTGATTGTTTAAACTCTCTCATCCTCAGTTTCTACAGTTTTTACATGGATATGTAGTAAAGCTGGTCTTCCACAGCTCATTGAGCTGTTTTAAGGATCAAATGAAATCTTTTGATTCAATGAAATCAAATGTAATGTTTGTGATATGAGCCACTAATTAAATATATGGAATTTTAAAATTTTTCATTGGAAAATACATTTTCAGGATATTACACTTACATTTCCTTTGTTGAGAATAAACAGGGCTGGCAAATTAAAATTGCACTTTATTTTACTACAGTTAGCTGTCATTCATAATGTGTCATAAAACCTATTATTGACACTGAGATAAAAAGTTAATGTGCAAGGTTAGGATTATTGTTTACTGATTATAGTTTAATTAATTGCTATATGCCTCCTATTTTTATCTACCTAGGATACAGTCAATGAACACAATTGCTTGCAAAGTACAGGTCAGTTGGTTTCAGTGATTTTTCAAATGAAGAATGAGAGTTTTGATTCTGTATTCTATTTAAAACAATGGCGGATCTCCAAGTCTTAAATCTCTCTAATGATTGCCGCTTAGATTAAGGAACGATTTGGTTGTCAGAGATAGGAGTTTCTAATCCCATTTTTACAGCTAATTATGGGGTAAGTTTAGAAAAATCACATGCAAGAAAGAGCATCCTTCTTCTAAATTCTCCTTAAGTAAAATGATAATAACCTTTACTTATTTTCTCTGCAACAGACATTTTTGGGAGTAACTTGTTAATGTAATTCAGGATTAGAGAACTTCCTAAACTGAGCAAATAGAAAGACACTGGAGCAATTGCCTTGTTTCCGAAGACTTTGGGTGATTTTGTTTAGTTTGTCTAACACTTATCAGTGTTGTTTATAATGTACAGCTGGTAGCTGTACATAATATTCCAACCTCTCTGGAGGATCTATGCATCTTTTGTTATATAGCAACATAATTTAGTGTTTGACATGGGATTAAGTGCCTGTTCAACTACTTCCTGGCTTTGTGACCTCGCACAAATTATTTAATCCCTCTGAACCTTTAGTTTCTCCTTGGAATTGGAAATGAAGACATCCACTTCATTGTGATGTTTCGAGATAATTTAATGTAAGCAATTAAAACATGCAATAAATGCTTGTAATTACTGGCATTTTTCTTTCCCTATTTTGCCCTGTGCAAACTTGGACTCAAATAGACAAGGGTTTGAATTTGAGTACTAAAATTTATTTGCTAAGGTTACTAAGTTATTTACCCTCTTGGAGTATTCATTTTCATATCAAATGTGGGCCTACCACCCAGAATTAAATGTGATACGTTATGTGAGAGTGCTTTATACATAGTAGGCATACAATAACTGTTCGCTAAAATAGACTTCAAATTAGGACATTTTTTTTTCTGCCTTTTCTGCTAAAGACACAGTTATTGAATCAGGTTTATTGATTTCTTTTAAAGGAAGTTGGCCCACAGAGTATCAGTTACCCTCAGCACGTTTCACTTGCAGATAATACAGGCCAGAGAAGGGAGAATGGGTAAGGAGCAAGGAGAGAAGCAACAGGCAAGGCCTCCTGCTGAGAGTCTGTAGCTTGGAGATAGGGCAGGTGTGGAAACTAGATAAAGGTCTCCATACTGCAGGCTGTGCATCTGCTGTCATGCTCTTTTGAAACCCGCCTTCACTACAGCACGTCCCACCATGCTTCGTCATTAAATCCCCGAACACTTCCTCTGTCCTCCTACTTTCTCTCCAAGCCCCACTTCACAAACATGGGCAGAACCAAAACAGTAACCACCTGTGTGAGGTTGCTGCCTTGGTCTATCCAGTTTGGAAGAAATGAGACCTACAGGGAATCCTGGATGGCAGTTTCTTTACAGAATAATATTTTATTTTCCCAATCAATTTGAAGAATGTTGTGATAACAGAGAAAGCCTTCAGATAAGCATCCAAACCCCATAACATGATTCTAAATTAAATCCTATGTAGGACAAAAACAAACATCTTCATACCATTGTAAGGGGGAAGTCCATGATCCATCTCAATCAGATAGATTCCTATTTGAATCACTCCTTATTAAAATTGAGCTGAATTATAAATAGAAACTACTATTCCCAGATTAGAGGAAAGCAATAAGTTGGAAAAGTTTACTATCTACAAATATCCTACTGAAATTCATTCAATCAATATTTTTGATCACTTACTATGTAAGATAATGTGGCAGTACTGACGAGAGGGTAGATGAACTAAACAACGTTCTGCCGTATTTTGTCTTCAAAGATTCTCTGCAAAAATTTTATGAAACAGCATAGACAACATGGAGTGTCAGATTCTGCTCTGTGGTGTAGTAGTGTTCTTTTAGAGTCCCCCTTTGAAGTGCTAAGAGAGAGTTTTCTATATTTCTGTAACCTCAAAGAAATGTGTCCTGGCTCGATGAGACGAGTAAAGAGGAAATATTTGGTCTGAGGTTTGGTTAAAGAAAAAAATGTTTCATGACACTTGTTAAAGATGGTAGGGCAGACTTTATTCAAGAGGAGCTACTACAATGGGGTTTTGTAATAGAGGAGAGAAAGTGGACTCCACTCCAACTCCAACAAGAACAAGTGACTATTTATAACAAAGGAGTAGCATGGGAGTCAGTGGATGGAAAATTACTAAGAAGGAACATCAGAGGTAAGGGAGATTCTTGCTAGATATACTCAACAGAATTCTTGCTGAAAATAGGCCAGGGTGATAAGGTATTGAGGGTGGGAAATAAGGTATTCAGATCAGATACGTAGGATGGTCAGATACCAAGGGTAGGGGGTTTTCACTAAGCTCCCTTAGCAGGATTCTTGCTCAAACTAGATTCTCTAAGTACAGAGAGGGAAACTCAAAGGCAGGCCTAGTCAAGCAGAGGGCTTAAAGTTAGGTCAAGGAGGAATCTTTGCCAGAACCAAGAACAATCATCATTAGAATATATGAGGTGAGGCAGGCACGTGGACCTATGAGATAAGGTAGATGATTCTAGCAGCTGGATTGCTTTTTCTTTTCTGGTACAAGTTTTTTTTTTTTTTTTTTTTAACCAATATTAATAATAGTTTCTTAAGAGTTTACCTACACCTTTTAGGAAAATGGAGTGTTTGTGTTGGGTTTGGGGTTGGAAGGAACAGGGAAAAGTACAGAAGAGATACAAAACTTATAGGTCAGGCAGGAACAGGGCACCAAATTGTCCTAAGGCTACATCTCAAAAACCTGAACTTCATGAGAAAATAATATTTTGTGTTAAAAAAGGAGCAAAGACTTTCAAATAAATTATTGCTTCTTTCCTTTCTTTTTTTTTTTTTGTGAGGAAGATTGGCCCTGAGCTAACATTCATTGCCAATCCTCCTCTTTTTGCTGAGGAAGATTGACTCTGAGCTAACATCCGTGCTCATCTTCCTCCATTTTGTACATGGGATGCCACCACAGCATGGCTTGACAAACAGTGAGTCAGTCCGCGCCCAGGATTCTAACCTGTGAACACTGGGCCACCGAAGCAGAGCACGCAAACTTAACTACTATGCCACCGGGCCAGCCCTACTGCTTCTTTCTTTTGACTTGTGCTTTTCAGAATGACTGAGAAGAAAAATAAGGTGACATTTTATGAATAAGCTTAACTTATATCACTTATAGCATGTAGCACTATTAAGTGATATTTCTGGAAAATATGCTGGTACATAAACCTCACCAAAATAGTTTGAAGACTTTACTTTAAATAACATGTAATGATATTTTTGCTCTCTAATGCTAATTAACCCAGCTTGCTTCACAGGGTTTGAGAATTCCGTAGTTCATGTGATAAAAATTCAACACAAAAATATTATTTCATATGTAGAATATATTGTTTTAAATTGCATAAAATATCCATTTTAATAACTCTTTAATCTACAAACATAAACTTCTAATTATATGTGTATTTTAATCAGGTGCAGGTAAATAGAAGATAAAACTACTCTTATTTTATTCTTTGGATTCTTTCCGCTGATAAAGCTAAGACGGTAAATAGCAACCTTAGGTAGCAAATACCAGTCTTTAGTAGATTGGCTCTATTCCTGGTGAGAGCAGGTGAGGAATTACAAAAAGAGAATCTCACCACAACGTCCATCTCTTGTTTCTCTTTCCACTCATTTATCCTCAAGAAATGGTGCTTCAATACGCAACACAACATTAAATTCTGCTGAGTCCTATTACTGTTTTGGCCAGCCAAGGATTATTGTAGCAGATATTTAATATATTACAGCAATATTCTCTCAATTCTCGTCATTTAGGATCTAGACTATCTCTAAGTACATATAACCCTATTCCCTTTAAAATATATTTCTAGGATTTGCATCATAAAATCGTGAATGATCTTAAAACGAATATGAGCTCTGTGCCATCGGTTAGTGGTATTATTTTATTGCACTCTGATGCTTAGAGAAGTATTTGCCCAAAAGCACACAGGGTGTCTGATTCCAGAGGCCATGCTCTTAACCACTATTCTTAGCTACTATGCATTACGGATTGCATTAAAAATAGTCTAACACAAATTAGATCATATATGGTAAGAGTAAAATTTACTTTAAAATATCATAGTCACAAATTACCTATTTTCTTAATTTTTTCTGAAGCTGAAAACTCAAATATTAAGCTGGCTACCTGGCTAGGCTAAAACTAGACAACTGACAAACCCACTGAGGAGATTACATTTGAATGGAGTTTTGTAGGATAACTTATCATCAGCTTTTCATAGACGGTGGGGAGTTGTAGCCCCAGTTGAAGGAGAGAGCATGGGCAGAGGTATGGTGGTGACAAACAGAATGTGCCCCCAGGTTTTGATCTGGTGGATTAGTGCAACTTGAGCAAACAGAGAGTGTGATGAGGCCTTGAGAAATGATGCTCAACTATTAACAAGGGAGAGATCAGAAAGGACTTTTTGTGCCAAGCTAAGGAGAGTGAGTTTTATTCTGAAAGTTACGGAGAGTGGAAGGATTTTAAGCAAGGCTTAACTTGACCAGATTTGCAATTCTGAATGATCACTCTGATAGCAATGTAAAGAATTGTCTAGGAGAGATCACCAAGGAGACCACTGGGGTGATTTAGCCAAGAAGTAATGGGATCCTACCTAGAGCAGCAGTGGTTAGAAAAAAGAAAAGACAAAGACGTGAAATTAGTGGTTAAGGACTCAGCAGCTGATTACATGTTAGGGATGAATGATAGCTAAGAATTGGCAATTGCATAGTTCAGTTTATTAATAAAGTGAATAAAGAAACAGGGATAGGCCTGGAGGCAAACTAAAATTTAGTTTTGGATGAGGCTGTAGAATTTTAGAAGAAAATAAAAATTCTTCACTTTCTAAGCTTGAGAAAAAACATTGCTGGTATGTGCTTGGCCTCCAAGAGAAAAACTGAACCAAACAGTTTTATCATATGTTGTGAGTTACTCAAGTGGAAATGTTTGATCTTCCAAGTGATGAATGAAGTTGTTTTCCTCTCTCTCCAAACAATTTTTAGCTAACTGCCATGTGTTTACAACCATAGGTGGTATCACCAGTTTAACTTCCCTAAAGATTTTGGTTAACCTTAAGCAATGGGATTGCAAAGCTTACTTGAAATGTCTCAGGAGTATCAATTCTATATTGATGGGTTGGTTCATTCATATGTAATTGCTGAGCAAATGTTAACAATTTGAATATTACATCACTAGCACTTTCCACGTTCTTCAGAATGTCTTTAGAAATTGTCAGACAAGATTTGTCTCTTTCTAGACTTCAATTTCTTAAACTCATCTCCACTTCCAAGACATTCAAATATATATATATGCCAAAAAACCATTACTCTTGCTTTAGCTGAGATAATGTTGGTAATGATTTTGATTGTAATAGCAAAATAGGGTACTTCCTTAAAAGTTACTCTCAATGTTAATGAAGTCAGAAAGTCAGCCTAAAAACAATGAAGGCATGTCTATCGATATGAAGGAAATTCATGAACCGAGAATGCCTTGTAATAGCATTCAACTTTCTGTCAGAAATAATGGTTACATGATGTTAAGTGTGTGTGCTTTTATTTTCTCAAATACATTAATAAAGTATTAGTGACTATTTTTGAGAAAAGATGTGATTTTAAAATGTAAATGTGTAGATGTGTTCATATCCTCATTTTAGCAATTATCATTGAAAAATCGGTCCTTAAATAATCAAGAGCTTTTGCCATATAGTTTAATAATGTCAAACACATTTTTACTTGGAGAATTTCCACTTGACCAAAGGTAAATGCAGAGGCATTCTTCTTTCCTATGTTTATATGTGGTGAGTTGTGTTCTACTATGTTCTTGAACTATACTTTGTTCTGGTGTTATGATGTGTACTCTTTTCCCAGGGTTGCTGTAACAAAGTACCACAAACGGTGTAGCTTAAAACAACAGAAACTCCTTCTCTCACATTCTGGAGACTAGAAATCTGAAATCAAGGTCTCAGCAGGGCCATGTTCCCTCTGAAGGCTCTAGAGAAGAATTCGTTCCTTATCTCTTCCAGCTTCTGGTAGCCCCAGGAGTTCCTTGTTCTGTAGCTGCATCATTTCAATCTCTGACTTCATTATCACAACACATCATCACACCCCCTCACGTCATCACAGCCTTTTCCTCCATGTGTCCTCTGTGTCTCCATATCCAAATCTCTCTCTCCTTTCTCTTGTAAAAACACCAGTCATTGGATTTAAGGCCCATCCTAATCCACCAGGATCTCATCTTAATTACATCTGCAAAGACCCTATTTCCGAGTAAGAATGTGTTCTGAGGTCCTGGGTGGGCATGAATTTTGGAGGGCGTTTTCCATCCCAGGGCGTTTCCATCATCCATACCATAATAAATACATGGTATTTATCAATCTGGTCTGAGTTAGAGTTGTGTGAGGGTGTATCTTTCTCCCACACTCAACTCTGAGCCTTTGCAGCATAGAAATCTTGTTTTAATAATTTGTATATTCCCAATAGCACCTGACACAGTGCCTCCCACTAAATAGAGCCCAGATAAATATTTATTTTGTTGAATTTTACTGACTCCTGGTTAAACATCGCAGATTGAACACGTCTATTGATGTTCCCTCAGGGAACCCTATAAATACTACTATAAAAGAATAAAAAATATAAATATGTATAATGACAGAATAGAAATGAAACTGCAGCTGGACGAGATATGAACACAATTTTGGAAGATGGAACCCGGTCTGAGATATGTTAACTGAATTAGTGAAACAAAACAAGCTGAAATGTGCAGAGAGAGAAGGTAAAGATGAGAAGCAAGTTGATTTTCTGGTGGATTCACAGAAAGGCTCAGGAATTGAAGGGACCAGAGACTGGACGGTGGGAGTAAAGTATGGGCCTGAAAATAAGAAAACTAGTGGACACAACTGTTTAAGGCACAGTTAGACTCCTAGGATATACAGTCCCCTCCCACGCAGCCAAGTGACTACCCCAACCCCCATCTACCGGAGATAGTTGGTTCTCTCTTCCCCTCATGGAGAGATTATTGAGGAAGTCCCTGGATGCAAGGGCACCAGGAATATTGAAGAGTGGAGATTAAATAAAAGTCTGTGAATGAAAAGTAAAGACCCTCAGCCCTGCTCCTTTGTCCATTAGCAGGCCAGCAGCCATGCTTATGCTCCAAGGCCAGGAAATATATATAGAGATTTTTTTTCTCTAGAGAAACTGAACCACCCTAGAGAGAACCACCCTAGAGAAAAGAAATAAAATACTAATATTGGGGGCTTTCCAATAGAAGTGATGATTTGCTGCTCTATCATCCTAAAATGAATTCTACTCGACAAGCCCGACCCCTATATACAGAGCATATAAAAGGCTTTAAGTCTCTCATTCTTAAATCCAAATCAACCTTCAAAGATCAACAGATATTTCAGGAAAGTCTAAAATAGGAAAAAACAGAGAATAAAAGTAGTAAATGTGCAAGATACAAGAACTCTGAGGAAACATCCAAATGGCAATTCCTTTACCTCCTTCAAGTCTTTGCTCAAATGTTATACTCATTGAAAGTTTACCCTGGTCGCTCTACTCAAAGTTGCAGACTGCTTTTTCCTCCTGCACTCTCCACCCACTTCAACCTATTCTTCTTTTTCTTTTTTCCATGGCAATCATTCTCTACTCTACTATATAAGTTACTAATTATGATCTACTAATTTATCAAATCTGTTGTCTGTGGTCCTCCCCTTTAGATTACAAGCTTCATGAGGACACGTGTCTGTGTTTATTTGTTTGCTGATTTATCTCAAGTGCCTAGAACATTGCCTGGCACATTGGAGACGGTAAATATTTGTTGAATGATTGAATTGCATGCATCCATTTTAAACCATGAAAGTAATAGCTGAAAAAATTAAAAGAGGTTGCCTCCTTGAGCCCAGCTGGGGAGTGGAAAGAAGTGGGACCAAATGTGATTGCTATAAGACCTTTGCTACTATCTGTCTTTTTAACTGTTTACAAGTATTCCTTATAGGAAGTTTAAACTGAATCATCAAACAGAAGAAAAATTGAATTTTATGTTTAGTAGATAACCTACAAATGAGGGCAATGAAGCAGCCAATGTTTGTTTCTTTGCTTGTTTTTATCACAGACAGCATTCTCACTTTCCATGTGAGACCATGTGAGGGATTCCTATCTCTGATTTACTTTGGGATTCTGTCAGGCGACATGTGCCGAGGAAACATGGATGGGTACTTCCAACTTTCCACTCTTCTGTTTCCATTAAAATCTCAGTTCCAGTCCATATGTTAGACTCTTCTCATTTTTCTTGAATCTAATTGCAAATGGTAAATTTATTCAAAACATTTAGTAAAATCCACATAATCACACCACAGCAGGTTTTCTTCATTTTATAAGATGACTCTTTAAAATAGTGATTAATGTATTGAGAGAGTTACTGAAGAGTCGTTATTGCTGTATGGTTTTGTTACAAGGATTAATTGTTTTAAAACTAAGAAACATAGAAAATGTATATATAACACATTTGGGCTACTTTAATAATCATAGTATGCTACTATGGTCAAACCTATGTAACATCCCCCATGAATTGTTCTTAAAATTTCATATCTTATATGAAACCAATTATGTGTTTTGGGTTACCATTCTCAAATTCTCCAAGCCAATTATTATTATTATCATTATCATCATCAGTAGTATAAATTGGCGTATAAGAATAGGAAAACATGGCCCTGGACTGAAGGTAAGGAAGGTCTATTTCTCCTGTGGATAGGCTGTAGTTTAGCTTCTTTTAGAGTCTAGTTCCAGCTTATCTCTTTCATTGTTTTAGGGATAATCTTTGTGCTAACACCTTTGCAATTATATTTAAAAAATAGAAAAGACAGGGTCTGCTCTTATCAAGCCAATGAATATTTACAGCCTTTCACTATGGTAGGACCTACCCCAAATAGTATATAATCTAAAGAAAAGAGCAGATGTGTGCAAACTGAAAACACCAATTCAGTGTGCCAAGTTCAGCAGTAGTGTTTGCATAGGGTACTAGATATTTGCAAAGGAGTAGGTTCACACTGCTACAGGAAATTAGGAATGGTTTCCAAGGAAAAAGATAATGCCAGAGCTGAGTCACAAATGGTGTATAGGAATTAACCAACTGAAGAAAAGAATGGAAGAATGCTTAAGGCAAAGGACAGAGCACAAGGAAAGACACCAGGTTGTAAGTCAACACGATGGGTCAATATCGCTGGACCATATAATGGAAGTTAGAGGATGGAGAAGGATGAAACTGGAAAAATAGACAGAAATCAATTTGCAGTGGGCCTTGGATGCAACATAAATTCATAATCTTTGTCCCATGCACCACATCCATTTTCTCACATGATTTGCATAAGGAATTGGGGAACAGCAAAAGTAAAATAGCTCATCTCTGTCAAAGAGAGATGCCTGCCAACAACAGGTGTGTGTGGTATCGGGGGAGGAGTGTGAAGGAGGAACATCTGTCTTCCAAGTTTCTTCCTAGCTTGCCAAAAGGTCATAGGAGATAATTCCTGGCAGGTAGGGCCAGAAGGAAAAACCATGGCATATTTTCAGCAAAAAAAACCACAAGTGGGATTAAAGAAGAATAAATTCTTAGCAATTGCAATGAAAGCTGTGTATCTTAAATGGATGACTTCTAGGACGATATAGCATTGCTCTAAATAACCATATAGATGACCCTTGATATTCATAAGCTATGCATGAGCAATCCAAAAGAGCCATGATATTTAATAATTTATCAATTTTATAAAGATGGATTTTGAGTTATGGCCATGGCAAGCTGATGTAAAGTGGCTAGACCTTAAAAATAAATGAATCAACATAGCAAATGAACAAACAAATGTGTATTTCTAACTCAGTTCCTGCTCTTGTTGTTGTTTCTTCCAGATGTCGCCTGGCTATTGATGAATTTTTTCTAATATTCATAAAAATTAGGGACTTGGGAAAGTTCTTGGGATGTATCTCTTACGAATGAAAGGAGTCTACTGGACCCATGACAGCAGTTCCTTTCTTCAAGATAACTGATAAACCCATCGTCAGTGTAATACAATTTTATAGCTTGATGGAAGTTCTATCTTTAACAAATCCTATTTCTCAATGCATTAAACAATTGAGACAAATCAGATTAGCATTCAATCAAAAGTAAGATTTAATTAAGGCAGTTTTCAAGAGAAAAAAAATGATGAGCATAAGATTCAAAGTGACCGGTTCTGTAAATATAGAACAGAAACCATAATTGAATGTGAATTAGCAGTTTGATGCAGTCCCACAAAATATATCCCCACTGCTATATTTCTCATTGATTAGTTCTAGTTCAGTCTGATTGTGTGCCATCTTTATAATGTATCTTGTTATAATAGAATAACTCAGTATGTTTTCTTACGAATCATCTTAAGACTATAAGCAAACTGCCTTACAGTTGTTTGAGATGGAATACATCTCAGTTGGCAGTCTGGCTAAAAGTAGGCATGGTTTCTGCTTTGAAAGCTCCTGATTATGTCATCCAAAACAACATATCTTTAAAAACTATATCTTATGTGATTTGAAAGAAAATATTTTTTAAGCCTGTGGTTCTAAACATATTGAAAAAATAGGCATATGATAAATTAAAGAATTGTGTTATTGTGAATGATAAAAGGTTAGTTTATCACAGTTGTCTTAAATTATACTAAAGAATTCTGTTTATTGAGTGCCTGCTTTGTGTCAGATACTGTGTTGGGCTCTGTTAAGACACGGATGAACAATAGTGAGGTAATGTTGGTGTCTTGATGAGTTTACAGTCTAGTTGGAGAGGTATATTATTCAAACACTTATAAAATAGATGACTAATTGCATACTCTGATTGTGCTATGAATAATGAAATGAGAGATTAAAGCAAGGACTCCTGATTTTAAATGAGCAAAGTCAGGGAAGGCTTGTAGGTGGAGATGACATCTGGACAGGTGATAATGATGAAGAGGAGCTATCTAGAGAGAGGACTCAGCATATTCAGAGCCTCTAAGGCAGAAAGCAAAGTTGGTGTCATCAGTAATCTGAGGAGAAGCTTGAGAAGCAAAGTAGTGCTAGAAAAGTGGGGACCAGATCCTTTAGGGACCTGTAGGTCATTTTAAGTATCTTGAATTTTATCCCAAGTACATTAGGAATCACTTGAGGAATTTAAGCAGAGAGTGATACACAAGTATTTTTAAAAGTCGTTCTAAATGCTGTGTGACATACAGATTGGAGGAAGGCAAGAGATGAAACAAGGCTTACTTGGGAGGACGTTGCACAGTAGCCATAGAGGTGGGCAGAATTGAACAGACTCATAAATAGTGCTAAGTTAAAAGAAATCATTTGTCGGTAAAAAAAGACAAGATGACACTTTGGTTTTTTTGACATTTTGAACTGCATGCAGAAAACATCACTAAGGAACTATGTTTATAGGAATATTTAGACCTTTGGGGTCAAATAAAATAAAGATGAATAAAAGGGTTCAGATTTGAGTTTTCCAGTTAGGTTAAGGAATGAACAGTTCTTGCTCAAGGACGTGAAGACACAGGTTGTCCTCACCACATGTATGTGTCTTTCCCAGACACTGTCCTATCTTGTTGTAAACAAGAAATGGAGAGAATAGTTAGGTCAAACTAACAGAGATTCACCTTTATGCAAAAATATTTTGGACATCAAGTCACTGTTGTCATCATTTAATGATCATTAAGACATGTAGGAATGGTCTTGCCCCAGTGACCTTTAAAAAGTAGTACTTTTGAGCGTTATAACAGGTAATCTGAAGTCCGTGATAATATATAAATCATCCCAAATAAGGAAAATTTAATGACAAACAACCTTGAGAAATATGTGCTGAAAATCAGAATGTTGACATTTTGGACTGGACAATTCTTTCTTATGGAGGCTGATCTGTGCATTGTTGTACTCACTAGATGCCAGTAGCAACAGCCATTCCCCCAAATCATGACAATCATTGAAAATGTCTCCAGACACTGGAAAAGGTCTCCTGGGGGCAAAATCACCCTTAGTTGATAAGCACTGCTGTAAATCTACCTTTCTGTGTATTTGCTTTTTTACCCATTAACTAATATTGAAATAATAAAATCTTGTTGTCATTACCAAAATTAATATACTATTTGGTTGCTCAATGAATTAGCTATTCTAATTGGATTTATTGCACATCTCCCCATATTTGCTGGAGACACAATTATTTTTTCTCACCATCTATAACCTTCATCTGCCAATAGTCGTGATCTACATTGTAATTATAGTAGAACCTGAAATGATTAGAGTAATAATAAAATTGGCACAGAAACTGTGAAGCTTAATCAAAGTATATTAATTAGCAAACACATTTAAGTCTTTGTTATTAAGAAAAATAGACTCCTTTCTATTTCATGCTCATTGTAATGGAGACTTTTTTTTAATGCTGATATTGCTAGAGGGATTAATAACTGCCTTCTGTCTAACACATTTTATAAGTTTTTATTATATACAAATTTATAATGGACTTGTATTGAACGGCTAATGGTTTGGCTTCTAACTATTCAATGTGTAAATAATTCAGGACAATTTGGAGAAAGAGATGAATTAAATATAGACAGCTCATTGCTAAGGGAATTTTCTCCTGCGCGCTCATGTCTTCCCTTCGATAATCCTTATCTTTTTCCTCCTGCCTCAGCCTCTTTATTGCTCCTCTACCGATTTGGTTATCATAATCTTTGCAGCACTGCAAAACACTTCAAGTTCCCTCTGCAACCTTCCAAAAAAGTCAATGAAAACGGCTATTAGACATCTTTAATTAAATATTCCTTTAGCTTTCCTGTCCTATTTAAGCCAGTATCTTGCCCTACTACAACTTTTGACTTTTTCTATGTATATTCTATCCACTACAAAAGTTAAAATGTACAGAAGAAATTAAATCTAGTTGAAAAAAAAAGGCTGTGAAGAAAAAATATGTCTCTGAGGATTAGAAAGAAGCAATTCCAGTAATCAGCATATATCCCAACCTCCTCATCTTTGAGGGATATTTAACATTTTATGAGATGCCACGGAGAACCAAAAGAATTAAAAGATAAAACTCTGCTCACATTTGTTTTACTTTAAACTCTTTTTCTGCACCCTTTAGGTTAATGATTTGTTTAATATCAGATTTGCCAATTTCCCAAGCTCAAATTTTTTCAGTCTTTCTATTGACAACTTTGCTACCTTCCCTCGTCGTCCCCAAGATTAATAACTTGGAGTTGTCTTTTACTCATCTATTCTCTCCCATTCTAAGTCACTAATTTATTTAAGCATATTCACTGGGCACCTATTATGTGCCAAGCATTGTGCTAGGATCTATCCATACCAACCTTAAAATTGTTCTTAAGTACTCTTCAGTTTTACAGAATTTATCTTATAGGGCTGTGCCGGGACTACATGACTTACTACATGTAAAGCTCTTAAAATTAACTGACAGAAGTTAGCTCTACATCACTGTGTCACTGCCAACCCCCTAAGTTAACCTTGATCATCAACTCTTTATGTAAATTCTTTATTCTCATCCTTCTACTTTGAATTTTCCAATATTTCTTCCTATTCTACTTACTGATGAAAAGAAACTTTCTAAAATTTCTTACCCAGCCATCAACATTGAGTTTTATTATCTTTTAATATAATGAAGTATTCTGGTGATTTATAGTCAGCAATAAAGAATATCTAACTCTTACTTAAAACTTCTATTATTAGGGTTAATTATTTTTATGTATTTCTGGAAAAACTAGCTGAAATAACTCTTTTCCAATCTACAAGCCTTTTTGGTAGATGCTCAATAAAATATAATAAGTACAAATACTTGATTGGCTTTGGCTATATGTGTTTGGATTTTTACACATCTGTTGTTTCACCTTTTTAACCCACGTCATGGACTAAAAAGTGCTCATCCTGAGATGGTGGAAAAAAGGCAAGATTTCGCAAATTTTCTGATTTTCTTCATTCATCTCATTCTACTTCTTCATGATGCTCGTAACATCCCAAACCATTTGCCTATCTCTGCAATTTCTCTCCTGTAAAGATGGCAAAAAGATGGAAACAAATTTATTATTATTTTCCTGCCACAACTGACTCGAGACTTGCAATTAACAGTGAATTTCTGAATCTTGGGTAAGAGACCAGGAGGCTCTGGAGATGAAGGGGCACCTTCTGGAGAAATTTGGAGAGATTGTGGTAGCCGACTCACTCTGGGTCATTATAGTCTTAAGCCAGGAGGAGCTACTAACACACAGTGTATTTTAACTCTTGCAAAACTATTTCAGAAAGAAACGTTCTCAAAGTCAGTATGTTGAAAGGTGCAGAGGTTTGAACATTTATGGAAGTCTTAAAGCCTGCCACAAATTTAAGATGTTAACACTAATTGCTTTAGATAGAGCTGTCTCATCCTCCACTTTAATATCTTCTAGAACCTCTCACATCACATAGTGTAGGCTTTGTTTTGGGACTCCCACCAGGACAATCAAAGGCAATGTAAAACTGGTCCAAATTCATTACTGTATTGTCTTGATTCATCCACAGGAGTCCGTTAGGGAGCAGTAGGATAATACAAAAACTTCTTCTTTATTTAAAATGTCAAAAGCAATCAGAGCCACATTTAAAAGCCTCAGTCCTCTCCATGCTACATTTTCTCTATTCACTGACCTTTGTTCTATAAATCCCAGGAGATGAATGCTAAATAGATCCTTAACATTGAAAGGATCTGAAACTGACTTAAACTCCACCCTCAGCCCATCCTCGTCGCCTACGCAAGGTATAGGAGGAGAAGGAGGAAATAACCATAGTTTGTGTGTGTATAAATTTCTAAATTAAAATAATGCATTGTTAACTGAATAGATTTGAACATATGGTCAACTCAATTATAAAAAAAATCTAATTTATCAGAAGGTAAAGAGAAATAATGATGGAGCAATTATCCCTCTGAACTTATTTCTTAATTATCCAGGCAAGACTGCTAATGATGTCCGTTTCCTAGGTGCCACTGCAGTGCAATAATTAAAGGTCATGCAAGAACATTTGTCCCAAGGAGACATAAAGTCAAAATGGTAAACTCAGAATATAAACCTGAAGTCTAATATGAGTCCAAGTTCATGGTGCAGAACCAGCAGTCTAGAGATTTTTATAGCCCTTGTGTTAGTCATAGAATTTATTTTGTTTCATAATTCTAAACCCCATTAACTGGCCATGATTGGTAGTCTAATACTCTAGGTATTAAACTCAAAGCTGAGAATGAGTCCGAAGAGATTATTTGAGTCCTTATTGTCAACAAAACAAAACAAAACAAACAAACAAAAACAAAAAACTGAGATGCTCTCTAATGTTAAGAAGCTATTTTAAATTTAATTTTCAGACTCTCAATTCAATCTCGTGAGTTGTAAAGCCATAAACGTTAATATGCTAATAACAGAGGCTTCACAACATGAAAATGGTGTTATAACCAGAGCCCAGAGAGGAACATTACCTTTGAATCACCCTCTGAAGCCACGATCAAAGTCCTGTCATGCACGAGAGCCACCCACAGGCTTGGGTGTTCCAAACTCTGTTTGTGAGGAAATGTTTCAAAGAATCAGCCTCCATCTAAAGTTAACCTAGTACTTTCCTACTTTATTTCATGACACACAATACCATCTGGTCATACAATACAATGTAATTACTCCTAAGAGAAAAGTCATTTTTCTCCTCAGAAGAATCCAAGAAAGACAGAGATTCCTCCAAAAGCCTCTTGAAATCTACCTTTGTTGTTTGAGCGTAGCTGCTCTTATTAAAGTATATCTTTCAAATAGTTATTTGATTGTTCATAATCCTCTAAAACAACTGTTTTCTCCTCAACAACTTTCATTTTAAAATAGCTAGAACCACATTGTCTATTTCTTTAAGTAACAGTGATAGAGTAAATTCTTGTGTGAGAGAAGTAACTGACAGTTGCATTTTATTTTCAGGAAAAAAATAGTACAGAAAAAATGGAGCAAGCTTGAAAGATTCACTCATTTTACTTCTTATGTTGATTTTAGCATACACACTATAGTCCTGACATAATTTCACCTTTAGCTTTATAAATACGAAAAAAAAAGATATGCATGTTTTCAACAGAAGGTGTTAATTAGAATAAGGGTAATAAAATTTAGAAGCTTCCCTCTAAAATCTGCTTTGAAGGATATATTTTCTTTTCCCACCCACTCAGTGTTTCATTGAAAATCACAAAATTCATATGTGGAAAACTAAAATTCTTTTTTTTTTGTTTTTTATTTTCCCCCGTAGCCCCAGTAGATAGTTGTACATCATAGTTGCAAATCCTTCTAGTTGCTCTATGTGGGACGCGGCCTCAGCATGGCCGGAGAAGCGGTGCGTCGGTGTGCGCCCGGGATCCGAACCTGGGTCGCCAGTAGCGGAGCGTGCACACTTAACCGCTAAGCCACGGGGCCGGCCCTGGAAAACTAAAATTCTTGATCACTGTTTTTTTGATTAGGATAATAAAGAAATTTGATTTGAATAATACATTATTTACTTTCTTAAGGTTCATTTATACAAGTACTGACTAATTAGATCTTAGTTTTTCTTTATTGACTATTTCATTTAAAACTTTTTTTGGCGAATCTGAAAAAGAGAATATTTAGATTCAAGACTGCCTTATTTTACCATAATTATTAAGTGTATACTAATCCAATAGAGTATAGAGGTCCCTATAAACATTACCTCTTCAAGTATGAATTCATGTTTATCTTAATATAAATACAAATTATTACATATAGAAATATTCATAAGTATGTGTATACACACAAGTTAGTACATATATACATGTTTCCATTCTCTGCCAGCTGAGAGGGCCTAGAAACAACAACCCCCAGTAACAATGAGCACACCTAGCTCCCAGATCTGGTCTCAAATAGCATTTACCAGTAGAAAGATCTCCTTGGATAAATTCATGGTTCTAGGACTGGGAAAGGAAATATGCAAGATGAACCTGGAGCATCTTGTAGTGCAAGAAAGTAAAGAAACACTGAAAAAAAACCCACAATGAGGGAGGTATGTCAAAGGAACAAAGGATACAATTGAAAGAACTCTCAGTAGACAAAGCTAGAACAATTTGTTCAACAAAATAAATAATGTAGTATTAATTTAGAACCCAAAGTATAAAATAAATGTTCATGAATCCATGCTAATATGAATTAAATGATTGAATAAATAAATAGAAGAGAATAGATAAATCTCCCATGTAAGAGAATTCTAAACAATTTATATTTTCAAAGAAGTGAAGCATAGTTTCCAACTTCTTCAGTGTGGGCTCTGCATAGTGACTTCCTTCCAAAGTGTACACTACACAAAGGAGGAAAAAAAGAGTAACTTTAGAGTGTAAAAATTCAACAAATTCCAATACAGAGGCATCTTACATTATACCTGATCAGTACTCCCCAAAACTGTCAAGGTCTTCTAAAACAAGGTTAGTCTGAGAAACTATCACAGCCAAGAGGAGCCTAAGGAGATATGACTTGTAAAGGTAATGTTGTATCTTGGATGGAATCCTGGAATAGAAAAAGGACATTAGGTAAAAACTAAGGCAATCTGAATCAAGTATGAGCTTTAGTTAATAGTAATGTATCAACATTGGTTCATTAATTGTGACAAGTGTACCATAATAATGTAAGATGATAATAATAGAAGAAAATGGGTGTGGCATATATAGGAAGTTTTTGTACTATCTCTGTAATTTTTCTGTAAATCTAAAACAATTTCAAAATTAAAAGGTTATTAAAAAAAATATCCCCTCGGTAAGCTAAAAGAAAGAATGTTATATGTTACTTCTCGGTCACATAATAGTAAGTTGTAAATCTTCCTACATCCTGGGAAAAGTGGCAGAGATGACTGTGGACAAATGGTTTTAATTTCTTGACCTTGAAGCCTTCTATTACAGATCTAGATAAAGAACAAGTTATGCCTCAGTTAACTTGGAGGTACTTCAAGAGAATAAGATGATGTTGAGTGAGAGAGGTAAGATCTAGAAAAGAGAGGAAAATATTATGTGATCATTACTGGGTATCTAAGTAGCAGGAAACACTTTTAAAAATATTTCCGTATCACTATGTTCCTTCAATCTGTCTGGCCTAAGAATAGGCCCCTCATCTCATAGGTAATGCAAAGATGCATGAGTTTTCTGTGGAGATGGAATAGGGATATTGGTTATAGATTTCACTTTACCTAGTAGATTAGGAAACCTGTACAGAAAAGAAAACATGTTACTATAGAAAGTAATCAGAGAGGAGAGATTAGGTTAAGTAAATGAATTTAAAGTCAAGAAATTTATGATACATGACTTAATTTTACATGTATACATACATTATATTCACACATATATGTACACACACACACACACACACACGCACAAAATCCCCTTGGATAAGATTTTTCCACTTGGAAACCTAAAAAGATAAAAACTAAGAGGGAGTATTATAATAATCTTTAACTTTATAAATTTTCCCAAAGAAAATTTTCTGACATTTGAAAACATTATTATAGTAAATAAACTCCAATTTCAAATTATCCTTGAGATAACAAACCAACGGAAGAGAAAGTTTACATGGAAAGTATAAACAATATATACACTTAATAGTTGCTTACTGTAGTGTATCCCAAATTTTATAACATAATATTAATGAATTAATAACATACTGCAAAATCAGGTCTTCCAAGGAACACTGGGAAATGCTGGTTTACGTTATTGATATGTTAAAATCTAATCAGAATCTCTAATGAATTTCCAGAGCAAAAGGTTAAGATGTTTTCCAGTAATTATTCAAGGAACCATGTTATTTGCACCTCTGTTGGTGGCATCTTCTTCAAGGACATGAAATCCTGAAATTTCTTTATGTCTGCATTTAGTTGTAAGGAAAGCAGTCACTTAAATTTCACATTTAACAGAACCATCTTATAGGGCCGGCCTGGTGGCGTAGTGGTTAGGTTCACACACTCGGCTTCAGCGGCCCGGGGTTCACAGGTTTGGATCCCGGATGAGGACCCACGCACCACTTATCAAGCCATGCTGTGGCAGGTGTCGTACGTGTAAAGTAGAGGAAGGTGGGCACAGATGTTAGCCCAAGGCCAATCTTCCTCAGCAAAAAGAGGAGGATTGGCAACAGATGTTAGCTCAGGGCTAATCTTCCTCATCAAAAAACAAAGGACCATCTTATAAGCTCCACATTTTGAAGAAAAGTATAAGGTTTCTTTCCCTAAAGGCTGTTACTATTTAATAAAAAATCACCACTTATGATTGATTGCTATGGTAATACTGTCACGAGAAGTTTTTATATATATTCAAAAGTTAATGCGTATGCTTTAGAATTTGACAGTATATATCACCTTTTCATGTTATCTGTTAATTTTTTAAGAAATTGGTACCAACCAAATTTAGGAAGAAATATATATATTATAGCTAAAAAGAGTATTAACTAACGTATCACGTTGAGTCATCTTTGCTACTATTTGTGTGATCGTAGGTAACTAAGACCCTCTTGGTTTTCAGTTTTCTATGCTGTGAAACACAGCAAAAGTACTAGATAATTTCTATAATTACCACTACTTATTTTAAAATTTTATGATGTAAGCTCACTGATGGCAAAGAATAGGCCTTATAGATATAGCACAGAGGAGTTTCTCGGCACAAAATAAATATTTCTTCACTACCTGACTGAACGGTGTTATAACGTTCATCACTGGGAAAATAAGTAATCAAACTAATCACCCATGTTTATAAATCATTTTCAAATGTTAACTTTTATTGTTCATGCTAATCATAATGCTTTGATTCACAGTTTTCATACAAAATCATTAACTTAGCTTGGCTCCCTAAAGTGAAATTTAAGACTTGTGGTAGTTAAGCATAATTATAAAATGCAAGTGATTAATAAATGGTTAATAAAGATCTAGTAGTTTTACTGTCTGTCACATAAAAATTAGTTGCTAACTGTTTAACTTGTTATCAACCAAGTTATCTTTACCATGCGTATTTATCTAGGTATATACTGGCATGACGGTTTTATAGATTTCTAAAGAAAAGTGTTAGACTAATCAATAATAGGAAATATGTACCATTTGAAAATTAAAATTCGATTTGTATTTGTGTTCTGGAGGGTAACTATTTGCTAGCCCACTTCACTTTTCAGTGAACTCTACTTGCCTGACAATGACTGGCCGGAAGTACAAAGTTTCCATTTCACTTACCTATGAAATTCCAGCACGTTCTGTCTTATTGTCAGACAATAATTTTAGTAATTAACTAAAGACCTCTTAATTCAATTACAGTTAATAATGAAAGTGTAACCATCATACTGTTTGATAGTTTCCTTGTTTATAAATATTTTCTCAAGTTTTATCTGATATACACAGATATCCCATAATAAAGAACAAATGCTAGTTGATGACCGTGGAGACATTCAGGTTTGTACACGGTTTTAAAGTATTCATTATGGCAGTTGTACTGGGAAAGTTTAAGAAAGCATAAGCATAGAGATATTATGACTGGAGAAATTCCAGGATGGTGGAGGATAGAGCGATTTTATACATAATATACATATCATAGCATGACATAATTGCATATGTATATAAATTATACACACACACACATGTAATCTCCTTCTAGATAGGATTTTTCCAGATGGAAGTCTAAAAAGATAAAAACTGTGGGGAATATTATAAAAATCTATAAACTTATAATTTTCCCAAACAAAAAACATTTCCTGACATTTGGGAAAGGCAAATATAGTAAATAAACTTTGATTTTGAAATACCCTTTAGATAGAAAATCAATGGAAGAAGCTAGTGGAAGAATTCAGATCAGAGTGTAAACAAATTTGCAGTATGTTTAGAAATCAGTCCAAACAATTGCGTTTTGGAGATGTACAATCTTTCAAAATATAATGAAGAAAATAATATAACTTCATAAAACATTCCTTTTATAAGACAAAATACTGGGATGAGAAGAAAAAAATTGGTCTGACTTAGCTCTTCATTTCTTGTGTTTTCCCATAAAAAACTCCAGAGTTGCTGAGAAATAGCTAGAAAATCTAAATGGGAAATGTTGTGCCACATTTAACCATTATAGGTCCCTGCTACGCAGCCTCAATTCACCTCTCAACATTTTGCTTCAGAATTTGGAAAGCAGATGGGAAAGTTAAAATTAAAAAACAAAAAAAATAATAAAGCCATGCTTTCAAAGGCGTCTGAGAGCAAATAAATGAACTCATTTTCACTGGTGCACTAACACCTTCTTACTAGAGAGACAGGTCAAGGTTGTTTCCTAAACTCTAGTTTACTGGCTGAATATGAAATGCTTATTTTAGCCACATCTTGATGCAAAAAACAGATTTATACAAATATGTTTCTCAGGAGTATCTTCAACACTACATATTATTTTATTGATACTGTTACCACACAAAATTGGGGTTCTCTGCCCGATGCACATAAACAAGCCAATTAATTACGGCATCAGCCTTTGGGGTGAGAAATCAGCTTTTATTCTGTGAGATCAATCTGCAGGGAGACAGGAGGTATGTGCCCTCAGATCTGTCTCCCCGATTCAGGATTTGGGGTGAAATTTAAGAGGTTAGGGGGTATAGGCTGGCACATGGAAACGCTGGCATAGGCTTTTCTTGATGGGCTTCAAGCATTTATGACAGGGTTCTAAACATTTTTGATGAGATGGGGAAGGAATTTTAATACCAGATCTTCCTGAATGAGCGATCCATCTTTTCTAATAAGAGTCCGACTTTCAAGTTCCAGTCATGTCTGGTCCGTGGGTTCAGTGAGGAAAAGGATCTTCAGTTCTGAGTTCATTTCAGGTCACGATTTCTTCTTTTACACATGCTCTGGCTTCGTGACTTTGCAGTTTTTCTGAAAGACAATCCTTAATCACTTTGTTGATAGGAGATGGGGTCTGTCAGAACTGGCTCTAAATGGGCCCGTGATTACAATACTCTCAAAAGTACTGTAAATCAAACTCTTTGGATATAAATTTGTTTTGCAATAGGCCCTTTGATTACCCACTTCATTAATATAATTTAGGCTTAGCTATCATATCTGTCCATGATCATTTAGACTCACAAAATAACTGAGAAAACTTTCAAAGCCTTGAGCTTTAAACATAACTCTGCCACGAATGATGATATACTGAATAATTTCCTCCTATATGTCCAATATAAGTGGCCCACATGAAGGTTGGCTGGATGGAGAAATTGTAAAGTAGCCTACAATCTGGCAAGCTGCAAACTTAAGACACATCGTATAATCTACCACTAAAAGTTTATAGTGCTGATCATAAATATTACAGCAATTTATTTATTTATTTTTTGTGTGTGAGGAAGATCAGCCCTGAGCTAACATCGTTGCTAATCCTCCTCTTTTTGCTGAGGAAGGCCGGCTCTGAGCTAACATCTATTGCCAATCCTCCTCCTTTTGTTCCCCAAAGCCCCAGTAGATAGCTGTATGTCATAGTTGCACATCTAGTTATAGCAATTTCTGAGAAGGAAAAGGTGGTGTTGAAATAGTAAATAGACACACGACTATTGGGTCATTTTTAAAAGGGAAAGGCGCATAAACATTTCCGCCAAAGTTTCTGTACTAAAAAGCTTTTAAAATAACAGAAACTTTTAGTAGCTTCAAGACTATATTCAACCCCTTTGTTCACCCATTCTTTCAGAATTTTTTGAGCATTTACTTGCCAGGCACTGTGCTGGGCACAGACAGATCAAAGATAAACGAGACAAAGCCCCTGCCCTTAAGGATTTCACAGTTCAGTAGAGCATGTAGATGTGCAGAATGATAATTACAGTAAAAGGTGATTAGGATTAAAATAAGAGAATGAACAAGGAGCCAATGGATCACAAAGATATGAACAAGTTAATTGGCCTGGGAAGTCAGGAAAGACTCAACAGATCATATTTCATTTGAATGATATTGAAAAATAAGTAAGAATTTTTCAAGTGCAAAAAATCATTAGGAAAATACATGTCCATCAGCAAAAGTAACATGTGCAAAGACTCAGAATTGTGAATGGGCATTCTGAGTTCTGTGATAATTCCAGTAGGATTGGCGTTTGGAATGTATAGTGGGAATAAGAGATAGAGATGAGACTGAAATGCTGGTAGTGGCAAAATTATGAAGGGAGGGTCGCATAGATGATGCTAAGGGGTTTGGTCTTTACTGTCTTGTTAATGGTATAATTTATAGCCCAGCTGGGAATCATTTGATAACAAAAGGGAGTGCAATAGCTGAGACAACAGACTTACCACAGGACTGGCATAAACACACCAGGGTATGTGCTCACTTACACAGAGAGAGCAGAAGTTTTCAGGTAGGGCAAGAACATAATAAGATCTGCTTATTTATTTTAATAATTCTCCTAGCAGTAAGAAGGAGAACCAGAATAAAAGAAAACCCTTTTTGAGCCTATCGTAATAGTTGCAATAATGACATAAGCCAATAGCAATGGAGATGGTAAGGAAACAGAATTCAGGAGATATATCTGAAGCAGAATTGATATGCTAATGTGACCAATTAAATGTGGAGTGGCAGGGAAGAGAGGAGAAAATGTCCTGGCTGTCTCAAAAGAATTTGCCACAGAGAATGTGTGTATAGTGACAATATTATTTAGGAGGGCAAATTCTGTGGAAGGGGAAGTATTGGGTGGGGGATGGGAATTGAAATGAGGCCATACAACGAGTTCAATTTTGAGGGTGTTAAGTGTGAAATGCCCATAGTAGGCCAGGATATTGAAAATATACTGTGGATTGAGAAGAGAGGTTAATTTACAGATACGTAGTACTTTCATAGCTATCCACATACAAAAAGTAGCTGAGGCCATGTAAGTAGATGAGGTCACTAGCCATTTACTGAAAGGTAGAGAAAAAAGAGGACTAAAGTCAGTGTCATAAGAAACACGAACATTTAATAGTTCTCCATGAGGAGAAGCCTGTGATCAAGACAGAGAGGGAATGACCAGAGTTAGGAGGAGAATTCGCAAAGTAAGCTGTCCTGGAAGACAAGGACAGACAGAACTAAAGAAGTTAACAGTCAAGTGCTTCAGAGATAAATAGGATGAGGTCTGAATAAAAGTGACCAGTGGATTTGGCACGTGCACAGTTGCTAGTGACTTACCAACGGCAGGTGCGGTAGAGTGGTTGGGGCAGAAGTCAGAATGTACTGGCAATAAGGAATGTCTGGAGATAGCAGGAAGTAGCACCATCAAGTGATTATCCTTCCAATCAGTTGTTGATGAAGGAAAGAAGAAAGATTGAGCGGTAGTTTGAGAAAAATTATTTTTAGGATAGGTGACTTGATCATTCTTTATAGACTGAAGAGAAGTCAGAGGAGAAGAAATTATTAGCATTATAGGAAATAGAGGGAAATTTGATGGAGCGATACATGAGGCAGGTGGGATGGGATTTAACTTTGAGGAAAAGTGAGACATGCCTTCCTTTAAGACTGAAGAGAATGTGACAAGACAAGTACTATTTTCAGAACATATAGAGGAAAAGAGAAAAGAAGAGGAAAAAGTTGAAAGGTTTCCATTGTAAAAGAGTACACTTAAACAACGATATATGTTTTTCAGTAAACGAATTCAAAACTCTTCATGGCAAACATGTAAGATTTTATATTAAACTTTAAGTAGTGAGAAATGGAAGTGGAATATTATTTTTATGGCTATCAGTGAAAATTCATTTTCTCATCTGCCCAAAGTGAGCTTCTATTCTGCGCCACATATTGTTCGTCACATTTTCCCAAAGTCCATTGATAAAAGCATCGTTGTTCACATTAGTAGAAAATGAAATCAAGCCTCAGAGAGGTTAAAGTTAAGCAGTCACATAACTAGTTAATAATGGAGCCAAGAGCCTATCACCAGAATCTACGAGCTTTCCAATACACCAGGGTACTTTTCTCTGCAGGGCTGTCTGCATTTTCGATATTACCTTTAAATTAAAATTCTAGAAAATGTATTCATGAGGAATGACTAAAAGTATCACTTCAAGATTTTTATCTTCAAAAACGTGTCTGTGGACTGATGGAGAAATGATTGAAGAAGACATTGGAGGAATGGATCTGTAACACTTCTTCACTGGTGGGAGCAGAGGGCTAGCAAATTTGGGTAATATTGTTTCTTTTACCCTCTCAAACTGATCAGTTCTGGAAACATCTGACTATTAAAAAACCAAGACATTAAGTGAGGAAAGGTAAAAATAAAACTTGTAACCTAGGCACGAGTCTACTTATGGCTGTACAACCATGTTGGGATCAAAAAGTTTACAGGGTGCCTTGAAATCAAGGTCGTGGGAAGACTAGAACCAATAAACTGTACTACGTCAACTATGGTGCTGTGGCTAAGCTGAACCTATAGGACAAGGGTATGCCCAGCTATAGGGAACAGGTATATGTAAGACCTGAAAGTTAGGATGGAACCCCAAGAAAAGGATTATTTTAGGTTTATTTATACTGAATATTATGTTCCTCTGACTAATCCTGGACATTCCTGCAAAAATAACGCCAACAATGTTTAGGTTAATTAGTGTTAGAGATATTACATTCAATTTAAAATATCAAGGAATCTGATAGGGCATGCCAGTAAGATTGTATCACGATCAAATAATTTTTCCAGTTGCAAAGCCTAGTTGTTTATAAAAAGCTACAAAACTTAAGAAAGATTGAATGTAGTAAATTATAATTATTGCTTCCTTATCAGTTTCCCTCTATGTAAGTTTATTGAACCAGGAATCACGAGGTACTCAGAATTCTTCAATATGGGCTATTTGTCACACAGGGTCAATATACTTCTAGTATATTCACTCTAATTAATGCAGTACAATTAGAGAGATGTATGAATAGGCAGAGGCAAGACTCATTTTATGGTAAAGAAAAACCGTTTTTAATTTTTTTTCCAGCCTCAATGGAATTTTTTTCTTTGTTCAATAACAAATTTCACATGATGTTCACTTAATTGAACCAAATGGTCATAAGGAAAAGGCAGCTGCAGACTTATAACTAAGCAGATAGTTTTGAGGAGCATTGTCATTTTTCTATTTGTCCTATCACTAGTGATAATTGAGCTTACTTCCTAGCAGTTGGATACTTTCTGTATAAAAGAAAATATAAAACTAAATTGCAGATGTTATGAGAAAGAAAAGAAATGAGGAGACATAATTGAACCTGTAAAGGGTTCATTTGTAGATGGGACATTTCCTCCTGGGAAATGAAAGATCTCATAGCAATACAATGAATATACTTCTGATTTATGGTAATTAATTCTGAATGTGGGTTATCTACCACATTGCTCACTATAGAAGATGAATCGTACAACTGAATTATCAGGGTCTTGGAAGTAAAATTAGCATAACCTTAGCAGAAAGTGAAGTTTTGTACCTCATCTTCACATTGAAAGCATAGATCAAGCCATGCTGTCTTATTTCACTGCCCAGAGGTCCAATTATAAAGAGGAAATGAAGCAAAGAAGGAACAGCTTTCCTATGTATTCTTCCATGACACCACGTTTTTTTGGATATCACACCAAGTTTAGAGGAAGATTGAGACACCTTCACTCCATTAATTCTGACCTCAAGAAAAGAGTCAGATGAGAGTAGATATTATTTCCTGTGGAATAATGTTTCTTCATACCTAGTGTTGGAATAAAATAGTGTAGTCCAAAATATTGAAAAATACACGTAATTTACTCTACTAAAATGACAATTAGGATGTGTTCCTAAGCGAAATTTTGGAGCTGCCTTTGTATGCTGCTTCCTCCTGAACAGTTTATTTGGGCTTCAACCACAATTATTGACTGTATCAAGACTGCAAAATTCAGCATCAAAATTTAGTTTTCAGCTATTTCTAAAGGAAACAATTAACTAGCCATGTTCATTTGCTCTTTGAACTGCTAGGGGGTAAGTTAGTTTAATCAAAATGCTAGAATCAGTTAGGTTTGAAAAGAAAACTGTAACTTCATGTAATTAATACCATGTATTCAGGAGAACAAACTCTGGGATCATTTATACAGTCAGGATCAAATGTAGGGGCTGAATTTACATAAATTCAAATAGTCACATAGAGGCAGAAAAACATATGTTTCCAAGTATCCAAGATTTAGTTTCCAATAGAGTAATTTCTGAATTTTTACTTATCATTTTTTGTTATTTTAAAAGTTATATTATACTTTATGTTTTAGAGCAGTTTTGCTTTCATAAGAAAATTGAGTAGAAGATACAGAATTTCCTGTATACCCTCTGCTCCTACATATGCGCAGCCTGTCCCACTATCAAAATCCCACACCAGAGTGGTACATTTATTACCATTAATGAACCTACAATGATGAATCATTTATCACCCAAGGTCCATAGTTTACATTACAGTTCACTCTTGGTGTTGTACGTTCTATGGATTTGAAGAAATGTATAATGACAGGTTTACACCATTATAGTGTCATTCAGGGCGGTTTCACTGTCCTTAAAGTCTTCTGTGCTCTGTCTTTCCATCCTTCTCTCCTCTCTAACCCCTGGCAACACATGTTCCTTTTACTGTCTCCATAGTTTTGCCTTTTGTATAATGCCATCCTTGTAATCATACATAGCTTTGTCAGATTAGCTTTTTGCACTTAGTAATATGCATTTAAGTTTCTTCCATGTCTTTTCATGGCTTGATAGCTCATTTCTTCTTAGTGATAAACAATATTCCATTGTCTGGATGTACCACAGTTTTGGGGTTTTTCTTTTCCATTCACCTACCGAAGGACATCTTGGTTCCTTTCAGGTTTTGGCAATTATAAATAAAGCTGCTATAAACATCCATATGCAGGTTTTTGTGTGGACGTAAGTTTACAATCCCTTGGGTAAGTACCAAGGAGCGTAGTTGCTGGATCTTATGGTAAAAGTATGTGTAGTTTTGTGAGAAACTACCAAAATGTCTTCCCAAGTGGCTGTGCCACTTTGCGTTTCCATCAGCAATGAATGAGTGTTCCTGTTGCTACACATTCGCACCAGCATTTGATATTGTCTGTATTCTGGATTTTGGCTATTTTAACAGGTGTGTAGTAGTATCTCATTGTTGTTTTAATTTGCCTTACCCTGATAATATATGATGTGAAGCATCTTTTCATTTGCTTATTTGCCATCTATATATTTTCCTTGGTGAGGTGTCTATTCAGGTCTTTGGTTCATTTTTTTTTCAGTTATTTTTATTATGGTAAAATACACATAACATAAAATTTACCATTTAACAATTTTCAAATGTGCAGTTCAGTGGTATTAAATACATTCATAATTTTGTGCAATCATTACCACCATCCATCTGCAAAACTCTTTTCATGTTGTAAAACTGAAACTCTATACCCACTAAACAATAACTCCCCATTCCTCCCTCCTCCATCTCCTGGCAACCACCATTCTACATTCTGTCTCTATGATTTTGACTACTCTAACTACCTCATGTAAGTGGAATCATACAGTATTTGTCTTTTTGTTTATTTCATTTAGCATACTATCTCCAAGGTTCATCCATGTGGTAGTATATTGCAAAATTTCTTTACTTTTGAAGGCTGAAGAGCATTCCATTGTATATATATATATATCACATTTTGTTTATCCATTCTTTGTCAATGGACACTTGGGTTGCTTCCATGTTTTGTTACTGTGAGTAATGCTGCTATGAACATGGGTGTACAAATATCTCTTCAAGATCCTGCTTTCATTTCTTTAGGGTATATACCCAGAAGAGGAATTGCTGGATCATATGGAAATTATATCTTTAATTTTCTGAGGAACCTCTATACTGTTTTCCACAGCAACTGTACCATTTAACATTCTCACCATCAGTGGACAAGGGTTCCAATTTCTCCACATCCTTGCCAACACTTGTTGTTTTCTGTTTTTTTGAAAGTAGCCACCCTTTCTTATCTTTGTCACTCACCATTGTGAGTGGGGTATTGAAGTCTCCAACTATTATTGTAGTTTTCCCTTCATTTCTGTCAGTTTTTGCTTCATATATTTTGGTGGTCTGTCATTAGGTGCATAAATGTTTATCATTGTTTTATCTTCTTGCTGTGTTGAACCTTTTATTGTCTTCTTGGCCTCTAGTAAATTTTTCTATTTAAAATCTATTTTTTCTATTAGTGTAGCCACCCTGGCTGTTCTTTAGTTACTATTTGTATGGACTATCTTTTTCCATCCTTTCACTTTCAATCTATTTATATCTTTGCATCTAAATCGAGGCTCTTGTAGACAGAATATACTTGGATCATTTGTTTTCATCCATTCTGCCAATCTCTGTCTTTTGATTGGAGAGTTCAATCTATTTACATTTAAAGTAATTACTGATAAGGATGGACTTACTTCTGTCATTTTGTTATTTGTTTTCTATATGCCTTATGTATACACTGTCCTTCATTTCCTGCATTACTGCCTTCTTTTGTGTTTAGTTGATTTTTTGTAGTGAAATGTTTAAACTCCTTTCTCATTTCCTTTTGTGCATATTCTATAGCTATTTTCTTTATGGTTTCCATGGAGATCACTTTTAACATCCTAAAGTTATAACAGTCTAATTTGAATTCATACCAGCTTAATTTCAGTAACATACAAAAACTCTGCTCCTTTACAGCTCCATCCCCACTCTTTTGGCTGTTAATGCCACAAAATTATATCGTTTGTACACTGTGTATCCAAAAACGTAAACTAATAATTCTTTTTAATGCATTAGTCTCTTAAATTCTTTAGAAAAATTTGGAGTTACAAACCAAAGTTATAATAATATTAGCTTTTAGACTAATAATTGTTTTTTTGTCTTTAAATGTAGTAGTCTCTTAAATCATGTAGAAAACAAAAAATACAGTTACAAACCATTGTTACAATAATACTAGCTTTTATAAATTGCCCATGTATTTACCTTTATCAAGATTTTATTTCTCCATGAAGCTTCAAGTGACTATCTTGTTTCCTTTCATGTCACCCTGCAGGGCTCCCTTGAGCATTTCTTACAGGGCAGGTTTAGTGGTAATGAACTCCCTTAGCTTTTGCTTATCTAAAAATGTCTTAACTTCTCCCTCACTTTTGAAGGACAGTTTTGCCAGATAGAGGATTTGGGGTGGATAGTTCTTTTTTTTTTTTTCTTGTAGCGTTTTAATATATCAGATCATTGCCTTCTGGCCTCCAAAGTTTCTGATGAGAAATCTGCGAATAATACTATTGAGGATCCCATGTGTGTGATAAGTCACTTCTCTCTTGCTGCTTTCAAGATTCTCTCTTTGGCTTTGGCTTTTGAAAGTTTGATTATAATGTGCCTTAGTGTGGGTCATTTTCAGTTCATCTTACTTGGAGTTTGTTGAGCTTCTTCTGTATTTAGATTCCTGTCTTTCATCAAATTTGGAAAGCTTTCAGCCATTATTTCTTCATTTATTCTCTCTATCCTTTTTTCTCTTTCTTATCCTTCTAGGACTCTCCTGATGTATATGTTGATCCCCTTGATGGTGTCTCACAAGACTTTTAGTTTCTGTTCACTTTTATTCTGGTTTTTCTCTTTCTGTTCCTCAGACTCGATCATTTCCATCATCCTGTCTTCAAGTTTACTGATTCTTTCTTCTGCCTGTTTGAATCTGCCTTTGAATCCCTCTAGTGAATTTTTCATTTTACTTATTGTATTGTTAGCTACAAGATTTATTTGGGGTTTCTTTTTTAGGTTTTCAATCTCTATTGATGTTTCCATTTAATTCATACATTGTTTTCTTGACTTTCTCCACACCTTCCTTTACTTCTTTGAATATTTTTAAGATGGCTGTTTTAAAGTCTTTGTCTAGTATATCTGCCATCAGGTCTTTTTCAGGGCCAGTTACTGTTGACTTATTTTTTCATTTGAATGGGCCATATTTTCCTGTTTCTTTGATTGCCTTGTGAGTTTTTGTTGAATACCGGCCATTTGAATCTAATAATACTGAAACTCTGGAAGTCAGATTCTCACTCTTCCCCAGAGTTTCCTTTTTTGTTATTACTGTTTAATGTTTTTCTGTTTTTTTTTTTATTGTAGGCTGTCTCTATGCCAAGTTTCAGCCTGAGATATAAACTTAAGGTCTTCTCAGGTTTTATTCTAAGCCTTTCCCTGGGTGTGTGTGCTCACTTTCTAATTTTCCCCGTATTTGCAGTTGCTTTTGAATCTCCTAGTCTTTAATGTCTTGCTACCAAAAGGGAAAAAGGAGAAAATTGAAGTGAGTAAAAAAGGATGTTGGCCCTTTAAACCACCTGGAAGTCACTTCAGCCAGAGAGGAGGGGATTATAACAATGGGAGGAGGCACAACAACAATAGCTGCCCATCTCTTTGCAACTCAGAAGCAGCAATCAGTGATCAGAACACAGACCCCTGATATTTGGAGAACAGAGTCCTTTTAGTCCACCCTGGCTCCCACAAGTGGTGTGCAGGCTGCTCCAGGAACATGGGCACAGTTGCTGCCATATGGCTGGGAGTAGAGGATGGGTAGCTGCTACTGTGCTAAGAGCTAAAATTGACCAAAAATTAGCTGCAATTTACCATCCAAGCCTTTCCCTGGAAGTTGCAAGCCTTCAATAGACTGCAGAGTTCCAAAATAACTACATCAGACATACTCTGCCTGTGTAATTGTTGTTTAGGTGGGGAGCCAGATTCTTGGTGCTTCCTACTCTGCTGTCTTCCCAGAATCCCACTGGCCCATTTTTTATTCAGGTTGTTTCTTTCTTATTGTTGAGTTTTAAGAATTCTTTGCATATTTTGGATAATAGTTCTTTACCAGATATGTCTTTTGCAAATATTTCTCTCTGTGGCTTGTCTCTCATTCTCGTGACATTGTCTTTCATAGAGCAGATGTTTTAATTTAATGAAGTCCAAGTTATCAAGTATTTCTTTCGTGGATCTTGCCTTTGATATTGTATCTGAAAATCATTCATTGCCATATCCAAGGACACCTAGAGATTCTCCTATGTTATCCTTTGGGAGTTTTATAGTTTTGTGTTTTACATTTAGGTCTGTGACTCATTTTGAGGGTTTTTAAAAATTTTTGAAGTGCATAAGGTTTGTGTCTAGATTCATTTTTTGCATATGGATGTCTGGTTGCTCCAGCACCATTTCTTGAAAGGGTTATCTTTGTTCCATTGTATTGCCTTTGTTCCTTTGTCAAAGATTAGTTGACTATATTTATGCGAGTATTTTTCTGTGCCCTCTATTCTGTTCCATTGATCTATTTGTTTATTATATTACCAGTGCAGCACTGGTTTGACTGCTATAGCTTTGTAGTAAGTCTTGAAGTTGAGCAGTGTCAGTCCTTCATCTTTGTTCTTCTCCTTCAAAATTGTGCTGGCTATTCTGGGTCTTTTTCCTCTCCATATAACTTTAGAATTAGTTTGTTTATATCCACAAAATAACTTACTGGGATTGGGATTGCATTGAATCTATTGAGCAAGTTGATAGGAACTGACATCTTGACAATATTGAGTCTTCCTATCCATGAACACAAAATATCTTTCCTTTTATTTAGTTCTTCTTCAGTAACTTTCATCATAGTTTACATATATATATATTGTGTACGTATTTTGTTAGGTTCATACGAAACTATTTCATTTTGGGGGAGTGATAATGTAAATTGTTTTCAATTTCAAATTCCACTTGTTTATTGATGATCTGTAGGAAAGAAATTGACTTTTTTATATTAAAATTTTATCCTGCAACCTTGCTATAATCACTTACTAGTTCTAGGGTTTTTTTGGTTTGTTGATTTGTTCAGATTTTCTTAATTATCATTTCTAGCCTTTCTGTTTTATATTTATATCTTTCCCTCTTTCTTATTCCTCTCATACATATAATTCAATCAGTGTCAGAAAGTAGCTTGTTGAGTCCCAGGGTCACTCACTCTTCAAGTCACCTTCTTTCAGTACATGCCCCCACAATATGGATTTTGTATTTAAAGCCTAGCCTTATTCCTACTGAAATAATTGACACTCATGTGTCTCATGAGCATGTTTCCCACGTGTGAGTTTCCTCAGACTCCAAGTGGAAGCATCCTGCCTCTACTCACCCAGCACCTTATAGTGCCCTCCTTCCTTAAAGAGATCCTACTATGTTAAAGCGTTGTTTGTTATGGTGGAATATTGGATACACCCCCACAGACCACCAATATAGAACCAGCCAGTTAAATCTTCGAGCATCTATACAATGAAAAAATATGGAAGAATGAGGCAAATCACTATATTTTACATTTTTTTTTAAAGTGGAGTCACAAAAAGAAAAAGTAGAGTGAATTGTAACTCTTATACTGAATGCGTACTATGATCAGATTTTGAAAAGAAAAAAGTAATTTATTAACATATATTAAGCTACATAGAAAAAAATATCTCGAGAGTGGTAGAGCATGCTGCTAAATGTGATTACTTCAGAGTTAAATAGGAGTGGGCAGAGGGCAAATGGCAAGATGAGGAGAATTTTCACTGTTGTATAAAATGTTAATGATTGAATTTTTCATGCTTTCTGCTTGTAAGAAGAAAAAAAAAATTCAATGATCCTTCTACTTACCATTTAGTGAAATCCCATTCTTTGTAATGTTATCTTCAACAGAAGTACTGACTTTTACAAAAGAAAATCAGCACAAAGAATGTTTAAATTAAGTTTATGAGCATATTATACCTTTTAGATTGCTTTTGTGTGTTTCCTAAATCATTAATAAAGAGAAAAGCAGGATGTGTAACTGGCTTTATCTTCTAGAATCATATCAATAGAATAGAATTCATACGTCAGAATAATTTGCTGCTGCTAGCTATATGTGTGTGTATTTGATCATATACACATACATATGTGCACACAAAATGGTCTTAATACCAACCTATTGTTTGAAAATGGAACTTCCAGTTGCCATTATAATCGTGGCCCAAAAATATGGTCAAAAGGTAAAATTTGCATTAAACATTAACTTCTTAGGCAACCACCTGGTATGATATGTGCTTTTGACTATGTAAATGAGTGAATATATATTTTTCATGCCATGTTGTTGTTCAAGTACAAACTGGAGTTTATTCTGTGGCATACAAACGATGAAGAAAGCAAAGAGCTATAACAAAGAGCATCGGACCTGGCAGACTGTTTTGCAAAATCCTCTCTCTTTTGTAATCAAAACTCTGTGTGTATGCGCACATGTGTGCACGTGCATGTGTGGATGTATGTCTGTCTAAGAGTGAAAGAGGAAAAAACAATATTAGATGTAACTTCCATATCCCAGGAAGTCATTTAATCCTTACGATAACATTTTAAGGTAAATGTTGTCATCTTCATGTTATAAATGAGGAAATGGAATCTCAGAGAAGTCAGATCTGATTGACACTAAAACTTCTGGACCTTTCATGACATTTAAAAGTTTTTGTATAAGTAACCTTGTGCAGATCAACCACTTACATCATGCTGCCCTCTATCTGCTGAGTCCCACTTCTCTCCCCTGGTGGGGTCTTGCTTATCCATGCTTCTGACTTCCCAAATCCATCCTCCTACATTAAAACATACATATCCTTGATTTGGTGCAATATCCTATTGGGTACTAAATTTTAATAAAGTATATTTCTGAAAGGAGTTTGCAAATAATATATTCTTATGCTGTCATTCTAGGGTTATTTTATTTTTCATAACTTCTTAAAATTTGAACAGGCAGTATAGTGAGTTTCCTACCGTGTTTAAAAATACAGTCAGCTGCATCTCTAAAATTAGAATAGCATTCCACTTAATAGCCATGATAATAACAACGAAATTCTAAAGACCCCAAAGCCTTATTGAAAGAGATAAATACCTAGTTGCAAGATTTCAGGCATGAGAGCAAATTGGTTGGATAAATAATTTAGGACATGACATCTTACTTGGCTGCCCTTGTATCATAGTATATTGGTTACTTTTTTATTGTTATTTATCATTTATTTGTTTACTATTTGTACGAAACACCTAATTCTGTGACAAATTGTAGGAAAGCATAGAACCACCTTTATTGACATATATTTTAGCAAAATAAATCTTAAAAAGTCTTCTTAACACTCAGTGAAAACTAATGCAAATTAATTTTATGAATTGGGATAAGATATCCTCCCCACCTGATTAGCCTAAAAATATCCTTTCAGTGAGAAAACATTTTATCACTAGGCTCAAGCTTGGAAGAAATGTGTTTTTAGCATTTTCGTAAAAGATGTAAGTTCTTAAGAAACACAGATTTCTGGATTTTAGTATTTCTTGGCAATTTATAAAGATTAGTTTGAGAACCCACAGCGGTAGTTCCAAAAATGTTGGTAATTTGAAGTAATCAAACATGTCTGGGATATTCTTCAAAGGTTGGTTAAACATCTTATAAAACTCATTAGCAAATCCATCTGGACTGGGGTCTTTTCCAGATGGGAAACTTTCATTACCGCCCATCATTTTTCATGGTTTATTATAGGTATAGTTTTATTTTGAGAGGGTTGCAGATAGATGTGTACAATAAATAAAGCAACATAGTTGTTTAATATTCATTCAAGAGATCCTTCTGTATAACGACATATACAACTACATATAAAAAATAAGAAATGCCATATTTCTAAGTCTGAGTTACAGAGTTTTTTCTTTTATTAGCAAACTTAGTTTTTAGTATTATTTAATATTGTTCTACTTCAATCTAATTACAACTCACATTTAAGGATAATAATCAAACTCTAAAGTCTAAATTTACAAACTCGTAGTCTAAATTTATCCATGTGTAGATAGTGTGACATTTCTGAAGTAGTTTCTTGTACACAAATACATTCGATTATGATTCAGAAATATGTACATTTTTTATATCAACTGGTAAAAAATGTGATTATGCATTATTTAAAACTATACAGTCTTTCCTTTTACTTTGGCAAAACTCCATCAATACCTGATACTGAGTTGTAACACCCTGAATATAACATATAAAGCTTTCTAAAAATGTTAAATTCTTTTATTTTATTTTATGTTTTTGGTGAGGAAGATTAGCCCTGAGCTAACATCTGTTGCCAATTCTCCTCTTTTTGCTGAGGAAGATTGGCTCTGGGCTAACATCCGTGCCCATCTTCCTCTAATTTATATGTGGGACGCCACCACAGCTTGGCTGGATAAGCAGTGCATACGTCTATGCCCAGGATCTGAACCCATGAACCCCAGGCTGCCAAAGCGGAGCACACAAACTTGACCACTGTGCTGCCGGGCTGGCCCTAAAAATGTTAAATTCTTATAAATTGGCATTTTAAGAGATAGCCGTGCTGAATTAACTGGTGGAGAAAGAAAACATTCATAAACATATAAAATCAATTATTTGGATTTTTCTTCAATTAGACAAATATTTGTGAATACTTATTTTGAGCTAGGCAATGTTTAAGGTACTAAAAATAAATACAAATGTAAATAAGAATTTAGGAGGGAACATAGAAATGCAGACAAGAAATTGAATTATAGTTTGAAGAAAGGAGCATGTACTAGGTACAATGGTGGCTAAAGCAGAGTGTTCGACTCTCCTTGGATATTGTAAAAAGCTCCACAGATGCAGAGATGCTGCAAATGCTCTTCTGGCATGTGCAAAGGAAAGAAGACCGTTGTAGGCAAAAGGAACTGCATGTGCCGACACACCACGACACATTCAGAAACTTGCAAGCAGTCTCTTTTTCTTTACAAGGGTAATAAAATATTGGTTTGACTGATTTTTCCCCATCCAAGTAGTGAAATATAGAATTGGGGATTTAAAAAGAACACATCTTATTCCCCTTACATCATGGATGAGAACATGCCTTAAAGGAGAGACCAGCACACTGGGGCCATGTGATCTGAAAATGACTGATGTGAGTGTTTGTCAGATAAGTTCAAAAATACTGTTCAACAATGCCCCCGATGAAATTACTAAACAGGCCAAAATGTACAATTGACAGGACTTTACTTAGGCTTGAAATGTTAGCGAGGGTCAAGCAACGTTAGACAAGTACATTTAGCTGAGCTGTAACCTACTTTCCCCTTAGGGCTGAGCTGATGTTTTTTATTATCCCAAGAAATTTGTTATAATAAATTCAATTGAGATGTTCTCGTCCTCATTTCTTTTTTTTTTTTCCCCATAGAGCATAAGGCACGGTTGGTTTGCATAGCTCAATCTCCTTCATGGCCTGGGGACATTCTGGTGGGTAGAAGAATCCTTCTTCTATAGAAACACACATACAAACATATATACACATACATGCACACAGCTGTTTCATTCACTGTTGTCTGAAGCAATTTGTTCTAAAGGGTGGGAGGTAAGTAATGAGTGCCTACACTAATTCACACTTTAGAGAGAACACAGATGAGTCATCTGATTACATATTAGGATTGACCTTTGAATAACAGCATACCCAGAGGTAGGAAAACAATATTCCCTGGGGCACTGGCTCTTATCTTGGGGACCAAATCCATTCTACTGTTGTTGCTGATGAGCTAGACTAACCCAGCCCAGGGAGGGTAATCTAGGCTTTTAACAGCCTGTCTTGACTAATGTAACCTGATGTAGAACAGATAGACGTGGGTTTCAAGGCTGAGACACGTAAAAGCAGAAGAATAGCTTCATCCTCTTCAGTGTGGGTCCAGAGAGATTTTCAATCTCATAGTACGTGTGTCACTGAATGTGGGTAAGCAGAGCCATTCTTGAGGGAAATACACACACACACACACACACACGTTTTATAATAGGAGTTTTACCCTGATAATAGCTTTCAACTGGCCCTCACTCACTATTTGAAGTTGACAAAATCTATAATTATGAAAGGTCAAAGGTAAATACTTCCCAAATTCAATTTTGCAGAGCATAAAATGTTAACAGATTTCTAGGGAAAAAAGGGGGCTTTGATGGTCCAATTGGTTTGAGCAAAGTCTGAGTTAAATTATACAAGTTAGATTGCAGGACTTGTCAGAGATTTTTTTCATATGTTCATATAAATCTTGAATCTCTAAGGAAGATAGATAATAGTGAATATTTCTCAAATTATTTAAAAGTGGAATAATTTCTATCTAAGGACGTGTATATAGCCATCTCCCTGAAGACTGGTGTTCTATGTATCAAGAAATGCTGGTTTGATAGTAACATAATAACTAATATTAATTCACAAAATTTGGATTCTGTATGTCTTGAGTCAGCCCCAGAAATATGTATTTTAAAACAATCAGCAATTAATCTATTTGGCCAAACTACAGATTCCAAAAGCAACCTCTTTGACTAATTTATTCAAGTTTTTTCAAGCTAGAGGCAAGTGATGAAAAGAGAAAAGTTGGACCTTCTTAAGGATCCTCCAAATCTCAAAGGAAGAAAAAGGATAATAGCAGCAAGAGCTAGGATGAAGAGATAAGCTCTGTAAGGGTCTCTATTAAATGAGAATTATTGTTGCATATCTAACATCTTAAGTCTTCAGAAGTTATCATCTTAGACATAGCATAATCTGTTGCAATTTAATGTCATAAGTATTGCTTGAGCATCTATTCTAGGCAGACATTTACCACAAATGATTTAAAGTTGAGGATGGTGGAGAGTGTGAGTTCATGCTGTACTAGCTTTGGTGAGGTTTGAAAGGATAAATCAATCATAAAGCATCAACGGAGTAGTATGGAGAAAGTCACATGGTGAAGCAAATATAATAAAAAACAGACTGTGTATAGGCTATACTATGTGCAAGGGGAAAAAACGAAAAGGAGATTTAGAGCCTGGAGGGGAAATAGTAGAAAGACATTGTGAAAGAGGATTTGAGCACAGCTTTGAAGAAGCAGAACATTGACAGAAGGGCACCCTAGGTGGAAGAGATAACTAACAAAAATAGTATATAGGAAGAGAGGTGCAGGATCTGTTCAGAAAAGAGACAGTTTCATTTTATTGGATTATGGGATCAGATGTGGTTGTGGCAGAATATAAGGGAGGAAAAATATGTTGATGTCAGATCATGGAAGATCTTGAATACCATATTAAAGAGTATGAAATTTCATTTATAGATATTGACAAACTTCTGAAGGTTTGGAGAATGTTCTTGTAGGGAATATAATAAGGAAACTTATGGAGGAGATGAACAGGAATGGGTCAAAATTCCTGTTATTAGTAAACAGCCCAAGTCCCAATCCATGTTAGGTCACTCAGAGGTGTGTTAAGCGGCTGGATTATATAGAAACTGTATTTGTATGGAATAGAGTCAGCCTGGGCAGATAGTCTTGTTAACACACTACGTAGTTTGAAGACCTCTGATATCTGCAATCATAAAAACATTAAAGTGATTTCACAGTTCTGCATTTTCAAAGAAAATGGAATTTGCATAGTTAATAGATGCCGACTTTCTCTTCTATATTCAATAAACACTATATAAGAAAGATAAAAGGTAGTTTATATCTTTTAAAGTTTTGCTAAATATGCATATGTATCCTTACAGCTACCTTAAGAAGTTGTTATTGCAAAGCTACACAATTTCAGTAACAGTTCTTTTTGCCATACCATAGCACAGAGGATCCAAACTATGTTGCTTCATGTATCAGTGATTGTTTCACAGCATGGCTAGGCCAAGAGAAATACCTAACATTTCCATTTACTTAGTAGTTAGGTCCCAACCACTCAATAAGTATTGGCTTCCTAAAAGCTTGGAAGATATTTGCAAAAATAATACCCATATATTGACAGAACGATATTTCTATTTCATTCTCAAATAAGCACAATCACTTACCAATGGATGTGTGCACCTGCTGGGTAATGCACATCACGGACTGCACAAAACGTAGATTCAGATTGGACACTCCTACTCATATGTCCTGTTCTACATTGATTTCCATGCAGTGTTTGCCTTTTATCAGCAATCACAGACCCAGCTTCACAAAAATATTGACATTATTGAAAGGCAGGCAGCACTACCTAATTTTGAAATTATGAATTACCTCAAACTGGTTAGTTTGTGCAGGGTTGCTGTATTTTCCTTGAAAATATTAACTGTTTCAGGGCACCTCTGAGAGCTCACTGCAGCACCACAGGGTGTCTTAACACACAGATTGGGGACCATGGCCATGATGCTTACTTTTGAACACCTGGTTAGGACATGGAACTGGCAAGTGATGGTTAGGACGGGGGAATTACATGTGTTTCAAGGTACAGGAAAATGACTTCTGAACAGGCAGTGATGAAAGGAGGCAGCCTGGTGACAGGTAAGGTAGAAGCTCAAAAATGTTATATTAAAAAGATTTGAGGCTCTTATATATTCAAGTAATATTTTCCTCCCGTTAACCACTGTAACAAAGCTAATGGCTTCAGGCAACCACTTCTTACCCCCATTTATGGTTACCCTAAAATACTTTTCTTACTCCATCAGGTTTGGTTCAGTCTCAAAGACCGGAATTAAGGTATCTTTGATTAAGAGGCCTTAGTAATTTCCCACTAATATTAAGTTAATACTCAAGTGATACTGCTTGCAATAATTTTGAAATATTGGGAATATTTAGGATTACACAAAAGAAAATGGTAACTGTCAACCTTGTTTTTCCTATGAGAGGGTAATTTTATTTTAGTCCTTACTCAGACATTTGGAATTAATGTATGCCTGCATACCAGCCTCTCGGTGACTGCCTTCGTTGTCTGCCCAATGAAAATGATTTTTAAAAACCCACATATTAGGGTAATTCCTTCCATTTGCTAAAACTACCCTCTATGGTATGCATGGTTTCAAGGATTGTTTTCTTGGGTACATTGCAAACTTTTAAAAGCTGGGACCAACTTTTAATTCTCTGACATTTTGGGAAAATAGATTTACTGTCTAAAGAAGTTTTGACCGTAGAAAAACTATATCCTGTGTTAACTTGCCACTATTATAAAGTGCTACAACACTGATAAAAGAAATAATAAAGCAGAGTATCTGATTTTTATTATTATATTTAATCCTGATGAAGCCTTTAAGCAACCGCTACTATTCTTCCGTGTGTATTCTATAATTTTTATTTCTGGAACTTTGAACTCCTCACACATAACCTTTGAAGATAATGAAGTAACCCAATCAAATTCTAAATTCTCTTTTTTCTAATCCGTAAATTCTATTTAATGTTAGTCTCAAACATGTTTTCACAGATTGAGGAGGTGTTTGATTACAAAAGGTCAAGACAAAATACCAGCATATTTAACCAATACATTTTTGCAGACTGTTTATAGAAATTCTCTGAGTTGCATAGCAACAGGCTTTTTAATTACTACTTGCTATCCAGATTTTAATAATTTAATTAGTATTTTTTGCTTCATTAAGTTGCTACACCCAATAGATTTAATGAATTCAATTCATAGCATGTTTTAAAAGGTTTTTTTTCACATGTTGCTGTGCAATTCAGAATATGAACCATATTTATCTTCTATTCAGATGTAACAAACAGGGAGAAAATATTTTCTTTTTAGATATGACTGGTCTTCAAATCTGAAAGAGTTAATTAGAAATTTTGAGAAGATGGCCATGCTTTTAAAATTGCACCATGTTCAGAAAAATGAGAAAGTTCACAGATTTTTTTTTTAAATGAGGAAAATAAATTTGAAGAATATACTACTCCTTCAATCTTTGTAATAAAGTTTTAAAAGTTGCTCTTGTGAAGTACTTAGGGAATTAACTACAAATTGAGATGCATGATTAATGTTTGGAGGTTGGTTTTCCTCCCTCTTACTACTGATGGCAATTTATGGTTCTGGGCTTCATAACAGCAGCATTTCTTAGCAGCCCGCAACCTCCATCTTTATATCTCCACCTGGAAGTCTCATAAATACCTTAAACTTAACATGATCAAAATGGAATCTTTATTCCCCAACCCTCAAAGCTTTTATCTCACAGTCTTTCCTATATTAGTAAATTGCTTCAGTGTCCATGAAAATACTCAAGCCAATAATCCAATCAATATTCTTTGATTCCTCATTTTCCTGTACTCCCTATATCTACTCCACTAATAAGTTCTGTTGTTTTTACCTCCAAAATATATCTCAAATCTGGTAACTTTTCTCCATCTGTTCTGCCACGTACCTACACCAAGACACCATCATATCAAGACACTGTCATCTCAAAGTGATCTCTCTGAATTTACGTATCTCTCTACATATTAGTCTATACCCAGTGGCCAATGAAACCTTTATATCACATATTAGATCACGTGATTCCCTCTGCCCTCTCCCTCTGCCTCCTATGGCTTCCCTTTGCTCTTAGAATCAAATTCTTCCTTCAATCCTTGTCCTGACCAGGCCCTTCCTAACTCTCGAGTGTCAGCACATTACACTCTCTAGTTCACCACACTCCTGCCCCGCTGAATTTTTCCCTCCTTGAATGATCCAAGCTCTTCTCTACCTCAGGACTTCTGTATTTGCTCCTCTCACTGCCTGGAACACTCTTCCTGCCCTTCTTTCCTGCGCTGGCTTGTTATTATCTGCCGTATTTTCTGCCTAAATACTACCTTTTCAAAGAGGTCTTCCCTGACATCTTCATCTAAGTATTTTCACTTTCCTCTCCTTGCTTCCTCCCTATCTCATCATTGATTGTTCCTTCACAGTAGTTATCACATTTGTAGGTATCTTGTTTATTTATTTACTTGTTTATGACATGCTTCTTCCACTAGAATATATATATCCTTAAGACAGAAACCTTAACTGATTGTTTTGCCATTGTATCGCCAGCACCCAAACAAAGATTGAAAAATGGTAATGAGTTTATATTTGTTGAATGAATTCTTGACAAATAAAGTGTATTAGAGAGGGTCCTTGTGGCAAATAAACCACAAAGTTACAAAACTGTAAGTAGTAGATGAGAAGTTCACTGTAACAGCTTTAAACAGAAATGGATACATTTGAAGGGTGATGCATATTAATTAATTCAGGAAAAATCAAATACTTACTGTGAGCCAGACACCATGCTAAGTATCAAGAATAATAGGTTTCCATGAAGTTACAGTATATAAAAAACTACGCAAAGGCTTTCCAAGGGATACTTAGGAATAGAATATGCGATTATATATTCAATATGATTACGTTACACTGTTGACTGAAGGCAGAGAAATGTACCATATTGTTCCTTTATATTCATCCAGTCAATCATTCATTCAATCCATCTAAATTAACTAGCTACTGTAATGTATGTTTGAGGTGAGAGGAGGGGGAGAACAACACGGTGCCTTCCCTCAAGTCTCCTATGGGAGATACAAAAAAAAAAAGAAAGGAGAAAAAGAGTGAAAATAACTTTTACCTATAAAACAGAATCAAAGTACACAATGAAGACAGTGAAATTCTAGCGATAATTAGAGTGATTTCTTGGGGTCGTTTAAGGCGGTATGATTTCATGAGTCCATCAGAACCCAAAGAACTTTTGACTATACTTTATCTAAGTTCAGTCTCAAGAGACAATTCATTTTTTTTCTTTCACAGACACTTCATGATACATCTTTTTTTTTTAATCTGGCATCAGAGTTTCAGTGAAGCCCCTGAAATTATATGAAAGTGAAATTACGTATAAAATTGTATATGTATCATATGTATTTGCATTTTTCGGGGGAGAGGATAAGTAGTTTTAAATCTATGCCTCCAAAATTGTTAAGAAATCTAACTAAGCTAGATAATTTTTTAAAGTAGAATCATCTCAATGCAGAAGGCAGAAAATAATCAATGGACAGATTTCATTTCAGTAATTCAAAAGGGTAGCTATCTGGGTCAATGCTGAAAGTGGATTTTTTGTATATTCTTATAGGAAATAAGATTGCAATAAGAAATGTGCCATTAAAAAAAGTAAAAAGTATTTAGATTCTGTTATAGAATTTCCTTTAATTTTTCTGCGTATATCTTAGCTCTAGAAATCATTGACTAAGTGAGTGATGACACCAAGGCCTTGTTGAACACTCTGTTGATTTCTACACTAGGGCAATTTTTCACTGGTACATATTGAGGTACAAAAAGGGATATTTTGGACAATCTAGAGCTGTACTGCCCGATATGGTAGCTGCTAACTACATGTGAATATTTAGCACTTGAAATTTGATTGACCCAAATTGAGATGTGCTAAGTGGAAAATAAACACCAGATTTCAAAGACATGGTATGAAGAAAAGTACGTAAAATATTACATCAATAACTTTTATATTGATTACATGTTAAACTGATACTATTTTTTGGTATACTAGGTTAAATTAAATATATTATTAAAATTGCCCCGTCATTTTACTCTTTCTCGTGTAGCTACTAGAAAATTTTAAATTACATCTGTGACTCTCATTGTATTTCTACTAGACAACGCTGATCTAGAGGATATCTTGAGAAACACATCTTTCTTACCCTAAAATTATTTCCACAGTCCAGGCATTGCTTAAGTATACATTAAATCATCATCAAGGAATTGTGCTATCGGATACCATTGTATATTTCTTGCCAGTTTTAACATTCCTTTTCCTCGCGTAAAGAGATTTCATATCTTCCCTGAGAAGTCTTTGTAAAGTTCTATAGTCTGTACTGTCTGAAGCTGTTCCTTTCTTTTAACATATAATTTGCTTTCTTTTGTCTACAAACAGGTCCACTGATTAGTAGCATGCCTTCCTGGGAAAATAATAGAAATAATCATAATTTAATGAGCAGAAATATTTACCATTGTTAAAAAGTGTATTCTGTCTCATCTCTGCCCCATTCCAAAGAGAAAATTGCAAGTCAGTGAAAGGATTAAGGAGCCACACTTAGCTGAAAACAGATACATCTAGACTTTTCCAATGATTTTACTAAAGCTCTTCAAAATTGAGTTACATTATTTTCATTACATTGTCTTTATTCATGCCCCTCCTTCCAGAAACATACGCACACGCACACGTATACATATTCCAACTCATTATTCTTTGCGGTTTGTCTTCTACCAACCGCTACCCCATTCCATATTATCACAGGTGGTCTCTAAAAATGAAAATCATTCATCCTTCTGGCAAAGACCAGTTCTTTTCCTCATGTAAAGATAAAGTGTTCATTTTTATTGTCTCTCTCATTATGGCACATTTATCTAAATGGAATTAATATAGTACCTACCACAGGTTTCCTTAGCTGATTGCTTACAAGTTTGAAAATGTTAATATTCAAGGACATTAAAACTAGAATAAAAAAAATTAGATCCTTTCAAATAGGAGATGTTTTAACGTGTGGTCCCATAAAATAAAATAAACATTCTAAAAAATGAAGCCTATAAACATCAAGAAGATGGATAAGTTGACACCTCATTCTGCATATCTCTGTTTAATAATATTATATTTCATTTCCCGTGCTAAGAAAACAGCCATTACCCAAAGCAGCCACTCGTAAACAGGCCTTGTGAACAGATTGCATCCTTGTTGGTGGTATGATAATTGAAATAAGTTTTCCAGTCTTTTATGAGAAAATACCAGATGTATAAAATACCTATTAATCAACTCACTCGCTTTTGCAAACATAAGTTTCAGTACCGATGGCTATTAAAGAATAAATTCTGCATGGAAAAGAGAATTGTGAAAAAATACCAAAGAATTAGCTAAGTGATCATCTGTGGGCTGCTTCTGAGTTTCTATTGATTGCAGTGCAAGAATAATCATCGAACCCTTGAGGACAGTCTTATGAGCACCGTGCCCTGTATTTCTCCACTGTTTATCCTAAAGTAAGGAAAACAGGGAAAAAGTGATTGCTACAGAGTACATGAAAAGTGTAGTCTACCATCCAGGTTTCATCCATGGCATCCTACTGTATTCATTGATGTTTCAAATAATTTTCCCTTTGTGTATCATCTTTTAAAGCTGTAACATTTAGAGTCAGCATTTCACAATGCTGTTAAACCAAGTCCTTCCAAGTTCGAACAATATCCTTGCACCATACCCCACCTCATCCTCTCAAATACAAATAATGAGATAAGAAAAATGGGAGAAGGAAAAAAGGTCATGGGAAAGAGGACTGGAACCCAGCCTAGAAAGAGAAACATTAAATTGACAAGAGTTTTCCCTGAGGTGCTATTATACTAATTGGCATTTTTGGCTAAAACTGTCCTGAACTGCTTTTTCCCTCATGCAAGAGATGAAAGAAGTTGCATTCCTAGAGGAAGAAATAGGTAATTTTAGTAGACATGATTTTCTTTTTCTGTTTGAGTCATGACTTTTAATATATTCCCTTTACAGCAGTCTCTGGAGTTAGAACCACGTGCCTCACTCTGATCTTCTTAATGTTTCCATATTTCAGGTTCAGAGCTTTAGCTGACAGAGTTTGCTTTTATTTAGCCCAACGTTCTGGTTTACATCGCTGGTTTCTTTTACCCTTTTTCACTTTTGAAAGTCAAGAGGCAGATGATTTTATCTACTTACCTAATTTGCATGTATATCGTTTATATAAAATATATTTTACAATGTCATCTCAAGCTCAGAAAATAGTTTCTCTCAGAGACTTCTTTTCTGATATTCCTTCAATTCTCTGTCTGTTAAATTCTAAATATTTAGGGCAAATATCAAAGGACCATTTGTGACTTGACAGTCTTTGAAAGTCGCTAAGGCATGGTGTAGCCAAGACTATAAGGTTGACGATGTTTTTCCTTAAACTCTCCTCACATCACTTTTCATAAATCCATCTCCCCTAGACATTCAGTTATCTCCGATTGACTGCCCTCCTTTGGGACTTTATGCTCGGATCTCTATGCCCCAAAAGCCCACGTGTGCTAGTCAAACTGTAATGGCAAAACCATTAAGTTTCCCAGGAGGCTAATGAAGGTGGTACTTTCCTAAGGGCTTTAGAACTTTCATATTGTTCAATGAGTTACTTGAGGTCAGGTGGACTTTTTTCAATTTGTTCATGTAGGGGTCACCTATTTCAGGCCAGACTAATTCTGGACATGTGATCCATTATCTCCACTCTCACTTCTCGTTTTCTGAGGCTTCATATTTATACGTGTAGATACATTCAGTGAGTGAGGGGGGAGGGAGGATTGGATACATCATAAAAGCAAAGAATCTCCAGAAAAATGTCCTGTTAAGCCCATGTCTCAATCATCTTCTAGGCAGAGTTGTTTAGCCCTCTTTTCTGTATTTTCACATAGCAGATAGTCTTTTTCCACTGCGTCTAATTGAATTGCCTCTGTGGGTCTTTCTCTTCCTCACATAGTTTCTTGTAATAGAGAGAACCCGGGCTGTGAGACAAGCAGCACGGGTTCTAGTCTCAAATCTGGCAATCATTGGCTGAAGCATTTTTGCCAAGTCATTCTCATCCCCCTGACTCCCAAGTGTTCTCTGGCAACAAATGAGAAATTTTTATTAGTTCAGTGCTTGGGATTGGGTAAGAAGGGCACAAATCTGTTAGACAAGAACATTGGAATCATCTGGTGGAGAGAGAAGGGATTTATCAAACTATATAGTGCTTTCTCAAACCCACAATAAAACATTCAAAAAAGCCTCCCCCAACACTTGAGAATCACAATGAACAAAGTCCATAAACTTTTTTGGAAAATGGGCCCTTTTGAAAAATTATATATATGAGTTATAAATTCCATCTCAGAGAAATTCATTGACATAAAAAATATTGGAAACGTTTAAATAAGTTCACAGATGCTTAATATCCCTCCCTTCACACAAAAGTCTGAACTTTCTAGTGGTCGTCTTACAATATATTTGGTTGAGATTTCTGCTGTATAACATAAACCCATTACTAAAAGCACTAAGTCTTATTATTATTCCACCATTGTACAGCTTTAGTCAGCTAAGAAATATTTTGGAAAAGGTGAGTTAGAAAACCTCCTCAAATTATACTTATTGACCATAAAAATGCTTAAATTATTATACTTTTCAATATAATTCTGACCTCTTAGTGCTTCTCAAATATAAGCTATTATTACTGATTCTAAAATGTGACATCACTGCAGCCTGAGGCTTAACAGCTTTAGTAAAAAAAACAGCATCCTCAACTGCTGCTATTTGTCTTTTTTTTAATAGAAGCTTGCAATGTATTAAATGAAAAACTAACCAGAACAGCAATACAGATTACTAAGCATAATAGCCATCTTCAAATGTGTATCCTGGGGTTTCAGATGATGTCATAAACTACTACTGCAAATTTAATAGTATTGTTGCCTGGAAGCTAAGCTATTATAGTATGTTTAATTTCACTAAGATGTAAATTACATGCTTCAGCCTAGTGTAGTATTGGCTACTGTCACTTTCAGTTCTTATTTTTGCAGCTGTCAGGCATTGTAATGTTTATGATTGTTTTGTTTATCAAGAAGCCTGATGAGGCTACCATGTTTAAATATATATATATGTAATATAAAATAATATATATATATTAGTTTATCTCATACCCTGCTTTACTCTTTAAATTCTTGCATTACCACTGTTGCCAAAAGCCTAATTATTTTAAGGATAAGAGTAAATGCTCCTGTACTAGCATTGTATGTGATTTTTTTCAATACAGAAGTCCTTCTATTTCAAAAAGTGTCACCACTTCAGAAAAACTCTTCTTAAGACTACCTTCCTTAATGTACCTGCTAGTTAGGGTAGATTTGACATCTTTGTTGCCCTGGCACAGAGATTTTTAAATATCATGTATAAAAATTATGACTTTTTTTTAGCTTTTTATCACTCTTCAAATTAAGGAGCAGCGAGTTTAATGATGAAGAGCTTCGGTCTGAGAAATGAAAACCCAATCTTTCATCCTCGAATTATGTCTCATATAGTTTATGTAGCTTCCATAGTCTCAATATGTAAAATGGAAATACAACTATGTACTATCTGTAATTTCCTGGCCATACAAAGAAACTTTACTTCCTTTCTCTTTCTTCCTTCTCCTCAGACCTCTTCACAGCACCTGGAAATCTTGACAAAAATCACTTACCTTCTCTAGAATTTTGTTTTTGACCCATCAAAGAAGAAATTTTACTAGATCATCTCCAGATGTCCTTTTAGTATAACAACATATGGTCCACAATTGATATTAATAAGTTTCTTATTGGATATTTTATATATCCAATATATTACCAGAGAGAGAAGGAGAGAGACTGAAAGGATGAATTAAGTTATCTTGGAGATTTGGGACATAAACAAGAATAAGGAGCTTTGTTTGTTCTGGGGATGGTAAATAAAACAGGTTGGTCCTAGAAGGGAAATATAGAAGGCCCACTGAATGCAGAAGTCAACAAATGTTAGCCAAAAAGGATTTGGGATTTATTCTATAAATGGAGAGCCAGCTGGGACTTTCTATAGGGAGAGAGGGACAGGAAAATAGTCAATTTTCGTATGGGTGAATGACAATTTGATAATATCATTTTATCCATCTTTGAGATTCTTGTAAATAGTCATGGCATTGTTATTTCTCCCATTGAGTCTTATAATAGAAATATCCTAGACTAGGACACAAGAAATCTAGTTCTAGTCCCAGAGCTGTCAATCACTGGTCGAAACATTTTGGCAAGTCATTTTCATCCTCAAGTGTCCTCTTGAGAAAAATAAGGAATTTTTATGAGGTGGGTGTTTGGGATTGGATTAGAAGAGGATGAATCTCTTAGGCAAGAACATTAGAATCATCTGGAGGAGAAAAAAGAAAAATAGAAAAGGAAAAAAATCAAGGTAAGAGCCTGAATGCAGATGATATCAGAGAGCAGGGAAAGGAAGGGATGAAAGGAAGGGAGTGTGAAGGAAGTGTAATGCGATTTGGATGTATTTTCAAAGAGTCCTTCAGCAACATTTGTTCAACTACAGAGGCTGAGAGCCTGGAGATCTTTCCTCTATGATTTCAAAGGCCAGCAGTATCATTGTCACTCTTCTTTGTGGTCTTAGAAGCAAGGAGCAAGGGAGTTGGATTTTAGTCTCAGATTAGTCACTCATTCCCGGGGCCGCTCCACACAAGTTGCCTTTCTCCTCCTGATCCAGTTTTTTCTCATTGTCAACAACGAAGATGTTAATTGGGTGAAGTTCGAGGTTACTTCCTACTGGAAAATTCAAGGAAGCTGTTTTTTTTCCCTGGGACTTGGCTTCTGGCAAGACCTCTTCACGGGGCTGCATCTATCACTGAAGGAGCCAAGCACACCTTCCTGCAACACTGGCAGGGTACAAAGGTCTTCCAAGCAGAGGTTTGGATGGTCTCTCTGAATCACGGAGTCAATCAAGGAGCTCAAGACCAACAAGGAAAGTTTGGGCCAGACAAGCACAGTGTTAGTTTTTTCTAATTGAAGATCATTAACAGGAAGTGGAACTGTTTTTAAAAAACAGTCTTCTTTCTGCCAAAACAGTGACTTTCACTATAGAGTAAATGTGTGTATCTCATTACTCTCGTGTTTAACACTTTTAAATATTTATTTAACAAATATTTAAAGGACATCTTCCATATGCCAGGAATTATTCTAGGTACTAGGGATACAGTAATGAACAAAATGGACAAAATCTCAGCCCTCGTGGCATTTTTCTTCTGATAGTGAACAACTGGATTACCTTTTGCAAACAATCGTCATTTCCCGTTATAAAACTTTAACTTGGTGGTAGTTTGCAATGTTTACAGTATGTGTGCCAATAAAGTCCTTTGGACTAATTATTCTTTTTTTTTTTTTTTTTGTGAGGAAGATCAGCCCTGAGCTAACATCTGCCAATCCTCCACTTTTTGCTGAGGAAGACTGGCCCTGGGCTAACATCCATGCCTATATTCCTCCACTTTATATGGGACGCCATCACAGCATGGCCTGCCAAGCGGTGCATCCATGCGCGCCTGAGATCGGAACTGGCGAACCCCGGGCCGCGGCAGTGGAGCGCGCACTTAACCGCTTGCGCCACCGGGCAGACCTTTGGACTAATTATTCTTACCTTCTCTTTATAAACCCATCAGTGTGATCCAACCATTATATTTATGTGATTGCTTATAGGACAGGAGAGACAGTTGTCCAATATTACGTACTTTCTCTTTGTTAGATTCACATTGTGAATTTTTAGTGTCAGCGAGATGCTTTTAGGGTTGGAGCATTGTCTCATTGTTCAAAATAGATCTTAATCCTTTGCATATACAAAGAGATTTTTATTATGCTTACTTCTTCTCAGTTGAGCTATAAGTAGGAGAAAATATTGAATATATTCTGGTCAGCTTAAAAAACAAGTGGTTCTTAAGAGATATGATTGATATAGACTAAGTCAGTTATTCAGATGAATGGAAATAAATCAACAATAATGAGATCTAAATTTAAATAAAATCCTCATTGTAATCAAAGCAAACATATTTTTATTCTTCTTGAACACCTAAAAGCAAATTAATGCTCCAGTGGCATTGAACTACAGATGTTCATTGTTTTTCTTCTGGGTCTGTTTGCACACAGCAAAGCCTAGTCTGTATTTGACTTGAGCTCTGTTTATTTACTTACTGCAGTGGCGTTAGTTAACTGAATTGTGTTTTCTTCTTTATGGAGCCAGAAAATCTCATCTGTATCATGGAAGGATCAGAAAGAGATCTTTGTCAGAATTTTACAACCTGTTTTTAAGCAATGGATATTGTAGAGTAGATATAAAACTGCAGTAAATCAGCAATATTCTAACAGCCATAGAAAGTGGGAAATTATATTCTCAGGAATATTTGTTGGCTTCGGAGTCTACAACTGGAGGAATTCAAATCCAGGAATTGCATATACAAATAAAGAGTGAAAGGAATAAGAGTGGGCAAAATTTTACAAGATTGTTAAAAAAAATAAGCAGTAAATTATTTTCAAATGTTTGTATCCCTCTTCCACTGAGATTTATCCAATAAGAAACATGTGCTGATATTTCTCCTAAATCACTTCTAAGGCTTCCAGATGTTAATCATGAATGTTAGTGAAACCAAATTCAAATCCTCTTCATCTTTGGGATTTTTTTCCTTTCACTATTGAAAGATATGTTATATAAACTGACACATAAATTATGGCAGAAATGACAGAGAATCTCCCATTAGAGCTATTCTTACATGTTAAAAACATGTCTATGTACAAATAATACAATTAATTGTAAATAAAACTCTTTTCCTTAGGTAGCTAACCAAAAAGACTACAAAAAAACAGCAATAAAAAGCTTCTCACTAAAATAAAGTTATTTCTAAAACCAATCTCAAACGTAGCCCAAAAGCATACCCAAATAACACAACCATAAAGCCCAAATAGAAATAGTAAGGAAATGGAAAATATGCAGACTTACCTTATCCAAAAAGGGTTATTTTGCTTCTACAGAATTCCTAAAGAAAGGCATGTGTAGGGGCTGAATAGTTGCCCCCCCACATCCCCCCCACGCCCCGCAAAAATATGCCCACATCCTAATCCCTGGAACCTGTGGATGTTAGCTTGTTTGGAGAAAGGGTCTTTGCAGATGTAATTAAGTTAAAGATCCTGAGACAAGGAAATGATCCTGGACTATCCAGGTGGGCCCTAATTCCAATGGCAAGTGTCCTTATAAAAGACACACAAAGGAGAAGGCAACGTGATGACAGAAGCAGAGATTGGAGTGATGTGGCCACAAACCAAGGCAGTGGGCCACCACCAGAAGCTAGAAGAGATACAGAAGAAATTCTCTCCTAAAGCCTCCGTAGGGAGCATGGCCTTGTTGAGACCTTAATTTTTGACTTCTGGCCTCCAGAACTGTGAAAGACAAATTTCTATTGCTTTAAGGCACCAAGTTTGTGACCACTGTCACAGCAGTCCTAGGAAACAAATACAGCATGACTTCCAGCAATCACTGAAGCTCAATGAGAGTAGAACCATTTCACCAAATGGAACGAGGACTACCAAAATAACAGTTCCTCATTCAAAATCGCTCAAGCTATTCCTTATGCTTTGGTGTAAGTTGGGACCCCAGCAGACTCTAAACCCAAATGAAATTTCAAACATATCAACATCACTGAAACTGCAGCACTTTGAGGCATGTAGGTAAGGAAAGAAATAAAGATATATACATTCCCAAAAACACATGCAGTCAAGCTCAAAAATATGATCCAATGAAATAAATAATGAATATGCCAACTTTTGTTAGTAACTAATTTTAGTAATTATTATGTATTAATTAATAGAATAACATTTCATCAATAATTCCTAGACTCAATGCCAGCAACATAAAACTTTTAAAAAGTCAGTTAATAGACCTCAGCTTTAATTGACTGAAAAAGTCAATTAATAAAAACTTATTAATTTTGATCAATTAATAGGTTTATATTGAATGCCCATGGAATACATAGGTACTTTAGATCCTTAGGGGAAAAATCAGATGGCATGACCCTGGCTTTCTAAAAGCATTTACTCTGGGAGGATGCATGCTTCAATATCAATAAATCAGCATGTACTTCAAAAATTGAGATAAGAAGTGTGAGTTCTGGGATGTTGCTGCTGGACATGCCCAAAGCTCTCTCTGTCTTACTTTGGAAATTTCACAATAATTCCATTTTAGAAATTTCATAATGATTCTACTTCTTTTCTGTCTCAAAAATCCAATTTTACTTGATATGCATATTATGCCAAATTTTTTATTTTTGTTTAATGTTCTTATATTTGTTTTCTAAACGATTTCAGATTTGTTTGTGCCATTCTCTTTCTAAAAGACGTGTTCCCATAAGAGAAATGTGTCACCATAAAATATGGAATCCAGATTTAGAGGCAAGCAAAGACTCCTGTGGCAAAATTAGCTGCCATGAAAAAAGTTCCACTACAATAATAGAGGGCAAAAAGCACTGTAGAGCTTGTGAAGGGAATGGGCGGGTTAGATTGGTTGTTTTTGGTGAGGGCATTCTGCATAGAATTTTGTATTTCATTGGAGAAATCAAGACAAGGAATGGCATCAAGGTGACTCAAGGCATGGTTGAGATCACGGCAATGTCTAGGTCTAACTGATATATTCCAAAGACATTATAAACAATAATTCTAGAAAAGTTATCTCCCAAACTATTTATTTAAACATTTTATTCAACAATTATTTTTTGAGCATTTAAAATGTATAAAGTACCCCATTATGCTATTTATCGAGGATACAGATGAAGAAGACATACTTCTTACCTCAATGAACTCTCAGCCTTGTATGGAGAAAGACAAGAAAAATAAATATAGCAATATAGTGTGACAAAATCTATAATGACAGAATATACAAAAGATACAATATTTGCCCAAAGGAAAATGCATTCAACTACCATTCACTTTAGAGAGAAACAGATCCTTGAGCTGGCTCTTAAAAATTAATAGCAGCAGTTATCAAAACGAAGAAGGAAGAGAAGGAATTACCAGATAGTAGGAACAGCATGTGCAAAGGCATAGAGCTGTGAAACTTGCTAGTGAGTAGCCGTTCATGCCTACAGATGTGTGAATATGTACACTGATAGTAAGGGAAATATTGCTAGAAAAGTATGCAGAAGTCAAGTCACAAGAGAATTTTATATCATGGAAAAAATTTGAACTTTATCCTGTGGATAATGGGGAGCCACTGGAGGTCTTTTTATGTGCTGCTGGACTCAGGTGCCAATCTCTCTCACAGCAATGCTCAGCAGGGCTGCCTGACGTGTATCAGCAACGGAATCACAACCCTGGAATCCACAGTTGACAATATCCAGGCTGGATTTCGATATATCCCTGATACAGTGCCCTGCATCTTAGCCCCCAACCCCAAATCCGGCCTTTAGGTTTTCTGACTCTGAATTTCCATTTCTTTTCCTATCACAAATAGTATAAAGGATGAAACAGGATATCAAAGCTCTTTGGATATGGTGAGGGAATAGAGGAGATCAATTTCAAATGTAATTCATCTCTTAAGGTGGATCACACTTACTTCCTGACCAGGAAGGCTGATTTCCCTTCTACCCTGCTGAGTTTGCATTCACGTGTGATCCAACAACAAAAATCAATGAAGTAAATAAATAAGTAAATAAATAAACTTTTTACGAGGCTACTGTCATAAGAATGCACAAGGAAAATGATCACTTTGGGACTTGTTTCATTGCTTGTGATGTCTTTGTTGGTTTTTATTTTTCTTTTTGGTTTTGGTTTAGTTTCTGCTGTTTTTTAAGTTTCCATTTCCCTCATGCAGAATGCCCAAAAGACCAGAGGCTCCTGAATCAACCAGAGAGGCAGGCCTAATTTTCCAGCATTGAAAGGCAAATCATGTTACCAGCTTAGTGCATATTACAGAGACTTTAAATAAAGTCAAGGAAAATGAAAATCATGTCTCCACCTGCTGTTTGAAGAGACACCAGGTCATGAATGTTAACCTTTGGTCAGTGGGGGTATTTGTTGAAGTCTGGAGAGTTGAGAAACCATGGTTAATGACAAAATGTTTGCATTCTTCATCTGACCTAATTATAACAGCTTGTGGTCAAACTGTCTGAGTTATACCCTCTGAGAGATTTACCGGGCTAAATAAGGTTGGACAGGTATTAGTATTTATATGCAAACCACTCAAGCAACAGCTACACTCCTTCACAGGTGAGATGTTTTTACTCTGGGGTCAGCAAGCTCGATTAGTACTAGTACATGATGGGTGAAAACAGCCCTTCAGAAAAGAGAAAAATATAAAGCCACACACGCACATGCTTGCTGCCAATGCCCTAGAGCTTTCTGTAATCGTAAGGACGTCAACTCAGCATTGTGACCATGTATTAAAGAACTTGTTTATACAGCTGTTAACAGTGGGCTTGGGAGTTCTGGGAAAAGGCAAGTTTCAAGGCAAAATATTGGTCTTGATAAAAATGATTTCCTCTAACTGAACTGTAGTTAACCAAATAGTGCTTAATTTAAGTGAATCCAGAACATTTAGAGGGTTTCTTGTCAAAAATACTTTTCCTCTCAATTTCTTCCTACTTGTTTATCCACTGGTATTAAGACAAAACACGTTTTAAATTCAAACGAATGGTGATTCAATTACCTGAGACTACTGAAGTTTAAAAGAATATTTGATCCTTTCCTTTGATGTTTGAGTTCATTTTTTCACCCTAAGAAGGTCTGTATGAGGTATGTAGATTCATCACCTTCAATCAAAATAGCCAACAAAGGACTATTTGAAGCTGCCTTTGCCCAGACAAAGACAGTGATAGGAGTCCACTGTGGAGGCTCCCTCTGTGAAGAATGGAGAATTGAAACTTTACCAATTGATTCTAACTGTTCAAATCAATTCGGACAATCCAGGGAAGAGAAAGAAAGAGAAAGCTAGAGGTAAGCAGAGACAGAGAGAGAGCTAGAGAGAGAGACAGAGAAAGAAGGAAATAAGTTTACAATGTATAATAATAAGACACTTTTTATTTGTCCTGGGCATTATGTTTTGAAAATTAAGTTGGTTGTCAACATTTGGAAATCAGAAAATTTACCCAGAGAAATCTTGCTTTTGGGATCCCAATATCTGATAACACTGAATCTGTAGATTTGTAGTACAGCTGGCCAGCCAGTGCTGAGTGCTTGATAGCTCTTGAGAGTTGCTCTCCTGTTAGCTCAGCCCCCTCCTGAGCTATTTACTTCTGTTTACCTGCGTGGACCCTGTAGGCATTTGAATTTGTGATGTCTGATGGAGTTGTGCCTTTTTATGTACAACACCCAAAGCACACCGTTGTCTTTTTAAAAAGATAAGGGATGGCACATTCCCAGCATACACGCCATGACTTCTCTTTCCCTTGGCATAGCATGCATGCATCATGGTGCACAGGACTATTTTACACTGAATCTATACACAGCCTCAGAATCTTTCTCAACACAGAGCACCAGGTAGCCACTAATAATCAGAGATGAACATAAGATTAACTCTACTTGTTATCCCTGCTGTAGAACCAAATTAAAACATTAGTAGCATTGGTCAACAAGTAGATGTTATCTAATATCTGTCTCCTCCATTGCCTACTAACTGCTGCCTTAACATTAGAAAAATTCTAGGTATCCTGTAAAATCATTGTTAAGATAACTTAAAATGTTATGAAATGCAACTTTGATGTCTTTAAAAATTACCCAGGAGCTCATTCATTTATCCATTTACTCAACACCATTACTTGACACCTACTGTATACTACAAGAGATATAAAGAGAATAATGAACACAGATTCCACTCTCAAGAGCTACCTTTAATAGGATATCAAAGATAGATAATACAAATAACTGTGAAACCAAGCCAAGAGTTATAAGTGAGATAGCAGAGATGCAAATAAAATGTATGACAATGGTTCTCAATCTTCGCTATGTATCAGAATCACTTTGGGAAGTCGTAAAAATTTAGCTGCCATCATTGACTGTGATTAAGAAGATCAGAATATATCTCTGACATCTATATTCTTAACCAGTGATGGAGAACCATCCCATTGTGTGGGATTCAGGAGTCAGTAGAGATGATTCCAGCTGTAGAGCAGAAGACTTCCTAGAAGAGAAGTGATTTGAGTTGGGCCTTCCATTGGAGAGGAGTTGCCATGTAGAAATAGAGCAGGGGCATTCTAGGCAGAGGGATGAGGAGCTATATATGGGAAGAAATAAAAAATTAATTTTAGTTGATCTAACTATCTTGATAATAAACATAAAACTACACAAAAGCCATTGTGAAAACACGAAGTCACACGTTAGAAATACAATTCATTGGCTAGTGTATCTATGTTATATATTTGTTCAGAAAGAGAGTGTATTATGAAACTTCCAGAATAAACCTCATAAAGTAGCAAAATGTTTCATATTTCACCACAGAATGATCTTTTGACAATTGACAGAAACCTATCATTGAGGCTTCATTAGAGTGAATTGGTTATACTTTAATAAATTGAACCAGATTTACGTATTAGCTAATTGAATATAGTTAGCTTGAATGGAAATGTTTGTAATAACGGTTCATAGCAGAAAATTTGTAATTCTCTAGTACTTGAGTATTCTAATACTTGATAGTTCTTATTGCATGTAATACAGGGACAATTGTTGATGTTCCACAAGTTCAGTCTTAATAGTTGATTTTGTGCAACTCTATTAAAACCTCTTTTCAGTCATTTAAAGGGTAAGATGGACATAATGCACTATATTTGCTAGAGAATTTAGTTTTGCAAGCTCAGCATACAAAAGGGCCTTAACCTATTTATTCTACACAGTAACATTTGTTCCAGTGCACAATAATGTACAGGTAAATAGTGACATTGCAGAGACAATATACTTTTTTAAAAAGTGTGAAATAGAATTTTAAAGAGTGTGAAATAAGGAAAAAGGAGATGCATCTTTGGATGGTCGCATGTTATTCTACATATCACCAGTTTTCTTGACAGAGACAGTGACGAGAGAGAGAAGAGAAAAGTAATGGCCTGATTATCAGAACAAGGAAGGATTTCTTAGATATTCATTTAAACTTTATTTGTGTTTCTGTTCTCTAAACTTAACAGAGATAAGTAACAAAAATGGTATATAAGCAAAACAAAGCTAATGGATACATACCTAATTGTATATATTGCCTAGAGTGTTATTGTTTGGCAAATTAGACAATTTCAAAAATGCTAAGTAGTATTTAGATGGAAAGTCTTACTATTTTAATTACACATAATTTGTATATATAAATATACAAAGTACAATACATAATTTGTATATATATAAATACTTAAATAAAATTTTGTTAAGATCTTTGTTCTCTCATTCATTATATCACTTCCAGGAGTTCTACTTGTAAAATTCCTGGTTGTATCAGAAATCCACTTCACAATCAATAATATACTCTAACTAGTCATAACATTTCTAATTTGGCGCTCCCACCCAAAGAGTTCAGGATACAAAATTAGATAAATTTAATTCCCGCTTGTTAAGATGCTTTGTTGGGGAGTGAGGGATGGAATCCGTCTGTGTATTTAAATACAAATAATTAACATCTATACTGAAACCATCTTTTTTTTACTCATTCTTTCGTCTATGCATGTTAGCAGAGAATAGGGATATAAGCCTGTCATGGAAACAACAAGAAAAGCAGGCATTTTAACTATGTTCCTAAATTGTTAGATCACCACCTCCCACCTCATTGATAAGAATCAAGGAGATAAGGATTTTCAAGCTTCAGCTCACCTAGCAGCTTAAGCAAGTGGGAGATTGGCTATTTGAAGTATTCACATGTGGGGCTGAACACTATAAAATGATAAAAATCTCTTTGCCTTAGCTCCCAAGATTAATTGTTTGTGAGTGGGTTGTTTTTAATTAGACTATCCAACAAAAGATGGTAATCTCAGGCTAAATTTCTCAGGTTATAATCTTTTTTAAGGGAAAAGATACAGATTTGTCCCTGTAGTATTTTCAGCCAGTTAACTATAGTGTCTCTTAGTTAATTATTATTTAACGTGCAAAGCAGATAAATATATTGCTATTGCTTAAATAATGTTTTTATTTACAACGATAATTTTTTTAATAAACTAAAGTAAATCTCAACAAAGGTTCTAGTATTTTCTAGTCACACTACATTCTCAATCTCTATCTTAATTCAAAAATGTCTCTAATTTGTGTATTTAATGTTATCAGTGTTTTAATCAAACATGAAGTATCAATATTCATATAATTATAAAATTTTACTCTCACATCTCATCATGCCCCCTTTCCATTTCTGTAGCCTCAATGGCATGTGTAACTTCTCTTCCTTTCAAATGAGTCAGTCAAGGCATGACTATTTAAAGAAATTAGTCATTTTTGCCAGCCCAGCTATCTTTGTCTCTCCTAATATAATGCCATTTGCTCTGGGGGAATTGCTTCTCTTTATCATGTATAATTTTGGTGTGAGAGTAAACCCAAGTATTTGCCAACCATTAAAGTAGCCAAGGGGCCGTATGCTTTCTCTCACTATTCTGGTACAGCCAAGAGAAAATGTATGACCTAAGCTTGGGCAATCAGATGTTCACTAGGCTTTGAGTTTTGGGTGGGAGGTGCAATGACAGAAGGAAAGATTACAGATTATTCATTGCAGCAGGAACAGGCTGACCAGGCTTTCTTTTATGAGCCATTGCTGTTCTTCCTGTTCTCATATCACATGCTCTCCTATCTCCATTAATTCTCTGAGTCCTCAGCAGCCTTCCAATAGTTTGTCTTTGGCTTAAGACAGACAGACTCTTGCTTGAAAGCCAGAACCTTATCAGCTATAGGACTGTTTCTTTGCTTTAGCTAATGTAAATAAACAACTTTAGGGCCGGCTCTGTGGCTTGGCGGTTAAGTGCGCGCGCTCTGATGCTGGCGACCCGGGTTCGGATCCCGGGAGCGCCCCGAGGCACCACTTCTCCCTCCAACACGAGGCCGAGTCCCACGTACAGCAACTAGAAGGATATGAACCTATGACATACAACTATCTACTGGGGCTTTGGGGGGAAAAAAAAACTGAATAAATAAAATCTTAAAAAAAATAAGACAATCTCTTCAAGTTGAATATTATCAATTTGTAAAAATGCCTACATTTAAACCAAGAGTATAGTAATAAAATGTGGTATCATTCTACTTGAACAATTGTGTGTGATAGGAATGTTACAGGAAAACAAATCAACCCATGTTAACATTTCATTTCTAGGCTGACCACTTGCATTACAAAATTATTTCTATCAAGGAGTGTTGCATTTAAAGACAAAACCCTTCATGCTTTCTCCTGAAAAAACATTTGTGATAATATGTGTGTATTAAACTATCTACCCTTCATATTCTTTTCAACTACTATTTGTGGAACTGCCCTATTAGAACTTTTTTTTTTCAATTAGTTATATAGGTTTAATTAAGCATAAAGAAGAAACAACAAAGAAAGGTGGGAAAACGGAAAATAAAAGGGAATTGCTACTTTATGAGTGATTTCTATGAACAAGGCACTATGCTAGGCATTTGAGACACATAATAACATTTAATCTTCATAATAACTATGAACTGGTAATATAGGAAAGGAAATGGTGATCAAGTAACTTTTTACAAGATCATATAGCTGATATACACACACACATACACATCACACACTTATATGTTTAGACACACTATATATCTACATATATATAAACATGCATACATATGTGCATGTGCAGTTCAATAACTCAATAAGATGTATTTAGAAATAAGAATGAGTTTAAATTACTTTTCTTGATTTTTATTCCATCTGGGAACTTCTCCAGTGACACTTTGAAAGAAACATGATCATATCCTATTTAACTGAATTCAATACTTATGAATATTGCTACCTGATGAATCCATGTCTCCTTTTAAACATTCAGAGTTGGATGAGTAGCAATCATTTAAACAATGGAGCAAACATATAAGCAAATGATATATTAGAAATATAGGCACATGTTTATATATATGTGTAAAAATTAATTCAACTATACACTTATGTTTTGTGCATTTTACTGTGTAGTCTATTGTGCCTAGAAATTTCAATCAGCATGACCAAATGGCATGATATTGATAGCCTACACTCTCCCACCACAGAAAGAGAAATGCTTAGAAAAATATGGCATTAGTAATCTATTGCTGAATAATGAATTACACCCAACATATTATTTCATCATTTCATGGCCCTGGAATTCGAGAAAAACTTAGCTGGGTGGTTCTGGCTCAAAGTATCTCATTAGATTGCAATCAAGCGTTAGTTTGGGCTGCAATCCTCTGAAGGCTTGAATACGGCTGGAGGATCCCCTCCAAGGAACCAAGATGGCTCACTCACACGGCTATTAGCAGGAAGCCTCAGTTTCTTGTCATCTGGGCCTCTTCATTGTCATGATCGTGTATGATTTATTTTATTCATTAAAAGCAACTCCCTAAGTTCAGCCCACACTCAAGACATCTCTCGCAGGGAGGAGTGTCAGAGACTGTGGACATCATGTTTTTAAACCATCACAAATTACCACAAAAAACAAAAAGCCAAATCAGTAGGGGGAAGCTAGGAACACAGAGCCAATGAGATTTCAGACTAAGGTATATAGCACCAGGCTAGGGAGTGAGGTTTTAACTTTCACATTGGAGGAAAAATTAAACAACGCCGACCTCGGTCTTCTCCCATACCAAGCAAATACTACTGCTGACTCCACTACCTAAAACCGGGGTCTTGAAATGTATGAAAATAGGAATATAAATAATTACTCAAGAACCTAGTAAGTATGTAAGGAGGCTTGCCATATGACCGTGGCTGTGCTGCAGGGGGTGGTGGGAAGGGAATGTCTTTGATGAAGTTATTCCACCTCATTTCCTATAAAATGAAGATAACATTAGTTTCCTAATCTACTTCACAGAGGTATTAAAGACTAAAAGACGACAATGCTACTGTAGAAAAAAATATAATACTATACAAATATGAAGTATAAGAAATGTCTGAGGGTCAAGCTTATCTGATTGTGAAATGAAGTCCTCTTTTAGTATGTTGGAGGCAAAATTTAGATATATTTACCATCTGGTGTAGCTCTCAATGCAAACTTGTTGACAATCTTATTGTCGTTTGATTGTGAAATGCGTCTTTAGTTATGATATCCATGTTAAGTGAAGGATGCACTGATAAACAGGATAGATAAAGTCACAGCCATCAGGGAACTTACAGTTTAGCTGTTCTGTATGACAACCCCATGATATTGTCAAAGCTCTTATTATCTCCATAGATGGGGAAACTGAGGCTCATTCCAAGTGCCTCAACCAAAATCCAAGATCTAACGACTCCACGTAAATGGACGACAAATCAAGAAACTGTATATTGCTTTCTCCTCTTTGCCAGAATTTTCCATCTTTACCTCCTTCCTATTCAATTCCCCATTCCCCCATACCCTGCACTACACACCTAGTTCCCTCTGCGGAGTTTTCTCATCCTGACAGATTCGATATCATCAATAATGTAAGAGTAAACATTTCTGAGCCAAATAATAATAGTAAAGCAAAAGTGAGTCTTCTGAGACAGCTGGGAATTCCAAAAGAGATATCTATACTAAATAGACAGGTTTTAAATAAAAGTAAAAATTGCCTTAATGACCTGATATTAGGTTTTTCATCCAACTCATAGCTTTGATCTGAGGCCAATAAGCATTTCCTACCGGACTAGACCTTTGCACGGTGAAACAGACTACTGCCTGCAAGATTTCTCTGAAGGCGTCTTCTAATCCCAAAATGGAGCTACTTAGGCCCCTGAAATGACCAGCATTCTTCTCCCACTTTAATTATCTCATATAAAGCAGCCATTAAAATGCAAATAATATCCTGGAGAGCTAATGTCAATTCATTTTTAGATATAGATAAATTTCACCCAATTGGCTTATCATTTTCCTATGTAGGGTAGGATCCTCGAATTCCAGAAGAGGGAACCATAAATTTTCCTCAGCAACAAGCCCCTGAGGTAGAAGGAAATGTCAGGAGTGCTGCTGCTGTCTGGGCCTGTGAAGGAGAGGAGGTGTTAATGCCCATTTTAAGATAGCAGGCCTGAGGGAGGCGCACCAATATGCCGCTGTATTGTGGCTTTCCTAAATACCCAAGGCAATCTGTCTTTGTCTGGAATAGACACAATTAAAACCTTCTAGTTCTCTCCTCTCCTTCTTGTCTTGTGATCCGCACTCACAGGACAGAATTGTCTGTTGATTTTCCTGCAGTCTGTCCTTTTTTCCATTTCCTTCCATGAAAATGACTCAAACCTCAGAATCTAGAATTCTTAATTGCTCCATCATCTGAATAGGAAGATGACTTCGCAAAGTAAGTTTCCGAGCTAGTGATATCTCAACAAGGGCTATGATTTGTAGGAAGCACCGCATTCGGTGCAGGACACTGACAGCACTGGATGGTGTATGGGGCAGTGGGCCCCACATGGATAAATGGTACAGGGAACCCAGCCCTTGCATCAGTATTTTTGCCATAAAGCAATCAGCCGGAGCTGGAGCTGTTTTTCTCTTAGATGTGAGGGATTTTTCACTAATCACGTTCATCCTCTCATATAGTGTCCCTTGTAAGAAAGGCTCCATATTTCTTAAAGTGCCCCGTCTTTGATAAGGGGACAAAGCCTAGTCCAGTGTGTGATCTACTTAAGCTGGCCAGGTGATTTCTCTGTGGTTGTCCCTCATGACATATTTACCATTTTCTAAAGTTGATGTGTAAATAAATCAGACGAGGTAATCACAGACATAACAAAGAAATGAAACCATTTACGAGAGTTCCCCAAAGCTCCATCTCAGTCCAGCTTTTCCCTTCTTTTTCTATCTGATAATAATTTAATAAAACTATGTATTTCATACAAGAAGTTTTATTATATTAATCATGACCTTCCCTAGAAAAAAGACAAAACACAAAAAATTATTTCCTGTGGATCTGAGTTAACATAGATGCCAGCAGACATGTATAAATGGATTTAACTGATTCAACAGATCAATCCAATATTAAATTAACAGGCAGTCAATCAAATCTTTCAAACTGATTTTAGGGAAGAAATGTCTTTGACGAATTTCAGCTCATAGCCAGCATATAGGGATGAGCAGTCAGCAAATGTATTAATTTGAATCCTTTTATTGTCATTTTACTATGAAAGATAATCACCTTTTAGCTTAAGAAAGATCTTATGCATTCTAGAATTCTATTATGCTATAAAACAATGTCAAGTTTTCTTTAGAAAACATGGGAAAGTCAGCACATACTTAGAAAATTTAATTGTCATATCTATTAAAACATTTATTAATGAATGTAATAAATTAGGTAAGCCAGTTTAAATAAGTTGTTTTTAAGTCATAATGAGATATAAATATAATCATAATTAATACATGTATCTTAATTATTAGTAATGACTTAATTTGACTTAATGACTTAAAATTCCCCAATTTTCACTGTGAAGTAGGCCATTACAACATCTAAACCAGAGCAAAGAGATTTTATTGCCCCCATTTCCAACTTTTCTTTCAGTTACAAATACAAACCATACTTAAATCTCCATACCTAAGCTAAATCAGAGGCAGTTCTGGAAAGAAGGTGCCAAATGAGAATAAATGTGTTAGAAATAGAGTTTGTACAATGAGAACTACCTGCTTGAAACTGAAAAGTTCACCTGAAATTCCCTTTCCCTCTCCCCTTCCCACACACATAATGCCCAATAACCACAATGATTTTTTTTTCTTCTTTTTTTTTTTTTGGCTGAGGAAGATTGGCCCTGAGCTAACATCTGTTGCCAATCTTCCTCTTTTTGTTGAGGAAGATTGGCCCTGAGCTAACATCTGTGCCCATCCTTCTCTATTTTGTATGTGGGATTCCGCCACAGCATGGCTTGATGAGTGGTGTGTCGGTCTGCGCCTGGGATTCAAACCTGTGAACCCCAGGCTGCCAAAGCGGTGCGTGTGAACTTCACTGCTATGCCGCCGGGCCAGCCCCCACAATGATTTTTTTAATTTGAAACTGATCAGTTGCTGGTATCTGTAAACTGTGCTGAAATAGGAGTCATGTGTCAAGGCTTCTTCCTGACTTTGTCATGGTTAAGGGTGGGACCTGTGTTGGAGTTACTGACTATAGCTGCTTACCCTCTCCCCAACCAACACACACACTTCCTTCCCTTTAAGAGTGAGAGTCTTGAGGGACTCTTCAACCTTTTCCAAATCTAATCTCTGAATAGTTGTTATAGAATGTTCTGGCGTTGTACAAAACCAACACGATCTGCTAATCACATGAAAATAAGTAAATTAGAAGAAATAAATTTATTATATTTAATATTTAGTTTTATTATCTTTTCATATATATAAACATGGTCTTCTAAATTCAAAATACTCATTTCAGTCATGGAGGCATGATGCCAGGTGTGTAGGAGAGAGAACTGGACACTGAGTGAATAAAAATGGAAAGCTAATGCATATGTAATGTACTCAGCCGAACTCTTTACCAGAGACACATCATTTATAATCCCCAGTTCTTGGAGTTAATACACAATTATAATTAAACCTTGTGCATTTGATTTGCATTGTCAATGCACTTTGCCTCATCATGTTTTAGTTTAATCCTGTTTTTCTCAAGTACCAAGTTTTTCAATAATACCAATTTTGTGTCAGTGGGATTGAGTCTGCTTTCGTAGAGAGGTGTTCTTTGATAGTAACAGAATCCATAAAATACTTTTAAAAAATTAATGAAGGCATTTGCTAGGCATAGGTTGTTTCATCAGAGTGTACCTAGTTTATTTTACAATGGTAAAATTGCCGAGACTTACAGAGCATTCTGATTGAATCATGAATATTCCAAAGGGGCAGCTTAATCCGTGTGAACTACAGAACTCTGCTGAAACTGCTGTTTAACACTCTAAAGTGTGGAATTCATCTTCTTACAGCACAAAAGAGCTTCTTATAATAAAGATTTTTTATAACAGCAATAAGACAGCTCAGTGGGGTGTGGTTTTCATGGAATAATCACACTTCTGAGGGATTAGACACTGTGCCTTGTGCTGTACAATCCCCTAAAGTATATGATGACACGATGATGCCACCTCCCCGATGCAGCTCTATTGCTCAGCTACTCAATGGGCCCTTCCAAAAATATATGCCCACTTAGAGCTATATTATAAATAAGGTAGGAGATCTATAACAGTATTAATGCTTTATCACATCCCACTATTCCTAATGGTTCTTATAAATACAAATTATTGTAGCTTTGCACTGTAGCTCAGGTGTAAAACAAACAAACCACAAATATATTTAAATTAAGAAAAAATCATGGTTTAGCAGTGGGGACTGTACACCTGTTGAAGTTCAGCTAATAATTATGCAAGTCATACCATTAGTAATCAACATTGCTTTTTTCATGAAGCGTTCATTAAGAGTTCAAGCATAAATTTGAATATTGTACCATAAAATTAATCCAGAATATTGCTAACATTAAAGTATATTTCTTCAAGTTCCCATAAATTTTTATGTGGGAATATGTTACTTTTGCTATTTGCTGTTCACCTCAAACTATAATCTAAAGAACGTCTATTGATATTTTCAGTGATCGCTTAATGCTAATATTTTGAAGAATGACAGTAGGGTGTATCATTTACTTCTCATTGGCAAGAAAATTGTATCCTCTCGCATATTTCACCCATTTTAGTGTTTAGGCAGAGTGTTAAGGAAATATATGGGAAGGACCTATAAATATCAGTTATAAGAAGGGTTTTTGATTTACTAAACACTTTTCTAGGACTGAGCCAAAATATTAAGCTTTGTGAGCATAATTCTACATTTTTGACATGGAATAAATTTTTAAAAGCTGCTTTGAAATGCTACATAATTGAAAATTCCATTATAAGTAATGTCACACTCCTTGTGCTGTAGTATAAAATATATTCCTAGTTTAAAGTGTTATTTATTTCAAAAATAATGCCATTTTTAACCACAGAGCACTTGTAAGAGATGAGTAGCATGTTTTTTAAGCTAATGGTACAATTAACCAAAGTTTTATTTTATGTCCAGCCGTGGGATTTTTTCCCTAAACTTCCAAGGCAAGGAATCTAACGGTCTATCATAGACTATATTCACAAAATGTCAATATTTGAAATTCAATAATCAATTAATTTTACCTGCAATAGCAAAAATAATACTAATGGATTTTCTGACTGAGTTTGTCCTAAGAATATTAACATTGTTACAATAAATAATTTTGCCAGTTCCAGTTTTGGGAGACGTTCCAACACAATGGACAAAATTAACTCTTACTTTTATTATGAATTCTGTAACTGTGTTTTTCAAACTTTAATGTACATATGAACCACCTAGGGATCTTGTTAAAATGCAGATTTTGAATCAGTAGGTCTGAGGTGACAGGGGTGGGGGCGGGAGACTTGAGATTCTGCGTCTCTAACAAGCTCCCAGGTGATGACAATATTTCTGGTTCAAAAACAGCCTTTGAGTAGCACTGTGCTAGAATCTCATATTATTCCTTTGATTTGTCTTCTCTGATGCACACGACAGATTTCTTACAGGTTTTGCTTATTACTATGGACTGAACTGTGTCCCTCCAAAATTTGTATTTTGAAGCCCCAACCCCCAATATGACTGTATTTGGAGATAGGGCCATTATGGAAGGTAATTAAGGTTAAATAAGGTCATATGAGTGGGGGCATGATACAATAGGATTAGTGTTCTTGTGAGAAGAGACCCCAGAGAGCTAGCTCTCACTCTTTCTGTCATGGAGGACACAGCAAGATGGTGCCTATCTGCAGGCCAGGAAGAGAGCTCTCTGAACCAAATAGATTGTCACCTTGATCTTGGAATTCCCAGCCTCTAGAACTATGAGAAATAAATATTTAAGCCACCCAATCTATGGTATTTTGTTATGAGGGCCTAAGCAGACTAATACAGTTGTTGTTTTTGCTTTGTCTTGTTTTGTTTTCTTCACTTTCACATATCACGTGAAGAAGTAAAATCAACCAGATTAGGAGGCTGGTGTAAGCAGAGAGGAAGCAAATTCTCAACTGTTGCTCCAGATTCTATCCTGATTATGTCATGCATCAACATCAGTTGGATCAAAGACAAAGCGTGATGCTTTTCTCGCTTTACCAAAGAATGCATTCAATTTTCATTAGCTACTATATTATTCACATTATCAAAGTAAATATATGAGGCAGCCTCCTAAAGCCCTATAGAGTAGGGATTCCAAGCTGACTAGTTGAAGAGTTCCACCTGGTTGATTTGAGGGCAACAGCCTCTGCCATGTCCTCCTCCCACCCCATATTTTGACCAGGGAGAGGAATATAACTAGAGGCTGTATTGTGGCTCTTTTGCCTCTTGAAATATGGATGCAGCCATCCTGGCTGCTGCCAATCAATTAGCCTCCCCCTACTTTCCTACTCATGGACCAGGTCATCAATCTACAAGTGTCAGGGAAATAAATTATGGTACCTCCTCAGAGAAAGCTGGAGGGATCTGTTAAATAACATGGCTATAAAGAATATCTTATGAATTATGAAGGTACAAAATGTCCATGGGAACAAACTTATTTTGTGAAATAAGAAACATGCTTAAATTACCCATGTTGGATACAGTCGAACTCTGATCATTTTGCAGTGTATGTCAAATATAATTGACTCTACTCTAGGAACATTAAATACACCAATATCTGAATTTAAACAAACATATAAATGAATGGATACTAATGCCTAATTCAAAACACTTCTTTTATATTATGGAAAGACATACTATTATATTCTATCATGGAGTAGTTTCCTCTTTTTTAAAAGTCCCATCTATTTCCAGAAAGTTTCAGAAACAGCTTTATAAGGAACATATGCACAATGCACAAAGCAGGAAAATCAAAATGCAGTTATTGAGACCAAATATGCTCACTACAAGGGCTAATTTAGTTGCTGTATTGGCCTCCACTTGGCAAGATTTATCAATAGCTTTTTTTTCCTAGCGCTAAACTCAAAAAAAATGCCATTTTTGAATATGAAGCCTCATGGATAGTGTTCTCAACAAGTATAAGAATTGTCTGTACATGAATATTTCTTGTAATAACTCAAAAAGTCATAGATGTGAGCTTAGGTAGCGCTCCACTGATCTGTCTTTATCCAAATATCGAATTTGAGTTACCTTGAGGAAAGGATACAGAGCATGATTTTCTCCCGTTTTCCACTACTTAAATTCCTTACAGTTAAGTCCTTCAAAGTCTATGCTTTTTCAAGAATATTTCAAATATGATTCTTTTGTTTAAAAATGAGTTTATACATCACTTGAAAAGTCCACATCAAATGGATGAAAAAATTACAGAAAGCTTATCCTGTTGAGCTAATGAAGAGCAAAAATCTTCCCTTTCCCATAGTCCCAATCTTTTGCTGAAAATGGGATAGAAGCCCATTTTCTACAGAGAATTGCAGAAGTGGAACGTGCAGCTGCCAGTTTTGACACTGCCACGCGCAGAGCTGTTACATCCGTTGGGGTGGAGGTTAGAATTCTGATCCACCTTCTATCTTCACTCCACAGAAGATTCCTGCAAAGGTTTACTTGTGCCCAGTATCCAATCCTCCTATCAGAGAATCAAGTTCAGTGTTGATACAGGTTTTACTGTGAATACAGTCATGTGTTGCTTAACGACAGGGATACATTCTGAGAAATAAGTTGGTAGGCGATTTCGTCGTTGTGCGAACATCATAGCATGTACTTATACAAACCTAGAAGGTATAGCCTACTACACACCTCAGCTATAGATACTAGTCTTATGGCACCACTGTCATATGTGTGGCCTGTCATTGACCAAACTCTTATTATGAGACTCATGACTGTACTTTCGAATGGTTTTCCTTTGCTCAATAGTGCATATCTTTTACCTGGTTCAATGTAAACAGAGCTATTCTATAGTGGAAAAAATCATTGGTAAGGATTTTTAAATTTATCTCTATGACCCCCTGAATACAGACTGAACAGGTGCTTGAAACTCTTAAGGAATTATTAGCTATGGGCCAAATGTTTATGGACTGGTTTTTGGTATTAGTTTCCTGGTTATCAAGTTTTTTAATTTAATAAACATCAGAAGATACCCTATCATTACAGAATAAGTCATCTGTGAAATTTATTTTGAACAAAACAGTTCCTAAAATATGAAATATAATCCTTTCTATTTCTTTTTAAACCAGAGTAATCTCTGAAAACAAAATCAGCTGTACACTGTCAATTATACATCTGGAGACATTTTTTTTTTAATCTATTTGGACAGTGTTTTTAAATCTGTAACAGTTTTTAAACGCCTTATATCAGCCCAAGAACTTTTATTTTAGAAATTGTATTTTTCCAATATTTTTGCTTATAAATATCTCTGCATTGAAATCTAAAGAGGATATCCACACACTCTTATGCATATGTAATAATGTAATATATTTTAAACGGCACACAAGATATGAAAAGAGAAATCCTGTTTAGTGGAAAAACTGTGCACCAAAGTACCCTTTCCTTTCCTTGTGGTATTTTCACCTGACAAGGTTTATGCTTTTTATTTGCTGCTTAACAGCTGGGCTACACAAATGAAACATAGCTAAAAGGCCTATTTGACTTCCTGTATTCAGGGAATGCCAGGATGGTGCCCCAGGGAAGCTGCAACATTGCCTCCGGAGAATATGGGATGGGATATTCTGCTAGTGTTTCTTACCACCTCTGCTGTGATTGGCTGGCATTCATGAGAGTGGAGAAAGCCGCTCTTTGCTTGTGTTCCCAGACCAGAAGAATAATGCTGATAACACCACCTAAGACAAAAGTCCTGGATTTATTTACGATGCACACCAGCCTTGCCTGTCCCATTACGCGTGTTACCAGAGCACTTAGCTTTAGTTTGTGTGATTTAGCAGCCTTCCATAGAGGAAGAAAAACACCCATGTCCTTTTTGTACCTAAGATTATCAGGCATGTTCATATTGGAAAGACACTTCATTTGATCTTTCTTGTCAGAATGAGACTGAAATATATTTCATTACTGAGGAAGAGAGGTGTAGGATTAAATGCAATGATGAGATTTTAAGCCGATGGCCACTATTCTTGTCTTAGCATTGAAACACCTTTTAAAAATAAAGTATGACAGAGAAAGAAGTTAAATTGAGCATCAAGCAACGTTCAAGGCCTATCTATACCTGGATCTATGAGTCACATAGGAGTGATTAAAAAAAAAATATGTGAACACATTGAAACCAAAAGGCAAGAAAAATCTGACATTTTGAGAATACTGAGAATGGCCAACAGAAATACAAAATGAAACAAGCAATTTCCCAAAGATACTTTATTTTCTTTACTCAGTACAATGCAACAAGCGTTTATTAAGCTCTTGCTGTGTTCCAGGCCTGAAGTCAGGTATTCTATAAACGGGTATGGATATGTTTCATTCTCTGACCCCAGAGGGCTCAGATATGAACAGAGTCAACATGCAAGGAATAATTTTCATATAATGGAATGCATGCTTTGTTAGCAATGTGAAGCAAGAGCTATTGCACCCAAGAGAGAAGAATAAATTCATGTGTTAATTCTGTAAGAGAGAAGGGACCAGAGAAGGCTTCAGAAAGGAAGCTGTTTCTGATGTATTTTATCAGAAAACATGTGGAGAAAACAGTACATTGCAAACAAAGGCAAAGAGGAATTTGGCTGGACTGCCAGGGTGGCGTTTTGGTGGGGATGAGGTTTTGTGAAGGAAGGGAAGTGGCTCCAAGGAAGGTTATGTCCAGATTGGCTGGGACTAGATTTTGAAGAGCCTTGAACATTAGAATAGGGAGTTGGGACTTTAAAAAGCCCTTGGAAAGAGGAGAAAGTTTTTTAGTTGGAGGATAATGCACTCGAGTTTGTATTTTAGAAAGATAACTGTGTAGATGGAGCCCTGATGGATAAAAGAAAGATCAGAGGTAGCCAACACATGCCCAGATGAGAGGATAATGGCTGAGCTAAGGCAATGGCTGGGTTATTGAGGAGGACAGAATGAATTTGAGCATAGCTCAGGGTTTATTCCAAAGATCACTGGTCCCAAGTGATGCCTTGAAAGAAGATTTGGAAAATTAATAAGTTTGGGAAATACTGAATCCTATTCTATTTTATTCATAGCCCATATGAAGCACTTACTAGGTGCCAGGTACTCTTCCGAAGTAACTCTACAAATATTGACTCATTTAATTCCCATACAAAAACCTTATGAGGTGGGTCCTATTCTCATCCCCATTTTGCAGGAAAGAAACATCTTGCCCACACAGGATCCCACAGCAGAAAGACGCAGAGCTGGCATGGCAACCAGCAGGCTCTAAATTGCTAGGCCTGCAGCCTTCAGATAGAATTTCTTTGGCCCAGGGGACTCTCAGTTTTCATTTGCGTATTAATGCATCTAAATAGACTTAAAAATTTAAAAAAACAAGCAAAAAAAACTCTGCTAACCCTAGAATTTCCTAAACACATTCGTTCATAGAAACTTTTATTTTTAGAACTAATGCCTACCATAGAACTCAGTTTAGGAAATAAAAGACAAAAAGAAATAATTCAGAAGTAGAAGCAATAGATGTTGGTAACCAAAATTCACTTAATTATTCTATTTTTAAATTAATTGTTTCATTATAATATTTTTTTTAGGTATAATTGACATACAACATTATGTTAGTTTCAGGTGTACAACATAATGATTCAATATTTGAGTATATTGCAAAATGATCACCACAATAAGTCTGGTTAATATCCATTACCATACATAGTTACAGAATTTTTTTCTTGTGATGAGAGCTTCTAAGATTTATTCTTTTAGCAACTTTCAAATATACAATACAGTATTATTAACTACAGTTGCTATGTCATACATTACATCCCTGTGACTTATTTTATTGGAAATTTGGAATTTTATTGGAATTGGAAGTTTGTACTTTTTGACTTTTGACCCCCTTCACCCATTTCACACACCCCCAACCCCAACTGTCCACCTCTGGCAGCTACCAATCAGTTCTCTGTATCTAGGGGCTTGGGCTTTCTGGGTTTTTTTAGATTCTACATATAAGTGAGATCATACAGTATTTGTCTTCCTCTGTCTGACTCATTTCACTTAGCATAATGCCTTCAATGTCCATCCGTGTTGTTGCAAAGGGAAAGATTTCATTCTTTTTTATGGCTGAATAATATTCCATTACATATATATACCAAATTTTCTTTATCCATTCAGCTGTTGATGGACACTTAGGTTGTTTCCATATCTTGGCTATTGTAAGTACTGCTGCCATGAACAGGGAGGTGCATATATCTTTTCAAGTTAGTGTTTTCATTTTCTTCAAATTAATACCCAGAAGTGGGATTGCTGGATCACATGGTAGTTCTATTTTTAATTTGTTCAGGAACCTCCATACTGTTTTCCATAACAGCTGTACCATTTTACATTCTCAGCAACAGCACACAAGGTTCCAATTTCTACACAACCTCACCAATACCTGTTATTTATTTATTTTGATAACGGCCATCCTAATAGATATAAAGTGATATATCATTGTGGTTTTGATTTGCATTTCTCTGGTGATTAGTGATACTGAGCACCTTTCGTGTACCTGTTGGCCATCTGTGTGTCTATTTGGAAAAATGTCTATTCAGACTTCTGCCCATATTTTAATCCGACTGTTTGTTTTTTTGCTATTGTGTTTTATGAGTTCTGCATACATGTCGGATAGTAACCCCTTATCAGGTATATTATTTGCAAATATTTTTTCCCATCAGTAGGTTGCCTTTTCATTTTGTTGATGCTGTCCTTTGCCGTGCAGAAGCTTTTTACTTTGATGTAGTCCCACTTGATTATGTTTGCTTTTTTTTTGCCTTTGCTTTGGTGTCAAATCCAAGAAATCATTGCCAAGACTGATGTCAAGGAACTCACCATCTGTGTTTTCTACTAGGAGTTTCATGGTTTCAGGTCTTCTGTTCAAGTCTTTAATTCATTTTGAGTTAATTTTTGTGGATGCTGTAAGATAGTGGCCCAGTTTCATTTTTTGCATGAGGCTATCTAGTTTTCCCAACACTATTTATTGAAGAGACTGTCATTTTCCTGCTGTATATTCTTGGCCCCTTTGTCATAAATTAATTGACCACACACACATGGGTTTATTTCTGGGCTCTCTATTCTGTTCTGTTGATATCTGTGTCTCTTTTTATGTTAGTACATACAGTTTAATTACTGTAGCTTTGTAATATAGTTTGAAATCAGGGAGTGTGATGCCTCCAGCTTTGTTCTTCTCAAGATTGCTTTGACTATTTGGAGTCTTTTGTGGTTCCATACAAATTTTAGGATTATTTTTGTTCTATTTCTGTGAAAAATACCATTGGAATTTTGATAGGAATTGCATTGAATTCCTTTGGGTAGCATGGACATTTTAACAATATTAATTCTTCTAATCCATGAGCACAGAATATCTTTCCATTTATTTGTGTCTTCTTCACTTTCTCTCATCAATGTTTTCCAGTTTTCAGTGTACAGGTCTTTTACCTCCTTGGTTAAATTTAGTTTTAGGTATTTTATTCTTTTTGATGCAATTGTAAATGGGATTATTTCTTAATTTCTCTTTCTGATAGTTCATTATTAATGCATAGAAATGCAACAGACTTCTATATATTGATTTTGTATCCTAAACCTTACTGAATTAATTTATTAGTTCTAACAGTTTATAATGTATTAAGCTTTATATGTATAATGTTATTTATTATGTCAACACAGTTATAGATTACACAGAGACATTTGATTATATAACATCTATAGTCTTCTTAAAATTATTTCAATAAATGAGAGGGTTGCTTCATTTTAAAATAAAAAAAATCAGAAGTAAATGAAAGATAAGGCACAAAGCAGAAAAAGAAATGAAGCTTTTCTCTAGATCTAAATCATTAGTCAAGCTAAGGTTTTATAAGAACTCCCGTCATTTCCAGGTTTGCTCTTGGACTTTCTCTCAAATTCTTTCACTGTTCTCAGCTTCCTTTACTCTTCACTTTTACCTATTCAAACATCACAGTGAACCTGGCAGATGATGGCAGTGTGGATAATCAGGCTTAGTCTTTCTTTGAGGTTGGGGGGAGGAAGAGATAAAGTAAGAAGGGACAGTTAGGAAGTTGGTTCTACGTAGGATTTGAAAATTGAATTTCCTAAATTCAGAATTACATATTTGATCCTACTTCTTCCTAGAAACCCTGTGAGGTGGGTAGCCCCATATTGTGGAGGAGGAGACTGAGGTCAAGAGAGGTAAATGGCTAGGGCTTGGCAGCAGGTGACTGTCATTAGCATTGGCATCATTATTGTGACAGCTAACATTTGTTGAACACCTGTATTTTCCAAGCATTGTACTAAATTCTTTACATGCCTCAGCATATGTAATTTTCACAACTCTGTGAGGTAGGCCCTATCATAATTCCCATTGAAAAGGTGAGTGAACAGAGACTTAGAATGTTAGTCATTATCCCAAGGTTACATAGCTAGCAAGGAATGGCATCAGGATTCTAATTCAGGCAGACTGATGCCGGAGTACACGTTCTTAACCATTCCACCATGTGTGGCCATTATGTGATACAAGTAACTGTCAAGGCCGAGGAAGCAGTGTCGCATAACGATTTGTAGAAGTGCTTGTCCCTAGCCTAGCAGAGTGTACAGTACTTGTCCATTGACTAATTTGCCTCCTCCACAATACTGTTGGCTCCACCAGGGCAGACACTGTGCTATTTTACTGCTGTGATGGTTTAACTCCCAAGCACAGTTCTTGATAAAACAGATTGTATGAAACGTTCTTGAATAAATCAACGAATCAATGAATGATTGAAGGAAGAAAGCCATGAGCAGCTACATGTGTTAATTGTTAGTTGTAAAGAATAGTTTTAACCCAATTGTATTAAATTGACCTCCTGGGTTAAATAATTAAATAAGCCCCTGAGGAGCTACCTCCTTCATCCCAACTCTCTGCCTCACAGCACCTCTGCTCCATATTCATTGTCTAGTTTCTACAGCCGTGGTGGAAATTCCTCTTGTGTCTCCTCCAGCCTGCCTAGTCCATGGAGCAGTTCAATTTCCAACCCATTGTAATGCCTCACATTTTGTAATACATTTTCACATATGATCACATTTGATTCTTATAGCAACTCTGTGTGGTAGACAGGGTATTTTTTTTCTCTCTCTAGAACTCAGGGAAGAAATGGTCACTAAGTGGCAGAGTGGCAAATGCAGTTCTCCTGTAGCTTCATAAATTTTCTACCAAATAAGTATAAGTGTGTAACTACTCCAAAGCATACCCTGGGAAGTCAGGCATGACTTCCACAGCTATTGAGTCAATGAAGAAACATGTGAAAATAGGGTTTAAAAATTTCCACCAGAGGATAATTTTTAAAAGAATTCCCTTTCCAAAAATAAAAGGACCAGTTTTACCATGTTGTGGTTTGCACTCATTCTTAATACACAATGAGTCATCTCACTGATTCTGCGCTGAAACTACTGTTCCCAAGAAAAGAGACCAAATAGTAGTACTGTATTTGAACAAATATCAAAGTAGTGTGAGCTCAAGAGGCAGCAGAATAGAGTCATTAACTGCCCGGACTTTGAACCCAGAAGGGGTGGTTCAAATTCTGGTTTTACCATTTTCTAGTCTGTCATCTTGGTTAAGTTACTGAACCTCTCTGGGCCTTAGTTCCTTCATCTGTAAAAAGTAATAGTGTTAGTACATATCACAGAGCCTTGCTGAGAGGATTGAATGAGTTAACATATGTCTATAGTGCCAAACACACAATAGGCATTATGTATCTATCAATATATTTTGTTTATAGTGTATCTTTACACATGGCTTTGAAAAAAAAAATGGAAGTACTAGATAAAAGTATTGGATTTTCCATCTCCTGCTCTCCAAGTTTAAAATTTAAAAATGTGTACAAAAGAGTCATGGAGAGGTCTCATTGACAGATTTCACCCTGGTGAAGATGTTAAATGGTCTTATTTGCTTTCTCCTAATTGAGCAGCTTTCTTCATCAGCTTTCCCTCCCCTACCCTCCTGCTTTGCAATAGAAGTTAAAAAAAAATCCTTCTCCCTTAACTGCTTTAACATTTAACAGTCACTAAGAGAAACTGTTCCATCATGATGTCCTCCGAGTTAGTGGACTAGAACAAATTCAGCCCGTTTCGTCATATGGCATCAGGCAGTGCTGAAAATGCAATTTGTTGTGAAATTTGTTTTTGCATGGGCGATTAGAAGCTAAGTGTCCAGCTCTTCTGCAGCTCTCCACTGGACCTTATCAGGGAGCACACTAGCTGGAGGGCATCACAGCACAGATCACTCAGAAGGAAACCAAACAGCTGTGTTTTTGACAGCGGGAGCAGGCCTGATGTCCATCAAACAAATATCTCGGACACCTTGCACTTCTCCTTAGCTAGTAGGAGGCAGGAAACATTCTGTTAGTTTGGAAAGGAGAGTTCTTTCATGGTTGCCATTTTGTTCGGGGAGTGTTAAGCACTAGAATTTGTTTACATTCGTCTATTGTTCTGCTGGGCATTTGCTATCATCCTTATTATAAAAAATAAGTAAGAAATAAAGATGAAAATGTTCCAGGAATGTGGCTAGGCCTTTAACAAATAAAAGTGTAAACAAAACTACACCTATTTTAAAAACAAGGCTAAACAAGGGACAAGCTTTGCTACAGAAAAGGGAAAGGAAACCCTTGGAATCTGTTGCATTTTTCCTGCTTCTATATAGTCTTACATGTAGACATTGTTTTAATCACAAACTACGCTGAGAAGGGAGGAATGATGAATTCCCCTTAAGTGTCCTCTAGCCTAGCACTTCACTTTCATCTACTTGTCTCCCCTGAGAGTGGACCTCTATTCAGGAGCATTAGGGACACTCTGTTGGATGCTAAATGTGCGTTTTGGCATAATGTGTCAGCATATTTGAGTACAGAGGGACTAAATCCACACCTTTACCACATGTTTGTAATAAATGCAACTTAATCCCCCAAATCATTCAGACCTGATCAATGGTGGTCTCTTACAAAACAAGAAGGGAAACAACAGGCCTTGGTTTCTCAAGTGTAGTTTTAAATTAAATTAAGTGTAATTAAAACATAATAATGTACATTTAACTTAGCACAGAGTACTTTCAAATACTCATAACCACATATAGATAATAGGGCAACATTGTGTTTTACGTTTTGTCCATATCTGTATCAAAATGGAGAAATCTTCCCTGTTGCCTCAGAAACACCAGTTTTCTCAGAGTCCCCCCATCCCTAAGTGCTTCTTAGTTAATAATACTTAAAGTATTTGCTCCTCTCAGTTAATGAGTTCAGCTAAAGAGATGTAAAGTTAGTCCTCTGTAAAAAGATCTCTAACAGAAACTGAAACCACCTCATACAATAGTTTATTAAACCACCTCGAGAAAGTAAGATTTAAAACTTTCACTTAAAAACCTATTTGGGGACTTTGTGTGCTTTGTTTCCTCTTCATTTAATAAATAGTAGTGTTATAATAATTACAATTTTAATCGGCATCTTACTCTTAACCTGACCTAAAAAGATAGGTCGCTGTTCCAGAAGTTAGAGCCTATGGCATCATACAGATCTCCAGGCTAATCCTTCATTTTACATGTGAGCATTCAAAGCAAAAGGTCGAGTGACTTACGTCAAAGCACAGAGTATAGAAGGAAAGCCAGACCTAACTCCTGCTCCAGTGTTCTTTGCATCAGACACACTCCCTAAAAGCAAAGTAGAAACCATGTCGGAACACAATGGTTAAAATACTATGTCACACAGACTGACACACCAACTTTTCCCAGTAGGATTGATATGGAGTCCAGTAACGCACATGCATATCAGTTCCTCAGCCGGTAGTCCAACCATGCTCATAAAGTCTGTGAGTGGCCTTGGCTATGTTTGCAAAATACTTCTATCTCAACATGCCAGATTTCTTGCTCCCTCTTACATTTTTCTCCCAGCTTTCTATTGATTGGCTGTGTAGGGTATTTTCAACATGGAATGAGCAAGCAAGCAGGTGAAACAAGTATTTGCTTTGCTGCTCAATTGATTTGACCCAAGTACTTTTGCAGGCATATACCGTCAATAGATTTAAAATCACAAATTGTAAACAAATAGACTAACCATGAGGAGGCACAATAGGAAAGTATAAAGAGTGGCTGGAAAAAAGTAAGAGCTACCATAAAATAACTGTTTCAGCATAGGGGACAATCGCAAAGAGGCCTAGGGGTAGCAGGGGACATTTTGTATGTATTACTGATATTGCTATTGTTTTCCTTAGTCTTTGGCAATAATTTTATGGCAGTTAACTTTAAATGTTTTTCTCCCACAAATGTGCCAATAGAATATTTTAAACAATAAGAACATTGCTAAGAACATGAAATGCACCAAACAAATGGTGATAAATATCATTAAAGTGCAAACATCTTTATCCCTCTCAATGGTGGGTATTGCCATTATTACTTATGACAATAAAATAATTATTCTGTTTTCAGGCAGAATCCAACTTTGGTGCTATTATTTTAATAAAGAATCAGAATTGACTAACATATTCAAGAAGCAAAATTGTTTGCTTCTAAAATCGTATGGTTCATTAAGCCTGAGAAGGCAGCATTGAACAATAGAAAGAGTTCACATATTAAAATTTTATAGAACTATTTTCAAATCTTGGCTGCAGCACTTAAATAGTTGTGTAGCCTAGGGTAAATTACTTAGCCTGTCTAGAAATAAGGCTTTTCATTTTTCAAATCAAATAATTAATACCTACTTCCTAGGGTAGTTGTGAGATTAAGTTAGAAAATATATGTAAAACATAGCAAAGAGCCTTTGACAAAGTACTAAAAAATTATTATTGTAATTCTGTGTAATTATTTATTGAGAAACTAATTATTAAGACTCTTTGATACATGTCAAAAATTCTGTAGCTTAAAGACCTTATAGATCAACTTATTAATATTGCTGATTAAGAAACTCAACCCCAGAGAGTTTAAATGATTTCTTCGTGCCATTTTCAGAGTAATTTTAGGAATTATTAAATTTACTTTAGTTTTATAATTACATAAAATATTTACATATTTTCAAAGTAAAAAACAAAACAAACTGGTAAATAAAGAGATCGAACATTTATCCTAATTCTGCTATATGAATTAAAATGTAAAAAAAAAAGGGAGCCAGCCCAGTGGCGTAGCGGTTAAGTTTGCGTGCTCCACTTCAGCAGCCCAGGGTTCACCAGTTCGGATTCTGGGCGCAGACCTAGACAGCGCTCATCAAGCCATGTTGAGGCGGCGTCCCACATAGAGCAACTAGAAGGATGTACAACTATGACATACAACTGTCTACTGGGGCTTCGGGGAGAAAAAAAGAAAAAAAAAAAAGGAAGAAGATTGGCAACAAATGTTAGCTCAGGGCCAATCTTCTTCTTCAAAAAAAGAAGAAACCTTTAAAACAAATGCAAAAATAAATCTTAATTTCTATTTCTATCCCTCCTCCCCTTTCTCTTCTACCCTACCTTTCTTCATCAGTAACTTAAAAAACCTATTTGTGGTTCATCCTCCCTGTTTTTTAAAAATACAAGCAGATACATACATATGACCATATATCTTTTTTTCTTTGATGAATAATGGCACACTATGTACTTGCCTCTTTTACTCAACAATATGCCATGAATATTGCTCCATAGTGGTACGTAGAGATATCCTTCATCTCTTTCACAGTTATATGGCTTTCCATTATATATATATCCATTATATGGATACATCGTAATCCCCTATTGATAGATGTTTGAGTTGTTTCAAGTCTTTTCTTATTACAAATATTCTTACAATGAATAGCTCTGTGTATATATGGTTAGATATTTTTGTCAGTGTATTTTTGGTATAGATTTCTAGCATTTGGATTTCTGGGTCAATTTGGCTACACGTTGCCAAATTTTCACCTATAGTAGTTGTAACATTCTGCATTCCCACCAGCAATGTAACAAAAGAGCATGTTTCTCCAGAAAGTAGATTTTTACAGAGCTCCACCAACATTGCGTGTTGTCAAATTTTTGGATTTTTGTCAATCTAATAGCTTTAGTTTATATTTTTCTCATTAGGAGCAAAATTGAGCATCTTCACATATGATAAAGAGCCATTTGCATTTCTTTTTCTGTGAATTGTTTATTTCTGTAACCCATTTTTCTATAGCATGGTTAATTGTTTTTTCTAATTTTAAGAGATCTTTATATTTTAGGGAAATATAATCTATTTACTGAGATCTCCCATTAACATCCCCAAGCCTGACTTCTACATGGAACTTGAGACTCATGTCCAACTATCTACTCCATGTCTCCACATAGTTGTCTATTAAGTAGCTAAAATTTAACAAGTTCAGAATGGAACTCCTAATTTCTCACCACACACTAGCTCTTCCCTGTAGTCTTCTCCTGCTCAGCAGCCCCATCATTCTTGGTTTCTCAGGCCAAAATGCTCGGAGTCATCATTGACTCTCCTCTTCTTTTCAGTTAGCATATTGACTCTATTAGCAATTCCTATGGACTCCACTTTCAAAATATATCCAGAATCTTACGACTTCTCTTCAAATCCATGATTTCAACTCTGGTCTGAGCCGCTATTCTCTCTCCCCTAGATTATTGCAATAGCCTCCTAGCTGATCTCTCTTGCCTCTCCCACCCTCACCGCAGAGTAGTCTTCACATAATAGCCAGAGCGTTCTTTTATAAACATAGGAGATCGTGTCATAGCTTTGCTCACACATCTCCAGCGCCCCCACCCCCTCGTCACAAAATCCAAAGTCCTTTGAATGCTCTATAAAGCTGTATGTCATCTGGCCCACCACCCTCCATCACTACTTCTCTGACCCCAGCTCCTAGTTCCTTCCCCAGCACTCACTCAACTCCAACACACTGGTCTCCTCTTGTTATTTGAGCAAACTTATCTCAAGGCTTTTAATTTGCCAACCCCTGTATCTGGAATGCTCTTCCCCCAGATAGCTCCATGACTTACCCCTCATGTTTTTCTAAATCGTACTTATTGTGTACCACATCACTAAGACCTTCCATGAAAGCCCAAGATGAAATAATAAGGCCACACTCTGCCACACTCACTACTCCACTTTATCGTACTCTCCTTTGAGGCAGTTAGGACCAACTGACATGATGATGTGTTTATTATGTTGATGATTTGCTTTCCCACCAGAAAGTAGGCATGAGAGTGTGAACCTTGTCTATTTCACAGCTGTATCTGCAAGCTTCTAGAGCCTGGCACAAAGTAGGCAGTCTGTAAATTTTTTGTAAGTGAACAAATGAATGAATAAAAGAATGGATGAATATAAAGTTATAGTTTATTGACTTGACAATTACATCGGACAGAAATATCTATGAACCAGCATAATCATGAAAACTAAAGTCCATAAGAAAGGTCTAAAAACGCATACTTGGTATTAGGAAAACCCTGATTTATGTCACCTTGGATAAAGTAAAGAGAAGAAAAATTTCTCAATGATGCTTTGTTTTACAGGTTTCTATGGAACAATGATTTATGCAGAATCTGAATTTTGGAATAGCTTTATGATTTATTACTATTATTATTTAGAAATAATTCAGCATGAATCCTGAACAATGCATTGTCAAGTATTTAGAATTAAACACATGTGATCCCTGCCCATCAAGAACATGAAATGGTCAGTGTATAGTTCAGTGTGAACTGGTAAAGTGCCTAGTTCAATACTACTCACAGTATTATGTGAGTAATCGAAAGGCACGGGTTTGGGTTGTCTGAATTAAATATATTTACTTAATGTTCTAACATGGATACAAAACTTGATTGGAACTCATTTAGAAACAACAAGATTTCTTCCTACCTGCTGTTTCTTAGTTAAGAGAAGATTCAAATTCAATTCAAGAAGATACTCTTTTTTCTTTAATAAGTGATTTATAATTTCACTGGTTCTAATTTACCGTAAGCAAAGCATCAGATTAGTAATGTGTTTAATATGAGTTATTAAGTTCCCATTAGACTAAATTACCACCCCTAGAGATCTGCAAAGCTACTCTGAATTAATTTGCATTCTTCAATAGACACACACTTCACCTTTTCGTAAATGTCACAGATACTCTAGGATGTATATCCTAACATGCTCCTCCAAGAACAATAAGTCATCTTATGAACTCTGAAATTCCTACTTCTGTATATTGTTTTACAATAATAATAATCATTTTTAAAATTTGTAAATGGTTCTTGATGGTTTCTTTTGGTTGTTTTTATATATATTAGCACGGTTTCCATGTAATCCATGTTCAAATCCATTTTCACTAAACTATAATGGAGCAAAAACTTTATTGACTATACTCTTTCCAACTACCTTCAAGGCCATCCATTTAAAAGCAGCTTCTAACTGACTGATTTAATATTTGGCTCTAAATATCTCACATAAACCTACGCAATCTAAATATTTCACCTGTGAACCTTATAAAAATTGAGCCAGAACTACGTAGGGCTTACCTACTCTATAGTTGGAAGCAAGGGCTTGTGAGTGTTGCCTATGGAACTTGAGACCACAATACTGCTTAGAGGGGAGGAAACTGTCTAAACTAGGCTTTGTCAAATATGAATGCATTAAACTAGCTGACTCAATCTTCTTAACAGCAGATTAACACCATCAATAAATTTATGAACTTGATTTTGTGGTGGTGATTAAAAGAACTCCAAAAAAGGAAAAAAAAAATCCAATAACTGAATATAAGAGAGACATGTTTGCAGTGAAAACTGGTCACTGGAAGCATCAGACATATTAACTAATGAAACAGGGCCTGTGCATATTTACTAACCACATTTGTGCAAAGCAGATTTACCAACTCAATTCCTGAAAGCTAAAGAGGGTATCAGGCTGGATTAGAAATCAGAAGTCCCTATTCTTGAACTCACATGATGAACTCGCATCTGTTCCCTGGTGTACAGCATTAATTTTAGCAGTAATGTAACCAGTATTAGTCTGAGTTGACCCAGAAAGGCACTGGATCACTCAAGACAAAATTCTCAGTGTTCTCAATTTAATCTGATCCCCAAATCAGAGACATATCGTCCCTGTATTTATCCACACTGTAAATACTAAGAGTTTAGTGAGCAGAGAAAGCCAGGTTCTATGGCTTCATTTTCTTCTTCCAATTTTTCTTATATTCTACTGCCAAATTAATCTTTCTAGAGCACTTCTCTGAAACAATCGTTTTTCTATATGAAAATTTAAATATTTCCAAAGACCTTCTTCTTTGTTTTAAAGCATGTATTGTTTGTCTGAGTCTGTACAAATACCTACTTGATATATCAGAAACTGAAAAAACATGTAAAGGAGAAAATTTAAATTACCTGAAATCCATTTTGGATTTTGGGGGGAATATGACTGTGGCAGAGATGGAGAGAATCGATTAAAGGGAAGAAAATTTGGAGACAGGAAAAATCATTGGGAGGTTTTTGCAGCAGTCCAGGAAAGATGTACTAAGAACCTGAACCATCCAGTGAGATTGAGGGGGAGATTTAAATGATATTTAAGAGACTGAATCAGTGACTGATAGAGGGATAGGAAGAAATAATTTCTAGTTTCCTAACTTGAGAGAATTGGTAGATGATAATGATGTGAAAAACAGAGACATTGAGATTCCTGTGGGACGTATAGTAAAGCATAATGGAAAGTGCATGGGTTTCAATGGATCAGGTTTTAGAATGGAATCAAATCCAAGTTTTACCATACCCCAGCTATGTGACCTTGCATGCATGACCTAGCCTTTCTGAGTTTCAGAAAAAAAGGGGAAAAATTATATCTGATTTTTCAGAGTTGTTTTGAGATTAAAACCAGATAAGATACCTAAAGTGCCCAGGCAGGACCTAGCACATAGTAGGTGCTCAATAAATCACAGCTATCAGTATGAATATTGTATCTAGATTGAGATGGCACATAGGCAGCTGGAAGTAGATGTCTGGCTCTCATGAGAGGGATGAAGACTGGAGATGTGAAAATCGTTGGTGATATAACAGGAGACTATGAGATCATCCAGGAATTGGAAGAGAACATGTCTGAGGACAGTACCCTGAAGAAACATCAACATTTAAGGGATGGACTAAAGAAAAGTCAGAAAAGGACTCTTAATTAAATGGAAGTAAGAAAGCCAAACTTCCAAGGTGAAGACCAGAGTGGCCATAAAGGCCCCACGAGTGCAGTTGTGTTCTGTGCTAATTGAGTACATCTTCTTCAGGTCGTGATATGTACAGCAGTACAGAAGATCACTTGATAGGAGCATATTTTCTCAATGCAAATGTCAGTCATGCTGCTAATTCACACTTGTAAGACAAAGGCTCCAGGCAACAACTAACGATATACCATTATTGCCGCCCAATTAGAGAAGATCCTGATAAAAAAAAGTTAGGAGACTATTGATCAAACTTGCATCTGATATCATGTGGCTTCTTCAAAGTCTGGATTTAATAACTTGTGACAGTTTGCTTTGTGGAATTTTGTGTAAAAAATTTTTTCAAATTGGCCTAACAATGGTAGGAGACTGAAAAACAGCTATTACGGACAGGTTTAATATCTTCTACTCAATATAGAAGATGTCCAGAAGAAAATCGAAAATTTTTAAATACATGGGGATATTAAGGGGAAGTATATAGTTAATTTCTAACCAGCTTGCATAGGGACTTTTGACTAATCTATAGAAAGATAAGGGAGCAATAGATCTGACAAGATTTATGTTGTAATAGAGTACAAATTTAGTAGAGTGAAGAGATTCCACCAATATCAATTACTATTGCTGGAAAACTGTCTAGGGTTTCTTAACTGTGGTCTCTTCTCAAATGTTCTCCTCATCTGCATGTCCTACCCAACACACTGTTCAAAATCCATCCAAACGGCATCTTTTCCGTGAAGCCTTTTCTGATCTTCCAGTTAAAGATGAGCACCTCTTGTTCCAGAATCCACCAATAATTTGTGTATATCTCTCTTAGTACATTCAACACATTCTGCTTCTTTATATAATTATTAGTGTTGCATCATCAAAAAAGTCCTTGAGAGTGAGGACTATACATCACTATGGTCTTTTTGCTATACGCCAGAGATCCCAGTTCTGTGTTTTCTACAGAATCATTGAGTAAATATTTGGTACCTAACATTAAAATGATTTAATGACTGTGCTATGATTATAACTTCAAAATTAGTCCCTCATCCCAAATAATCACTTTATTTATATTAAATTAATGAGATTTATTTTGCATTTTATAATAAATAGAACATAATTTCCACATTTAAATGCATTGCTAACATCAAAGACATTTGTTAATTCTTTTTATTGGAAAGATACTTTTTTTAAAGTCTCAGAGAAGTTGAATGTTTGTAATAATAATCCTATAATAACAAATCAATGCTTTTTTGTTATTTAATCACAAAGTGTCCAATATTGTACTCTATTCACCATTGGGTTTTCCATCCTATTGCCTTATTACTTAAAGACATACTAGTTAATATTTACATTGTTCTTAAGAAGAATGATCAAAATAAACTTGGAATCAACAAAATTCTTGATTTTGAAATTTGCTGCACTCACCTTTACCAAATATAAGTTGTCTAAACAAATACATTCCATGCTCTTCTTCAATATGATAAAAATAGGAAAGACCTTGACACCAAAATTCGAACACAGGAGTTAATTTCCATTTCCTATCTCTCTGTTTCCTTCCATTCAGCATTGCTTTTTAATGCTCCCTATTTTCAACATTTATTTTAGTTTTCTTCTTGCTCCTGACATGTGTGTGGTAGAATCTGACAATTTTATATGTTGCTTACAAAAAAGAGAAGAATTTTTCTGAAGATGTCACTGTTTGTAGTTAAATAAGCCACTTTTCATGATAAGAATTTTCTTATATTTATTCAGAGGTTTCTATTCTTTTCCCTTATAACTTGATAATAGTCCCGCTGTTCTAACCTTTCAGTGAAACTGTGTTTAGTACACAATTTGAGATGTTTGCAGCATACACTGCTCTTCATATGAGAAGAGATTAGCTTTTTAATAATAGCTTCTTTTGAATTAGGAAAGAATTTCTACAATAGAGACAGAAACCACATGGGGAAGTGTAATCAATGATGGTTTTGTGTAGGCATTAACAATTTCTTTGTTCTGAAGGTTTTTGCAGTTTTTGGTTAGGATAAAGGGACTGCCACCACTATCCAGTCATTATTTCATTCACTGCAAAAGCATTGATGATTATCTAGGGTATTTCTTGACATCTTTTAAAGAATCCATTTTTAGCAGACCTCTACCAACTAGAGATATCTTCCATAAAGATGTACAATTGCTTTTCTCAGTAGTACAATGAAAAAATTCATGAACTCTGCAACCAGACAGTCTTGGTTGGAATCCTGTGTTACCTTAGGCAAATAGCTTCACTCTCTGAACTCTTGGTTCTCTTATCTGTAAAGTGAGGAGGTTGCAAAGTTAAATAAAATTACATATATAAAATATCAACTAGTGCCTTGCCCATAAATGTACCTAACAAGTATAAACTGTCTTCATTCTTAGAGATTTAATACCTCCTTGTTCCAGATAAAGAGAAGAATGTTCATTTTGGAAATTAAGAAGATGCTACAAATAAAGTAGATCGTATTCAGACTGAATTAAGTGATAAGGAAATATTTTGTCTTGTATAACAAAAAGTCCAGAGATCAGAAAGACTCCCAGGGTAGATATCAGGGTTTCTGCTCAAATTTTCTATGATTCCTTCCTTCTATCCTCCTCCTCATGTTGGATTTTTTTGCCAAGCTACTTCCTTCATAGTCACAAAATGGCTGCCAGCAGGAACAAGGACAACTCATTTCCTTGCTCACAAAGAGTGGGAGTTGAAACTGGTCCTCAGCCATGACCTGCTAGTCTGTTCAATTGATATGATAAGGGCATCAGATCTTGTGCCCACTACTGAACCAATAACAGTCTTGTGTAGGTAAATAGGTATTGCCAATTTACAATCAGAAACTAAGGTTCAAAGACTTGCTAGACCACACTTCTAAAAAGAAGGAGAGCTGTAATCAGAACACAAGTTTTCTAACGCCAAGTCCAATGATCATAGCAGGGCCATTGAGTTTTATCACTAGGGTTATTAATAAATAAATACACACATATACATATATATGTATATATCCATAGGTATATATGCATCTGTTTTAATAAAATCGTTTTTGGGACCTTAAGTTACCTTTTAATTTATTTTACTTTTTCTTAAAAAGTTGACCTGTATGGCATAAATATTCTACAACTCTATAGTCTTGGCATACTTCTGAAATATTTTTTCAAATGCTATTTATCTCATTCATATTCCCCTTTCTAACACGGTGATCTGTGGCTAAAAATTTCCCTAGATTTAAGTTGATATGGGTCTTATTTATAATATTCTTGTCAGTTCTCACCATTTGTATTTTGGTTCTGCTCTTCTTGTCTTCATTTTTCTCATTAATGCTTTATAGCCACAAAACACTGTAGGTGAGTTCCACACGCGTGGATGTATTTTACAGTCTCTGAGTTTTCTGGTTAGGGACTCAGGTACATGCCATAGGTATACAGGATGACAATTGAATTAGTGATTTTACTTAAGGTAAGTAATGGGCATTTTTCATAGTAGAATTTTATAGTAAGTCCCTGAATAAGGGAATATACTTAAAGGTCTTTCCCATTTTCTAAAATCAAGCCCTATCCTAGCACTAACACAAGCATAGCACACAGAGCCCTTCCTTCAGGAATCACCGTAGTTTTATATATATTGCAAAGTACTCTAGATACAACAACCAGTCACTTCCTGCTCCGTCTCTTCTTACCTGAAAGGATGATATTATGGCTCCTTTTGCACTTATTATCAGGAAAGCCCTTCAGGTCTTAACCAACTTTCAATCTACGCCTTCTAGATAACACTTGACCTGCTGCCTAACACGTGACTTTGGTGCTACATAGATAATTAATCATAAGTTATATCCTCCTTCCATGGCTGAGCAGTTCTGTAAAAAATACCCAAGCTATGATAAATCTGGAAGCCAGAAGCCTGACCTTAGAACCAGAGACAGACCTCCCATAATGAAATACAGATAGGAACCAATTAAGTTCTGTCCATCTACTTCCTGTCATTTGAAGCTACACTGTATCTAGTCATCTCTCCAGAGGCGCAAATCAGATGCTTTCCATTCAGATAAGACACAGATTATGGACACCCTCAGCCCAATGGAATCATAAGATTTCTGTCCAGGTCATTTTTATTTTAGAACATGTAGGAATTTGAGACTAGGTTAAAACTAACTCCATATGTTTGCATTTGGGCCCCTTTCCCTCAGTAACTTGATCCCATTGAAGTACTAAATCTTAGGCATTCCAAGTTACCAAAAATATTTAAGAAGAAATTAACTAAAATTCTCAAGATTGGCTTTATACAGAGCAGGAGAAAACTAAAATGGTATGCTTCCACATCTCATGTGTCTACCAGCAGCTTTGGCTATCCTAAAAGGTTTTTAACTTCTAAGTGGTTCCATGTTTACTAAATGAATAAAAGAAAGGCAAATTAAAAGAAAAAAAAAAGTTTAAACCTATTTGACAAAGGGCTACAAAATTCCCCACGTGACACCTAATTTCCAGTGAAATGGATACTTAGGGTAGGGTAGAAGAATTAACAAAATTTATATTTTAAGTTTGCTTTGATTTTATGGTGTATGTTTTCAACCCGGTTAATAGTGTGTGTATATTTATAACCTAAAAATCGTCTGCTGGGAACTGTGGAAGATTGAAGAAATACAAAGCCACAAATCTAAGTGAAATTAAAATAATAACTAAGTTTAACCATACATAAGAAAAACAAAACGTATAACTAAAAATAATAAGCAAACCTAAATGCATACTTTTGCTCCCTTGTACAAAGTGAGAAATTCCTAGTAGTCTTCCTGTGTTCTTTGACTGTGCAACACCTAGTTGATTGGTCCCTGCCCTAGTTTTAAGAGATTTCAGTATCAGAAATCTCGATGCTATGCAATTCCCTGCTCCTTATCTGATAGAGTGGTGAGCTGATTTTTTCCTGAAGCTTGCCTGGCTGGGGCTATGAAAAAGGAGAAACATAACAAGTAGACACATAGAAAGGGAACATTCATTCATTCAATAACCATTTAACATGAAAGGAGTGGTGACAAGAAAAGGAAGTCAAAGTAGAATGAAAGATTAGTCCAGCAGAGCAGAAAAATAATGACATGTGGAGACAAGAGAGATTGGGATTAGAGTCCTAGACCTGTCAGACTTTAGAGCCAATGTACTTAATCACTACCTTATAAAACAAAGTAGGTGTGAACAAATATTGGTGCATTAAGAGATAAGCTTCTTCATTAAACTATAAGGTGCATAAGGGTAGAGATACTGTGTTTTTCATTTCTGATTTTTCCAGATCAACCAGATCAGTGACTTGCCTGCAGTGATGCTTAATAAATACTGAATGATCAGTTAGATGGGTGATGGGTGAACTGACTGGCGGAATCAAAGTTCACACATGTTCAGGGTCATGACTATTTGATATAATTTCACTGTGTCCTAGAAGTAGGAAGAAACCTTAAAATGTTAGTAATAGCAATCATTCAGCTTTTGGATTGCATGTGATTTTTACCACAAACTTCCACATGTATGTTCTTAAAGGTAGATCATTATCTTGGTTTTCACATGAGAACATGGAAATTCAGGTATGTTACGTCTTCACCCAAAGTCACATAACTAGCAAGTGACCAAACAAGGGCTAGAGTCTTCACCTCCCCACCTTTCAGTTCAGTGGACTATCCTCCAAACTATACAGCCTCTTTGCTTATAATTTCCCAAAATAATTGAGGTAAAGGGAGGAATTTTCAGAATGTTCAAAATGTTTTTCTTACATTTTCTAAATATCAGCATTTACCAAACGTTTCTACTTAACTAGTCATGATGAAACTATGACCTACCCACAACTCTCTTTCCAGCACCACTGTTTAGGTAATTGTTCTCTCTTGCCCTTGACAGGCTATAGCTGTTTCAGTTTCTCAGCACTGTGAAGAATTTACAGTGCATGACTATTTCTAAAAGTTATCTTTGTGTGCACAATATTTTTTTTGCATTTAAATGATGTTGATGACTGGGGAAAACTGCTGATATCTAACTAAAAGCAACAATACTACAAACTCCTTGAAGGAGGTGAATGCCCATTCAGATGAAAGATTTCAAGTTGTGTGATAAATTGAGAAAACAATCAGTATTTTAACGAAAAATCCCAAGACTGAAAAAGCTCATATTAACTATGGATCCACTGAGAAACATTCTGAAACAGGCTATAATAATTCTTACGTAGTCCCTTAGAAATATGCCTTCCCATTGGCCCACGAAGAATATGACCTATTGGCCTATAGTTAGGTTAAACTTGATATTCTATTGATCATGGACACTGAGCTCCTATCACCCAAAGCATCTTCCATCTTTCACAGAATCAGTTCTGCATTCCACACAGAGAATATTCTGATTCATTTTGCAAACTTGAACTTTAAACTAAACTTTCTTTGTGAATTACTTGAGTAGCATTGTGAAAGTGAGCTTCAGTGTAAATCACCTTTCTTTAGCTCAGACTTAGGATAAGGTTTCCATAGCTTTGAGTGCTATAACCATGTCAGCCTAATGATTTATTTACTTGAAAAAGTTGTCTATATACATATATCTATACACACATCCACATATACACATACATAAATATTATATGTAAATTATCTAGTGTAATTGTGATACTTAGAGTTCATAGAGTTAGATTGGTCCTTGATAATAATATTCAACTATTGCATTAGGTAGAATGAGAAAACTGAAACTAAAAACGTTTCATTGATTTACTAAAAATACCTATTTGATAAGCTACAGAACCAATACTAGAACCCACGTGTTTAGATGTCCATTGAAATATGTGGTTCCCTATCTTCCTTCAATAATAAGCAATATATGTATAATGTTGGGCAATACTGTATAAATGCTTTTAGAACCACTGTCCCACTAAGGCTCTGGATCCTAGCACCCTACTTCATTAAGTGAAATCAAACCCCTGTAAGTCAATTGGCGAGCTGCTCACCTCTTGTGTGTCTTTACACATTCCTCTTGTCTGTCCCTGCTTGATAGAGCAATATTTAAATATTTATACAAGTTTACAAAACCAGAAGAGATTATATATTATGTTGTTCCCCTTTTAAACTAGACTTCCAATGACATAATTATCATTTTTATATGTGGCTTTTCCCTCCTGATATGATTTTTAAAGATTGTATCTGACCTTGAATAAAGCAATATTCATGACCTCAATCCATTACTGCAAATACCAGCCATATTTATCAGGCTGTAGATTTTAATTTAGCATAATTTAAGACCAAAAAACAATATATTGAAAAAATGAGCTGACCACTCATTATTATTAATTTACATCTAACAAAAGGTTTGTCTATGGGATTTCAGTCAGGTCATATGCCTTTAAATAGACAGGCAAAACAGAGGAATAGAACATTCTGTTGACAGGTAAATGTGAATCAATCTGGTTTCATTCAAAGGAAAATAATCAAGCTCTTTTCAAATAATATAAAATGCAAAATGATTGCCTGTTGGAGAGGAGGGGGCTTTATCAACTTCTCTTCTCAGAGAAATGATTGCTGTTTTTTAGCTGGAGGAACATATGCTCCAGCTGATCTTGTGACTTCTCTGCAGTCTCTGATATTTGTTAACAGTTGATTTTGTGTCGTTGTTCTTCTTCCCCTTCTTCCCTCCTCCAGTATAAATTAGTTTCCCCAAATCTACATCTAGCCTTCATTTTCTTATCAGTCTTGCAAAAAGGATGATTATTTCATTATTGGTTTTGAAGAGTCTTTCATATTAAGTGGTGCAGCTCTGGTTTCAGGCAGACATTGAACAGACTGTCTATTTGTTTTATTCTTTGTCTCATCATCTTAATCAAAGCCCCCTGAGACTGAGTCTTTAGTAACAAACAAGAGTAAAGGGAAATTATGAATTATTGCTTCCACAGAAAAGGCAGTATTCACCAGGAATTCCTGGTGGGATTGAAACAGGGTAGACTTCAAACATGTGAAAACGATTATACTCACCTCTGAAAAAATCTTTTCATAACTAGGATACCTGTCTTTCCAGTCTCTTTTTAGGTTAATACCTAAGAAGTGTCCGTCTTTGGGGGTTCAAGCTTTACTGTATTGTCCTAAGGTTGCTAGTGGAAGATTTTTCAGCATAAGAGTTTATTTTTTCATATGATAACTGCATTCTTGCTTTCTCCCAGATAATTTGTAATTTTTTTCACACAGCTTTTTTTCATCTTTGCTATATAGAATTTAACATGAACTCTCTGATTTACTGAACAGACACTGTCCTGTATTCCTGATAGTGAACAGCTGTGGGAGAAATGGAGGTGTCATGCCCTCATTTTTAGATTCAGATGATTCAAAATAGCCTGAAAGCCCTCGTCTCACACTGTCCCTGCATCCTTTGATCATATTTTGATAAATTTTTCAGAAGTACTACAAGAATTTGGTTACTATTTAAGTAGAAGTCAGCTTATATTGGGGCAACATGAAAATGGTCTGATATAACCCTTGTTTCTCCTTAATGAACAAATAAAGTTTTCTATCTACAAAAAAATCAGAGAGATCCAAAATACCTGACTTCCTAGTACCCTAAACACCAATCACTATTATACATTTAATTATATCTTATTTACATTTAGAAATCCTTGCTCACATCTATATATTTTTTTTGATATAATTAATTCAAACAACTAAAGTATATATTTGATTCTTAAATGGCTTTGGGCTCACATATCCACTAATAAGTTATAACCATATTAAAATGCTGCAGTAAATAAAGAAATAAAATGCTGCCTTCGACTTCAGATATGGTTCTCATCAGGCATCTCTGACATAGTGTCAAATGTATTTGCCCTATTGGTATGGTGTACTTAGACAGGGAAATACAGATTGTGTTCGTTATCTATTACTCTGTAACAAATTATCCCAAAGCATAGCAGCTTGAAGCTACAAATTTTTATTATCTCATAGTTTCTGTGGGTCGTGAATCCAAGGTGATGTAGCTGGGTGCCTCTGGCTTAGGATCTCTCACAAGACTGAAATCAAGGTATCAGCCAGGACTGGGGTCATTTCAGACCTAAATGGAAGAGGATACACTTCCAAGTACACTCACATGGCCATGGCAGGGCTCAGAAGATCCATTCTCAAGCTCATTCATTGACTGTTGACAAACCTCAGGCACTCTCTGATATAAGCCAGAGACATCAATGCCTTACCACGTAGGTCTTTCCGTAGGTGTATGCACCACATGACAGCTCGCTTTCCCCAGACCAAGGGCTCTAAACAAAGAAAGAGTGAGAAAGGATGAGCAAGAAGGAAGCCACAGGTTTTTTAAATCTAATTTCATCAGCAACATCCCAACACTTTGGCAGCATTCTTTTTGTCAGAAGCAAGTCCCTAGGTCTAGCCTACACTCATGGAGAGGGAAATGCGAGGAGATGGGGATCTTTGAGATCCTTTTTACAGCCTGTCTACCACAGTCCACTCTTTGGCTCCCAATGGTTCATATCCCTCCCACATACAAAAAAAGGCTCACTCCTTCCCAGAGTCCTCAAAGCCTCATCCCATCACAGTAAATCAGTATATGCTAAATTATACTGCCGTAACAACTCTAAAATCTTGGTGACTTAAAACAACATTGTTTTATTTTTCAATGATACTGCATGGATTGGATAACGATTCTTCTCATGTTTTCCTGACTCAGGGAATCTCCAAGATCACTGGGGCAGGAGGGAGGAGAGACCAAATTGATCACTGGCTCTTAAAAGCTTCTATGTGGAAGTGATATGTGGTACTTCTGCTCAAATAACAGGGCCACACTGATTTGAAGGGCACAAGGAAGTACATTTCTACCACGTGTCTGAAAAAAAGAGGAACAGAAATATCAATGAACAGCCCAAAAGATTAACATAATGGGTAAAGTCGTGTATTTCACTTCTATCTAAGTACATACCAAAATGATTATGCGCCAAATTTTGATACATTTAACTCATTGCAAATATTTACTATTGTATGCTAGGCTTATTAAAAATGCTAAGGACTGGGGCCGGCCCCATTGTGCAGCAGTTAAGTGCACGCGCTCCGCTTCGGTGGCCCGGGGTTCGCAGGTTCCGATCCAGGGCGCGCACCGATGCACCGCTTGTCAAGCCATGCTGTGGTGGCATGCCATACAAAGTAGAGGAAGATGGGCACAGCTGTTAGCCCAGGGCCAACCTTCCTCAGCAAAAAGAGGAGGATTGGCATCGGATGTTAGCTCAGGGCTGACCTTCCTCACCAAAAAATATATATATATATGTTAAGGACTAAGAGCAGAGAAAAAAGCAGTCCCTACCTTCTTGTTTCTCAATATAGTGGGCAGAACAAGTGAGAGAAGGAACTTTGGACTAATTAAGAGTATAAAGCCACTCTGAGTCTGCCTCTGGCAAGACGCCTGAATCAAGTAGCTTGATCCTCCAGCTGGAAGAACTGTAGTGTCCCCTGCTCTGTGTAGTAATGGCTCTCTTTAATTATTATACAGAAATGTATATATTTCACCCGCGTCTGTGGCCACCAGACAGTGAAGCACGTTGTCATCCTGTTTCGACAACACATACTTAAATTTGGTATTAGAGACACATTTCCTTATGATTCTGGGTTTAGATTATCCAGGTTTCTCAGTGCCTCTGTTTTCTTGTGGGGATCACTATAGTCCTTCATAGGGCTGGTGTGAATATTAAATAAACAAGTAGAGGTGCCGTGTGTGGAATTGTGACAGGCACCATGTAAAGGCTCCATAGTTGTTTTTATTATTATCAATATTATCACTTTTATTATCCCATCCACAAAAATGACCCAGCAAATAATTATTAGAAAGGAAATACTGAAAGACAGTAAAGCTAAATGCAAACTGCATAAAAAGACTTTTTGTAATACTAAGAGTTTCAAACTTGTATTGTTTGAATAGATTAGCTAAGACAATAGAATTATAAATATATGTTTTCCATTTTTTCTTTCAATTAATAATGATTTATTTGTATGGAAAATTTATAATTAAAAAAAGCCAACAAGTTTTGTGATTAAAAAAATATATATAGTGGGCAGAAAGATAAGTGCACAGATAATTAGAAACTAGAAATCATTATAAAATGTTGTTTAAGACATAATAGAGGCATCTAATGCAGACTTGAAGAGAGAGGAGATCAGAGAGGACATCTTGGAGTAGATGAACTCTCATGAGTTCTGATAGATGTGTAGAAATAGGCCAGGTAAAAAAAATCAATACAGAAATTTTTCAATGTTTCTTTAATAAAATGAATTTATGGTGATTATCTTCTGGGTCAAAAGGCCTGATTCTTCTGCATCTGCAGTTAACTCCTGCCTTAGCCTGATCAAGTAACTGGGCAACTGTACATCTAGACTTCCTCATCTGTGAAATGAGATGGTTTAATTAGATGTTGTCCAAGACCTCTTCCAACTATAGAATTCTGTGATTATTCCTGACTCTAGAGGATATTTTTTCAAAAGAACCTTCTATAGGATAATTATAAAATAATTACCTTATAAAGCAATTGCTTACTAAAACAGTTCAGTAAACACCCATGGGAAATTTCTATATCTGAAAATACAGGAATTGTATTCCCATCCCTTCTGACACACAATATGTTCAAAATTGATCACAAAAAGAAGATGCAGTTTATAATAGACTGATATGAAGTACTTCTTCATGGCAAACTTCTACTGTGACCTTTTTCATCTTTAATCTACCACCCTAGACATTTCTAATGATTCTTATATATAAAGAGACTCTGTCTGTTTTATGTATTGGTTTTCTTTTGCTTGTGAAAAGACTCCAATCTCCTCCACACACACACATAATTTAGTTTGCACTGAAATTCTGTTGCCAGGTTGATTTGCACCTTCATAATTCTATATCTTATATCCTATATAATAGCATATATTATAGGATATAATAATAAGATTGCACCTTCATAATAATACCATGTTCTTTATTTGACTCCCCAACACTTCACAGAACCTCCTACTTCCAGGGAAAGTCCTTGGCAGTGACATGCAAGTCTTCACCACTCACAGCACAACGTTCTTCTCCTGCCAGTCAACTGCAGCCCAGGTCAGGAGTCTTCTCTTTTCCACTGCAAACCTTCATTCCCTCTGTCCTCTTTCCCTGATCTAACCTAAACTCTCAAAGCAAATACCTCTACCAAGTATTGGCAAAGATGTGATACAACAGGAACACATATATTTCAGGAGAATATAATTGCTACAAACACTTTGGGAAACGGTTTGGCATTATCTACTGAAGTTGAACATATGCGTACCAGATGATCCAGCAATTCCACTCCTCATTATATCCAACCTATGTACCAAGAAATATCTGCAAGGATGTTTATTGCAGCATTAATTGTAATTGCTCTAAACTGGATATGACCCAATGTCCATCAGCAATAGAATGGATGTATAAAGTGTGGTATATTCGGATGTTATTTGATAAACTGCAACATGAATAAAACCAATAAGCATAAGGTGAAATAAAGAAGGCAGACACAAAGTAATATGTAATATGTGATTATATTTATATAATGTTCAAGGCAGCTCTAAACTATAGGGTTAGAAATCAAGAGAATGTTTGTTTACCTTTGACAAAGGGGGAGAAATGGAATTGGGAGGGAGCTTGATGGTTCTGTAGCACTAGACATGTTCTATATTTTGACCTGGGTGGTGGTTACTCTGGTGTTTGCTTTTGTGTGATTCATTGTTTATGCACTTTTCTATAAGTGCACTGTACTTTGACTTTAAAAAAAATAATTTAAAAGTTACTTGGGTTTCCAAGAAGTCTTGCTTGTTTTTTTAAGGGGACCCTGTGGAAACACACACACAATCAAAAACAAAACCCATAAATTCTCATTCTTTAGTGATAAGAAGCACAACTGATATCCCAGTTTGTGTATCCTGCCATGTGTATTATGAAAATCTTATACTCCGGTAACCTTCATCACTGTAGACTATTTTTCCTAAGTTTCTATGTTAGCTGCAATGTGGTTTAAGGTAGGATTTGGTATTGTTGATGTTCAGTTAATAAAGCTCCAAACCACTCAATCTACTTAAGAAAAAAATAAAAGGATGACATTAGAAAAAGAACAAAAGAAAAAAAAAGAGAGAGGGAGAAGGGAGGAAGAGGAAGGAAGAGAGGGAGGAAAGAAAGAAGGAAGGAAGAAAGGAAGAAAGGAACAAAGATATGTCACTTAGGGCGTCTAGAACAAAAACCTACTTAAAAACCTACTTAAAAACCTACTCTCTTCCTCATCCATCCTGGTTTCCTACTGCACAATCTGCACGTGAAATAAGTACTTGATGATTTTGTAAGTCAGGTACCTTTAGGTATTTCAAATTTTCTTTTTTCTTGGATGTTTGCTTACCTACTGTTGCTTATCTAGTATAAACCTAAATCTATGACAATATGAGAACAATGACTAAAGAAAAACATGTGCAAACAATTCTAAATAAAAGCATATGAAAGCCTCCTAATGCAGTCTCTTTAATATGTAATTTTAAACTACTTTACGGGGTAGCAGTTGCTTGTGCTAATGTAGAATCTGCTTTAAAATGACATCCTATTTTGACAATCAGAATTTTTTTTTTTTTTTTTTTTGGTGCTTTAGAATAGGGTTAGCAGCAGAAAGAAACTTCATACGAAGTAAACATTTTTCTAATTTAAATAAAGTTGTAAAAAGCATCACACTATAGCATATAAATTAAATTCCAGCTTTTTGTTGAAATACCATTTTTTAGGTTTGAAATATTTTAATTAAAATATGCCTATTACATTTAATAGAGTCATGAGTCATTAACGAAACTTGGAATTTTCACATTATAACAGAAGGGTTGCCGTATAGCAAAGACAAAAATTATAGTGAGTAAGTCCAAAGTATTTTTATGGGTCAAAATGTAAAACATACATGATTTGACTCTGACTAACTCTATTTAAAAAATAAAATGGAAGATGATATTCTTCTGACGTAAAACACACTAAATGAAAGGCTACTTATGAGATGTTTGTTACTTCTGTGGGGAAAAAAACTGAGTTTATGACTTAAGTAAATGGAAAACTTCAAAAACTCTTAGAACCATTTTCCATGCACATCTGCAAATACTAAAACTGCATCAGGCCAGATTATACCTCACCATGGACAGTTTTGCTCTGGAAAATTATTGACTTTAGCTCTCACAGTTTCCTCAGCCACAACAATTAGTCAGAACTTTGGCAGAAAGCACGGACATGAAAGAACACGTACCATTACACCAGTTCCCTCCTTGTTTGTTTCATTCTCTTAGCCACGTCAGGAATGTTCTGTGAGCTGGAGTGAGCTGCTTACTTGGCTAAATCAATTGCTGAAAATCCATTTTCTCCTGCTTATGAGAAACTATGATCCATTTTTTTCCTCAGTCTTCAGGAAAAAAAACAAAATTGAGACAATAATTTGCGCTCTGACCACTGTAGGAAGCTCGGTTGACATAAACGCAAAGCGTGACTCAGAAAATTTTTTATATTTCTGGCTGGTGTTAAATACTTTCTGTTTTCTCCTCTATTAGATCAACAGGTCATTAGATTGCTATTTGTACTCATAAAGGAAAGGTAGCATTGGGATGACATGAGAGGCAGAAGACTTGTCTTCGTGTCTATGAAAACTTTAAGAAATGGCTTCAACTGGCAAATCCAATGTGCGTTTGTCTTACACTGAAGAGACAAGTGCTTTAGCAAGGCAAATTACATATTAACATTGATGTGAGTGAACTACATGCTTATTAAAGCTACCGTAACATCTAGCCTAAAGGTGCCATTCAGCAATATTCTAAATGAGTTGTGGAACAGAGCTTGAGGATTTCTACTTCAGGTTAAAAGGCAATGGCATGTCTGGCAGGAAAAGCTTTTTCTTCATTCTTCGGAAAAGAAGCAAGGAGATCTGACCATCTCCTCTCTATTTTCCTTGCTTAAACAGGGCTGAAAGTAAAGAAGTGTGTGTTTGAAAGTTGGGTTCTGCCAAGCAGGACTAAATTTACCTAGCAAGTGGATGATCATAAAGAGACAGATGGGTGAGATTTATGAAGAGACCTTTTGGAAGTGGCCTCAAACAGGTGGTTGCCCAAAAGGAGTCAGTGCACACAGTGTTTTTGGCGCAGGAGTAAGGAGAGAGAGAGGTGTTGGCAATAAATACAGGAATGCGTGCTGACTGAGACTTGATATTGCTTGTCTCTGTTTTTGACTAAACTTCAAAAGCTATTTCATTGTACTATGAGAAGAGAAGAAGGTCTTGGGTTCTCTGATTGGTTATTGTTTTGAAAAGGAAAGAAAATTACCTTTCATTTTCTCTCCATTGCCATTAATCCCCAGTGGAGGTTCGAAGGACATTCTAAATCACGGCAAATGCAGCAAGTAGATTTTGAGTCTGTTACTTCTGACTAAGGTTTTGCAGTGATCTCACCATCTTACCAAAAACTACAAATAGAGGCCTACAAAGACAGTTTTGTGAAAATGTTTCCATGTTTCCACTTGCTTTGAACTCTTAAGCAAAATCAGATTTTAACTTTAAGGTATTTACCAAAAGGTATTTTGATGCCTGTACTAGATGAAGCCTTGAATTTCCCCCAGAGGAATAACTGTATCTAGAATAATATTTCCTGTGAAATTTTCGTGGTACATTTTATCGTATAAAATTCAAGTTATTAAAAAATATAGAGAGATGGTCATTATGTGCCATATACTGTGTTAGGTGAAACTCGGAACAAAACAAAACCAGTCGCTGTGGGAGTACTATAGTTTACAATCTAATCGGGGAGATGAAACAGATCGAACAATCCCAGTCTGGATTTTGTTAGTGGGGATGAGGGATGATCCTGAAAGCTGTGGTTGTAGGACCAGGATCTTTCTGTCTTACGGATCTTTCCTCCTGTAGGTCCTCAGGGATTCTACCTGTGAATGGGGAACATAGAATGAAGGATCGTGTATGAGATGGTTTTAAGGCTGGCCTAATAGTGGCATGATTTGTATCTAGCTGTATTCCATTGTGAAGAATTCAGTCACATGCACACATCTATCTGCAAAATGTAGCCTGGCTCTGTAACAGGAGGAAAAGGGAAACAGTTTGGTGAACAAGTAGCCAGTTTCTGTAACACAAGGTAATGTGATAAGGAAGTACTCAAAGCTGTTGGAGCATCTAGAAGATACATCTAAGTGAAACTTGGAGGGGGCAGGATGTCAAGGAAGGCTTTCTGCATGAGAAGACTACTTCCCTGGGAACCGAAGGAGAAGTAAGAGTTGAACATGTGAAAAAGAGTTGAGAAGAAAGTGGTCTAGATGAAAGGAAACAATTCTGAAAACAAACATGAATCATTAAGATAGATTTTAGACTTTATAAAATGATTCTATTAAGGAATTAAGACAAAGTGCCTTTTTATATGTTTCAGAGGTGTGGATTTTAAAAAATTAATCATGAGATGCTTTTATGTGAATGTAATCCTTATAAGATTTAGAGTTCTTCCATGCTAGTTAGTCGCAGGATGAGTATAGAACAGACAAGGATTTGCTCTAGTTTGGCTGCCAACTTTTAAATGATCTCCTTAACAACTTAGAGGGCATCCAGCTCCATAAAGTCCAAAGAATGGGAATTTTGAAATGTATTATGTGATTTCAGAAAGCAACAAACTAAGGCATTGAGTAGCCTTGATGAAATAGGTGATGTGAGAGGACAATTTGATCGTTTTGTGTTAGATGGGATAGAACGAGTTCAAAATTTTAAGGAATAATCAATATCCACTGCTTTACAGCATGTGGACAAAAGAAATTTCCATGTTGATTTTTGGCATTTCACTATTTCAATTAAAGATTGTATCACATAAAATTGATACCAGCTTCTCATTAACCCTCTTGCTCTTTCTCCTCTCTGTCCCAATCCCCCATAAAAAAAAAGGAATGGCAGAAATACCATATTTTGAAGACAATTTAGGGTTTGAAATAGTTTTTAAAATAACTTTTGATTTTTATCTTTCTAATTAGGTTTGAACTTCTTGAGGCCAGGGACTGTGTTTGAAAACACCTACAGGGGCTAACACGAGGTAAGTCTACAACACATCTTAACTCCTTCCCTTCTTCGAGACCTAGCACCTAATATAGTGCCTGATACATAGATGGCACTCAATAAATATTGGTTAGGATGGATGGCTGAATGGAATATTCAAACATTATGCTCTATTCACCTGATATTTCTCTTAAAGTATACTAAGATTGGGTTGTTCCTGACTATGAATGACCAGTTTTTCTTTTATAAATAAAATTACAACATACCCAAAGAATTAGAACAACTAGGAAATGATCTGTCAATGAGGGATTTATTTTTCAGTTCTGAATCATGGATGATGTTAGTTATGAATATATGGGAAATCTAACAACGGGTTAATGTTTTGAACTGGAGCAGCAGATGCCTATAGATTTAAATGTTGATTGAATTTAGCTACTGCTGCTGCTATGAAATTATTAGCCCTCGGCGGTGGTCTCGCCTACATACTTTATTTCGGTTCTTCTGGAAGCTGCAAAGCTTTTTATTGTTAATGAGGGTATAAAGCGAGAAAACAGATTAACAAATAGATTAGCAAATTTTTAAATGTCTAATCTCTGTTAAACAATTGCAAGTTATCATGTAATGCATTCCGTTCTCACTACTTTGCAACAAAACTTTTGCTATTAACATAGCTTTGTTACCTTAGATATTCTTTCTCTAATATAAACATTTCATCTATCATAATAATACTTTTTGATGAAATTCTCTACCAAGTACATTTTTTCTCGCCCGTTGCAACTTAATAATGTGCTACTAATCTTTAAAATGATACTTCTTTGAAATAATAACTCCTATGCTCTAAGATATTGATCTATTGGCTTACCATTTAGAACTATCATCTAGTATAAATCTGTGGGGAATTGTGAAATAAACTCAAATGATTTTTCATTGATGTTTCAAAATACAAATTTTGTAAGTAAAGTTTACAAAGTTTACAAGTTCCTTAGTGTGCTCAAATATTTTTATCGGCTAAAAATTTTGCATTCTCAGCTTAAAGGGAAGAATAGCGCCTCCCATATTCCCCATCAACCTCATTTTGGGGTTGATGCTTCTTATGACTCTAAGAAAAAAAAATCTGCATGGAGAAAAGGTACACAAAGGTCCTTCAGAAACCAAGATGGCATTAAAGTCAAATGAGATGAGGGAATTAAGCAAACAAGAGAGATGGAGATTGTAGTAAATTTGTTTCAACTCTCAGGCTGTTTTCCCTTTGGTTCCTCATTGTTTTGATTTTATCCACACTGTATTAAGGTTCAGCTCACCTTCACCATAAAGCTTTCTTGGATACCCACAATCAGAATGATGTCTTCTTCTTCTGAGCTCCTATGCATCTTTGTTCATAACTCTCTTAAGACACTAATCATTCTGCCTTATGGTTCAGCAATTTGTATAGAATCGGTTCTCATTTTCTGAGCACATTATGTTCCAGAGTTAATTTAAAAACCAGTTGTTTGGGAATCTGAAGTACTTATTCCCATAGAACTAATAATAGAAATGATGTTCTTATTTTTTTTAAGTTCTATTGCTGTCTGATCTAGTGCCAATAGAAATATTTCAAATATACCTCCATTTATGACATTGCTTCTTCAGAACAAATCAATTCGATTATAAGGGGCAAACTGCATCCATTCTAACTTAGACTTGCCTAGATTCTCTGCTCCTTACTAGCTGTTTGATCTTAGGCAGATTATTCAAATATGTGTATTTGAGATTCTTACCTATAAAATGGAGATAACAACAGTGCCTACTTCTTATGGCTGTTGTAAACATTAAATGAGTTTACACATGAAAAGTGCTTTAGAACAGTATCTGACATATACTAGGGGGTGTATAGGTTAGTTTATAGATATTATTATTTTCATTGAATCTTGGAGTATCAAAAACTTATCTGCCCACACATAGACATGTTTGAAAGTGAAACTATACAATAAATTTTAGAAGTTCACCTTCTGGAGACAGAGTAGATACTTGAATCATAGAACGCAGTGTCTCCTGGTCAGAAAGAAAATAACCAACTACCTCTTCTATAAAATAGAGATTAAATGCCTTCTTGGTATACCTGTATTTCCAAGATGAGTAAAAAATGGAAAGAAAAAACTGTAATTATCTTCATCTCATCACAGAAATGAAATGAAAGTGAAAATAACAATGATTATCATTGATACGATTTATTGAGCCCTTAAGATGTGCCAAGTGCGTTATCCGCATATCCTCCCTTTACAGAAGAAGAAACTGGTGGTCAAGGAGGTAAAGATCTTTCACGGCGGGCCGGCCCCATGGCTTAGCGATTGGGTACGCGCGCTCCGCTGCTGGCGGCCCAGGTTCGATCCCGGGCGCGCACCGACACACCGCTTCTCCGGCCATACTGAGGCCACGTCCCACATACAGCAACTAGAAGGATGTGCAACTATGACATACAACTATCTACTGGGGCTTTGGGGGAAAATAAATAAATAAATAAACAAAATTATAAAAAAAAAAATCTTTCACGGCTAATAAGAATCAGAGCAAAAGTCCAAACTCCAAACTTTCTGACGTTCAAATCTTGCAGTACTTCCACTCTACTAAGACAGCACTCTGAGCCAGGTCCAAAAGTATTTTTTTCAGATTAATATTTACACATTCCAATGTCTTTTTAGGGGCTGTTCTGCCACTTCACAAATTTACCTAGTTCTTTCTGATCTTGCCTTATCCATATTGTCTACAAAAATATAAGACATTCTGTCAAACAATTAGGTGAAGGCCAGTACACTTTATTTAGGGCATTATATTTGATCAGTATTTCCCAAATTGTCTTCTCCTCCATTTATCTAAGATCACCAGCTCACAGCAGTCTTGCTTTAGGGCATTGCATTAGAAATTCTTCTTTCCCTTTGTAGTCCATGAATGTTATATAATCAGTCTTGAATGTAAGTATCTCACTCTAACACATTACAAAATGTGAAACTTTTTAATCTTGCCAAAGAAAAGACAGCTTTCTTATTTAATGAATCCCTTATCCCTTAAATATATTTAACCTTTATTTTTGATATGCATATTATGTGCAAAGCACATTGCACACATATCTCATTTTCTCTTCAAAGTAAACCTCTGAGGTCTGTACTTTAATTGTCTGCATCTTAGGATGAGGGACCTGAGATCTGGAAAAACTAAGGTATCTTACTCAAAGTCACACAAGTAGTAGTAGTATCAGAATTCCAACCCCGTGTAACTCCAGAGACAACAATTGCCACGATGTTTTGAAATGGTCCCTAAGGGACCAATGGATGAAGAGATGTGGCATATATACACAATGGAATACTACTCAGCCATAAGAAACGGTGAAATCCAGCCATTTGTGACAACATGGATGGACATTGAGGGTATTATGCCAAGTGAAATAAGTCAGAGGGAGAAGGTCAAATACCATATGATCTCACTCATAAGTAGAAGATAAAAACAACAACAAACAAATACATAGAGATAGAGATCGGATTGGTGGTTACCAGAGGGGAAGGGGGTAGGGTGGGGGGCGAAAGGGATGATTAGGCATATGTGTGTGGTGATAGGTTGTAATTAGTATTTGGGTGGTGAACATGATGTAATCTATGCAGAAATAGAAGTATAATGATGTACACCTGAAATTTATACACTGTTATAAACCAATGTTACCGCAATAAAAAAGAAATCAATTAAAGAATCAAATAAATAAATAAACAACGAAAAAGAAAGAAATGGTCCCTGATCACTTTGAGTTGAGAGAACCAAAACCATCTACCTAGATGACAAAAGCGTGAGGCTTCCACTCTTTTGCCAGTCCCTCCTTAAGTCTCTAGACTGTAAACTTTTGAAAGGAGGGTCTAAGTCTTCTTACTCATCTTTATATCCCTCACAAGATCTAAAAGTGTGCCTTGACACCATGGACACTTAATAAATGACTGATTGAGAACATTATGGGATATCTAAGATACTGTTAATGATGAATATACTATTCTGTAGTTAAAATTTCAAAACCTTTTGCCCTAGGGCCATTGACCAAGTTTAGTCAATTTGGTTAAATGAGCTTTCTTCTTCATGCAATTGTCAGTGTCACTTTTCATAATTGAATTAAGCTGATGCTAGCCAGAAACTGTTTAAACGTCTGAATTTGTGAATTTACAAATAGGCGGGGTGAACACAATATTACTGTGGGTTCTATAGCCAAGTGCTTTGCTTATTTTGGCAAGTGCAATTTAGTTTCTTGTGAATGATAACATTTGATTATTTGCTACACAGTATCATATTTTAATATAAGGACCAATGCCAATACTTGTAAATATTTTCATATCACAAAGAGTAACCTTCTGGAATTTTAGTTAATTCTTGGAATTTCATCAATTAAGAAAGTCATAAATACTGATTTTTTTAGGTGATTTTAAGAATTGTTTATAAAGTTCTGACTAGCACTACTTTGGAGAAATAAACCAGATCTGCTAACTAAGGCATCCTATTAAGTGAGCCTGATTTCAGTTATTTTAGAAAAGAAGTAATTAACATTACACATAGCAGAGATATATTCAGGTCTCTATTAGAGATTTTTGATTACAGTATTAATTTGACAATCCCTGGTAAAGAACAAGTTAATCTAACTAAGGGAAGGATAATTGTGTATGCAGACTACACGGCCAGAAGAAGAAGGCTCAGCAGGATCTTCTCTGAGCATTTCTGCTTGAGAGAGTTACATTTTTCCATTCAGGGATAATAACCGAAACTATGATATTATACATATAACATTTGACAGAAAGACTTATTAAAACAATTTACTAGCAAGTCAGTGTAGGGACAGTAATATGCATAATCTAACACCTTGTGTGGGGGTTGACTAATTGCTTTCCAGTTCTAAATGCTTTCCAGCTCTATAATTATAATGATCCTTCACCATGGGTAGACTTAGAGTTTGACTCAGTATGTCTACATTTGTATGGTCAGAGAACATTAGAACTAAAATACACGCTAAAAACTCCAGGCCAGGGCCGGCCCCATGGCTTAGCAGTTAAGTTCTCACGCTCCGCTGCTGGCAGCCCGGGTTCAGATCCCAGGTGCGCACCGACACACGGCTTCTCCGGCGATGCTGAGGCCACGTCCCACATACAGCAGCTAGAAGGATGTGCAACTATGATATACAACTATATATTGGGGCTTTGGGGAAAAAAAGGAGGAGGATTGGCAATAAATGTTAGCTCAGAGCCAGTCTTCCTCAGCAAAAAAAGAGGAGGATTAGCATGGATGTTAGCTCAGGGATGATCTTCCTCACAAAAAAAAAAAAAGAAGAAAAGTCCAGGCCATGTGCGCTTCACTTCGGTGGCTGGGATTCGTGGGTTCGGATCCCCAGCATGGACCTACACCACTCGTCAGCCACGTTTTGGTGGTGACCCACATACAAAATAGAGGACATTTGGCACAGATGTTAGCTCAGGGCTAATCTTCCTCAAGCCAAAAAAGAGGAAGATTGGCAATAGATGTTAGCTTGGGGCAAATCTTCCTCAGCAAAAATGAAAAAAAAAGACAACTCCAGGCCATGTTTTGTACATGACACGTTTAGACCCACAGAAGATAAATGACCTGCCCAAGATCAAAAAGATATTTGGCAGCATATCTGTGACTCAGATGTCTTTTTACTCTGCATTTAAAACCATATTATCCTTCAATGAAGAAAAGAAAAATAAAGACAGAAAGACCAGCGCATGTCCCATAGCTCAACCTCCTACTCTATAGGAAATTTCCCCATGGCACACTGTCAGTCTGTGATTAAAACTATACAGAAATCTCACTTTCATTGTTGGGTAGCTCTAATTGCAAGAAAGAGCTTCCTTATATTGCTACAAAATCTACCTGCCTTTATTTGTTCCTTTAATCTTCTGTTTTCTATGCAAAATATCCTTCAACCCTTCCTTTTGAGATATGAATTTCAGATATCTCATCCTCTGATGTCTCTTCCCAGCACATCAATAAAATATTTTATGTTTCAGATTGATGCCTAGAATTAAACAAAATGTGATAAGTGGTATCTGGATGCTACCATAAGGATGTGGAAAAGCTACTCTCTAGATCTGACCACTATACTTCTGGCTTTTTTAAATGAATTGCGCCTTCTGTATGGTTTCAGTTGCCTTTATGAAACAACTAAAGCCCAAAGGTGTTTTTCACATGGACTACTATAAATAAAGCTCTCTTATACTGATTTTTAAATTGGTTTATCATTTTTAAGTCAAGATCGACAGGATTAAACGTAAGTATTTGCTGTCATCATCACCATAATTGCCAAAAAGACTATCAGTTTGGATTTTCTGAGTTGCTCAAGAAAGTCATGATGATAAAGAAAAGAGTTTAAGTCTAATGTGAGTTCATAATGACACAAAAATAAAACAAGTAGCATAAAATAAATTGTAAGGTAGTTACGAGCATCAGTTTCCAGTAGCTTTTCTCCCTATAAATGCTATATACTAATCAATATAAAGTGTGAATTGTCCACCCTAGCTTTGGTCAGTATTCATCAATTCATTTCTAGAAATAGAAGCTAAAATTGGTTAGGTCCCCTCAATTTTGCTGCGAGTTTCAAACTGCTCTTAAAAAATAAAGTCTTAATTTTAAAAACTCCTGCTTTATAAAACAATATTTTTAAAAAAATTAAGATGGACTTTAGGAGACTATATACATATATATATGTATATATACAGTGCTATATGTGTATATATAATATACATAGTAAATTATTAAAAATATATATAGTACATATTAATATATATACAATCTTAACATGTTTTTTCACCATCTAACCATCTAGAATTGAATTCCATTAACATGGGTATATTTTTAAATCTGTCTGGCCTTTAGTGATCAAGTTGGAAAACACTGGCTACATCCAAATCTCCTAAGAAATGGACAGGAAGGAAGAAAAGCCCCTAAGTAAAGAAGGCTGGGAGAAAGTGAATGGTTCTTAATGGCTAAATAGAGCTATAAATAGAGGTTGACTTCTAACTCCCCCTAAGAGTGACCTCAATGATAAAATCATCCAAGATTATATTTATGCAAGTGCAGACACCCCTTTCTAGAAATAAAAGACTGAATAAATAAACTGGATAATTTCAATCAAATTCAATTGCAAGTTGTGGAGTATAGAACCAGAACAATCAGACTAGTATGTTGAGAACCTTCCTGGGTGTCAGATCCTTAAGTGTGCACATTATCTGCCTGATTCTCTTCCACTATTTTACTACTTATAGGCTGTAGGAAGATGGGGGATGAAATATCAGGGTAGCAATCTGAGGTTGTCTGAAATGTTAACTTTTGGTACTTGGTAACTGGACATCTGCTGTCCAAAGCAAGAAGCTTGGAGACTCAGCTGTAAAGGATCACCCAGAAGTTGAGTTCAAGAATGATATATAGAGCCCAGCCTGGTGGCACAGCAGTTAAATTCATGCATTCCACTTTGCCAACCCGGGCTTCACCAGTTTGGATCCTGGGCGTGGACCTACTCACTGCTTATCAAGCCATGCTGAGGTGGCATCCCACATAAAAGAGCTACAACTTTACAACTATGATACACAACTATGTACTGGGGCTTTGGGGAGAAAAAAGAAAAATGAGGGGAGGGGGCGGAGTCAAGATGGCGGCGTAAGCAGACTCGGAACTCACCTCCTCCCGTGGACACAGCTAATTTACAACTACTCGTGGAAAAATTACCCCTGAGACAGAACTGAAAACTGGATAAGAGGAACTCCTGCAACAAAGGACAATCCTCACTGAGGCAGAAGAGGCAGAGACTCCCTTCTGGAGAGGAAAAACGCCGCCTTCACAAGCCGCCAGCTTCACGGCCGCTGGGAGCAGCTCACAGGTACGCAGCCTCCCTGGAGGCGCGGGGCCCTGAGCCGGGGAGCGCCCCCGCTGTGGGCATTTTGTGGACCCAGCACAATCGACACCAGCGGCATAATATCTGACTTTGCCTGCTACTAAAACATTGGGGAGCACCCCCAGAAAACCCGGTTCACAAAGAAACTAAAACTGGCTCTTAAAAGGCCCGCGCACAAACTCACCCGTTCCAGAAAGCATCCTAAAATCACCAGAAAGAAAGGTGCACAGTGCTTTGGTGACAACAGACTCACCTAATAGGCCCTGAGTGCATCTCGGCGAGGGGTGAGACCTCTCCAGGGACTGGGACATTGGCAGCAGCCATTGTTGTGGCCTCGTGTGAGCGTGCTGACACAGAAGCCATTGGAGTTCTCCCTGAGGCCGGCTAGCCCAGGGTCTGCCCCACCCGCTAGAACACCGATTTAATCCAGCTCAGCCAGGGCAGGCAGCCCACCCTAGAGACTGGCCCCACCCAACAACAAGCCCTCAGGCAACGTGTGGGCCTGCATAGATTGGTGACTGGATTCTCTGCAGCCTGGCAACTGAGCCGACTTTAGCCAGGCAGGGTGTGCACAAGGAGCGGGTGGAGAGTGTGGGGTGGTGGCGGAGTGTGTGGGGCTCCCGCTGTGGAGAGACTGGGTCCGCTTAGGGAGGTCGGGGCGCTCACACGGGGCAGGACTGTGTTGACTGTGTGTGTGGACCTGTGGGCAACAGGGCTTGTCAGCTGCAGAAGACTTGTGCTTCTCAAAGACCCACATAGGAGGTTTGCCCCACCTTCCAAAGCCTGAAACAATTGGGTGTTCCTGTGCCTGAGGCCAGCCCCACCCAGCTACAATCCTCAGAGAGCTGACAAGAGACCTAATAGGCTACAGGCTTGCAGCAATTGTAAGGCCCTGAGCCAAACAACCTGCCACGCTGGGGGCCTACTCAGTTAAAAGAAATACTGCAACACAAATGTGGTATTAGAACTTACAGCCAACTGTGCTGGGGCTCCCCACACCTGATAAAGAGACTGAAGGGCTCACAACAACTACAAGCAGCTGAGCATTACAACAGCTGACCAGGAGCATAACTCAGCCTCCCTGGGCGCCTACAGGGAGAGCAAACAGGCCACAACAGAAGGACACATGTAGCCCACATAGGGGTCACCCCTGGAACATTGAGATCTGAGGGAAGCACACTGGAAGCCTCCTAAGGCATCACTTACATAAGGTCACCTATCCAAGAGCAGGAGACGTAGCTGACCTACCTAATACGTAGACACAAGCGCAGGGAAAGAGGCAAAATGAGGAGGCAAAAGAATACATTCCAAGTAAGGGAACAGGACAAAACCCCAGAAAAGGAACTAAGTGAAACAGAAATGAGCAACCTACCCAACAGAGAGTTCAAACTAAGAGTGTTAAGGATGCTCACTGATCTGGGGAGAAGAATAGATGAACTCAGTGAGAATGTCAACAAAGAAATGGAAGATATAAAAAAGGACCAATCAGAAATGAAGAATACAATACTGGAAATGAAAAATTCATTAGAGGGACTCAAAAGCAGAGTAGAGGATACAGAAGAACGGATCTGTGAGCTGGATGAAAGACTAGAAGAAATTACCCAAGGTGAACAGGTAAAAGAGAAAAGAATTAAAAAGAGTGATGACAGTCTAAGGGACCTCTGGGACAACATCAAGCGCACTAACATCCGTGTTATAGGTGTCCCGGAAGGAGAAGAGCGAGACAAGGGGGCAGAGAATCTATTTCAAGAAATAATAGATGAAAACTTCCCTAACCTAAGGAAGGAAACAGACATCCAGGTACAGGAAGCACAGAGAGCCCCAAACAAGATAAACCCAAAGAGGCCCACACCAAGACACATCATAATCAAAATGTCCAGAATTAAAGATAAAGAGAGAATCCTAAAAGCCGCAAGAGAATGTCAAGTTACATACAAAGGAAACCCCATAAGGCTATCAGCTGACTTCTCAGCAGAAACCTTACAGGCTAGAAGAGAATGGCATGATATATTTAAAGTGCTAAAAGGAAAAAACTTACAGCCAAGAATACTCTACCCCGCAAGGTTATCATTCAAAATGGAAGGAGAGATCAAAATTTTCCCAGATAAGCAAAAATTAAAGGAGTTTGTCACCAAGAAACCAGTGCTACAAGAAATGTTAAAGGGACTGATTTAAGGGGAAAAGAGAAGACCACAAACAGGAAAAATTATCTATTTCCATGATTAGAACGTAATGGATACAAATGCACAAAAAAGAGGTTAGATATGATATTAAAAACATAAAAGGAGGGAGGAGGAGAGTTAAAGAGTAGAGCTTTCAGACAGAGGTCAAACTAAAGTGACCATCAATTCTGTATAGAAGAAGTAAGGAACAGAGAAGGACTACTAAAACACTGAGAAAAAAAAAAAAAGTTAAAAAATGGCAGTAAGTACATACTTATCAATAGCTACTTTAAACGTCAATGGACTAAATGCTCCAATTAAAAGGCATAGGGTGGCTGACTGGATAAAAAAACAAGACTCATATATATGCTGCATACAAGAGACACACTTCAGACCTAAAGACACTCACAAACTAAAAGTGAAGGGATGGAAAAATATACTCCACGCAAATGGCAATGAAAAGAAAGCTGGCGTAGCAGTACTCATATCAGACAAAATAGACTTTAAAACAAAAACTGTAAAAAGAGACAAAGAAGGGCATTACATAATGATCAAGGGAACCATCCAACAAGAGGATGTAACACTTGTAAATATCTACGCACCCAATGTAGGTGCACCCAAATATATAAAGCAATTATTAACAGACATAAAAACAGAAATAGACAGTAACACAATAATAGTAGGGGACTTTAACACTCCACTTACACCAACGGATAGATCATCCAAACAGAAGATCAATAAGGAAACATTGGCCTTAAACGACACACTGCAACAGATGGACCTAGTAGATACATACAGAGCATTCCATCCAAAAACCGAAGAATACACGTTCTTTTCAAATGCACATGGAACATTCTCCAGGATTGATCACATATTAGGCCACAAAACAAGTCTCCATAAATTTAAGAAGATTGAAATAATACCAAGCATCTTTTCTGACCACAACGGTATGAAACTAGAAATCAACTATAGGAAGAAAATCAGAAAAGCCACAAATACATGGAGATTAAACAAAATGCTACTGAACAACGACTGGGTTAACAAAGAAATCAAAAAATACCTGGAGACAAATGAAAATACGACATACCAGAATTTATGGGATACAGCAAAAGCGGTTCTAAGAGGGAAGTTTATAGCGATACAGGCCTATCTCAACAAACAAGAAAAATCTCAAATAAACAATCTAACAATGCACCTAAAGGAACTGGAAAAAGAAGAACAAACAAAGCCCAAAATCAGTAGAAGAAGGGAAATAATAAAAATCAGAGCAGAAATAAATGAAATAGAGGCAAAAAAAATAGAAAAAATTAATAAAACCAAGAGGTGGTTCTTTGAAAAGATCAACAAAATTGACAAACCTTTAGCTAGACTCACCAAGAAAAAAAGAGAGAAGGCACAAATAAGTAAAATCAGAAATGAAAGAGGAGAGGTTACAACAGACACCTCAGAAATACAAAAGATTGTAAGAGAATACTATGAAAAACTATATGCCAACCAATTCGACAATCTGGAAGAAATGGATAAATTCTTAGAATCATACAACCTTCCAAAACTGGATCAAGAAGAAGTAGAGAATTTGAATAGACCAATCACCAGTAAGGAGATCGAAACAGTAATCAAAAACCTCCCCAAAAATAAAAGTCCAGGACCAGACGGCTTCCCTGGTGAATTCTACCAAACATTCAAAGAAGACTTAATACCTATCCTTCTCAAACTCTTCCAAAAATTGAGGAGGGGGGAAGCTCCCTAACTCATTCTACGAAGCTGACATTACCCTGATACCAAAACCAGACAAGGACAACACAAAAAAAGAAAATTACAGGCCAATATCACTGATGAACATCGATGCGAAAATCCTCAACAAAATACTAGCAAATCGCATACAACAATATGTTAAAAAGATTATACACCATGATCAAGTTGATTTATTCCAGGTATGCAGGGATGGTTTAACATTCGCAAATCAATCAACGTAATACACCACATTAATAAAATGAAGAACAAAAATCACATGATCATCTCAATAGATGCAGAGAAAGTATTTGACAAGATACAGCATCCATTTATGATAAAAACTCTGAATAAAATGGGTATAGAAGGAAAGTACTTCAACATAATAAAGACCATATATGAGAAACCCACAGCTAATATCATCCTCAATGGTGAAAAACTGAAAGCTATCCCTCTAAGAACAGGAACCAGACAAGGATGCCCACTGTCACCACTCCTATTTAACATAGTATTGGAAGTCCTAGCCAGAGCAATCAGGCAAGAGAAAGAAATAAAAGGGATCCAAATTGGAAAGGAAGAAGTGAAACTGTCCCTATTTGCAGATGACATGATTTTATATATAGAAAACCCTAAAGAATCCACCAGAAAACTTTTAGAAGTAATAAACGAATATGGTAAAGTTGCAGGATACAAAATCAACATACAAAAATCAGTTGCATTTCTGTACACTAACAACGAAGTAGCAGAAAGAGAAATTAAGAATACCATCTCATTTACAATTGCAACAAAAAGAATAAAATACCTAGGAATAAACTTAACCAAAGAGGTGAAAGATCTGTACACCGAAAACTATAAAACATTTCTGAAAGAAATTGAAGAAGACACAAAGAAATGGAAAGATATTCCGTGCTCTTGGATTGGAAGAATTAACATAGTTAAGATGTCCATACTTCCTAATGCCATCTATAGATTCAATGCAATCCCTATCAAAGTTCCAACAACATTTTTCACAGAAATAGAACAAAGAATCCTAAAATTTATATGGAACAACAAAAGACCCTGAATAGCTAAAGGAATCCTGAGAAAAAAGAACAAAGCTGGAGGTATCACACTCCCTGATTTCAAAATATACTACAAAGCTATAGTAAGCAAAACAGCATCCTACTGGCACAAAAACAGACACACAGATCAATGGAATAGAATCGAAAGCCCAGAAATAAACCCACACGTCTATGGACAGCTAATCTTTGACAAAAAAGCCAAGAACATACAATGGGGAAAAGAAAGTCTCTTCAACAAATGGTGTTGGGAAAACTGGATAGCCACATGCAAAAAAATGAAAGTAGATCCTTACCTTACACCATACACAACAATTAACTCCAAATGGATTAAAGACTTGAATGTAAGACCTGAAACTATGAAACTTCTAGAAGAAAACATAGGCAGTACGCTCTTCGACATCGGTCTTAGCAACATCTTTTCAAACACCACATCTGACCGGGCAAGAGAAACAATAGAAAAAATAAACAAATGGGACTACATCAAACTAAAAATCTTCTACACAGCAAAGGAAACCATCAACAAAACAAAAAGACAACCTAACAATTGGGAGAATATATTTGCAAACCATACATCTGATAAGGGCTTAATCTCCAAAATATATAAAGAACTCATGCATCTCAACAACAAAAAAACTAACAACCCAATTAAAAAATGGGCAAAAGACCTGAACAGACATTTCTCCAAAGAAGATATACAGATGGCCAACAGACACATGAAAAGATGTTCAAAATCACTATCAGGGAAATGCAAATCAAAACTACAATGAGATATCACCTCACGCCCATCAGAATGGCTATAATTAACAAGACAGGAAACAACATGTGTTGGAGAGGATGGGGAGAGAAGGGAACTCTCATACACTGCTGGTGGGAGTGCAAACTGGTGCAGCCACTATGGAAAACAGTATGGAGATTCCTCAAAAAATCAAGGATAGAACTACCATATGATCCAGCTATTCCACTGTTGGGTATTTATCCAAAGGACTTGAAAACACCAATTTGCAAAGGTACATGCACCCCTGTGGTCATTGCAGCGTTATTCACAATAGCCAAGACTTGGAAGCAACCTAAGTGCCCATCAAGGGACGAATGGATAAAGAAGCTGTGGTATATATACACAATGGAATACTACTCAGCCATAAGAAACGATGAAATCCAGCCATTTGTGACAACATGGATGGACATTGAGGGTATAATGCAAAGTGAAATAAGTCAGTGGGAGAAGGTCAAATACCGTATGATTTCCTTCATTAAGTAGTAGATAATAACAACAATAAACAAACACATAGGGACAGAGATTGGATTGGTGGTTACCAGAGGGGAAGGGGGAGGGAGGAGGGTGAAAGGGATAATTCGGTACATGTGTGTGGTGATGGGTTGTAACTAGTATTTTGGTGGTCAACATGATGTAATCTATGCAGAAATAGAAGTACAATGATGTACACCTGAAACTTTTACAATGTTATAAACCAATGTTACTGCAATAAACAAAAAATTAAAAAAAAAAAATGAGGAAGATTGGCAACAGATGTTAGTACAGGGCCAATCTTCCTCAAAAAAAAAAATAATGATATTTAAAAGGCTGTGCCTTTGTGTGTGTGTGAGATCTCTAGCATGTGGAAATTAAACTATACCCATTGCATTTCACTCTTCATTTCTAAATAATGTGAGTTTTTGCTAGTATCTGACCTGTTTCTTAAGTACTCAGTGGGATGAAGATAGGCATGCCTGTGATGGGCTGTGTTGAACAGAGGGAGAGTCGCCTGGGTCAGGGGCAATATATAAGAAGGGAAGTAACAAAACACAAGAAGGGCAGCATTCCTCAAAACAGGCAGTAAGTATCTTTTTGAATCTTGTGTTCATAGGAATTGTCAAGACTATCTTTTGTACATTTGATAAACATGCCTTGTATGATCTTATATAATTTATTAACAAAAATTTTAAGAGTTTGGGGCCGGCTTCATGGCCTAGTGGTTATGTTCGGCTTGCTCTGCTTCGGCAGCCTGGGTTCACTTCCTGGGCGCAGACCTATACCACTCATTGGTGGCCATGCTGTGGTAGCAACCCACATACAAAACAGAGGAAGACTGGCATAGATGCTAACTCAGGGCAAATCTTCCTCAAGCAAAAAGAGAAAGATTGGCAACAGATGTAAGCTCGGGGTGAATCATCCTCAGCAAAAAAAATAAAAAAAATTTTAGGAGTCAATTGTTCTTGTGGTAGATGGCATAGACCTAAAGATGATATTTTTTAAAAATTTCATGTTTTTTAAAAGCTTGAACACATTAAGTAGTTCCAAAATTAAAAAAAAAAAAAATGACTTCTGAATCTGATCCCAGATTTTTCTATGCAGAATCATATTTTTCAAATCACATTTTAAAAGATCAGAAATCATCTATAGTTATGCAGTGGAATTATGAAATCTCCTATGTAATATCTTCTGTTGGAAACAGCTGTCTACAGTTTACTTGAGATCTTCATATTACTACAATTTAAAACCATAGTAGTGCCAAGAAAGGATTATGTGTATATTATATTTCTCCTCAATCACAAGGATTATGCTCCTGAAAATCCTTTAGACAGATAAATTCACACGTTAGGAATATATAATTTATAAAGTTATATTTGAGCCAATTAAAGTTTGTATAAACAATTTTATTTTGATTAAAAGTAAGTAAGCATAATAAATAAAGGCATAATTGGGATAATTTGTATATCTTAAATGAGTAATTGTGGGTATGTACAAAGTCCTTCTTTCGTTCATCTATTCATTGAATATTTATTAACCCGTCACTACACTAGATGATGGAGATAGGAAGATGAAAAAAAAGAAGATACCTGCCCTCAAGGAGTTAACAATCTATTATATGGAGACAACATGAAAGCAAATAAGTATAAAAATGTTCCATCATACCTTTTAAGGTAGAAGCATGCATAGGCTAAAATAGGGACATACGGTGGAGTACCCACAGTAGACCAGATAGTAATGAGAAATAGGTGAAGTACAGAGTACATTAGGTAGTGATGAGCAGAGATGAGGTTTAAAATATTTCACAACCAGTACAAATGGGTACCAACTCATCAAATAGACACCCAGCTACCCAGAATGGAAGTTTATCTTACCTACTGAATATCAGTCTTGGAGTCAGCACTAATAGGAAAAATAAAGCAGAGAAGGAGAATTAAAGTATCAGGTAAGGGGAATATTGGGATTTTAGAAATTTTGTAGAGAGATGACTTTTGATTAAAACTCTTAAGAAAGTAAAGGAGTTGATCGTGTAGATACTGGAGGAAAACCATTCTAGACGAAGGAAATAGCACGTGCAAAGGCCATGAGGATGGCTTGAGGAGGAAGCTTACCTAAAGTGAGGAGCAGAAAGAAGACCAGTGTGGCTGGAGTGCCTGCTACAAGGAGAGATAGGAAGAGAAGAGGTCTGAGGAAAGAAGACCCTTGTAGCTCCTAGTAAGAACTTTGATTTTTATTGTAAATGAGACGATATCTTACTGAAGATTCTAAACAGAAGACTAACATGATCCGTCTATGTTTTAAGAGGATCCCTCAGGCTTCTGGGTTGAGAACTGACTACTGGGTGCAAGGCGAGTGGCAGGTATACGAACTAGGAGGGAGGCTGTTGAAATACTGAAAGCCAGAAGTGGACAAAGTTATGGCTCTGTGAGTGGGAGAAGTGGTTGAATTCTGGATGGGTATTGCTTTGTAGGCAAAACTATCTGGATTTGCAGACAAACCTGGAGTGTGGGAAAAAGGGGTCAAGAATGACACCAATTGGAAGAACCAAGCAGTTGTCTACGTGCCAAACCCTTTGCTAGTGCCTAGGGAACATAAAGGGGAATAAGACAGACAGAGTCCATCTAGGATGTAGCCAGTTAAATAATTATAGGAGTGTGCAAACATTCCCCAAATACCGGAAGCACAGGAGTAAAATCTAGTCAAAATAGGTGAAGAATTATTTCTACAGGGATGAAAATAATGTCTGAGTCTAAGAGTGAATCAAATTTATTCACGTGAGGAGAGGAAAAATTAGCTATACTTACATGTGTAGGATCCCAAGCACTTTAAATTCACTAATATCTTATTAATGACTTTATTGCTGTGTCTTCAAGGATAGTATATTCTTACAAACTATTTCTTGCCATTGGCAGGAAGTTGGTTCAAAGGCTATATTCTTATGCATTCTTTCTTTCAAAAAATACTCGTGGAGCACCCTTTTTGTGCTAAGGTCTCTATGCTGAGTGCTGAAGAGTGTGCCAGGATGAATTATATTTGGGCCTTCCCACAAGGAGCTAAGAGCATAGTTTTATCTTCCAAGTTAACCCCTAAGTACTTAATTAAGTCCACTAAAATAGCGCATTTATTTTTTCAAGTTGCTAGTACACTCAATTTGTTATATTATACATCGTGTGAGTTACCTGAGTTACTAACTACACAACAGACCACCCTAAGGGCATGCTGCTTGTGTTTACCTCTGCAAAGTGTCTTTAGCACCTACCAAACAGTGTAGCCTATAATATTTGTTAAGTAGTAAATACATGAATTTCCCAACTCGAATCTTGTTTTTGCCATAGATCATTGAGACAGCCATGAAGAATTAATATACTGTTATATTTTGTGAAGATTTATTCTATGAACTTTCATTACGTGTTCTATGCCAAGAAGGTCTTACATCATTGCTTCTATTAAGGATTTTTCATATATGCATAATCAATCATTAATAATCTTGAACTTAGTACCACTTAGAGTAATTTTCTCATCGACGTGTCTACTTGCAATCTTTCTCCTCTTTCTCATATCAAATACTTCGCCAAAATTCTAATTCTCGTCACCGTTTGACCTTGTGACATATGTTTTTCACATATTCACAATTGTTTCCCCATTTATAAACTTCCACTTATCACTCTTGTCTAAACACTGATTTTAAAGCTTTCAAATTTAGGACCCCTGGAATCATTTCCCTCATTTTTTTCATGATCACTCCCTTTACTTGAGAAAGAAAGCTCTTCTTTCTAATTCTCTGTGAAATCAAGTATAATTTTGTTCATATTGAAAAGAAAGACCAATATCGATTATAAATATATTTTAAGGTGCATATTATTTTATAATCAGTCACTCCATCCCACACCAATTTTCCCTTCAGATTTTGTAGGAAAAAGGAACTGATCTGGCGGCAAACAAATGCAAAGTTACGGATCTGTGAAAGTTATTAACCTCTCAATGCCCCATTTAGCTTTTCCATTCCACAAGAATCAATGATAAACACACACATCCATTTTATATTCCTCATTAAAGCAGAGAGTTAACAAGAAACAAGTGTCTCTTGTTTTGTCTTTCAACTTAGTAATGTTTATATTATTCTAAGAAGATGGCGCCACTGTCCTAGTTGTGCCACAATGTGGCAGGTGATTTTTCAGCTTCTCTGGACAGTTATACCTATGATGTAGGGGAGCCTATAATCCACTTTAAGTTCTACTTGGTTTGAAACTACCACTGTCACCACACTTCTCTCCTAAATGGGTTTAATTCCACAGGTCCAAATGTTGGCTCATTATCATTCAGGACCATCTTTCTTCCCTCCTATTGTCATCCTTCAGTCAATTGTTTTAAGACTGTTTTGGAAGTCTGAGGTTGAGAAATGATGAATTCTTGACTTATACTCTTTCTACTTGTTTCTCTAGGTTGGAGAGAGAGCATCAATAAGTGCATATTCATTATACTTAGTACTTTCCTTTTTGTCAAATTGTCTCTCCAAAGCTTTTTGTTTTCTGAGCATCCACTTAAACACAGCAGGGAAACCGTGAAACTGCTTGTTGCCTTCCATTGAAAATTAGGCTCTGGCCCTAAGCCAAGTTGCCTGAGCCAGCACTAATACAATTCACAACTGGAAGAAGACAATCAATTAATCAATACTATAATTTGGAACTGACCATGGTAGTAACACTCACAGCTATTAGACTTAACTGACTGACACCATTTAGGATTAATGAGGTAGCAAGAGCAGGCAAACCAAAGATTCTTTTAAAGACTTTTCCCTCTAAAATCAAACTGCCCACTGTATTTTGTTGTTTTTTCTTATTTCTTGATGCTGCAGCAAAATCTAATGTAAGAATTTGAAGGACAAAGAATCTTACCCATTACAGTGATTCTGAACAAGAACTTTAATGGATCTTTTAGGCATGGATTTCAAGAAAATAATTCAGTTCCGTGTTAGACTTTTCTGAGAAATCTAAAAACACGACGTAAAATTGCCTTTCTGATGTTATTTGGACATTCCTTGATTCAATCTTACATAATCAAAGATTGATATGTTTATTTTTTGGATAAATAAATAACTGCCTTTTAAACGACAAAACTTTAAAATAATTTCCAGAAAACCTTTATGGTTTACTCTGTTTTAATCCCACAATAAAATAAATAAATAAAAATATAAAAGTACACAGAATCTCTGGTGCTTGCAAAATGACAACAAATATCAACTCCCTTCAGTGTCTTCTGGCAAAGCCATCAAATCTTGCAGATCTTATTGCCAAGAGAGGATTTTTTTAAAGCCACCAGCTTTATTTATTTATATTGGCTCAATATTTACAATGATATATTGGCTTAAAGTATTGAATCAATATTTATAATGATCTATCATTAAACTAACCAGGAAGTTTGTGCCTTTGTTGTTGCTGTTGTTGTTTCAGTTTTCTTTGGATTGGGTGTATCTAGACTCTGAGCCCTCAGACTACAGATGACTTTTTCAAGTGTGTCTAACCTGAAATCTCAAAAGCCAGCTCAGGGGAGTTAAGCGTGGTAATAGATTTTTGTTTTTCAACTAGAAAGCAAAATACAAAAGAATCTGCTTTAAATCTGGCAGAAAACAAGATGGAGGGGTCACATAGCTGTACATTTTATATATTCCCATGCATCTGAGAGGTAGGATTTGACCTGCAACATAGCAAAATCCATATAGACAGACTCTGGAACAAGGGCTTACCTCCATTTTTTTAAATTGAAATATAATTGACATGTAACATTATATCAGTTTCAGGTGTGCAGCACAATGATTTGATATTTGTATCTATTGTGAAATGATCACCACAATAAGTTTATTTCATTTTTTTAATTGGAAAATTTGGTATGGAATTATCTCACTTTAATTTCCTAATTTTATTATTACAAACTGAAGAAAAGTACTTGGAATACAGTCATGGGATTTATATTTTCTTTCCAAATGCTTGCCATATATTAATAACCAAAAGGACAACGAAAATGTAAATGTCCTCCTAGTGTTGAGTCAGAGACACTGAATTTAGAACATTTAATATGGTCTAGAGTTGGTTAGAAATCAAGATAGAATTCTTCGTAGTGTGACTTTGTTATATATTATCTGTGGTGTCTTTTTGTATCCTATAAAGTGAAATGAAATTTTAGAACTATTATGCAAGTTTTGGATGAGAGCAGTTAAAGAAAAAAGAACGGCTTTAAGATTTGCTAAGAAAATAATATATTAGACAAAATGGGAGCATTTAGTTAGAAGGTCAATGTAATTTTATCCATTGGTTTCCACTGATATTAATTTATATATATATACACACACTTTATAGCACCCAGTGGTTGTTTCCATAATAGAAGCATATATCCTAAATAAATGACATTTCATGAAATAGAGCACATGTCCAATTAAATATATCATTTTTTATTACAGAAAGACAGAGGAAAGCATTAATTTTCATTCTACTTGCCTACACAAAATCAATAAGGAAATAAAAATTAAATACATTTTAATTTTAAAAGGTAATATTTAATATGTTTAATAGATAAATGATTTGGGATCTCATTCAACTTTACCCTCTAGTAAATATATTGTTCTCTTCCTCTCAGAAAATAAAGCATAAAGTTCAAAATGAACTATTGTATTTTCTTTTTGTTGGCCTTTTTCTGCTAAAAAAAATCACCTTTGGAAGATTCATGCAATACAGTAAAATAAAATAAATTTAAAATTGCTAAAAATATATAGAAAAGACAATAAAGGCAAGAAACTAAGGTAAAAAATAAGAGATAAAAAATGGATAAAAGTTGGGGCCAGCCTGGTGGTGCAGTGATTAAGTTCGAGCGCTCTGCTTTGGTGGCCAGGACTTCGCAGGTTTGGATCCTGGGCGTGGACCTACTCACCACTCATCAAGCCGTGCTGAGACAGCGTCCCACATAGAGCAACTAGAAGGAGGTACAACTATGACATACAACTATCTACTGGGGCTTTGGGTAGAAAAAAGGAAAAAAGGAGGAAGACTGGTAACAAATGTTAGGTCAGGGCCAATCTTCCTCAAAGAAATAAAAGGATAAAAATTAAAATGTCACTTTTGTGCATTGGATAAACAGTTGGGGCAATATAGCGTGCAGCAGTATTTTGTGGAGAGTCATATAAAGACAATGCCAATCTAAGCTTTCTAGAGCAAGAGTCAGTAACTTTTTTTCTATAAAGGGCCGTATTATAAATATTTTAGAGCTTGTGGGCTATATAGATTCTGCAGCAAGTAGTCAATTCTGCCATTTTATATGAAAACAGTCATATACAAAACGTAAATGAGTGGACATGGCTGTGTAACAATAAAACTTTACAAAAACAGAAAGTGGGACATTTTTTATGTCTAAATTAAAAAAAAATTTATAGTTTATAAAAGTAGTTTTATAAACTATTTACAAACTACAACTGTAGTTTGCCCAATCCTTTTCTAGAGAATAAAGCAAAGGTGGAAAGAGTCAGTTATCTGATTTTGAGATAAAAGTCTACTCCAAAAGAAGATAGCTTTTCTTGACTCTAAAATGTGAAATGAAGCTCTCTAAGGGAAGCCTGACTGTGGGCCATATCAGTTACATCTCTACAATAATTAAAATAGCATGTTTCATGCAACAGCTGGCCACAGCCTCGTGAACAGATGTAAAATGAGTGTAAAATACAGCATAAAATTTAATGTTTCGTCTTTAGTAGACAAAAACAATGGACTGTTCTCTTTATTTCTTAATTGGATATTACAGTAATGGCGTTTTATGTTTTGGGATCTTCTTTCTTCTTAAGTTTGCTTTGCTTTGCTTCTTTTGATTACCATTATTATTAAATGGAAAAAGCATTCCTGTACATGGCAAGTGAAGCAGTATACCATCTTACATTGCATTTAAAAAACAGAGAACCAGTCAGTGTTATAACAGAGAGTGAACATTACTAGGGGAAAAGTGATGGGAATAAGAAAGAAATCACAATCTGATAGGGAAAATGTGCTTTAAACAAAGAAAAGTGTGATGAATGTTATGATATGAGAAGACATGAGTTCTGGATTTGGATTCCTTGATTTTGAATTTCAAGTCCACTATTTATCAACAATGTGACCTCCTAACATATTTCTTAACCTCTTGGGCTTTGGTTTCTTCATCTCTAGAATGAGGATGATATTAATGCCTTTCTCACTGAGTTGAAAGAATTGAATAAGACACGACTTAGTACAGTGGCACATATACTCAATACTTAACTCAGCTAGGGCATATATTCAAAAGTGAGGTTCTAGGCTGTGATAGAAGTTTTCAGAATTAGCTGTCTGTCATCCAGCTATATAACTGTTAAATCTCTCACACATATAGGTAGATTTTTTTTCTTTTTTGAATGGAGGAGTTTTGAAGAGATTTTCTTTGGAGAGAGGTGTTTTGTGAATGTCTTCCTTCCCCCAACACACACACACCCCAAAGGGTCTTTAAAGACCACTTAGGGAGCATAATATGTATTCGTTCAATTTAGAGGACATAGTGGACTATTATCTGAGCCAAGCCTAAGAAGTCTACAAGCAAGAAACTAGCTAAAGTGGTCTGTTGCAGCAGTGGAGAGGGCTGGTTTGAGGATGTTAATGGCACCCTCAGAGTTTGTAGGGACAATGGATTTATGAGCATTTCCTTGGGACCACTTTTGAAACACACAGGAGAGGAAGCAGCAGCTGGGTGGTCTTGACCTTCCCAAGCAGTTCAGCTGGAGGAGTGAAGGGACTTTGACAGAAGGTAGAGGCTGACTTCCAAGAACCGAGCAGCTTTGGAAGAGAGTTCTCTGGGGATGGAGTGGGAGAGATATCCCCCAATATTCCATGAACATGCACAAGAGAGTCTGCTTTCAACATCTGCAGAGTCTGGAGAGTATTGAATTTACCTCACTTCCACAGATTAGGCCAAGTGATGTCTTTTGTTCCACTTAACTCTCCCCCTTCCCCCTATTCCAACACCGAAAGTGTCAGAAACCACAGTAAGCAAGCCAGGTGGGGAGGAAGAGAAGCGATTCAACATAAAAGCAAACCCAGAGTTCTGACATATTCATGAGATGGGGCATTTTGATTATTGAATTGAAACTGTTTTGTGATTCAAAGTCACCATAGGTTGTTTTAATACCTGAAAGTAGACAGGAAACAATTGAACCTGTCTGAATTTTTATTCAGAGACAGAATAAAAACTAGTCCCTATGAAAAAATTTAAAGGGGCAATTTGTTGTTGCTGTTGTTGTTGGTGCCATCGAGTCAATTCCGACTCCTAGTGACTCTGTGTACAACAGAGTGGAGCCCTGCCTGGTCTTTTTGCTCCATCCTCTCATCTTCCAGCGCTATGTCAGACAATGCTCTGCTGCCATTCATAGGGTTTTCAAAGGGGCAATAGAGTAGGGGAAAAAAAAAAGACTGTTTTATAGTTACATTTGGTTGTTTTGTGATTATTTTATAATTTACACTTGTTCAGTGTTACATATGTTTGTTATATCTATATCAATGGACTGAAATCACATCTAGGACAGTGTGTTCCTTTATAATAAATATGCACTGAACATCTCTCATGGGTCAGGCACTGTGCTAGGCCCAGGGAATAAAAGAGATATAAAATCTAATAGGAAAAATAGACATTTAAACGAATGTGGGAGGGAGAATAATGCCCCTCTTCAGGATGTCTGCATCCTAATCCCTGGAAACTGTAAATATGTTAACTTGCATGGCAAAAGGGACTTTGTAGATATGATTAAGTTAAGGATATTGAGGTGGAGAGATTAGCCTAGATTATCCAGGTGGGCCCACTATAATAACAAGGGTCCTTATGAAGGAAAGAAGGAGGCCAGAAAGACAGAGGCAGAGAAGATGTGATGACACAAACAGAGGTCGGAGAGAGAGATTTGAAGATGTTACACCACTGGCTTTGAAGATGGAGGAAGGGGCCATGAGCCAATGAATGTAGGCAGCCTTGAGAAGATGGAAGAAGTAAGGAAATGAATTCTTTCCCAGAACCTCCAGAAGGAACACAGAATTGCTGACCCATTTTAGACTTCTGACATCTAGAACTGTAATAGAATAAATTTGTGCTGTTTTAAGTCACAAAGCTTGTGGTAATTTGTTACAGCAGCAATGGGAAACTCATACAATAGGAAATAATAATAAAGCATGAAGTTATGGTAGGAGTAGTACTTAAATGTTGAAGTCATATTTCAGTAGGATTTATTAAGCTAATCCAAAAATCCAACAGGGGCTGCTTGAAGAAGTGATACATAACCTAAAACTAGAAGGATAATAAGATCAACCAGAAAAGAGGAATGCTAAAGAGTATTCCAGAAGACAGAAATAAGATGTGAAGAATTAGAGGTGGGCAAGTGCAAGTTATATTTCAAAGAAATGGAAGAAGTTCTATGTGTCTGTTCTGTTTGGGGAGAAGGATGAGTGATGAGGCTGTCGAGTGTAATGATGTCAGATCAGGGAGGATCTAATCAGTTACAACAAGTTTCCAAGTTTGAACTTTATCATAAGAGCAATGGGAAGGTTCTAAAGGAGTTTAAGTAGGGGAATGTCATAATCATATTCTCATAGGTGCACTGTGGAGAGTGGATTAGAGGAGAGAGATATTGAAGGAAGAAAGGCCTATTAAGAAGAGGTGGCAACCATTCAGAAAGGAGATGATATTTTCTTGGACCTGGGTAGTAGCTGTAGGAATAAAGAGAAGTACCCAGAAAGCAATTTGACAGTAGAATCTAAGTGATTTGGTGATTAACCAGATACGAGCGGTGTCCTGGGTAGATGGTGTTAGTATTTCAAGGATAAAGAACACAAGAGGAGAATTCAGTGTGGAAGAGGGATAAGGAGATCATGAGTGCACTTCTCAAACATGTTAGGCCAAAATTATCTATGAAATATACACATGGAAATGTTCAGTAAGCAGTTAGATACATAGAACTAGGCCTAGGAAGGAAGCCTGTGCTGGATGAGTAGATTTGGAAGTCATCAGTTTACATATAGTTTCTGAAGCTTTGGGAGTAGATGAACTCACCAAGGTGTTCCTTAATAAGTCCATAACAGTGAGGCAGAGAAAAAGACTACACCTGAGCCTTGAAAGTCATCAATATTTAAAGTGGAAGTAGAGCAAAAAGAAAATAAGGAGAGGCCAGAGGAGAAAGAGGCAAACCAGGAGAGAGTCATACCATGGGAGACAAGGAAATAGAGGTTCATGAAAAACAGATTCCAACAGTATCAAATGCATCCAAGGAGTCAAGCAGAATAGCTAAAAAGTGTCCATATTTTGCAATCCATAAGCATTGATAGCCTGTGTGAGAGCAAGGTCAGTGGTATATTGCAGGAAGAAATAACATTGGATGAATTCAGGAAATTGAGACAGAAAATATAGATAACACCTTCAAGAATTGTGACTGTGAAGGGGAGATGAGGGAGTAGGATTTGCAGAGGTAATTTAGATTGAAGAAAGTTTCTTTTCTTGTTCTTTTTTTTTAATGCTGAGAAACCATACATGGTGAAATTCTGATGTGACTTATCCAGAAGTAATGGAGAAATTCAAGGTACAAGCAGATGGAGGATGGAACATGTACTGTATTTCTAAGGAATCCAGAGGGGAAGGGTTCCAGAGTGAAGATAAATGGTAGATCAGTTATGCAGATGGAAAGCCAAATCTTCCTCATTCCAACAGGAAGGTGAGAAAGGTGGGTGCCGGTTGTAGCCCGGACAGTGAGGAGTCTAAGAGTTTTCTCCCAGTGCTTTTAAGTAGTCTTTTGGATTCAAGGGAAGAGATGGATGACCTGAAGATTTGAGGAGAGTTGAGAAGATTTCAAATAGTATCTGGAGGGAATGAGAATTAAGTTGTATAATGGAAATCTAAGAGGATTCCCAGACACTATTGGGAGCCTGGGTAAGATTAGCAATCATGAATGTATATTGGCACCAATCTGCCCCTTTGTGTGACATTCTTTAGCAGTGTTCAGCAGAATTTAGCAGCCTTGATGCATGCATAGGGAAAAATGTCACTGCAGACAATTTTCTACACAAGATGACCAAGGCCAATAGGGCATCAGGTGCTAAGATATTGGCAGAAAGTAGTTGAAGATCTTCTAAAGGCCTGGCCTTCCTAATTCCTCCTTTGACAATGCTGAGTCCCTTCTTATGTTACCTTGCTGCTCTTTTAGGATTCAAGACAAAGAGTCCCAGAATGAAATGCCTTTTAAGGTTGCACTATAAATTAATAAGCTGAGTCCCATTTCATGAAAGCATGGGAAAATTGAAACATTTAGCTAATTATGATATATACGTATGTGTGTAGCTTATGCAGTAATGTAACCATTACCGTTACATAATGCATTACACAGTTTGCCATTTAGAAATAAAAGTGTAGTATGACACACAAATGTATATGCATTTATCTAAAGCATATTTTGAATGTATCCATAATTTTGCCACAGATGTCAATGTACAGCTGTGTCTTTATCGCCAATAGACGTGAGGAGAATGACGTGAAATGCTGATATTCTCATTCAGAAGCCTGCATGAATCTTTAAGTGTGTGTGCTCCTCCAGGATTTGATTTTATTTTTTAATTTCCATTTCTTGAATTTTGTTACATCTCTAGCCTCTCATTTTAATTAAAATTAAATTTAAAAATTAAATCCCTACTGCTAAGCTGCTTGGCTTTGAGCCCAAATAAGAACCACACATTCTCTTTTCTTCATCTCCTGCTCACTTTAGCAAATTAAATATAAATAGAAGGAAAAGTGCCCTACATATGAAAAGGAAGATTTAGCTCTCCAAATATGTCTTATGACCACTAATTCTTTATGCTCTCACAGAGAAGAGGTTAATAGATGAATATCTTTGCTACCTATTCTTGTCTAAAAGTCAGAAAACACACAGACTTTGGCTAACCACCATGTGACAGAGAAAAAGTGTGGAGTTGTTCCTGAGAAGCAGCTGGCTAGGCGGGGAATATGTATTTCCCAATTTTTTTGCCTCTAGAAGAAGCCATATTGGTTATTTGCACCAATGGAATATAAACAGATGATATAAGTGACACTTCCTAGGCAAAAAGATTAAGAATCACGTACGTTTTTCCTATAGTTTCCTTCCTGATCCATGAGGTGGAGAAAACTCTAAGATTCTTGACAAGATAGAGCCACAAGATAGGAGGAGTCTGGGTCTGAGTCAAAAATGATCCTATCTGGAATACCTGCTGTGGATTTTGATGTAGCAAAAATATGTCAAGCCACTGGGAATCTTTACAATGGATGCCCCGAAATCTCCTCAGCCATACATTCACTGATAATCTCTTGATTATTCCTACAGACAATTTAGTCTAATCAATTACGTGTTGGTTATAACCATTTTCCAAAGCTAAATTTATTCCTAAGTTCTGGGTGCTTCTTAATTAATACATACTTATATAAAAGTGTTTTCTTTATGGCAGACATAAATCTGCTCACTTTAAAACCATTTTGAGGCCTTTATCACAAAAATGTTAAGGTAAATGTAAATATCTCAGAAGGTAGAGAACGAGAATTTTGGCAAGAAAAATAAGAAAATTACTTTTCTGCATTCTAAAATGGACTGAAGGTATTTTTATTTGGAAAGAAGTCTAAAAGCTCGAGAATATAACCGTAATAGTTTGTCAAAACTGCTTTAAGACATATACATATCCGACAGAAAGATTGCTTTTTTCAAAGCCCTTTCAAAATGAAGTATTTGATTCTCATAGTGCCTCAGGTAAAAGGAATATCTACTTTACGAGTAAATAAACAAGAACCGTGGATAAACTTTGTCTGGTTCAGAAACAGAAGTCTAAGGCTGGAAGCGAATTCCTCATCAATTTGTAGGAAAGCTGTTTTTGAGTTTCAATAAGTAAGAATGGCCAAGTTACAAGGTCTAAGGTGGAAGCTCATCCTGAAGCTTCTATTCAAGGATGTTGAAGCTAGAGAGGAGACGTGTGCCACCTTGGTAGGCTGCAGAATTATTTCTGAGAACATTAACTTCCAGTGGCCCTTCTTTTGCCTTCACTTGCCCCTCACTCAACAAGTGTAAGTTTCCCTAAACTCTTGTATTCTTGGGTTGCTGTTCCTATTTAGATGGCATGTCTGCACGACGTGCTTCATCATGTTGAGATCCAATTCCTGTACACAGAGGAAAATCTGCAATGGAAACACAATTTTAATTTTAAAAATAGCATTCCAGTTACTAGATTTGTACATTTAAAAAGTAAAAAGGCCAATACATTACCCACTCCTAAAATCAAAAAACACTCTCATTGTGTCTTAGGGTAGGCATATGCACTAAGGCAATAATCATTTCAGACTATATAATAAACTGATATTGTTTCTAGGTTTCTTGATCCCGTAACTTGATTGTGAGTATCACCCTGTTGCATTTCTGCATTCATCAGACTGTACCCAACAGAGAAGACTTTAAAAAAAATCTATGCAATCTCATATTACAAACACGCATGCATACACACACAGACACACACACACACAAAAGACAGAAAATGAGATATTTGTTTTTTCAACAGGAAAAAAATTATCTGCACCCAAATGTAGTGAATTTGATCATTTTAGCTAATACAAAATATTTTCTACTGGCAAAAAGTATTTATGTTAACATAAATTAGAGAAAATGGTTTTACTAAAACAAAAATGGCCACATAAACAGAAGTGGTTTTGTTGATTGCCCAGACCAGAATATACTCTCCTTTTATTTGTCTGGTTTATTTGTTGCTGTTTTGGGAGAAAACTGATACAAAGAGCTGGGACAAGCTTTACTAATTTATGAATATTAGTCAGGTTATATTATAGTAATACTGTGCAACTGTTACAGACTGAATTATTGTGTCTCCCCACCCCCGCCAGCCAAATTCACGTTACAGGCCCAAACCTCAATGTGACTGTATTTGGAGATAGGGCCTTTATAGAGGTAACTAACGTTAAATGAGGTCATAAGGGTAGAGCCCTGAGCCAATAGGATTATTGTCCTTATAAGGAGAGATACATGAGAGCTGGCTCTCTCTCTCTCACCATTTGAGAATACAGCAGAGGATGGCCATCTGCATACCAGAAAGAAAGTCCTCACCATGAACCAAATCCTGCTGGAATCTTGATCTTAGGCTTCCCAGCCTCCAGAAATGTGAGAAAATAAATTTATGTTGTTTAAACCACCCAGTCTATGATATTTTATTATGGCACCCCAAGCAGACTAAGAAAGGAACAAACAATCCCCAAATCTCAGTTGATTACAATAAAAATATTTGTTCTTATTCACAAGTGTGCGATCCATTGTGACAGCTTTATTTCAGACTCCAGATCAGATCTGGGTCCTTCTGAGGGTCTGAGGTAGCAGCTGCTATCAGGATTGTGCTCTTCTTGTGGTTGGTGGCAAGGTGCAAGTAGCAAACTTGAGCTGCACAAAATTCTACTCAGATGTGCCTATCTCACACCTATGCACGTTCCATTGACCAAAGCAGGTGACGTGCTAAATTCAATATCAGTGAGGCGGGGACATTTACTCCTCCAGGGAGGAGGGGAGTGGAACCAGTGAATATTTGCTGAACGATAATATTATCTGCTGCGATAGTCAACAACTTAAATCAGATAAGAATTTTTTTCTAATAGCTCCTGGTCCCTTAAAATTCCATGAGAAACTATAGTTTAAGGAGATAGGTTTATATCTTCTCTATCGCTAATTTTATTGGATTTTGGCTTTGAAACACTGTAGTAAGTAAATGCTGATTTTTCTACAAGATAATTGGCTATAGAAGAGTATTAAAAACATGACACCTATTTATCGAATGCATTTCATATTAGAAAGAAGTGTTTTGTGGAGACCTAGACATTTTGTTAAAATTAACAAAAGATAAATTTTAAATGTGTATCTAATATCTCTGTTTACCATTAATAAATCACATTAATCTGCCAAAATTAATTGATATTCATTTTTGTACCTTATGACATATGGAGAAACTAAGATCTCACATTTAAAAAGTTTGGTAACTTTTGTATACATTTTTAATTCTCAGCTATGTGACACTTGAGAAGAAAAAAATGTTATTTCTCACTTTCTCAACCTCAAAACATACATTCACACACACAAACATACATACACACTCACACTCTCATGTGTATACACAGACCTATTACATTGTATATAGTGCCAAGAATGTAAGCTTATTCCATTCTGGCTGAATATGACTTCATCTTTTTAAAAAACTGTGAAGTCTGTCTGTTTTTGTTCATCCTATCAGTTAAGGAGAATTTATATTTATTTGTTTGTTTATTGTGGTCATAGAATCTGTTACTATTGAAGAAATAATAATCAAGCCAACTTCAAAACTGGCTGAGTTATAGGTTAGGTTCCCTCTTTCACATTTCTTAAAAGCACAGGAGGAAGGCCCATGTTCCCCTCACTAGAATGTCATTTATAGACTAACATGAAACTCACAAGAGAAGCATGGTCAATATTCAAGCACCATATAGTGGTGCAAAAATTCTGTGATGCAAAATAACTCAAGGTTAGTGAATAGTACACAATAGAGAGGACATAAATATGTGTGTCAGCATCGAGTCCCAGAAAGATGTATTTGGTTCTTAATTCACAAATAAATGTGTGCCCCTCTCATCAGTTCTGGTTCATGAAGATTCTAATCAAGCAATTTATCTGGTTCATTTCTCATATGCCCTCATCAACTGAAGTGCAAAGTCTACTCAACAGCCAGAAAAGATGAGGTCAGCTTTGAAAATAAGTGTTGGCCCATTTGCCCAAGGCCCAAAAGAAACCAGGGTGAGACAAATGAGATCAGCTTCTTTTGGACTAGACCCCATAGTGCCGCAGCAATATTTGAAAGATGAAAATTACAGTTATGCCATTCGTTTGGCACCATTTATATCCCCCCACCAGCACTCAGTGATAAAGTTAGTTGATAACTTCTTTTTTATTTATGCTGAATTATATGTTTTCATATTTGTCTTTAGCGTTAATCTCATATATTCACTCCCACTAAGATCCTAGAGTCAGCCTGAACTAGTATACAAACGTCATAATTTCGCCCTTAAGACTTAAAAGCAAATTGAGGAATGCAAGTGCTCAATATTTACTTTAGAATTTACTTTCAGTGATGAAATGGGAGAAAATTTTACCTGGATATGTAAGACAGAATATTGGGTTGTGTGTGTTAAAATGAAATGAACAGCGCATCACAAAGAGAAATCTGAAGTCAGAGGCGATGTCTTTACATGTACATTCAAATCAGATACCCGTGGACGATGCCATGGCTCTAATTTGCCAGAAAGCTTGGTTAAAGGATTAGACATGGAGGTAGTTGATATCAACTGGTGCATGCAAACGAGTAAGAGTAAATCAGTGGCCAGCTCTTCATTCATACCCAACGCTATCACATGGAAAGACTCAGCCTGAGTCAACAAGGTAGAAAAAAAAATTCCACAGTACATGTCCTTTTAAAGAGGTCTTCTGTCTGGCTGTGTTACTTCCCATTCATCCAACTGTTTATAAGCACCGAGATCGAAATCAAATTCAGTCCTTAAGTGATTAATAAAAAGTTACTCTCACAGGTGGATCAGAGAACAGTGAAAACACATTGTTAGTAAGTGACAGCCCTTTTTTGTTCTTAGCGACACAGTGGGTGCCATCGTCACCAAACCGGCCCTCGCGTGATCTGGAGTACTGCTTCATTTGCCTCTTTATATCACATTGTGATGAAAACTGTCACAACGTGCCTCTTTAGGCACTGAGCAATCTGTGATTTATCAAAGTGCCATCTTGCTGATGAACTGAAAAACAAATTCTGTCTCATCAACAACCAAAGCATTTTACATTAAAATATATTCTCTACTAGCCTCTAAAATTAATCTTCCAAGATGGTTTCCTCAAAGGAAAATAAAAATAGATAATATTTTTACAGATTTTGCTAGTTGATATTCGACCCTCAAGTTTTTGAAGACTGTCTTCTTTAAACAAAACACACTATTTTAACCCTTTCCTCCCAAGTTCTTCAGGATGAAGTTCAAACCCAACTGATTGGTGAGACATTCTGTACCCTTCTCCAGTTGTGGGCCTGGAGTCCCACAGTCCTTGGCAGTACATCAGGAGGCCATGCCCACCCAGGAACACAGGCTTAAACACCTCTTCCTGGCGAGGTCCTGGGGTCTAGGAAGCCTGGGAGGCTAGTGGGTATGAATCATCATGTGCTTTTGAGCTGATAAGTTGGGGGTGAGGGATGGAGAGCAGAGATGCAATAGTATAAGAGATGCTCGAACAAAAGCCCAAGACTCTCCAAAACAATCCTAATTCTGAAGGTCTAGAATTCATTGAGATCCAAGATAAGTGCAGGAGAGAGAAAATGAAAACATTTGAGGAGGATGGTGGAAATGGAGGCTAGAGCCATTCTTGCAACTAAAAGAGGGTAACTGTCTTTGATTTGAGAGGAAATATTTAATTATAACGGGTGCATAGAAGTAAAGCATTAGTCTGGTGGTAACTCTTATTTTATTTTTTTTTTTAATTTTTTGCTGTGGAAGATTCGCCCTGAGCTAACATCTGTTGCCAATTTTCCTCTGTTTTGCATGCGGGTTGCTACCACAGCATGGCCACTGACGAGTGGTGTAGGTCCACACCCAGGAACAGAACACAGCCCGCTGAAGCAGAGCAAGCCAAACTTAACTACTAGGCCACTTGCTGGCCCTTGGTGGTAACTTTTAAAACGTGGTTATGCATGATCTTGTTTTCAAAGTGTATCAGCAGATATTTCCAACTCAATAAGCTTCTGCATTTCAGATTTTTCCACTAAAGAACCCCCGGCAGAAGGGCGTGAATGGGTTCACCAGGGAGAATTTAACTGGAATTAAAATTATTCTGTTTTATCAGAAACATACCTTCAAAATGTCCATTCTATGCCGTAGCATATCTGCCACTTTTGTTTTAATACAAAAATATTTTTTTAATTAGATGATTAAGCTCTGTGACATGAGAGACTAGCTTATCTTTTTACCACTATATCCCCCAAATCTAGCCTAACACAAAGTATATGTCCTTAGTAAATATTTACTGCATGTATGTCTAGGCTCTAGGAAGATGCAGAATGACTATACTGTGGTTTCTCACACATATTCCCTGGAACGCTCATTGTACCCTCCGATCGTAAGAAGCAGATGACAGAACATATCTGTGCTCACAATCACTTCTTCTGGTTAGGCATAATAGAAAGCAACCTTTTATGTTTTCCAAAAACAAGATGACTGTCTGGATCTGTCCCTTCAATGGTGTCATGAATTTGGGGATCAAGTGGCAATTGCTCTGGTGATGGGCAGCAATGCTTGTTCCAAAGCAAGGCATTATCACTTGTGTTTATAAGATGGGTCTTCATATATAGCCGCCTGCCTTTGTATAAAGTTTTGCCAGTGTTTACTCTTTATACTAAGCCCTGTGTCCTCAGACCCCTAAACAGAAATACCCTGTCATGCAGACGGACTAAGGTCAGATATTAGAGCTGCCTCAGCGACACATCCTGAGGACAGAACAGCACAGCACATCAGAAGTAACATCCAGATGTCTCTCACCCCAAGGTGGAAACAGATTTTGAATTTACAGGTCAAGGCTTAAGGACAAGAATGCTTTTACTGACTATGTTTCCATTTGCAAATTTTAGCAAAGAATCTAAAAGAGAACTTTTCTTCTGGTGTAAAGGTGAAAATTGTTATCACTCACTTGGATTGAGATAGAACCTGGATTTTTTGACCTGGATGACTTCAGTATTTGATGAATGTGGTTCCTGAAGCCGATTGCCAGGTGTAGCTATGAGCTTTCTCTGTGGAGTCACCATGCACAAGTCACCAAAACAGCTTCTATAGAGGGGGACCACTAAATTGTTTCCAAGCTGATCTAGAAAGCAATTCTAGTGAACCATCTGATCTGATTTAGGAGAGAGCTCTGAGTTTGTTGGAAAACTAAATAATCTTTCACTGCATATCTCTCCTCCCTTGTCACCACTACTGACTTGCAAATACGTGATCAACAATTAACAACGACAGTGACAAAAGCTGACACTTTTCAGTGTTCACTATGTGCCAAACATGGGGCTAAGGGCTTTATATGGATATCTCGTCTCATTCTCAGAGTAAATCTATGAAGTGGATCCTGTTATCATCTTCTTCATTTGATAGAAAACTGAGATGCAGGTGGATTTTGTACCTTGCCAAATGATAGCCAGATAGTAACGGGCAATGCTGGGACTCCAACCTAAAGAGGTAGACAGCAAAAGCTGAGCTCTTAACCACTCTAGCTGAGGCCATCCTTCTATCACTGAAAATGAAGTCTCTTATATAAGTTTACAATGCTCTTCGGAAAACTAAATCATTGTTGAATTTGCTTACTGGCTTTTGCATAGGCAGTGTTAGCTAGCCTACTAAGACCATACTCCTCAATTACAATCTCTGTTTTTAACTGCAACATTTTGTTCTAGCTTTAGTAACCATATCATTTTCTTATTTTTATCACCTCAGGTTTTATTGTACTAGTAAACAGAACTGAAATTAAATATTCATTAATATCCTGAAATAAATATCACTGAATGAGGATGGAATGGTACATTGAGCCATTCATTTCATTAGAGTGGGATATTAAGAGCCATTAAAGGGTTTTCTTTAGCATGCTTTTCAAAGCAATAGCCTCATTTGGACTGGATTATTTTATTATATTTTGTTTTTAAATGATTAGTCTTCATGCCTCCTTTCATCCTCATCTGTCCCCACAGTTTCAGTTCAGATTGAGACCAAGCAGTCCTTTCTTCAATAGTGGATGCAGAAATGTCAGCCATATGGGGGTGAGCACTTGGTGTTCATGACACGTAGGCATCAAATGACAGGACATCAAGATCAGGTTTTTCTGCAAAAAGAAGCTGCATTTTTTTTCTTCCCTCCTGTTGAGGTCAATTTGATTTCCACATATAATTTCAGGTTGGTTTTTTTAACTTCATATATAAATAATTGAGGCATATTGTATTTTTTTCTTTATAAACCAAATGATAAGCCCTTTTAAGTACCACTGAGATTCAGCTTCCAGAAAGGTTGCCATCTCATTTTCCTGATTTATCAAAGCTACTCTGAGGTAATTTTATAAAGCCTGTTAAAATTAAAGTAAGCCCTGCAGCAAGACATGTAATTTTTCCCCCTACCAACAGCTATTTCTCTGGCAACAAAGAGTTTTCATGAGTGCTCATCATTTTCTTCTACATTTTTGTATGTTTTCCTTGCAAATGCAATATAAAAGCTAACTATTTCATAACACCTACATATATATATTAACTTGTATTTTCAAATAATTTTTTCTTATTGCATCCTTAAAACAAGCCCTTCCTCCTGCTCTGTGATAGTGGTTCTCAAACTGTAGCATGCATCAGAATCAACTAGAAAGCTTATTAATGCACAGATTGCTGAGTCCACCTCCCATACCCACCTCCTCTCCATAATTTCTGATTCACCATGTCTGAGATGGGCCCTGAATTTCTAACAACAAACTCCCTTTTGATGCTGATGCTGCTGGTCTGAGGAATATACTTTGAAAACCACTATGCTAGAAGAGGAGTCTACAGACTTTTTCTGTAAAGAGGCAGATAGTAAATATTTTAGGCTTTGTAGGTTGTATGGTCTCCATAGCAGACAACTGCTCAACTCTGTGATTGTAGCATGAAACCAGCCACAGACAGCAGATAACAAATGAACATGACTATGTTCCCATAAAACTTCCTTTATGGGCACTGAACTTTGAATTTGATATAACTTTTACATGACACAACATTTTCTTCTCTTGATTTTTTTTTAACCATTTAAAACATGCAAAAAAAAAAAAAAAAAAAAAAAAACACCTTCTTAGCTTGGGGACAGTGCAAAATCTGGCCATGGGCTGGATTTTATCCTCAGGCCATAGTTTGCCAATACTGGTCCAAGAAGAAAAGAATGAGTAGAACCTTCAGTATCAAAATTCATGGCAAGTGCCAAATAAGGAGCAGAACTCATGCTAAAAAGAGATCAGTAACAATATTAGTTCTCCTGGGAGGCTCATGTCTACTACAAAAGGAACAAATTGGAAGTTCCAGAGTCACAGTGATTACTCCAAAGAATAATTTTACCAATTGATAAAAAGTCATTTATCATTATTCAAGATAATAGATACCTGTAAATAATAGAGGCTGGGGGTACTTCTTAGATGGGGAAATCAGTTTTGAAATTTATAGAATCAAATGACAGAAAATAAGGATCATTCCTATTAAGGTCTAATCTCATACTCATCGTGTGCTGACCTAATATCAGTTTGATGGTAGTTAAACATACATCTATACATACACACTGGGTTCAAGAATTTCAAAATCTGTCAATTTTTAATAATCAGTAAAAACATTTTTAAAACACTCAAGTCAAAATATTTTTGAATGACCATGTTATCATGATAGCCACTCCACGTGTATGTCAAGTTGTTATTCCTCTAAAATCTCGCTGGAGTTAGTGACCACAGTAGTAGAATAGTCTACCAGTTTATAAATTATGCTTCCTAAATCACGCTTCTATGTCTAAGAATCATTTTTGTTAGTAAAAATGCCATATTACTTGCCAAACATATTTTTGGTCCCTTATAAATGGTAGTTATCATTTTTACTATGTCAAAAGTAGTCTGTAAGGCTGGTTTCTCATTGAAATAATCAAATATTTTTTGGAATTTCAAACACATCTTCATTTAATCATGTGGATGTTGAAAGAGGCGATCTCCAAGGTCCCTTTGAGCTCTAAAATAAATTAGTTGTGAGGATCATTTTGTAGTGACTATAAGCCTTAATCAAAGGAAAACGTCTTATTAGCATGGTGCTCAAATTTCAGTGTGCATAAGAATCACCTGGGGTTCTTATTAAAAATGCGGGAGAGCCTAAACCCCAGAGATTCTAATTCAAGAAGTCTAGGGCCCCAAATATGGCATTTAAAACAATACCCTAGGTAATTCTCATATAGGCGGTCCATAAATCACACTTTGAGAAACACTGACTTACTACAACCAAATATATAATTGAGCTTGACAGTAGAATTAAATAAAAGGAAAATTAACGAATTTGCTTTTGGCCATGCAGAGCGGCAGTCTGATATAGCTACTACAGAATAAACAATCTCAATTCTAGGATTCAACAGGCACGATGTTCTGGATCACTTCTGTTCAGCATGAGGAATTATGATTGGTGGAAATTTTTTATCAAAACCCCTCTGTAAGCCAATTTCATGGTCTGACAGAATTAAGCACTCATAAGAGTGAGTATTTTTTAAAAGGAGAGTCTAGGTGGGTGTAGTGAACACAGAAGGAGTGAAAGTGGCATCAAGCCCTTGTCACCCTGTGTCACCCTGCTCTTCATGCTGATCCTAGAGCAGGATCTCCTCCATCAGGGTGTTTTTCCTCGGGTTGAGTTGGTTGGCGATGCATGACTATGTTCATTACCTTTCCTTAGACGTGATTTGATTATCGCTGGAGTCTACGGTCAGATACCTGTTCCTCAAGAGAGATGAAAGGTACCAGAACATCCTATAAACTTGAACAAGGAAGAAGTACATGGCCACAGTCGCAATCTTTGACTAGGACTCGATTCTATTATATCGCCCTCACTCCTTGCTTCTATCTCAAGCCAAACCAGCGAGCTCCTCGTAGCTCCTCATAGCCTGCCTTAGACGTGAAGATATATCTCTCTTTAACTTATTTCCTCCTAAGACCCACTCTAAGAAGTCAGATTCCTATTATTATTGGCCCAGCAGCTTTTTCAAATTTGGAGGAAGGGGTTAGAGTTTAATTCATATTTTATTACACTTATATTTAGCTTAGAAATTAAAGCATTTTGAGGACCAGGTATTTTGAGGACCAGGTATTGTTGACTAATTCAAAGGTATCCTTGATTATTATGTGTTCCCAATTAAAAGCATATCTATTATCTAAACCTAAAGAAATTCAGTATGCCATTTTTTTTCCCAAGGAAGGTTATTATAAGCAATAATCATAGGAAATTCTCTGTACACAGCTTGTCACCTAGTATCCTATACTCATTTTTCCAGAGACAGTCGTCCCAAAGAGAACTTTAAGAAAACTCTACCCATATTTAACAGGACACATAAACTGCCTGGTTTACCTAAATTGTGTGTTCGTTAAGTTGGAAAGTGATTCACAGGGGCCAACACAGATACATTGCATAGCAACACATGCTTAGATTCTTAAGGAAAAACAGAATATGACCTACATCTTCAACTACATTAGTAATATGTTCTGGAATTTGAGCTATCAGGCCTATGATTGTCAACGATATTAAATGGTGCAAATCACAATAATCCCCTTCTGCTTACAAATATCTGTTAAAAAGTTACTTAAACTTTCAGCATATCTTTCAAGTGAGAGACTTCCTGAGTGGTGAAGCAATTCAGTTATAATCAGAACATGATATGAATACTTTTAAGATGTAATGAAAAGATTTTCTTATGCTTTTAATGACAATATTGCTTTTGTGATATGCCAAATTGCCATTAAAGGATATTTTAAATCACTTCAATAAATCTTAAAGTGATTTTCAGATATCACTTAATGTTTCCAGTTGACATAACAAATGAACCATTTCAGATTTCATTGAAAGCTCTTTAGTACATGTCAGCAGACTATTTTGGAACAGTTTCAAATGTGACAAATTGCAGTAAATCCTCTCAAGGCAGCTCAACACCACTGCAGTCATTGCAAGGTAGAGGCAGGGCTGTGTAAATCATGGAAGATCGCATATCAGCTTTGTCACAGGGCAGAAATAGCAAATAAAAAGCTGTCAGGGTGAGATGTTTCCTTTCCTACTACTTCACTTTATGTAACATTTATTTTAATGTTGACACATTATACAGATCTGTAATAAAGGAAGGGAAATACCCACTACGTTCATTTATCAGACATTTGGCCTGGTTCCCAAGCTATCATGGTTATAATGAAAGAGTTGACCTTGGAAAAAGTGTTCCATCTAGCTCCATACACAGAACATCTGCTCCTAGAAGGAACAAAAAAATTCTTAACACCTCTTGATGAATGATCATATGAGAAAATCTCACAAAACCTGTGCTAAGATATTACATGGAATAAATTCTTTTGGTTTTTTTTTTTAAATCACTTGGTATAACTAGCCAAGTATTTTTTATCATTGAACATGTTACTGTTTAAACCTTAATCTGTTTTCACACAAAGATTTCCTTCCTCTGAAGATGGGTCAATTGTTCATTCAAAATTCACTACCAAATTATTGGGCAAAGTATTTTTCCATCACATATAATGTTTGTGTGAATGCCTGGTATACTAAACTTTTAATATTAAAGATATTTGAAGAGATCCATGTTGTGATGATCTCCTGCGATTGTTAATTACACCATTATAAAACATTCACTCTGCTAAAAATTACTGTGATTAACATCCACATTACCATAAATGATTTGCATCAATGATTTTCATTTAAAAGGGCTCTCTTTCAATGCCTGATCTTTACTTGGAAAATATAATAGAAGATGATAACTAGTTCAACGTTTATTCATTACAATATGGTTAACATGATTAAATAATTGTAGTAAATGGAGGCAGTGCAGGAGTGTGGAAGTAACATTGTAATAAGAGTCAAAATTGCTGAATTCCAACCACTGACTACCTTTGTGACCTTGGGTAAATCATTTTCTTTTTCTATGTGGCAAATCTTTTTATTATAAAATGGGGCAAATACTTTATAAAGTTGACGTAAATATCAAATGAGATGGTTGATCTGGCAGAGTCCCAGAGGCAAACAAATGGCATGATCCAATTAGGATTTGATGGAAATTTAATAAAGAGACTGTTAGCAAAAGCGAGAGTAGTAGAGACCAAGGGGTAGTGAAGTGTTAGCACCTGAAGCTGTGACGGGAGGGAGTGGGTATTGGAACCCAGAGACAAAGAGAGCTCTGTGGAGACAGCAAATTCCCAGGAGCTCTGACTTTCCTTGGAAGGATGCAGCCAGTCCCTGGAGAGCAATTTCCTCCTCTGCTCTTGCCACTGTTCTCCATTGGTTGAACTTAACAGGAAGCCAGAGGCCAGGAAGCCCAACAACGTGGCCCCTCTGAGTCAACCTCCCTGGACATAGAGCTGGAGGCAGAAAGGGAAGAGCGAAGTTAGAGAAGCAAATGGAAGATATCTAGGACAGATGGGGTATGCAAAAATACTTTGAAATTATAAACCACCAGAGAAATAGAATTCAATAACAAGAGTCAGAAATTCTGAATTCTCTCCTTTCCTCTGCTACTATGTAACCTCAGATAAATGTTGCAGTTCCTTTTTATATCAAGTGGTCTATAGAAGGTATAAGGATCTTTGGTGAAGCTTAAAATGTGCAATTAACATTATTAGAAAATGTTAAAATGCAATGGTCAGTTTAGAGACTACTAGGTGCAGAAAAGTCTCTGCTAATTTAGGCAAAATTTCTGAGCATCGATTTGATAGCAAAAGGAGTAAATACGTTTTGAAGTTGTTGATGACAACCACATACCCATCAGAGCTTTAGTAAGATCACCAAGTTCAAGGAGTTATGAAGAAAACATACTTCTATGAATAAAACTCTCAAATTCATTATAACACCTGGACTGGAGAAACTGTCATTCACTGCCCATTGACTCACCTATCCTGTCCCTTATGCCAGTCGTTCTACTGATCCTGAGACTGAGTCCCTAAGGATGAAAGTATCATAGTTCTCTGGAGGTGGCACCACGACACCTGCTGTGCTGCTCTTCTAGGGCTTCTTTTGTTTTTTGCTGAGAAAGATTCACCCTGAGCTAACATCTGTTGCCAATCTTCCTCCTTTTTTTTTTTTGCTTGAAGAAGATTTACCCTGAGCTGACATCTGTGTCAATCTTCCTCTATTTTGCATGTGGGTTGCCGCCACAGCATGGCCGCTGACGAGTAGTGTAGGTCCACGTCCAGGAACCAAAACTGGGCCGTCAAAATGGAGCACACTGAACTTAACCACTAAGCCATGGGGCCAGCCAAGGACTTCTTGAGCTTTGCCTCTATGGAACTTAAATTGTAATGCGCCTGCATTCAAATAGCACCTGTCCAAAGCCTGCACTTGTTTGGTAGAACTGCAGGTAGACTCCACAAGCCCAAGGAAAAGGCTGGAGCATTGAATCACTCAGTTTCATCAGCAACCCACTTTAATTTCCTAAGGGAGCTCCCACTAAGATGATCACTATAAGGATGGATGTGTATGTGTAGCAATCAAACCATGTGTTTTACAGGCATTACCAAGGGAAATTATTATTTTTCCCTGGGAGAAAGAAGACATGAGAGGAGCAGCTATTAATGATAAACTCTCACAATACCCATGGCCCACCTTCAACCATCAAACATGTATTCCAAGCTAAATAATTGCACTTTCCCAGAAACCTTATTAACTAAACTAAATTTATATATACTAATTTATATATACATAAATTTTACATATATATGCACACACACATACATACACTCTATATATATACACTAAATTTATATATACTAATTTATATATATATATAAACTTTTACATTTATATACATGCACACACATACACTATATATATACTAAATTTATATTTACTAATTTATATATATATAAATTTTTACATATATATACACACACACATACATACACTATATATATACTAAATTTATATATGAATATGTACATATAATAAATATATAAAAAAGTATATATACATATAAACATATTGGTCAGAGTAGGAGATTTGGACTCTAAATTATATAACAACCAAACATAAGTGGCTAAGGGCAATGGTAGAACATATTGAATTTTGTCCTATATGTGGAACCATAATTTAATATAGCAGAAAAACAGTAAACTAAATTTGTGGCTCATTATTTCCAATTCTAGTGAGGTTATCTATAAGAGAGAAACCATCATTCTAAAGTAAGTCAAAGTAGGATAACTGCTGTAACAAATGACCCCAAAATTTTACTGGATTAATGCAACAATAAAGATTTCTTTCTTACTCACGTTATAGTCCAGGGCAAGTTTCAGAGGTGCTCTGTTCCATGCAGTCATTCAGGGACCTAGGTTCCGCCATGCCTCAGGGTCTCATAGACTTCTGAAGGAAGAAGAGAAAGAGAGAGAGGGAGAGAAGGAAGAAGGGAGAGAGAGAGAGAAAGGAAGGGAGAGAAAGGGAGGTAGAGGGAGATGAATGGAGTACTCAGAAAACTTAAGCTCCGGCTCTGAATTATATACAATTCTTGCTTATATGTCTTTGACACTCAGTCAAATGGCCCCATCTAACCACAGGGGATGTTGAGAAATGTAGTCCAGCTACATCCACAGAGAGAAAAGGACATGCGGACGGTTAAACATGTAGCACTATCTCTGTCACAATGGCTTTCAGAACTTTACTTTTTGTGCACATCTAGGTAACAGAATCAGAAAAGTACTAAAGAATGACAGGCACAACCTTTGAAAAATATCTGAGGGCCTTCTAGATTCAAAAGCTCAGTAGTCCAAACAACAGCAACATTTGGGTAACAACTTACAACACGATCTACAGGATCTTAGTGGAAGTATGAGTGTGTGCTATGCAGGCATACATTGAGCATTTAGCAACACAGGCCAAAATGAGGTGAAGTGTTGTCTATCAAGATAAAATACTCCATTTAGTAACATGCTGGGAAACAGCAAAAGAGGCAATTTTTTTTTTTTCAAATATACTATTACACAGTGACTCAACTTCTATTAAGGGGCTCTTTTTTAGCTTCTAATAGTAACTGCATTCTAGAAATGTTAGAATGTTCTTCAGGATTACAAACTGCTCATTGACTTGGTTTCACGACTGTAATAAAATTTTTTTTCACGAAATAATCAACTCTCTTCGTCAAGAACAGCAGGAGACATGCATACAATTATACCAGATACTCCCACCATTTCTTTAACAAATAAAAATTGTAAGATAATGAAGGGTATTAGGACCCTACAAATTTATCCTTTTCATCCTTTTTACATGAATTAGTATGAATTCTCAAATACGCATCTAAGTTTAGAATAGTTCATCAAAACCTCGCAGTCTGCCAGGATAGTCTGGGAAAAATAGAAGACCATCGAATTTGGTGCCTGTCCTGCCTCTCATATTTACTGGCTATATGTCAAGCGTATAACTTAGTAAAGATAATAAATTAATGAAGTTAAGTATTATTATTGTTACTGTTTTATGCTACTACTTAATGCCTAGTGTAGTTATAATTACCAAATATGATCTTGAATACATAATAACTCTAAGCAACTTCAGCCTGGAATGGTAACATTAGATTAAATATGAAATGGCCTCATTTGTTCCTTTTTTCAACACATATTTATCAATGCTTATTAAAATTTAGAACTGTTTATATAGTTCTATATGAAAATTCTAGTTCTATATTAAAATGTATACCATAAACTCAATTGTTCCTCACGGTGCTCAGCTGGTAAAAGGCAAGCCAAGGAATATACCTTTAAAGCTTGGGATCTTAGTCTTTCCCTCCCACACAAATGCAGACACCATCTTCCCTTAACACAGCGAACACACTGTAATTTTTAAAAATGAAGGCATTTATTAAAGGTAAAAGATATGGAAAACTGTCACATAAAACAACTACAAAGAAATATTTTGAGATATTTATGAATTTTGGTGCAGCCATCCTAAAAATAAGAACAGCCTCTGCTTCAAGATATGTTTGAGCTTTATGTACAAATAGTACTAAAGAATGATGATGAGGATGAGGATGATGATGATGATGATGGTGATGATTTTATCTGACAGTCATTGAGAACTTCTCTGTGCCAGGCACGTAAATGAGTTCACATCACGTAATTGCACTTAATTAACTCTCACCACATCTCAATGGGAGACCCCATTTGGGAGATAATAAAGCCAAGGCTTAAAGAGGATAATTTCATTGCTCTTTCTTATTTCTTTTTATAGTTTTCAGATAAAATAGTCACATTTTGGGAAGTTTTTAGGTATACATTTTCTCCAGAAGGAAAAAAAAATTGTATTTGATTCAATAGGTGTTATTCATCTGTGTTGAAAAATCAGAGCCTGTGATAGTAGAAGGATCTTGGGCTTTAGCATTAGAGAGATGGAAATAATAGCCCAGCTCCGCCCCTTACCAGCTGTTTTGATTTCTGCAAATGAATAAACATCTCTGAGCCTGTTTTCTCAACTGCAAAATAAGATAATAAGATCTACTTCATAAATTCTTTTTGGGGGCAGTCAAGATTTTATATACAAAGAGCAATACTCAAGAAATGGAAGATGACATTATTTAAACCAGAGTTGAGGCCAGATATAATGGAGATAAAGAATTTCTTAGTTCGCTGTCCTTCATATGTTTTCCAATCTTGTGAGATAGACTGATGCACCAGGAATCCAGCTATAATACACACTGACAGAGAAACACTTTTAACAGAAACACAGTGCACTGTGAGAGCACAGAAAGGGAAAGATTAGTTCTGACTTGCTTAAAATTTTTGTTTAATACTTTTATTGTAGTAAATCAACTAAACCAGTTGAAAAATAATCCTGGTCCTTGGTCATAACATTTTATGAAGAAAGTCATCTACAGATTTCAATATGCATCCATGGTTATTCTATAGAGACTGAAAAATAATAATTTCATAACCTCAAAGATATTATGGCTAAGAGAGAATTATATATTCGTTTGTCCAGTCTCTTGTATGTTCAAACAGGAAATATGAAGACAAGATAAAAAAAGGTTTTTGCAAAACTTTGCCAAGCAAGTCGTTGGTAGCTCTATAAATTCTCAAGCCCAGATTTGATAACATCTAGTCAATTATGGTTTTCAAAAGAGAGCGAGAGAATGGCAAGTTCAGGCACAAATGTCACATCTGGTTTAAAACAACATAGGCCAAGGAAGGTGACACAGAAAGCTGGGGGCTTACATATAAATTATTGCTACAATGGAAATAAAATTCCATGTATCAAAACTGAAGTGCACCTATTGTAACAGGAGAATCCATAATTCCTCTTCAATAGCAATTTGCCTTACGTACTTGACTCTGCATTCCATAAACTGTGGAAACATTTTTCTGCGATTCCATTAGCAATAAATTACATTTTGAGCAAGTGAAATCATGTAATTGGACTTTTGAGATTGTTTGTTGAAAAAGCTGATGCTTTATACTTAAGGACCAAACAATAAACAAGAAGAAAATATCACCTTCCTCTCCACTGTCAATGGAGATCTAGTTTATCCCTGAGTGAGCCAGAGCAAGAATAAATCCCTTATCAAGTGACAGATCTTAAAAGCAATCCCGGTTGGGCATTTCACAAATTGCAATTATACAACTCCAATACGGATACACTGTTTATTTTCTTCCAAAATTACTCCACAGTTCCATTCTCTTTTTTACATTTATGTTAAACTCATCATATAGGCAAGGATCATAAGGATTGATTTTTGGTCATTTGTTTTCATGGAAGTTATCTGTGGGGGCAAATACATATAGTTAACCTATTGACTCTTCTTTGAAAATCTTAGTTAAATGGAGGCACTGTAAATGGTTTCCTAAAATTGCAAATATTTTTTAACACTTAGGATATTTGCTTTACCAAAGTGAAATCACTCTTTATTTCACATATTATTATTATTAGATTTGGTAGTCTTTCTCCTTCCAATTTACCCAATTAGTGATCATATTTGGAGTTAATTAATTTCCGTTAATTGAGTTTACATCACCCTATCTGCATGTATACAAAGGAGTTCACATGATGATTTTAAAGTGTTTGTATTTCATTCCATAAGAATCTATAACTTTATTTTATTAGCTTGTATAAGTAAATAATCAAGAGGAAAATGTTTTATAAAATGCTACCATCTTATAGTTAAAGTAGTTAGACTGCTTTAATCTAAAAATTACCATGACTAAAAATAGATGTTAATTAGAGACTTAAAAATCAAGGTAGAACTAAAACACTTGAGATCCTAGTGCTTGCCATTTGTTTCTCCTTGATATGAACGTAAGTTCCTTGCCACAGTGAACTACTCTTTATTCAACATTTGATGAGGTTGTGGAAGCTTCAAATTCATCTTCAGATATCACAGCACCACCTTAGGAGGTAAATAGAGATGTTTCATTAACAAAAGAAATAACTTGGTCTCTCAACTACTATGTATGTGTTTGTGTGTGTGTGGGTGTGTGCCCATGTGCACATAATAACGCACATAATGGCCATATATAAGACAATTTCATGTTAAAACAGCAAATTTCAGGGACTGGCCCTGTGGCGTAGTGGTTAAGTTCGCATGCTCCGCTTTGGCAGCCCAGGTTCGCTGTTTCAGATCCTGGGCATGGACCTACACACTGCTCATTAAGCCACGCTATGGAGGCTTCCCATATACAAAAAAAAGTAGAGGAAGGTGGGCACAGATGTTAGCTCAGGGCTAATCTTCCTCAGCAAAAAGAGTAAGATTGGCAACAGATGTTAGCTTAAGGCCAATCTGCCTCACAAAAAATAAATAAAAAATAAATGATTTTCTCCTTTCTATTTAAAAATCTGTCATAAACTAATGAACTTATTCTAAAATATCTATTCAACTACTGGAGAATAAGAGGAAAGGTAGGAAAATTTTTTTCAATATGAATGTTTCTAGTTATGACCGGGTATAGCTAATATTCTATATTAAACTATTAAAAAGTATTTAATAAAATACTTTCTTATAACTTGTCGTTAATAGCAAGTTTCTAACATATGACGTATATTTATGGTATTTTGACCCAATAATTCTGCATAAAGTAAGTTCAAGTTGGATTAACAACAGCATTTCCTTGGTCTTTAGATTCAAACTGAATTGTTTCCCTCTTTAGTGTCCTGTATTATGCTTAGCATCCTTCTGGGCACGTAGCAGAGGAATAAAGCATTGGAAACCTTTTCCTTTCTCTCTAGCACTGTCTCTTGCAATAAGAATTAGTCACCAGCGATGTGAAGATCTCTTGGTGGCAGCCATAGTAAGGAAGATGATCCAGCCATCGTGAATGTCTTTAGACACTGTGTACACGCACATTGGTTTTTACTGTTTTGCTCAAACAATTCAATCCAGAACTAAGAAAGTCATATGTTTCTCTCAACCCAAGGATTATATAGGAAGCAATAAATCAAGAAATATTTAATCTGTTTTTCTACTGTGTGCAAAGCATTGTACTAGGTGTTGAACGGACATTGTGAAAAAGTGTAAAAATCTTCTCCGTCAAAAGTCTAAAAACAAAGTGAAGAGACATGAGTCCCTTTCTCAGCTCTGCTGAGGATTTGGGCAAAACTCTACATTTCTTTAAGATTAGGTAAAATTATAATTCCAGACATGATTCCCTCTACTCTCAAGGAATTTACAATCTAATTAACACAGACATGTGATCTCAAATTAATATAATTCAAGGTAAAGCATAACAAGGCTTGTATGAGTGTCATCACTATGTCATTTCATAGGAAGAGCCTAAAATAGTTGGTTGTGCTGTGGACACATTCCTCATCTCTCTCTTCCAAGATAACATTCTGTAATGTATCTACAGATTTTCACTTAATATTCTAAAATTATTTATTGAACACCAGCAGTGTACCAGGCAGTGTCCTAAGGGCCAGGGATAAAAGGTACACACACACACACACACACATACTATCCCTGTATACAAAAATCCCTGATCTCACAGAGTATGCAGTCTGTTGAGAAGGATCAAACAATAAAGCAAAAAGTCCATATAGCAAGTCAGTCGACAAAAATTGCTGTGGAGAAAAACAAAGTATCCAGAGGGAGACAGGGAGCTTGTGGGGAGAGGAGAGGTAGGGTTGCTGTCGGACCTTGTGAGCCATTTCCAATACCTAATCTTTTACTTTCAATAATGGGGAAATCACTGGATTTATGTGGAAAGGATTTATGGTACAATTTAAAGCTATCATTTTGCCTAGGTCAGCATCAGAGAGACCTGTTTGGAGAATGTTGCAATATTCCAGGTGAGCAAAGATGGAAAACTTGGACCAAGATTGTAATAGTGGAGATATGAGAGGTAATGGGAACATGTTTTGAAGGTAAGGTCAATAAAATTGCTAATAGATTAACTGACTGGAATGGAGAGAGGAAGGAGTCAAAAATAACTCTATATGGACTATTGGAAGTTACAGTTGGCATTAAGACTGTAGAGGTAGTGGGATTTGAGTATTAAGATCAGAAGTGGGGAGCCAGCTCTGATAGCCTAGTGGTTAAAGTTCGGCACACTCCACTTCAGCAGCCCGGGTTCAGTTTCCGGGCACAGAACTACACCACTCGTCTGTCAGTAGCCATCCTATGGTGGCAGCTCACATAGAAGAACCAGAACTTACAACTATACACAACTATGTACTGGGGCTTTGAGGGGGAAAAGGAAGAAAAAAGGAGGAAGATTGGCACAGATGTTAGCTTAGAGTGAATTTTCCCCTAAAAAAAAAAAAGAAGTAGGGCTTTGGAAATATTGTTTAAGAGTTCTACTGGAACACAAAAATCTCCTTCTTGCCCGAGCTATACCTAATCTCATCCAGTTCCCTTTTCAGCACTGTGGTGGGTTGGATGAATTGGCACTGTGCCAATGCCCTCTGGCAGGATCGAGACCCTTCTTCATTCTGCATGTATATGGGCAGCTCAGCCCATGTGCCCTAAAGCCCGGCACTGTATTTCTACTAAAAATAAACAACTGGAAAGTCTGTGTGTTATATATTACAGACTCAGTGGCCATATATGCCCACCATTGTCCAGTAACGTAACGATGATTCCCAGATACCTAGTGTGTCCAACAGGGATTTTGACACAATACTACATCTCAAATTCTTACGTATCGATGTTTTCAAGATGAGTGTTCTTATAATAACTCTCTTGACTTAAAAAGTTTCCCCCTCACGCAGACTACTCTTTTTTTGTTTGTTTATGAAATCTTTCATGAAGCTCCCTTTGTTTTCCTTTCAGTACACTCTATTTCTTAGTTCCTTAGAATGCACTGATCATCCTATATTAAATGAATGCTAAATCATTGTTATTCGTTTGAAGATCATGTTGATTTATATTTAGAGAGCTCCACATTATGCAAAACGAATGTCCCTGGGGAGCAGATTGTTAGTGAAAGAAATTTAAGGAAACTTGCCGAGTCTGGAACATCATCAGAATAACCTAGCCAGGAGTCTTTAATTCTTCAGGTTCCATCCCCACCTAATCTTCCAGCCAATCCCCAGCCATATCTCTGTGAAATTCTCTTTTGGTAATTCTAGGATGGGCCCTGAAATCTGTACTTTACAAACACTTTCCCAATGTTCTGATCAGCCAAATACAGGAACCACTAGACAAAGAAACTCCTTAGTACCCCTAAAAACAACCGAGGTTACATGATGTGAAATGGACCAGGAATCAAATTAATTAGTAAAATATCTTCTCTTGAAATCCCTACTCTTAGAGTAGCTTAAAATAAAACAACTAGAGTCTTTTGTTTCACGTGTCAGACTTCATTTGATATGAAAAATGAATACAACTCAATTTATATTGTATATGCAATCTAGTCTCACCATCAATGAATTCTCATTCTTTTGTATGGTCCTTTTTAATCATATATCACTTTTTGGTGAAAAAAGGTGATTATTTAGCCTTATGTATTTGCACACAAATGTGAATGTTCTGTAGTGCATTCATTCCCTGAAGTGTGGGAAGAAGAGGATTTGGAATCTGCAACATTGCCTACAGTTCATTTAATTATGATTGCATATTTGGTTAGGGACAAAGTAAATTCAATGAAGCATTAAAATCAAACATCCCTTTAATTAAACTGGAAAAGAGACTTACTTCATCTTAGATACTGTTTATTTTTATTAATAGAATGAGAATACTATGTCTCCAAAGAAGGTATCACAATTTCCGTAAAATAAAAGATACTTCTCTATCCAGCTGCATTGTCTGTAAGCTTGAGTTTGACCCATGTCTCATCCCATTTAATCTATTCTGAACAAAGTCTTTCAGAGCATGAAATGCTACACAAATTATTATTGTTACTGATATTTTATGTGGCACTTTACACACTTGCAGATGGTACAAATGGACTATACCCAAATCATGAGGGATTTAGGAAAATTCACAACCTTCAAAATGATTGGTGCTTACATAAGCTCAGTAGACTAAACAAGTCCTTCCTAAATGAGAGAAGTATTGCAGCTGCCTTTCAAATTAATTAAAGCAAAACTCACAAAGCCTTTATCTCACTGATAACTTTGCCATGTTTTAAAAATTTTTGATAAGTCATTGTAAGAAATACATTTTACTACATGAACCACTGTATACATACATCCCCAATCCTACCTAACTCTCAGTTAAATCATTCATTTGTCCTAGTCAATATTTGAATTGGCTATTTGTATGTGATATTTACATTAGGAAGAATGATTTTACAAAGAAACTTTTGGGGAAGATACCGGTACTTCAGTTAATTTCAAATAAGACTACATGGTTCTCCATACCTAAGCAAATCTAAGTGACTATTAGCAAATGTACCTCTCTGTAAAATGGCAATTTCCCCCAGAGTCTATTACAAATGGAATATATTGTATACCTACCATGATGGGGAGTTTTCACAGCAGCAATGACCCACTTCTACAATCTGATCCACAGGGTTTTATTGTTTGAACTCATTGGTTTATAAACAGTATTTCTGACATATTTGTTTGCTGATTCACTGGTACACTTTTGTGTGGGCCATAAAAAGGCAATTGTTTCTAGTTATAAGTTATCTATGGCTCCTGAACATGCTTTCTTCAAAAAGATATTTTGTTCTTCCAAAAAAACTAAAATCTGAAAGAAAACAGATGAATTGAAATAAGATTTAAACTGTATCCAAATGTTAATCGCACAGGCAAATGCAATGGAAAAGAAGAAGGCATAAAAAAGACCTGGGTATGTGGGGTTTACCCTAAGTATCAGTTTTTACTCCTTCAGTTTATTTTATTCCTTACCTCAAACTTTTCTATTTCCCTTCTCCCTTCCCATTCTTCTTCAGATTTCTCTTTCACCCTAGAAAACTACTGGATTTTTAAATAAAAGGTTTATCTTGCATTTAAAAATCCAAGTGACAAAATTCAAATTTGCAAAGATAAATGAAGATAGAATGAAGTATTCATCAAAGGTCTATTAAAAACAGCTATTTTTAAATGGAGATTTGACTAAATGCAGTTTTGGAGCCTACTCCTGATGTGTAAAGTGGAGTATAAATCTTTCATCATAAAACCGGCACCTGCTGAGGCCAGGTTGGTAAAATGACTAACCATAAATATCTCAGCAACCCCAAAATACACTCAACCAAACATTTACTTTCACTTGCTTTCAATATAAGACACACGTAGTCACAGTGTAGGGCAGTCAGTAGGAATGACACGTGAAAGCAAATAATACTATGTCCGTACATATATAGATTCAGTCTTTAAAAAAGGTTTCCCTCCCTTTAGGGTAAGTCTGAACAGGAGAACAATATATAGATGAATGGGAGTCCGTAAGGATTGTGTATGCAGCATTTCTACTTTAGCTCCTAGATATTGATTTTTCTAGAATTTACTAGAATACTTTGTCCTCACAAAAAATACATGACCCCTGTTTTGTTTGAATTGTAAACCATTAAATTAGCAACACACTGAAACAGAAAGATGGAACTCTTAAAGAATGGAAATGATTCTGTTCACATGATTTCTTGGAATTGCAATGAAAATTATCTGGAGAATCTCTTTAATTTTTATTGAAAATGTTGATGTTTCATTGTAAACAGATGAGAAGTAAATGCTCAGTTTTTTTTATAGTAATCATTTCCTGTCAGCCTTCATCATTAAACCAGTTTTCCTACATTTATAGTAAATATTCCAAGATCTGGACATACTCCCACCAAAGAATATATTATTTTGAAATTATCTGTATCATTCATGCATTTCCCCAGCCAGCCTGAAAAGATCTTCAGTGCAGGACGGCTTTTACAACAATGTATTCCTAGCACTTACCACAGGATACACAAAGAGTTTAATAATAATGATTAAAATGATAGCAATATATAATACGAAGAGCCTGCTATATGCCAGACACTCTTTTAAGTGCTTAATGTATTTTAAATCACAGTAATCCTCAGATGCTATTATTATACCAATTTTACAAATGAATAAACTGGAAGCAAAGAGAAATTATGTAACTCGCCTGGAGTTAAGCAACTGGTAAGTGACAAAGCTGATATTCCAAACTAGGAAGTCTACACTCCTAAACACTATGCTCTAGTGCTTTTAGTATAAGTAAATCCATACTAAATATTTACTGACTGGACAAATAAATGCAGTGTTGATATAAATGTAGAATGTAGTCAAACAGTAGATTTTAGTTACATAAGAGAAGGAAAAAAAACACCTGGCTAATAACTAACGTAGAAAGCACTTGGGCTTTCTATGGTTCTATTGGAGGAGTGAGGGTGGAGGATGATAACCAAGGAATTGATTAAATATGTAAATAAGAGAAGAAGGGAAATCAATTAATTAAGTTGCAAGAACTGAATATTTAAGTCATGGTTAAATAAAGCCTGTGTCAGGACTATTTGTAGGAGCAATAGCCTCACTAAATGTGGTTGATGTGGACATGTGTTAACGCATTAAATAAAGCTGCTGTAGAAATTTCCCAAGTAGAGTCATTCATTGCCTACTTGCTAAAAATTCATTTAGTGTGACTTCCTTAATACCATTTGGAATTAGAGAAATAACGTTGCATTTAAATTTTGTTTTTAAACTTAAGATTCATAATTTTTAAATTATGTACAGACCACAATGAAAAATACTTCTCTCCTTGAGGTGTGAACCTTGCTAACTTCTCTGTTCTCATATGTGCAATGTGACCCACAGGAACATAGCTGCTGCTACAATTTAATTAGTCTTTCCTTTCCATGAAGCCTGAACTCCTTTTTATCTAATTGTACTGAGTTCTTGAAATCATTTGGTAGGCATCGATCTCACTGCATGCATTATATACATTAACAGTCAACTCATATAATCAAAAAACTGATGTATGTTTTAAAAAGCAGCTGAATGTATAGACTTATACTCGGAAAACCAAGATCTCTTCATGCTAACTAGATTCCTGAACATGTTAGCATTTCCAAATAATCGTACCACTTTACATCAAAATAAGTAAGACAATGGACCATGATGCTATTGCATAAGCATACATAATTGAATGTATGTTTTAAAGAATGTGTATTAGAATATAGGTATTTGACATGTAATTCTGAATTAGGACTCCTAAGTCATCTATTTACTAATGATTGTTGGGTGCATGTTTCTTTATGTGTTTGTATATGCGTGTTTATGTCTCTGTGCATGGATGTATGGGTTGGGAGGTAAAAAGGAGGCTAATGAGCTGAAATATTTTGAATTATTGCATATTCAAAAAGACCTATTAACAATGGTCTTCTTTTGTGAGTTTCATAAAAAATTGGAATAGCCAAAGCATCATGGTCAAGTACATGCGTTAAGCTGATGATCCAACATCTATTTTGTCCACGAAGTAAGAGCACCTAGAGTTAAAGAAACACATACAAAATATTTGTCACGCCCATGTATTTCAATAACGCACTATACTGATGAGTTAATGTATTTATTTCAGATCTGGAATAAAATTGGCAGCCAATTTGGACGGTGCCAAGGTGAATGGAGAGTTTGGGTACTTTGTTGACCAGATATTCTGGCAGGACCAAATTCTGACAAAGTTAGGAGACAGATGAAATTTAACCGGGGTGCTTGCTCTTGTTAAATTCCTGCCCCAAAGGCATTTCTTCTAGTTGTCCTCATTGGTCTATTTTCTCTGAGCTTATTTTCTTTACTCTCTCCCGAAGTGAAATTATCCATAAGCTTGACTAAATACTGACAACTCTTAAATATGCTTCTCCAGCCTTACCACTACCCTCAGCTAAAATGTGGATGTTCAGTCACTTATTTAACATCATTTGAGTGGCATAAAGAGATCTAAATTTATCGGGTTTGAAACAGAACTTTTGACTGTTCTTTATTAAAATGGAATAGATGTCCATATCATTGATTGCTCAAGCCAAACCTTTCAATTTGATTTACCAAAGATCCCTTCCTTGTCTAAGGACTCTTTACATCCAATCTATCTGTAAGTCCTTTCAGTTACACCTCCAAAGTATCTTTCATATCAATTCACTTCTCTTCATCCTTACGCTACCCACCTATTTCATGCCACCATTATCTCTCACTGCATGCTACAAGGCTAACCAACCGTTCAGCTCATCTTCAGATATTATGGCTTATTGGCCAGTGTCCATTCTGATTGGCTGGTGACTTTTCTGATTGATAGGTGTCAAAGGCTATAGAAGTTGTTAATTGTTTTGAATCTCATCCCTGTCTAATTGTTTTCCCTGATTCTTGGAGGTAATAGATTACTTTCAATCTAGTTTCTACATTGCTGATGAAGGCATTATCTATTTAAAATAAATAATGGCTTATGTCACTCTCCTGCTTAAAACCTTACAAAGGCTTTCTATTGCTTCTAGAATAAAATCCCAACTCCTAGCTTTGGTTTAAAAGCCCTTTGTCATCTGGCACTGCCTGCACTGTAAATTTCATCTCTTACTATTCTTCCTTCATCTGCTGTGTTCTAGGCACAAGAGCCTCCTTTCTATGCCTGCAACACTTCAAGGTCTTACTCATCTTTACACTAACTGTCTCTTCTTTCTACACCATTTTCTCCCTACTGTTTGCTTGACTAGTTCCATTTCATTCTTCGGGTCTCAGATCAAATGTCACCTCTTCAGAGAAGCCTTCGTAATCTAAAACAGCCCTCCCATCAGTCTTTACTTGATTATTCTCTTTATTGTTTAATTGTTGTTATCACAATTTGTCATTTCTTTGTTATTTGTCTCTTCTCTTGGAGGATAGTTCTACGAGGAAATGGATCTTTATTTCTGCTGTATCTCTGTGTCTGGTGCTTAGAACATAGTTTGTGCTCAAGAAATATTTGTTGAATCCTTTAGATCAGTGATTCTCAACTGGGGCTCTATTTTCTAATGAATTCATTCAATCTGTATTTCTTGAGCACTGCTTCTGTTTGTTGGATATTGGGAAACTGAAATGAAAGGCAAAGTTCCTGTCCTGAAGGCTCTCATAAAGGGGAGCTATAAATATGTAATAGGTTTATAGGTCTAAAGTGGAGCTATCTCTTTTATCAGACAATTACAGCACTGTGAGGGAAATGCTAAGTTAGAGGTAAGCACAGGTGCTATGGGAAGAAAGAAAATCAAACTCAACCAGAATGGTAATGGAGTGGGAGAGCAGGTGAGAGAAAGCGTCCGCAGGAGGTAACTCCTGTGCTGAGTGTTGATGGCCAGATAGGAATGACTCTAGTGAGAGAAGTATTATCCCTCCTCTGACAGCAAGGTGCTCCCATGACAGGCAGTTGGACTGGGGAATCTAAAGTCAAGCAGAGCTTCCTGACACCCTCTGATCATGCTGCTTAGGAGAGGCCCACTTTGCCTGAGGAAGGAGCCAGTTCTACTGATAGCTGCCACACTGTGGAGAAACCCAGGCTCTGGTATGCTATACTCCAGTGTTTCTTTATGTGTCTCTTTTCCTGCTACACTGTGAGAAGCTTAAGAAAGCCTGTCACACAGAAGAAATTAGAAGAGATGTTGGATTGACAGATAAGAAGGGAGGGGCACCAGATGCCCAGTGCAGCAGTTTCTTGTTCTAAGGAGTTAACAAAATAGTGACAGAGATTTTCAGTGTTTGGGTTATTTTCTGCTATCAAGTATGTCCAGCGGTTGGCAACTTTTGCAACAATTTTGAAATCTGTTTAAAACAGGGAAAATTGCCCAGATTTGTGATTTCTTTGTGGTTTTCCTCCTACAACATTTTTGATGCAAACATAAAGCCTTATAAACTGGCAGACAATGCAACAAGGCTGAGTGGAAACTGGCTGACTTCAACTATATTATTTGAGGTCAAAAAGAAATGAGGCTTGAAATAGCAGCCACCAGGTCTGAACTCACCAGGAATTGAATGAATCAGATTTGGTATGAGTTGAAGAGTTTGGTTTTTTTAGTCCTTTTTATTAAAAAAAATAATAATACAATTTTGGAGCAGAGATTCTATAATTGCTTGATTTTTTTCAGTTTTATAATTATGATGAATTTATAATTATGGCCATTTCGTCGTTCTGCTCTGATCTAAATTTGAGTCTGCGTTTGATCAACCATATTAGAAATGCATCAATAAATATATTGATTATATGGTAGTATTTTCTGAATCTGTTTCAGGATTGTTATTTAAAGAAAGCCAGGGGGCTGGCCCAGTGGCGCAAGTGGTTAAGTGTGCGTGCTCCGTTGCGGCGGCCCCGGGTTCACCGGTTCGGATCCCGGGCGTGCACCAACACACCGCTTGGCAAGCCATGCTGTGGCAGCGTCCCATATAAAGTGGAGGAAGATGGGCATGATGTTAGCCCAGGGCCAGTCTTACTCAGCAAAAAAAAAAAAAAGAAGTATTGGCAGATGTTAGCACAGGGCTGATCTTCCTCAAACAAAAGAAAGCAAGCCAGAATTCTTTATTTTGGCACAAGGAAACATGTAATATTACTGAAGTATATAAATAAATAACATTTATTGAGGATTATTTAAAAAGTCTACCTCTTTTTTCCACACCTGTTAAAGTATTTGTTACTGTCCAATATCTCTCCAAGGAAGATGTCTACTCTTGCATCAAGGACGTCTATGCTATAATACTTCATCATGCCTGATGCACACTTAAATTTGGTATGGCTAAATGTCCTTGCTTCCTATGCATAGATATGCAGATAAAATATCATTTTGCCCAGGCTTGCTTTATGCTTTGTTTACTAGCCATATTAATTCCCTAGGCAGTTTGGTAGCTCCCTCCCTGAATCCTGCCTTTTAGATAACATGTCTACAGAAACCAATACTATCCGTTGGTCAATTGACTTTTTCCAAGGTGTGCTTTAGCTTAGGTATACTCCAGTTCTATTTGCCTGATTTTACATTGCTATTGCCCACATCACCATCACCTCTTCAATTTGGTTGACCACGATTTGTTGTGGATACCCTGTTGAACCCTTGTCAAAATAATTTTTGATTTGTTCTAAATTTGCATTTGAGAACTTTGGAGCATACCCTTCAAAAAATGTTGTATTCCCTTCATTCTGGAAATATTCTCTAGTATAATTTGACATAAAATAAAGCAAGCTGTATTCTTCTGAAGAATATTCTTGTAAAGGAACCCAGGCTTCACTCTAGAAAGTATCATTGCTGTGTAACCCTTCATTTGGTAAGAAGTCATGTATTAAGTTTTTAATCAGTCCATGGGCTGATTACTTAGCTAACAACATGTCGCTTTCATGATGCCATTGGAAATTTTTTTGTTTCTTATGACATATCTGATTGTATGTAGCTGGGGCAGCAGAGTTCCGTGTCAGCTTTCTAATCTGAACTACAATAAGTCTTGTGACTTTATACATCATGTAGCTGGCAGTCTCCCTCAAGTTGATAGTTAATATATGACTTATTCTACTGATGAGTTAAGTGAATGACTCTTTATGTCATACCTGATCAGCAGTGGAAGGGACATACATAGCCTGCTGAAGAAGAAATTCTGCTGGCATTTCAGAGAGATGCCCTAACAAAAACACCTGGCTTTCTAATACTAGAACTGTATTTTTATGCCTGAGTTGGAGCTACATGGGACAGATAGCATGAAGCCCTGTCTACATGATTGTCCCTAAATCTAACTACAAATGAAAATCTTAGTGTTTTGATGTTCATTAAATGCTAGACTCTTTTCCACTAAATGGAGGATTCTCCTGCATGAACAGAGCAGCCGTGCTTTGACTCATTTCTCCTCTGGACAGATCCTCTGTCCAAGGATCTCAGGTTTGCTAAAAAAACAATGAGTTTAAGTGTCTTATAAAGTAGAAATGCCATTGTCCACATGCTGCATCCTTTGAAGATGTATTTCTTCTAACATAAATTGCAGTAACTGTATCAATGGTGATATTGTACAAAGATTCTTTTTACGATCACTGGGAATGGGGTTGGGTTTGCGTTGTTTATCCGGGGGAGAGATGAGTTTCCCAGAGTTGCTTATACTCTCACACATTACCCCATGCACTGGCGCAGACATTGGTTGGGAGTATGGGTGCAATCTGTGTCTGTGAAACATAGTGTAGCTAAACAGCAAACACAGAATTCCAATCCAAAGTTCTCTGGACAGCTGAGCCAACTAACCATATGTTCTTGCCATGTACTGTAGCAAGTATCATATCATTTCAGGATGGGAGGGAGCTTAAAAACCATCAAACTTAAAATGCTCTTAAACATTTAGTTAAAACTATGTTTGGGGTGCAGAAGAGTCCAAAATAAAACCCAACATGGAGATTTTACTAAGAAGAGAAAAAATAGAATAGTGCTATTGATGGTTTTAAGCTTTCAGCTAACTCAGTTGATACAGTTAGGATATTTACTTACTCAGCCATTTTTATTATATATTGTGATTCTTCTCTGAAATACTTATCACTGATTTTTGTAATTGTATATATAGAAGTGAAAAAATAAAGTCTTGTTATTTTAAAAGGCTTAGGTAACCCCATATGGATATATCTTCCCAAGACTAGACCGTGTATAAGTGTTGCTTCTCTTTATCAGCATAACTAGAAATAATATCTGACAGGCAACAATGACTCTTTGTAACACATCATTTCATTGTAAGAGCTCAGGAAATCAAATGTCACCAAGTGACATATGAAGTCTGCAAACATTAATAGTGAAAGCTTTTTCCAAGTATCTATTTTTTGTTTTCTGAAATACATGGTTAGTATAACTGCTGTGGGTAGAGTGGAGAGAGAGGTCTTCTCTCATTTAACACATTTCTGGCAATATTAAATAAATGGTGATAGTCACTATTTTGATATTCATTGAATTTTTCTTGGGTTTATTGACAATAACCTTACAGCAATTCATAGGTCGAACAATATTGTTCTGTATGTGAACACAAAAATATCTGGTCAAGTTTTTTCAGGGATGGAAATTTTCAAATTAATAAAAATATTTATCACATTTTTATATGTTGTTGATGATTATTATAGTGTCTGTGCCATATTCTTTGGGTTCTATTTACTACAGAAGAAATTATCCTGACTTCCTAATAAGTATATGAACTGAAAATTTGAGTCCTGGAGGTGTTATATAACCTCTATACATTTTGTTTTCCTCACTGATAAAAGCAAATAATAATAGTATCTACCTCATAGCATTGTTGTGACAATTAAATGAAATAATTCATAAGAGTGCTTAGTATAGTGCTTGGTACTCTATAAGTAACCCGTTAAGTGCTAGTTCTTAGTTATATTTTAGATTCAAGCAAGGAGAGTTCCTAATAGTGACACACACTGCCTTGGAAGTCTTTAGGCTTAGATGTCACCATTTATCGAAATATTGTAGACAGGATCCTTGCAAAGTTTGGCCTAAATCAGTAGTTTCCAAATTTGGTTCAGAAAAGGATTTCTGGAGGAAATTTTAAGCTACAAATATCTGAGTGCTACTCTAAACCTGCTCAGTCCAGCTCTCCAGGGTTGAGTCCTGGGAATCTGGATTTTCACCATCCTTTCCACGTGGTTCTGTTTCATGATTGAAAACCACTTGTCTAGATAACTTCTAGAATACTATCCAATTCAGAGATTCTGCAAATCTATGTCTAAATCTAAAGAGGTACCTTTTTAAGCAATGGAGCTTTGCCCAGCTTTCATATTTGACAAATTTTTATGTTGCTCCAAATCTCAGACATGTATATGTGAATGAATAATGATTTATGCTAACGAGGCAGATTGCCAGAGCACTGCTGAGTTCATTGGAAGATGTCTTTTAGAGCTTTCTAAAGTACCATAGTGCCTAATAGCACATATCGTCATGGTCTCCATGTAATTACCGATTCAGCATTTCCCAAGCTGATGTTCCCCTGGACACTGTTCTGCAAGATGTTATTAAGAAGCCGTATAAATGACATCTTAATTCAAATAAATTTAGGGAACAGTTTTCTTCAGTCTAGTACTTCTCTACTCCATGACTTCTCAAAGCCTTCAATATACCAATGTGTAATATGAGTCTCTAGGAAAGGGGGATAATCAGGTCCATCACAAGCTGTTTAGACCATGGGTTCTTTACTAGGTGTCTGCCTACTGGCACCCTTCAAGGAAAAATGTTTTAGCAAACACAGTTAGAAAAATGGTAGGACTTCAATCATTATGTCCCAAACACAGATTTAAAATGTCGAATGGCTTGAGATAGAAAATATGAAAGAGATTGATTCAGTCCTCATTTAATCATGTAATATTAATATTTTACAATAATGTGTCTGAGATTCTGGACCTATGTTTGGATTTCAACATGAATATCTTCAACTTTGTCCTGAAAATCATTTCCTCTAAATACATCATAACCCAGAGTTATCACTTCACCATTTTTACTCAACCAAATTTCTGAGGCAGTTGGGGGAGAAGCTCGCCTTTTGTTATTGTTAAAAGACAACAGGTGGAGACTAGGCCAGTTGGTTTTAGGGTGACAGCTAATTGGTTTACACAGTAATTTATAGTCCAATGACTAGCTCAGTAAACTAGCTTATCATTTGAAGTGATAAGCAGTCAAAATAAGATAAATTCAAAAATGTTAAACCAATTCATTTCACTTCTGCAGAGAACCCAGGACACCATACTAAAGAATATACAGGTTTGGCTGGGTAGTTTTCATGTTACTAAAGAAAAGATTACAGATATCTCCATTAATTTGAGTGTCTTGGTCTTTTCACATGACATAAAAACATGTGAACCTTAATATCTTTTTAGATGAATAATATCCATATCCACTACCACGATTTTAGGCCCACTAACTTCCCTTTGTAACTGTGGAATAAAATATAGTGTGAGTTCCTGTGCATAACTTTTGTCAGAAGTACTGAGAGTTTGGGTTTGTATTTTATTAAAAAATAAAGTGCTCTGATAATTTACTTTAAGGTCGAATGGTCATGTCACCCTTCATTGATCATATGGAATCGAAATTATAAAAACAAAGAAATAAAAAGGGCACAGTATAGTGAGCTCACTGCTTTCTAATCACCTTATTTGTTCATTTCTCAGCCACCCATGCTCGCTGGGAACTTCTGGGTCATCTCAATAGAGAGAGGCTACATCTTTATGCCTTTAAGAATTTAATTGTCAATTTTTTCAAGAAAAAAAAAGTGGGGGGATATGAACAAAGCTGGAAGATTCTAGTCTCTTTGCATTGTGTAGGCTGGTAGAGATAGCTATTTAGATTCTTGACATAGAGAATAAAAACGGACATCCCTGGAAGGAAGATAGGAAGCCAGGGTGTGACTAAAAAGTTGCTGCGTACTAAATCACTGTGCATACAGTGTGAAATTGGGCAGGATTTTTCTATTCCCACTTTAACTTCTGCAGAAAATGGTCAGTAAAGTGGAGCTAAATGAATTATATCTGTTCACTCGACCTGGGAATCCTTGTAATTTTGAGATCAAGTTAGCTATGTATTCTCAGGTAGATTATTTGGTCATGCTAATAATTGAGAAAGTATTTTTATTATCATATTATTATTATTTGCTAAAAACATATTTAAATACTTTTATGGTGTCATTCAGGTTTCAGATCCTGCAGAGCCACTGTCGAAGGCTCTAACAATTCTCCTTTGAGTTTTGCAGTGACCCAGGTGTGGACAATTCTCTGGTCTAGGTGCCAGAGGCAGACTTGGCCTGAAGTTAATAAAGTCCATGCTTCTGGTCCCTCTCTTGCAAGGCCCCATCCAAGGACTTGTACCTAAAATTATAGTCGTAAATTTTAAAATTATTTTTATGACAAAATGGACATTTTGTAAATGTCAGATGCCTCAAATTTTGGATCCTTCCCTTCCCATTTCTTTTTTCTTCTTTACCTCTATCATTATATTCAAGGTAATACATCAGTCTAATTTTTCAGGCAACAGGGCAAATGATAGCCTCATGATTTCCAAAAATATTACTAGCCATAACATTACAGTTAGTTTCAAGCTGTAAGTTATTTTTCTTGACACAGTAACATTAAAATAAAGCTTTCCAAGTTTAATTTATTCAAGGAAAGGCTAGGGATCCATTCTTTCATTTATTTATTTATTTATTTGGGAAAATTTGATCAATAGCTGTGTTGTAGCATGGTTCTAGGCATGTACAGAGATAAAGTGTAATTGAATAAGAAAACATCTTGCTCCTCAGTTTGCTCACCAACTCTGCACTGGGGGTGGGCAAGGTACTTAGTGAAATTCTCAATTATAAAATAATTTTAAAATAGCTTGCATGCATGGTGTTTGGTGGGGGGGTCGCCATTTCATGTGCGTTATCTCATTTGCATCATTTTACTATGCTTAAGCACAGTGCATGTTATAGCTCATTAAAAATGACAAATTAATAAGCAAAACAAGATGTTAATTAATGTATTAAGGCACAATGGAGCTACATTTTACAAATCTAACAGTCCTTTTATACTCAAGAATTAATTACTGAAATATAAGTTGAGCGCACCCTGAAAAAAAAACTTAATTTCCTGAACTCTCAGTTGGGAAAAGAGACTAATTTTAGATCAGATCCCACTTACTTATAGCATACTAAAAATTGATGAAGAAGAAAAATTACTTCAAAGTTTCTATTCAGTGTCCAGGCATTATCCTTCTTTCAAGAGTCACCTTCCTTTAATATATTTGGGGAGGAGAAATTTCGGTCCATGTCTGTCCAGTTCCTCTCACCTCGAGCTCTTCTCCACCACTCTGACCATCACCATCCCCCCTCCCGATGCATTTATCATTTATTTGACATTATTCATTATTATTCATTATTATTTAATGAATTCCTACGATGTCTCAGGCATTGCCATAAGTTCTGGGGAGCCAAAAGGGAGATGCTTCTAGATTAATTATATAATCACAAACACATATTACAAACTGTGGCAGGCACTATGAACGAAAAGCACAAGGTTTTAAGAGAAAATACGGTTGAAGAACCCCATCCTCTGGACGTAGGGGAGCCTTTTCTGTGCAAGTAACATTTAAGGTGAAATCAGAAAGATGACTCGAAAATAATGACACCCTCCCCCCAAAAATAAATAAAAGGTTTTTAGGTGTACCAGACTTTCTAAAATGTGTTTAAATATGGAAATAATTGCTCTCAATATAAGATTGTTTCCCAAATCAAAGAGAAAAGCATCCCAAATGAAACCCTCCACACGCGGAAACATATCCCAATTTCTACACTTGCTGCCCTCCCCTGAGGACCTCCTCCTTCAATCCTCACTATCAGCATACCTCCTCCCTTCAGGGAATCGGCAAAATAGAATAACTACCAGCAATACATTTACCAAAGTCTAAAAGTTATTGAGCCTGAAACCCTATCACAGACTACTAGTAAGGAAAGTGAACTTTCCACCTTCCAGTCCAGGACAGCAACCCGAGCTAGGTTGGTCACCCTAAATCCTGTCCTCTCTAAAGTCTATCCATCAGCATGAGATGTAGAGAGACCATTTCATAAACACAGTCTCCTGAGAATAACATTGATCCTTGAGCTCAGTGGAGTTTAAATTCAAATTCAGGAGGAAAATATTTCTCTACAGGCCCCGTAATCTGCACGGGGGCCTGCCCCCAGAGTAGAGGCAGCACTTCTTGTGATCAATCATTCAGAGCAGTTTTCAGACTGTGCCCAAGGCCCACAAATGCATAAAACTGGGACTCACGTCAAAGTCACTTCCCCCTAACGCCAACCATCTACCTGGCTACACAAAGACGAGGCAAAAGTTTTACATTGATTTTCTCTTATTTTTTGGAGCAGGTAAAATTCTCGATCAGAGGATGCCTTGTATCCTTGGTAGGTAAGGAAGACAGGCCAAGCATTTCTTTTCCCCAGGAATGGATGATGAGAAGTTGCTCTAACACACACACTTAACATATTGTGATTGGGGTTTGGAGAAATGTCAATATACTTGCTGTTGATGTTGTTAAGAAATATTTAGCCAAGAAGAAATCAGCTTACCCTCCCTCCTTTATTCAAATATTTTTGGATTGTGCCCACCTGTAGACCAAATGCCCCCACTGAGGTTTTCTATCTCCCACCAGCCCTGAATAGGATTCTTCCTGTGGAAGAGGCCTTTCCCAGGGCAAGCCTTGTAAAGACGATCCTTATCATTTTACAACTCAGTGCACTCATTGTTTCATTATGGAGCTCTCAAATCACAGGGCCCACAAGCAGACACAGACGCACTCATCTCAAGTGTCTGACCATGAATTCCCATCCCTTCATGCACCAAAAACCAGTCTATAGAATCCCCAGCGATCCACATCAGAGCTTACAGACAACATGATTGGCCTGTGGTCTGCTCGTTTTGTTTGCAGGGAGTAAGCTTCAAATGACAGTTTTTGTGTTTGACAATTCAGGTCAATAGGGTGTGATTTACAGCTCTCCTGTTTGCTTCCTTACAATGATCCTCACCGTTTTATTCCACTTGCCTGAAACAGCCCATTCATAAGATACAGAGGAAACCTGGGAAAGAAACCTGCTAGCTCCTGACTGAATAGTCCTTTCTTCTCATTTTCTCTTGTTCCAAATATCAGACCTTTTTTGGTGAATACACAGTCAGTTGATACCTAACCATCACATATTGTGATCTATAAAGAAAACTGATTTTTTATTTTACTTTCTTCAACAGAATTCTTCAAAGTGTGGAAGAGTTGCTGTACTACTTTTTTTAACATGTTTGGAAAATACGTAATATACCTTGGTGGTATCCTGGCTGCAATTGTAAGAATTCTGTACTATAAATTTGCTTAACTTTGTTTTGCTGGGAAAGATTCACCCTGAACTAACATCTGTTGCCAATCTTCCTGTTTTTTTTCCTCCTCAATGCCCCATTATATAGTTAGTTCTTCTAGTTCTTGTGTGTGAGCCGCTGCCACAGCATGGCTACTGACAGATGAGTGGTGTGGTTCCACGGCTGGGAACTCAACCCGGGCCAGCGAAGCTGAGCTCATGTAACTAACCGCTAGGCCACCAGGGCTGGTTCTGCTTAACTATTAACTCCATAAGTTTGGGACTGGAGTCCTACAAGTCACTGCTTCAGAAACATCCCTCTCCTCACCACGTTATCTTTCTCCTAATGCTGTAGGAATGACTGAATCAGGGAAAAGACTAACTTTGAATCTCTGAGTCTCCCCTAGTTTCCTGACCCTAACAGAACAACTCTGTTGATCCTTACAGTAATGCTGGAAGCTCCTTCAGGACAAGATTTTTTCCCCTATTGTAGATACTGTATGTTTGTTAGTATCTTGTGTGTGGTCACTGTACCTTAAATATCTAATGAATTTAATTAAGCATCAAATAGAGAGAGAGAACAATGGAGAACTTCAAGCATCTAAAAGGAAGAAGTGGAGCTCAGATAGGGGGAGTTCGTCTTATGGTGATCTTATCAGAGAGAAAAAACACATTTCTTTTTCCTCATCAAAAGTTTGGAATGCAAACACCTGCTAAAGCAATTCAAGAGGTACAAAACATATTTGCTATGGTCTCATGAATTTTATCTGCTTTCAAGTTATCTCATTGGAAACAAGGTTCACAACTCTGATTTTCTTATAATTTCTTTTACAATTTTATTAAGACTAAAATTCTATGTGATTTTAAGCCTGCACATTTATTCTCTTTCTTAAAATCTTTTCATTTTGCCATTTGATGAATATTGGAAGCAAGTGGATTATCTGGATCAAGAGAATTAGTTGAGGTTTGCATCAGTCAAGAGAGTAAAGTCACCAGAGGCTTTGAAGGGAGTGCCTTACGATATAAATAGTCCTAATCTCCTTCAAGCATTGACTTTCAAGAAAGAGAGTTTTCTCAATGCCAGTGTTTTTAATCAGCAAGATCTGCAACAAGATTGAAAGTAATGCTGGTGATAACGGAAGCAGGCTGTGCAAGAGACAGGGCAGCAAGCAGTCAATGATCTGATTCATAAGGAATGTTAGAAGGTGGAGAGTAGGGGGAAATTAAGAAGTGTCTCAGACCCCCTAACTACTTCTACCTTTAAAACAGCCATCCAAAGACATCCCTGCCTGATGTGAAAACGTACCATTTGGATGGGAGTGAGTTATTAGCTAGAGGCGGGCACCCAGTGAGATGCTGGAAATGTAGACAGTGCTTTAACGGTCCCAGTGTTTCTATTTTTCATGCCAAAAAGGATCAGTGCCAGCTACAAAATGGGTGGAATTATTCTAGCATGGCTCTGTAGCAGAAAGGAGAATGAGATATGTGATTTACCTAAGATAGTGGGGCAGAAGTAAAAGCAGATAAGGTTACAGCAAAATGAGAAGAGAAATGGCTCTGGCCACAAATTGTTGGAGTCTCAACTCTCAGCAGCAGTGGCCTGGACCCCCATTTTTGAACCTTCTTTTCTCCTAGAAGAGAGAGGAAAAGTGGTTCTAAAGTGCCCATCTTAGGTGAGGGGAGGAAAGATTTCTTTTTTATTTAGTATCATGCAATTAAAAAAGGGAAAAAATTAAAGGAAGTAAATGCCTCTATAGTTATGTCAGATATATTCTGTCGCATTTGTGAAATTTTTTAAATGTTTTCCTTAAGTATCTCTACAAAGAGGAAAAGAATTTTCAATGGGAAAAGAGGAACACATACCAAAATCATTTCTGATCTTGCATGCGATTCACCTTGAAAAAATCAGCGTTGCATAAACATTTGCCACAGACCCTTGGGCAAAATTGTTACACCAATAGTCCTCTATCCAGGTCACTTGTTAGCAGATGTAAAATGCAAACTGATAGTCACTACTTTTGGCAACTCCCAGAGTGTGTATTGGCCTTTCAGGAAGAAATTTGTTTAGCCTCTTAACATGGAGTGTCTCGCATGCTCAAAAGAGCTGTTCCCACTGCTGCCCTGTGTCACGTCTAATCATTTCTAGAAGTAGGACTTACTGTGCAATGGGGAACCACCTGGAAGGAGTGATCTGAAGGTTCCTGCTCTAAAGACTGAGAATCAAGGGATTTTATGCAATGATTATTGGACAGTCAACTACATTGAAAGCCTCCTCAAGTACTGAGAGAAATTGTATTAAATAAATAAATGAAGTTATTTCTTCTGATTGCATCACTTTTCTCTTTTCTTCCTTGTCTGATATTTCCACGTATTCTTTGAAACTTGGCTTCACCTCACTTTCCCTGGAAAGCCTTTCTGGCTCCCTCTATCTAGCTCAGATGCTCCTGACCTGGATAACTAGATTGCTCACTTGATCTTCTGGTTTTCTCTGCTGGACTGTAAATTCCACGAGGACACATGTGACATCCATCTTTCTCTCCATGCCTGCTCAGTGCCTAGCAGAGGGGTTGGCTGACCTTTTCAGTAAAGGGCCAGATAGTAAATATTTTAGGCTTTGTAGACAGCCTTTGTTTACAGCCCCTGTTGCAACGTACTCAACTCTAGCATACTGCACAAGAAGACACAGACAAAATGCAAATGAATGAGTGTGGCTATATTCTAATAAAACCTTATTTATAAAAACAAGCCATGGCCTGGATTTATCCTGCAGTCAAGAGTTTGCTGATTCTGCCCTAACACAAAGCCTGGCACAAAATGTTTCAGCAAGAAGACCTTTCAATGGTACAGGCTGAGTTGATGGTGGTCTGTGAAAAGGAAGAGAATAGGATGGATTTAACAGCTGTTTGGTGATTGGATGATTAGTGGTTTGATATGAAGGGTGGGTAAGAAGAAGAGAACAAATCCAAGTTTCCGGCTTGAGCAACTGGCCTTAAGGAGGAGACATTACGTAAAAGTGGTGGAACTGGGTATGTTAGCAGGAGTGTGGAGGGAGAGATGAGTAACATTTAGAGCATACTGAATATGAGAAACCTGTGATAAAGTCTATAATGGTGGCTCTTAAATTTTAGCATGCATGAGAATCCCCTAGAGTGCTTGTAGAAAACACAGATTCTAGGATCTCACCTCCAGAGTTTCTCGCTCTGGGCTGGGGCCCAATAATTTGCATTTCTATCATGTTCCCAGACAATGTTGCAGATGCTGGTCTGGAGAACATCCTTTGAGAACAACTTTGAGAGAGATGTGCCAGGGTTTTGATATGGATGTCCTCAGTATTGAAAGTGAATGAAATGGAGAAAGACTCATTTCTTTGGGACAGAATTTGAAGATACCATAAATGTAACAGTGTGTATACTATTACCCCTCCCTCAAATGATTTAGAGCCCTTTGAGACTAGAGCAAAATTTCTTTCATTCTTCCCCTGTCAGATTTCCTTCTGTGATAAGGAGCAGTGAAGTCAATCCTGTCCTTATCCCAGCCTTGACTCCTGTAGCGTCTCCTTGGATCTCCTGGTGGTATCAGGCTCATTTTGGTCCAGTTCTACCAAATGTACCTCACACTGCTTTTCCTCTGTTCCTGTGGCCTCCATACAAATGACCCTATCATCTTCAATCAATTCATATCAATTCTCAAAATCTGAGCCTTCTTTACAGCTGGTCCAGTGTTCCTGACACAATCCCAGACTTTCCGACTCAGATTGGGAAAGCCACCATCTCTAGGCAGAACCAAAAATTTTAAAAAACAGAAAAAAAAAAAAATGCTACTGATGTTAAACAACTCCTTCCCTACCAATTAGCAGAAAGATGAAGAAAAATATTGAAAAATGTCAAGCAAGAGGAATATAAAAGGATGCCTCAAATCTCTGGAACTTCAAGCTCTGTGGTTAATATTTGTGTTAATATTAACTTACATTAATAAAATATAAATATTTGCAAGAAACTTCTTACAAACTTTTCTACTATTAAAATCAGGGAGATCTCTGAAGCCTACACTGTCTTCTCTGTTTTCCTTTCTTTTCTTATAGCTCTTCCCTTCTACTCTGCATTATAACTATTATGGCTATTAGATCAACAATTATGTTCACAACCACTATTCATTGAATGCTTACTTCTAAATGCTTGTACCGCTAATGTGTATTTTCTCATCTCATCTTCACAACCACCACTGAGGTAAGTCTTTGTATTTCCATTTCAGAGAGACACAGAGAGGCTAATTAACTCATTCAAGACCAAATGGTTAATAAGCATCAGTGAGAGAATCTAACCCCAGAATCTAACCTGACTGACACCAGAGCCTATCCTTTTGACTACTCTTAGGCACCCCTAGATTTCCTTTCTCCTTCCTGTCAAAGAATAACGCACAGATGCTGCATTTTTAAGGACTTTGCTGCTAATCTGTACATAGATAAAGATAAGGTATAACAAGCTTAGCAAGGTTTCAAAGTTGAGAAACTACTTTAAAATTCTCAAGATCCTGATCCACAGCAGGATACAATCTTATAGATACAAAGGTATAGATATGAAAGTCCAGATGAAAGACTTCCCTCTTTGTTTGTTGCCAAGGAAGGGGCTAACCAAAACTTCCCCACCCCCACTACATCATGATGATTCTTGCCCAAAGGAGAGGAACAGGCTGACTACTGCATAAAAGAATGCTTTTCTTAGTGCTTTGCAAGGAGTAGGGGTGGGGAAGGGGAAACAGTTCAGTTGATGAGGTACCAGTCATACATATCTTTAAGCAGAGATGTCAGTTAGTTACAAGGGTGACTCTGAACAATTGAATAGATGCATGCTCATCTTAAGTATTTATTAGCATTCCAGTGCTCTGAGTGACATTCGTACCAGAGGGCCTCAGCAGTTACACAGCTCTTCCTCCATGGAAACACTAGGCAGAGACAGTCACTGCTCACCTGGTATTCATAGTCCCCTTGCAGTTCAGCAGGCATTGGTGACCAGGTCTGGACAATGTGCTGTGACAAGAAGTAACCTGTGTCACTTATGGGCAAAGCACTTAAAATCCAGTAGATGACCTTCTCGCTGTCTCTTCCATTGACTTGGAGACCACATAGGCTAAGTATTATAAGTTGCATAACCACAAGATAAAAGCAGCCTGGATCCCTGAGTCTCCACGGAGGAGAGCTGTCCTGGGCTGTCCCTCAACCTTGGGAGGACATTGTATGAGTGAGAAATAATATTGTTTTATTTGTTACTGTGAATTACTTGTTACTGCAGCATAGTGTTGCCTATATAAACTAATGCAAGTGCTCTTATTACTACTAATTTATTTACTCTGGACTGGATGAAGGTTTCTGTTCGTTCTTCAATATATCTTTCACTCTTAGTTGAAAGAGATTATGGCTAAGTCCAGAGAAGAAAATAAAAACCAAAGATAAGAAGGAAAAAGGTTCAAGAAATACTATTCTTAGTGAAGAATGCTTAATTGCTACAGACAAACATAAAGAACATAAATTTTAAATGAAGGTCTTTAACTCAAGAAAACCACGGCTCTAAAAGCTTGGAAACAGTGTTGGATGATATAAGCCCTAAGAGCTTGGAGAAGGACTTATTACATTGTTTACTAAATGGTTTTCTTATTTTAAAGACATGAGGAAGAAACATGGCAACATTAGAAGAAAGGAAAAAAACAATGATGAAGATTTTGAGAGAGAAAAGTGGCTTGAACTCTTGTCACATGTAAAGAGTAAAAGGAAGTGCGTTTAAGCCAAATGTTTCTGTGAAACACACACAGCACAGGCTTTCAAAGAACAAATAAAGGCATGTAAGCTGAAGAGGGTAGACTAAAGTAGAGTGCATTTTGACCATCGATCCTGGAGGTCACAGAGATCTGAACAACTGTAGTTAAGTGTGGATCATAAATAATGTGTTACCATCTCTGAAGCAAAATCAAATGACTTGCTCACCAGCAAGAATTTCAGGAGAATTTGTGGATGAAAAACTTTCCAACCTAAGGGACAACGACAAATAAGCCAATATATAAGCAGTTGACAGCCCCATTCTGTCTGCTACTCCTTCCTTCCTATTTCACCATTCTCCTGTGTGTGTGTGTGTGTGTGTGTGTGTGTGTATGCTAGCACTCACGTGTATACTTGAACACGCAGACTCCTGCTGCCAACTGATCTAAGGCAAATGGTCATTCACAGTCAGTAGGTTCCTTATGGTACATAAAAGATCCGAGAGTAGAGACACGTAAGTGTTTTAAGTTTCCTCATATAACCAGATTACACTAAAACAAGGCTAACAGAAAGAATTTGGTCATACATACAAACATTTATTGGCAAACAAGCAAGCAACATGTTCTATAAGCTCCTTCTTAGTGTTTTGACCCCACCTGTGTGAAAGATTTGCTTGAGGCAAATGCAACAAATATTCTAGCAGCAGGATTCAGTGTGGCAACGAGTACGCTCCGAATCAGTGGGTGTACACTGGACCATTTCGGTATCTGGCCTCAGGCCTCCTGCCAAAAGATATAAATTACCTGGTGTCTGGATTCTTACACCCCATTCCCGCAAGGGCAGGAAAGCCTGCCCAACTGTATCACTCATGGCAGTAACAAAAAATAATTTCTAATACCCCTTATGTTAATCTGATGTTAATCAAACGTAAGAATATTAGAGATAAACATTGAAGTATATACCTTTGGAATGTGGGCTTCTGATTAGAAGATTTCAAATGCTAGCTGTCCCTGGAGTAGTCTCTTAGTTAGGCCAAGTGACATCCCACAGGGTGTAGATTAAATTAACACAACATGTATATCACATTGTCTGTGCAGAATTATTTTCAAGGATAATAAGAAACACTACATAACAATTCCAATCCATGGGGATGGATAAGACATAGATTTCAGGACAAAGTAAGAGGAGAGAACAATTATCATGTATTGAATATATCTATGTTTAAATGAACATTTAAACCACCAACCACGGCATTTGTTCAATGATTTGAATTCTTTTGATAAATGATATCCCTATTAAAGTTAGTTAGGGCCCTGCAGAAAAGACATTTTTTGTCTGTGGAAGATAGGTTAGGAGTGAAGATAGGTACTCTCCATTGGCTGCCTTTTATGAGAGCTTCTCTGCAGTGTAGTGGTTGAGTATGTGACTTCCAGAGTCTGACTGTCTGGGATCAAACCTTTGTTCTGCCATTTATTAGTTGTGCCATTAAGCATATTACATAACTGTAATTTACAGTTTCACAATGGGGATAATAACTCTTATGGATGCTGGGAAGATTAAATAAATTAACATACATAAAATACTTAGAATCTCTAAAACATAGCAAGTAGCACACACATTATTATGTTTATTATTGATATTATTATTATAACTTTAGCAGCCGAATTCTGTATACTTCCCTGTACCACTTATGTGATTTGAGAAGCATGGGGATAATAATAACTATTTCATAGGATTCTGTGCTGATTAAATGAAATAATGGGCTGGAATTCCTGTAATATAGCAATGACCGACTAAGTAATAACAATGAATAACACACGGAACTGTTTAAGTTGTAGTTGCTATGTGTAATATTTGGACATTCTTCTGGATATCCCAGCCACATACCCCTCTTTTCTAAATGACATCCTCGAGGAAAGCACAAAAACTGTAGACCCCTGAAGCTCTCCAGAGGTTCTGCCTTAGGAACCTGCTTGCCTCCCCCTATTCCCCCCACTCCCCCAGCCACGAACCAGAAAGAACACTGGGTGGAGTGGGGGAATAGGCATCCATCACTGGGGTTTGAGGGAAGAGTACAGATCCTGCTCTTTAGCATTAAAAATGGTGGAATCTTTAAAATAGCAGAAAGTCAGAACATATAAGTTTAAACCCCAAAATAGTACTGATACTTAAGCAGAGCCACATCAATTTCACTTTGGTTGAATGGATTTGAAAAGCTAAACTGATAATCCCCTGAACATTTTCAGTGTGTAGCTCTCTCATTCAGTATGTTTAATCCACTCTCCTAGATCGTCATACAAGTGTTTTGTTTTGTGCCAGGGGAAATTCTGATCTTAGTTGATGAAGTACCCAGTCACTTATAATCTTGTGAGAGCCACAAATGATGATAATTGCAAGTTACGGAGTAACCTGGAATGAAGAATGCGATATGCTGAGTCTAAGAGCTGAGGTAATTGTATATTTACTTCAGATCAGCAGAAAATACAAAAAAGGTAACGTCATTTGAGCATTATTTCCAATTGCATTTTCTCAATTTTTATCAACTACAGTCATTAAGGACTCATTGAAGAAAAGATAAGAGCTGTGCAAGTTGACTTAGAGAATCTGTATAGAAAAGAGAGAATAAACAATATACAGTAAAAAGCTATGGAAGAGGCAAGGAAGGCTTAGTGTAGTAGAAACGATATTGAACTGGCACTGAAGAACTTTGAAATTTAATAAGGCCACCTCTAAAGAGTTGGGTGACCTTGAACTTCTTCTTTCTCCTCTCAGGGCCACTTTTTCCTTGTTAATTAAATTTGAAAATCCAAACGAATTACCACTCAGATGTCTTTTGTTCCTAAAATTCTTTGACTATAGACAATTGGACAATTGCTACCCTGTTATATAAATAAATATGTAATGTATTATCTGAGCTGTTGCAATAAGTCTTCTCTTCTTTAAATATGTTAAGCGGATTTGTTTCTCTGATGACTTCATTGTACTTTCCGTCTTCCAAGACATCCTTTCTCTTCCATGGTCTCCTGGAATTCTCTTCTCAAATCTCACACTTATCACAGTGGAATCCAGCCATTAGTTTGTTTGTCTCACAGCTATTATAAGTTCTCACAGTTCAGGAGTCGTGTCTAATTTACCTATTTCCCCAGTGCTTAGGAAAGTGCCTGGCATTTAATGTGGAATGATGGAACGGACAAAGGAATGACTAAGTGAATAAATGAATGAATCAGTGGTTTGATATCAATGAGGCAGAAAGTAAGTAAAGAGACACTGAGCACCAAACCAGTCAATGCAATTCACCAGGAAAGCTTATCTTCAAGCTGCTGTTTCAGGACACTCTAACAAGATACAATCGGAAATGGTTCTCACAGCACTTGTTTGGGCTGACAGCAGTGACATTCATTGAAAATTACGGTGGGCTTGAGTCTCTTTAGAAATAACTATTTTGAAAACCTTATTACCACCAAACAGCCTTCACAAAACACCTGCCTGAGTGCAAATGTAGTGTATATATAAACGAAGACTGTATCATCCATCTCGAGGATTGGCACATCATGGTCCCTTGGCCAAATCTGCCCCACCGCCTGTTTTTGTAGAGTCTGTGAGCTAAGAATGGTTTTAACATTTTTAAATGTTTGGTAAATTTTTTCAAAAGGATAATAATATGTTATAGCACATGAAAATTATCTGAATTTGAAATTTCAATGTCCACATACAAAGTTTTATTTGAACAAAGCCATGCTCATTCGTTTACTATTGTCTGGCTAATTGATGTCACAACAGCAGAGTTGAGTACTTGTGATAGAGACTAGATGGTCCACAAAGACTAAAATATTTACAGTTTACCCCTTTACAAAATAATTTGCTAAACCTTGCTCTCTCTGATGGTCCAAGTTCCTTTTGTACTAGCAAAATCGGTTTACAAACAGCGATGACTTTTTGTTTAGGAGAACTGCTTCTTGTTCAAATTGAAAGTTTTAGTACCTTTAAAAGCTGGAGTAGGTTCATTGTCATTTCTTTTTTTTTTTTTTAATGGAAATGGAGATGATGTGTTACAGAAGAGAATTACTCTAATCAAATTCATTTTTTTCCATGTTATTTTTATGAAATTTAAACGAAGAACTATTGTGGGCAATTATTTTCTTTAAAATAACACATGTTCATTTAACTTATATATGTTCATCACATATTTATTTATTCATTTCACATTTTCTTTTAATCCAAAATGATTTACCAAGATATTTCCATTCTAACTCAAGCAGACGTCTGAGGGATTTCTTTTTAAGACAATGACTTGAAACAATTTATAAAGTATTATTATGCTGTCCGTGAAATTGGTACAGTGAAACAAACAAAAAAACTCTTCCTCAATGAAATTAAGCAACTAAAAGACTTCTCTTAAGCCCTTTTTCTCAAATAGTGTCTGAGGGTAAATCGTTAGAAAATGATATTGATTAGATTTTTTACAAATCAGCTAACCCCACTAAATAAGAAGTCTAGCAATTCACAAACTTGTTTTTGTAGTTCTTTTGTTTGTATCATTTTTATTTTTTCTCAGAGTGCTCTTCCCAAAATGGATAAAAAATCTCTATCAGCTTAATTTACTAAAAATATTAATTTGTTCAGTGGGATCAAAATCACTTATAATAAGTGACTTCCATACATGATCACATTGTAAAACGACTGTGGTCTGTACATTTAAGAAAATGTTTTCCCACATGGGCTAAATTCTGTATGTAAAGAGCAACCACAGCGGGAAAGCAAGTCTTTCAGCTCTGAATCAATGAGAGGGTGAGTTGTTATCTTGCTGATTGATGGTGATTGGGTTCTTGGAGCAGATCTGGCCTCCATGCTGGTGAATGCCAAATGGCTGAAGGCCACCTCTCTCCAGACCCCTTTGCTGGCAGTTATCTTTGAATGACTTGGAAGAAGCCACAGTTCCAGCAGCATGACGTTGGTTCAGTGGCTCAAATTGGTCATTTTCTTTTGTTCAGATCATTGCCCCTACCCAGGCATTACCTGTTGGTGGCCATAGAATGGTAAATTTAAAAGAAAATAGAGGCACATTGTGACTTCCTCTTTCTTGCTCTCCTATCTGGATGACAGGAAATACTCTATCATAAGACTCTTTTAAAAATAAAAACCTATTAAAATAAATTAGCAGCTATAACCTAGATATTTATAAAACATATGCAATAAAAAATCTAGCTGTGATCTTCAATAATCTTAAATACATCTAGGAAAATATTTAAATTTAAAAAGAGGTCCTATATGCTTGCCTTTGAAACACTGATCAGTAGAATTTTCTCTTGACAGATGGTTCATTTTTTGTCATTTATGATAAGCACTAAATCAAATCAACCCCCAAAGAATTGTAGATTTGTTGTTGTTTTTTTGAACTATCATGCAAGTATAGCCTTAAATCTTGCTGGCATGTCAGGGCGTGTCAATATTTAAATCACATCAATTACTCAGGATGGTGTAATTAGAAAAAATATCAAAATTGTTAGTAACCTTAGAATTCTGGAATCGTTGAAACAAGATTTTCTATATGTACAGCCAAGGAATAATTTCCTCTCACATCAAAGATTCAAAGTAAAAATATTCTCACTTACTGTACATGTGTGTTAATCATATGGTTACTTAGGAATAACTGAGTGGGGTAATATGCATAAGTGACAGATGCATGTCATGTCTCAAGTCTTTAGCTTCTCAAGGTGTTTGTGGATAATGGCATGGTGTTAATGCTCAGAATTCTTTTTTTTAAATCAGGTGCTACAAAAGATAATAATTCTCGTATTAATTTCCCTATTTTGTAAATGTCAGTCATGACAATCTTATGCAGACACTTTGGTTTTACCATCACACCCTGCTCTGCTGCCTCATTAATGCATTAAGAATATCTTCAGAATCCCCTTCCATCCCTATTCTTGATTTCCTGGGAGGTGAGGATGCTAATCATATCTGTGCAGGTGTATTCTTATAGACCTGCCAGCAAAATCTTCTGCTCATTCAAGAACATCATCTGTCTGCAATTAATGTTCTGTCTGTCTTCTTGAAAATGAGAAATGAGTATCTACCTAACATCCCAAACTTCACCCAGCAATTGAATTCTCAAGCATCTATTTAAGCTCAGGTCTATCTGAAAGATACTTTATAATGTTTACAATACTAGTTTATTCGCTGAACGTCATTATTGTTCATTTTTTGAAGCTCTTGTTCTCTTGCTCTCTACTCCCTCTTTCTTCATTTATGTTGACCAATTCGTTCAAATTTCGTATTAACTTCTTGTATGATTTTTAAACATTTTTCCCTTCTTTATTCTTTCTAATAATCATGTACAATAAAAGTTAACAAAAACCTGCTTTCACATCAAGGTGTCTATATTTATGTGAAATCAAATTAATGCATTGTAAATTCTTAAGCATTCAAATTTCTGTGAATGATTATACACACAGCACAAATGAGAATTTGGAAATCAAAGTTAGTAATATAATATGAGATCAGCAGCTCCTTAGGATTAGAAATTGTACGTTACACCACTGTGAGTTTACTACAGATTCTTATATCTAAGATTCAATACATAACGTTGAAAAGAGGGTATAGACCTGCCTAGAAATATCCCCGGAAGCAGAACAGGAACATTCCCTTCAGAATCTGGCTGCTATTTTCCCAGGACTTTTTACCTTACCTGCAAAGATGCTGATAGTATCCATTTTTGTCATCAAATTTTTGCTTTGTTTTGTTTGTTTCATTTATCTGGTAGAAACAAATAAGTGCGGTGATCATCTTCCCGAACAATGTTCTGTCTACCTGCTCCTTCCAATAGGATGTTAAATTTTCTGGGTCATGTCATCCTGTCCAAACATAGAAGAGGAATTGTGGGGGTGGTGTTCCCCAAAAGAAATAGTAGTGATTGAAATAAACCCAGCTATTTACACAACTCTGTGTCACTAGGGATTCGTTTTCAAAGCTCTTTTCAGAAATCATTGTATCTTAGGATGTCATACTCTTCCCCATAAATTCGGGTGCCAAAAGGGAAGAGCTACAGGGTTGCAGGCATATTTGGGAGCAGATGGTAATACCTACTGCTGTGTCCAAATAGGCTGGTGGGCATATTTATCTGATATGTTTTTGAGCTATGATAAGAAGCCAACCATTTCTCTTTATTCACCACCCAGGAACACACACTTTCAAGTGAAGATAATCCTTGCTGTAGAGCCTGCTTGCCAGTTAAAAAGAAATAATATACTTGCTAAATTTTTATGTCCTTTCAATTACAGTCATTACAAAAAGAGGATACTTTTTATGGGTCTTTTAATGTTTTCTTTTAAAAGTATTTCTTTAAAGCACTTGTATATAAATAAGATCATTGCATATTAACATTATACACTAATTGGAACACATTTTCCCCTGAGTTGCTTAAAATATAGACTTGTTCAAATTTGCAGTTCATCCTAACCCTTCAGTATAGCTCTCTCCAACTCTAATTAATTTGCATTGCAAAAGCAATGAGTTTGATCTCAGCTGTAGATGTCACAGTGACTTATCCTTTCAATGAGGTGATAATTGGTGTCTGGTTAATTCTATTCATAGAAACCATGGGCAATAAAAAAATAATCCCCACTTCCACCACACAGCATGAAGATTCCAGTAGCACCTATGCTGTTTCCTAGTATAGAATATTTTTATTCTTAAAACCATAATTCACAATTTTGGAAATGCATCCTATAAGCAAATATCTACTGCCTGCTTGAGTTACTCAAGAAGACATTGCCATCCTATTTTGCATATGATCACATGGTCTTTGACAGAAAGAGGATTGCATTATCTCCAAAAACACAAAGCCCAACCAGGCAGAAGTTAATGTATCTCCTTGCAAAATACAACATAACCTCTAAAAACTAAGACAGATATAGTCCATAGACATTTATTCAATACAAAGATGATTGATGATATCCAAGGTACTTTCATATGGGTGTGTAGTATTTTGATACATATGAAAGAATATACATATTTTTGCTGTATATATTTGTGAATTATGAAGCAAATAAGAAAATGAATAATCATGAATCAGCCCCTAAGTGAAGAATTAAAATATCACCAACATGGGGGCTGGCCCAGTGGCATGGTGGTTGAGTTTGCGCCCTCTGCTTCAGTGGCCCGGGGTTTGCGGGTTCAGATCCCGGGTGCAGACCTGTGCACCCCTCGTCAAGCCATGCTGTGGCGGTGTCCCACACACAAAATAAAGGAAAACTGGCACAGATGTTAGCTCAGGGCCAATCTTCCCCACCAAAAAATATATATATATCTGTATATATATTTCACCAACATGGTTTACTTAGGGTACCTCAACAAATATATACATGACCTGCTTTGTGTTTATCATTGTATTGGCTTTTATAAGGTTTTATCACATGTTTATACACAGGCGCATACACACACACAATTTTGTTTTTGTTTTTTTAAATTTCCATTGAAATATCATCATGCTTTTTATTACCTCTCACTTGCTTTTTCCACTCAATGTTATGTTTCTGAGAATTACTCATGCTGTTTTATGAAACACACTTTGTTCTTTTTCACTGTTACATAAATCCTCTGTGGTATGACTGTACCACAATGTATGTATGCATTACTTGGTCTGTAGACATCTCAGTTTTTTCCAGCTTTTTAATAACATGAACACCACCACCATGAACATGTTTGTGTATTTCTCCTGGCGAACATGTGTAACAGTCTCTCTCAGAATAGAATTGGTGGCTTGTAAGATGTTCAAATGATTAACTTTATAAAATATGTCCAAATTTATTTCCAAAACAGTTGTATTGATTTATATTTTCTTCAATAATATATAAGGTCCATATACTTTCCAAGGGTTTATATAAATAATTGGGACATCATAAACATAGTTGTTATGATGATTATTTTTATCATTAGTAACTTTGCTGATGATACTGCAAGTATTAAGAATTATAGTAATAAATGTAAATAATAACAAAAATAAATAACGATGATACCGACAATAATAAATATCTTCATGGGACAAAAGAACAGAAATCAGGAGCAGGAAGCAAGAGAAGGGGAAGAGAAAGAAATGCAATTTGCAGATGAAGAATCACAATGATGAGTGTGTCTTTGGAGAATAAATGGATAATGAGTATTTGTTAATTTTTTAATAGTTGCATAACATCTATATAAATACATTCACTTTGATATATGTAAATATACTGATATTGTTAAAAATTCAACCAATTCTGTTAAATAAAAGCCCTTGACCACTGGGGAGTCACTTGCCAATTCCATTCCCCTCTCCAGTGGTAGCCTATTGAGCGTTTTGTAGGCAACCTTTCAGAATTTATATACATATATGAATGTATATCAATAAAACATTGTGGATGTTTTTATATACATGGTATTATACCAGAAGCATCACTTGCATTTGCTTTCTTTTACCTAATACATGTCCAGAAAATCTTTCCACCTAAGTATATGTAGCTTAATCTCATTTCATATAACTGATAAATGTCTCATAATTTAGCCTCCATGGTTATATGGCTAAATGGTAAGACATTATATAGTCATTTCATATAACTGATGGATGTCTTATAACTTAGCCAACATAGTTATCCTGTGTATGTGTTTAAGTCCAAACTGTGTTGCAATAAATATCCTAGTGTGCCTTTATGCCTATGAGAGAATATGGCTCTAAATTAGATACCTAGAAGTAAAATGTTTCAGTCAAATAGCATATGCATATTGAGTGTTAATAGTTATAGCTAAATGTCCCTTTAGAAGGCTAGAACTGTGAAGACTCTGACATTTTACCCTACTTGAAAGTTATTAATTTAGCTTGCCACAGTTTCATAGATGCTGGCAGAAGATACAACACTCCTGGATCAGAGACAAAGGACTTTATTACTCAGCAATAGCAGTAGCCAGAGGATCAGTATTTTCTTGTGCAGATTTACCAGGACCAAATTCCCAGAGCGCCACGTGAAGTGGGCCAGGTGATACCTGCATATGTAGTGGGTTATGTGACAAAAAACTTGAGCTTAGGGAACCTGACTCTTTTAGGAGAGTCCATAAGCATGCCTGTCCTATGATCCAGAGGGAGATATTACCTTTATTATGTTGGATAATACACTAACATAACCTTTACTCCTTAGGAAGGCGCCATCTCTATCTGCCACAGCTTTTCACTATACAAACATCCTTGAAAATATGATCTGTAACACAGTTAGAGCCTCTGCTCACAAGATGTGCAGAAACAGGCAACCCATACAGGAACTTTTCCCAGCAATTTCCTTCCCATAGGATTTGCACTTGCTTCCATCAGGAACCATGGCGTACTACTAACCTGTGGATACTTTACACCCTTTCCAGGTTAATTCAGGAGTATCAGGTTCAGGCACCCCTGACTCTGCTGCAGGATCCGATCTGAATCTCCTAATAACAGCACTGATGCTGCATTTGCTTTCAGGACAAACCAACTTTTCCTAAGTGCTTAGCCAACATGACAGGAATCAAAAAAATATAATGCCTCTTTTCTGCAAATCAGAGAGCATATCTCTTATGTGCAGGAATCAGCTACTGCTCATAGCCAGCTAATTGTTGCCCTGTACACATGCAAACCAAGTGCTCCCTTTTATTCTGATGTTTCAAGAGAAGAGAAAAAATCTTTATTTTGATGTGAAAATAGCCAATTTTCAAATGTTGGTGAGTTAATTCAAATGGATTAATAATATGTTCATCAATGTGAGATGCAACAGAGAAACTGTAGAGAGTAAGTAAAGAGAAGTAACTTTGATGTTTAGGAGCTCATTGGTCACACATCCTGCTACACCCAATTATGGCCCGTTCACAAAGCTTCCATAGCATTTTACATAACTCCCCTACTAAGGGCATCACATTGGTTCATGATGTTTTTTTTTTTTCCAGTTTAGATAAAATATATTTACCGTCTTAGAGGCAATTAAACTGAAACATTTGGGATAATCTTCTATACCAAACAAAAATCATTTGTATCTTCATCTGACAAATGTAATTTATGTTATATAGTTTTCTATAAGTTAATATCTACTGTTACAGAATTATAAAGATTCATGGCACACGAAAATTTCTCAGCAGTGTAGAAACTAGCATTTAGAAATAATTTTCAACACTTTAACTTTAACCATAATGTCACATTCCACAGTTCAAGAAGTTCACAGTTGTCTTGTGGGGAGTTTTAAAGACTTTCCCCAGCAGGAGGTCACATTGAGGAGGATCTCAGAACCTTCTGGGTGTCTGTGCTAGAATTGTTCTTCACCACAAAGAGACCCAGGAGTCTTGGGACTTGCCTGTGGCCAGATATATTTTTTATTATACCAGAAGTGTGTTCATTTTATAGATCAGTTTGGGGAGAATTGATATCTTAAAAATAGAACTATGTTTGATTTTTGTATGTTGACCTTGTATTTTGCAATTGTGAATTTAATTCAAGTAGGTTTTTTTATAGGTTTCTTCAGATTTTCTATGTAGATAGTCATGTTGTCTGTGAATAAAGACTATTCTATTTTTCCCTTTCTATCTGGATGCCTATTTTTTTTCTTCTATTATTATGCAAACTAAGACTTCTGGTATGTTGAACAGGAGTGATAAGAACAGATATCTTTGCCTTGTTTCTGATGGTAGGAGGAAAGCCTTCTGTCTTTGAACATTAAGTGTGAAGTTAGCTGTAGGCTTTTTTGTAAATACCATCTATTAGCAAAGATATTACTTTCTATGTCTAGTGTGCTGCAGGTTTTTTATTATGAATGTGGTTGATATCAATTGCTTGTTGATTTTGAAATATTGAACCAGCCTTGCATTCTTGAGAAAACCCTCATTTGGTCATGAAATATTATCACTTTTATACATTGCTGGATTTGATTGCTATTATTTTGTCGAGGATTTTTGCATCTGTGATCATGAGGGGTATAGGTTTATAATTTTCTCTTCCTGTGATATCTTTTTTTTTTTTTTGGTGAGGAAGATCAGCCCTGAGCTAACATCCATACTAATCCTCCTCTTTTTGCTGAGGAAGACTGGCTCTGAGCTAACATCTATTGCCAATCCTCCTCCTTTTCTTCCCCAAACACCCAGTAGATAGTTGTATGTCATAGTTTCACATCCTTCTAGTTGCTGTATGTGGGATGCAGCCTCAGCATGACTGGAGAAGCGGTGCCTCAGTGCGCACCCAGGATCCGAACCCAGGCTGCCAGTAGCGGAGCACATGCACTTAACCGCTAAGCCACGGGGCCGGCCCTTCCTGTGATATCTTTATCTGATTTTGGTATCAGCATAATGTTAGCCTCATAAAATGAGTTGGGAAATGTTCCCTCCTCTTCTGTATTTTGGAAGAATTTGTGTGGAATTGTTTCTTTTGTTGTTATTAGATGTTTGATTGAATTTACTAAGGAATCCATCTTAAACCTAGAGTTTTCTTTGTTTGAGGGCTTTAACTTCTATTTTAATTTCTTTAATTGGCATACGGCTGTTCAGATCATTTATTTCTTCTTGAGTGAGCCTTGGTACTTTGTGTTTTAAAAAGAATTAGTCCATTTCATCTAAGTTGTTGAATTTATTGTCACTAAATTGAGCTTAGTATTCCCTTATTATCTTTTTAATGTCTGTAGGATCTGAGATCATGCCCTGCTTTTCATTCTTGATTTTGTGCCTTCTTTTTTTCTTTTTCCCTTCATCAGTCTGGCTAGAGGTTTATCAATTTTAATGATCTTTTTTTAGAACTGTCTTTTGATTTCATTGATTTCTATTTTGTTTTTGTTTTCCACATTATTGATTTCTGCTCTTATCTTTATTATTTCCTTCCTTTTTCTTTCTCTTCTCTTTCTAATTTCTTAAGATGGAAGCAAAGCTTAAATAATTGATTTGAGAATTTCTTTTAATGTAAGAATTTAATACTATAAATTTCCCCCTATACACTTCTTTAACTACATGCCACAAATTTTGATATGTTGTGTTTTCATATTTATTCAATTCAAAATGTTTCTAACTTCCATTGTGACTTCCTGTCTCATCCATGGGCTACTTAGAAATGTGTTATTTGATTTCCAAATGCTGGGGAATTTTCTAGATTTTTTTAAATTATTGATTTTTATTTTAATATATTATGGAAAGAAAACATTCTTTACATAATTTCCACTGTTTTACATTTTAAGGCTTGTTTTATGTCCCAAGATATAGTCTATCATGGTGAATATTCTTTGTGCACTTGAAAATAATATGTATTCTGCTGTTACTGGGTGGAGTGTTCTAGAAAATATCAATTAGGTCAAGTTGGTTATTAGTGTTATTCAGATCTTCTGTATACTTACTGATTTTTCTCTGCTTGTTCTATCAATTGTTAGGCAGAGTGTTGAAGTCTCCAACTACAATTACAGATTTGTCTAATTGTCCTTTCAGTTCTATTAGTTTTTGCTTCATCTGTTTTGAAGCTCTGTTGTTAGATGCTTACATATTTAGGATTGTTATGTCTTCTTGGTGGTTTGGCCCATTTATTACTGTACAGTGTCTTTATCCCTGTTCTGAAACCTAATTGTTTGATATTAAAATGTCCACTTCAACTTTCTTTTGACTGGTGTTTGCAGGATATATCTTTTTCTGCACTTTTAATTTTAACCTAGATATGTCCTTTTATTTAAAGTAGGTTTCTTTTCAATAGCATGTAGTAGTCTTATTTTTTAATCCAATCTGAAAATTTCTATATTTTAATTTATGTGTTTACAGCACTCACATTTGATGAAATAATTGATATAGTTGGCAATCAATAATTTTTAATTTATCCCTCTAAATTCTAAATATTAACTATATTTAAAACACATTGCACATAATATGAACTCAATAGATGTTTATTAGGTTTGTATTTCCTTCAAATCAATTGTCTTTTCCACTCTACTTTCAGATCCATTGCCTTTTTCACTCTACTATGGATTTGCTCTAAATATAATATCTCTAATATTTTCACATCACAACTTTTTTTCATATAAGTTATAAGTGACTAGAATAGCTATTACACTTAATTTCTAAATCACATTTTATTATGAATACATTTCACATGCCCATGCAGTGTAAGAGTAAGATAGTAGTTGCTGAATAGATCAGTGAGTATTAGATTACTTATCATTCATCTGCTTATTACATGTTGTACTTTTAATAATAATAATATGAGTCCATTGAAACAGAAGAAGAAAAAAGGAATAAAATTATAAATGCTTTGCTGCAGAAATCAGTAGCAGCATATGGTCATGAATAAAGTATCACTATTTCAATATCTGTGTCTGCTTTAGTTCCCAGTAGTATTATCTGTAGAGAAGACCTTTGCCCTACAATAGAGAATACTCTTAGCATTTGAAAAGGGTGCATTATTTCTGAGAAGTAGGAGAACATGATAGTGGTTTAACATTAGCATGTTTATAACAATAGTGGGCCTAGCGTTTTGTTTTCATCCAAAACACTATTAACCTTCCCCATGGCAAATAAAAGTTTAATTTAAGATCAAATGGTCTAAAGAGGCATTGCTTTCTAACTGGAGGAGAATCCCTAAGGTGAACTGAGAGAAAAGAAGGTTGCAGAGATACTTAGTAACTGATGTATAATCCTGGCAGATAGAAGGTGGTGTTAGACAGATAAGGGGAAAAAGGAGTATTTTAATATAGGGTTTTCAGTGTGTCTTATTCCCACACTCCACACAAAACCAATTGATTTTTAAGCACAATGGTACATAATACCTAGACTAATCCTGAAAGTAGGCAATATCCTATTTGCCCCAAACCTGAAAGAAAGCTCATTTTTCCAAAGGATCATAGACTACTCAATGGGCTTGTTCTATTAGGTTTTGTTTCGTTTTCTTGTGACCGGGAATTTGTGCAAATTTAATATTTATTACAGACAGATATATATTTGAGTCATTCTCCATGACTCTTAGTTTCATTCCACAAATATTTTTGTGTGTTAGACACTGTCCTAGGTGCTGAATAGGACTATTGCCCTGAAAAGCAGTTTTAAGAGTTGATTCTGAAGATGAGAACCATTTTTAATCGTGGTAGGACAAATACCCATATTAAACCTACCAAGCATTCCTATAAACCTATTGAAGTTTTAGAAACAATTTGCAAACTAAAAATGTATTTTTTAATGAATAAAACTTTAATAAGAAACAGAACCATACTCTGATTGATCTACCAGAAATGTAGAACTCTAGGAAAATATGCCAATATTCATAAGAAAAATATCTTTAACTTATCAGTATTATCAATGGAATAAGATAGCATCAAAAACTCATTAAGAGTTATTTCAAGTTTACAGCAACTCAACTGGGAAGGACGCAACTTGTAATTAGTGATGTTTTGAGTAAGGACATCGTCTTTGTTCAAGATCCGTCATTAGTATTACCCCACTTAGGAAGATGGAAATGTTTTTCAAGTTTGTATAAAAGTGCCAGGCTGCCAGCTATTATTGTTCTATCTGAAGCCGCTGCCCCTCAACCAAAAAGCAGGCTTATAAAAATCACAATTATAGGGCGGGCCCGGTGGCTTAGCGGTTAAGTGCGTGCACTCCGCTACTGGCGGACCGGGTTCGGATCCTGGGCGCGCACCGACGCACCACTTCTCCAGCCATGCTGAGGCCGCGTCCCACATACAGCAACTAGAAGGATGTGCAACTATGACATACAACTATCTAATGGGGCATTGGGGAGAAAAAGGGAAAAAAAGGAGGAGGATTGGCAATAGATGTTAGCTCAGAGCCGGTCTTCCTCAGCAAAAAGAGGAGGATTAGCACGAATGTTAGCTCAGGGCTGATCTTCCTCACAAAAAAAAAAAAAAAATCACAACTACAGCCACTTCTGACCTAAGTAACTTTGTCATCTTCACTACTCAACCCGAGGAAGTACTAGAATGATTTTCAATGTGTCCTATTTAAGAAGCCATCACCCACGTGATCCACGCTCAGAAGGCTCTTCTAATTAAAGACACACAGTTCATGATCAAAAAACAATTCAAAATAAACTTTTCTCTTTGCAATATTCAGACACAGTGAAAAGAATAAATATGCCACAGCATCACTACTTTATTTCCCTTCCAACTTTCTGACATGTTATATGTGATAGCCTCTCATTTCCACTTTGGAATCTTCCACGAACTATTTTGTCCTGCCTGGCAGCATGTCCATCTTTCCCCCCACCTTGACCCTTTTCTACTTACTCCACATTATAAAATCTCAAAGTCATCAGTCAGGCAAGGTGGGGGAGGGAAACCTAAGTAGGCAAAGAAAGATTCCATTGAGAAGAAGACTAGGGCTAGATTTAGGAATCTTAATGGAACAGTAATTTTGGTTTTGCTACATGAGATTTCTAGGCCTTTGCATACTAAGAGTTAGTGAAGTCTTAATCTTAAAGGAGCTCCATAGAACATTTATTCCAACTTACAAATGAGAAGCTTTGGTCATAAAGTTTAAATGGCCTGCCCCTAATTAAATAGTAACATTGAAGGTGCATCTGAGAAGTGATTGTCCTGGCTGCATACTCATTATCTGAGCATTGTGCTTATCGTTGTCTACAGCAGAGGTCAGGAGACTATGGCTTTTGGGCCAAATCTGGCCCACTGCCTGTTTTTGTCAATAAAGTTTTATTGAAACACAGCCACACTCATTTGTTTACCTATTGTCTGTGACTATTTTTACAGTACAACAGCAGAGTTGAGTAGTTTTGGCAGAGACTGTGTGGCTCAAAAAGTCTAAAATATTTATTATCTGACCATTTACCGATGGCCGCTTTTTGAAAGTAGGGTATCTATCTATTAACTCGTGTCAGGTCCTTCAAGACAAGGATATACCTCGCCCACAGTCCCCCCACACGCACACATGGATACAGCCACATTGCAGGGTTCTGTTGACTTCTCTTGTAACTCACAAATGATCTGAGGAAGGCCTACCCTCTGCTAGAGGATAAAAATAGGAGTAATATGAAATGAAGACCCCCTGAGGTCTTCTTAAAATAGCTCTTATTTATTGAGTGCTTATCATTTTCCTGGCACTGTACTAAATATTTCACAATACTAACTCATTTAATATTCACACCAAACATACCATTATCTATTATTAACTCACTACAGTTGAGGAAACTGAGAGTAGAAAGGTTAAGTAACTTGCTTAAAGCAGCACAGCTCTCAAATGGCAGTCAGGTTTCAAATACAGACACTGGCTCCAGAGCCCACGGGCTTAAGTTCTAAGTGAGTTTGCATCTCACAAATAGCAAGCAAATCTTTGTTTTTTTGCAACCACGGTAAGACAAGCAAAGCTGCATTCGGATAGCAAAGGCTGATTTGGGGTAATCTGTGATACTGTTTGTAAGTGTAAAGCTCCTTTAAAGCCTTGGCTCAACAGACATTTCTTAACTTCCCTACTGCATGCCCAGACCCCATTTTATTAAGTGGAGACAGCACCTTCTTGACAGCACTTACAATTTAGCAGAAATTTCCTTTCTAGAAGGTTCAGAGGTTGAATGAGGGCATAAGAATCAAGAGTCAAGGGCTCTTGTGGGAACAAGGTTATTATGTTCTCTTTGACATCAGATGATGGTGTTGAATGAAGAACATACTGATAAAATGAAAGGAATCTGGGCTTTAGAGCTGGAAAGTAATGAGTTTCAATTTCTAGCTTGACTTTGGAAAAGTTACTGCAAACTCCCTGAGCCTCAATTTTCTTATTTTTATAGTTTAGAATATTTACTTCCCAGAGTTTTCCATAAGGATTAAATGAGATCATATATGTGATGAACTCTAGTGTAATGTCAGGAACTTAGTCCTGGCTCTGAGTTCTTCCTCCTTGAAATGCCATGAACATTTATTTATGGGAAGACATTCTCTCCTGGGCATGCAGGGTTAGGGTGGCTACATTCAGGAACAGCTATCCTCGTTCTTGGATGTATATATAGATCATTGGAAAATGATCAAGCGTGGATTATATGTATATCTATGTTTATTATTTGTGATTTATCTTTTATGCACTTTCTGTTCCTGACTATGATATTCAGGGTCAAGGACCTAAACTCTGCTTTGGTAACTCATTAGGGCACTGTGTAGATATTTTGCACATTGGTAGTAAGGAAATATTTTAGACTACTTCAATTGAAAGGGACAGAGACTCGCTCAGTTCACCTTAAATAAAGGATATTTATTAGATGACTACAGTGGAGAAATAACAGAGAGAAACCCAGGAGCAGCTATATAGCCAACGCAGAGATAATGGAAGCCAGGGTTTTGTGCTTTTTCAGGAATTTGCAGCTCTGATGCAATTAGAAAAAAATGAGCTTGTCATTCTCTCTGTATCTCACTTCAGCCACAAAGACTATATTTCATTATTTCTCTTCTCTTCCCTGCATCATGGTGTCTGTTTATTCAGAGCTTTTGCAGCCCCATAGTTCCTATATACTGTCTTTCCTCTGAATCTCTCTTGGCTTCAGCTTCCTACAGTCAACTTTTTTGTTTCATTCTTTCAAATTCCCCAAAGAAAACTTGTGACTAACCTAAGCTATCATCTTTGTCCGTATTTGGACAAGGATTTTGCTCAAAGACACACCAGATGCTGTTATTCAGCTCACAAACTATCAATCTTGGGATACGTACCCATCCTTAGCCATTTCAGCTGTGGCCAAGAGGATAGGGGTCTGATATATAAAACTTGGCTACTTATATTTTCTAAGAATAATCTAAGATCACATTCCATATCTGAGGGCAGGGAATGAGGACAGGAGGACTTTGGCTTAAATACAGAATACCCTTGGAAAGCTAGCTAAGGACTTAGTATACATTCTGTGGATGATAATGATTTATAAAGGTCGTAATAATCTAGTGGGGGAGACAAAGGCAAATATATACAAATAGTGGCATGTGAGACAGAAATCAGTCCTTAGGCTCCTGGATTTCTTGAGAGTAGCAACTTTTTTCTTTGTTTCCCTAGTAACTAACCCAATATGTGGTACGTAAAAGATTATCAATGTATGTTTGTTGAATAGGTAATGAGCAGCATGGATTCTGGATTAAACTGAATATTTCAATGTTAAAACCACCATCTACGATGTTTTCATGCTCTATTATTCTGAACGGATGGTATGAACCAGAAGTTCAACTTTCCATGTCCATAGATTTACAATATTTTTTGTATTTAAGACCTCTTAGGGGCCGGCCCCGTGGCTTAGCGGTTAAGTGCGTGTGCTCTGATGCTGGCGGCCCGGGTTCGGATCCCGGGCTTGCACCGAAGAATGTGCAACTATGACATACAACTATCTACTGGGGCTTTGGGGGGAAAAGAAATAAATAAAATTAAAAAAATGTTAAAGTGACTGAGTGGTACAATAAGCCTTAGATTCAAGACCAAATGGTGTCATTTAAAAAAAAAGACCTCTTAAGTGGACAGTGTGTGTGGAGATCACACTTCAGTTCACTTGATGCCATTCCAGAAGTGATCCTGATTTAAAAAGAAAACTTAAGTCCCAGTTGTGTCAGTCAGTTAATCTTTAACAGCATCACCTTGACAGTGTATTCAATTTCTTGTGTAACAGCACACTACCATGTATTGGCTGCACTCATATTTGCTTTTGCAGGACTAACCCAAAATGTTTCCACTGGTCTAGAAAAACAAGTCCACAAGCATCTGCTAAAAAGTGAGCAGCTTGTAGTTGGAATCAAGTAACTGACAATCCTTGCTGGGCACAATTTCATCCTGATCAGAAGACCTCCCTATATTCAAAGGGTTTAAATGAGTGTAGAACTTGGGAAAGTCTGATAGCCCAAATATACGAAATATTAAAACTTTTGGACTTTATATCTTACGGCAATGTAAGAAAGAGATGCATTTGACCTTAAATTCCTGTGTATGGCAATGAGGCAGCAAACAGACAATTAAGGAGAAAAATCTGAAGGCCAAATGTCAAAAATGAGAGCCTTAACCCTGAGTTGTGACATTTTAAAAATGTCCTTGGCTCACACCGAAGTGTAAGTGCTAATGTGGCCATTTATTTGTCTATTTATAAGGAGAAAAAAGCCCTGAGATTTCTAAAATGTTTTCAGAAATGGATCTTATCCTTCCTGAAAAAATAACAACAAGCTGTTATTTCCAACCTAAGGGTCAAAACTAAGAAGAAGTGTCCATTAGTACCCATCAAAGCTTACACATGCATAGTGCATGTCTTGAAGCAAAAATTAGCACATTGTATTTTCACCTCGGCTAATACTAAAATTCTCTCTGAGACATAGAAAATAATCATTTTAAAATATTTTCACTTAGTGGTAAGAGTAGAATATTTATTCTAGGAATCCTAACTATGTGGTTGTAAAATAATTTAAGAGATAATATGTGCATGTTTCCATCATTCTTCCCAGTCTTGAACATTAGCACAATGCCATTATAATAGGAGAAAGTCCCTTTAGACTGTGTTGATCAAAAAACCACTAAGTATGTATTTCTCAGCCTTGTAAACAGCCACAATTTTTTGTTTTCTAATTAAATAACTAGAAAATTACTGAATCATATGCTTTAGTCAATACCCCCTTTTTGTGCTTGACTATGCAATAGAAAGGAAGAAGCTTTAAAAAACAGTCTCTTCAAAGAAAAAAATCATCTTCCCCTGTATGTGCTGGAAATGGTTGGTTAAAAGTATCCTTCATTCTATAGTCTTAAACAATGTTTAAGAGAGTGGTTAAGAAATACACACGCTTTCGAGAAAGTACGATGTTGATATTTTGATAGCTGTAGAGATCTTTTCGGATGGCTCTTTTGATGAGAGATCAAAACAACAATCCTTGAGCCATGATGCTACCTACTCTTCCTCTTTCTTCAAGTGGCCTTCCTCAAAATCTTGCCCACGTTTTGCTACGTGTGTGTCATTTGGAGTACACTTTTACTACCATTGTTAGGGACAGAGGCCAAAGCATTACATCTGCTTAAAAACAACACTCTCAGATCCTGTTCATTCATAGTCATTCAAATTTTCTAGATACTATTCACATAGACTTTGGCTGCCAGAAGTGTGTGTCAATGAGAACACTTTCTGTTTTAAGCAATGTAGTATACCAGCACTTAAAACAGAATCAATACTTAACCCAAAGAGGGGTAGAGCTGTGTGATTATGTCGGAGTTTCTGCAGTCAGACTGCAGGAGTCTGACGCCAACCCTACTGCTTAGAGCTGGGTAACCTTGGGAAGTTACCTAAGCCCATCTAGACCTTATTTTACCAATCTCTAAAAAAGAAGTACTAAAATGATAGTATATGGCTTTTAGAGTTGCGAAGAGTCTATTCAAGTAAAGCACTTCAAACAGCAAGCGGTACATAGCAGCAACTATATTTACAATGAAATTAGTATTCACATATAGCTTCTCTTCACTTTGCTGGGCGTAATTGTACATTATCTTTGCATGTCTTCTAAAGGATTTTTAAAAACTTATTCTGGACTAGAGTGGCAACATTGTAGATTGGGGAGGAAAATCTGGACTTCGGAATCTAAGAGATTTGGAATAATTCTGTCAGTCATGTCTTACACCTTGGGTGAATTTGGACAAGTTACATCATCTCTCTAGACCTCAGTTTCCTGGTCTTTAAAGCAGGGGTCATGAATTGGGAAGTAAGTGATATAATGTGTTCAGGGGTCTAGCCCAGTGATAGATGCTCAATAGAGAACTACAGATTAGGATTTGACCAAGTTAGGTTAAATCCAGAATCACACATATCTATTTTACATAAAATATCACTAGTTCAGAATTTAGAGTGTTCAGGAAGTCCTTGATCATTTAATATCGCATTGGTAGCTTGATCTAGCACACAGGTTACAGTTAAATATTAACCTTCAGTAGAGACTAAGGGCATCCTTACTCCAGGAATACATTATTATCATTACGTTAATCTGATAAACTAATGAACTGCACGAAATCCCAGCTCTCCCCCAATTTGCCTTTGTCTATAACTGCAACATATGGGCTGAATTTTGGTGTGAGGTAACCTGATAATCCCTAAAGGGCATATGTGCTGTGATGTTCCATGTCTGTGCTTCCTCACTAAAGTGTTTCCCTCAGCTGTCTAGCGCTGCCTGCCAAAGGTTATGTCCCGTCGCATGGGAGACATGACCAATAACTGGGATTCAAAGTCCTCGCTCCTGGCCCCAATTTGGGGCCATCTGAGAGGCCATCCTAGCCCCAGGGCTCAGTGTAGGATCAGCTAAGCCCTCTATGGTAACCATGGTGTAGACAGCTTCTCTCTGCCCAGTTTGCCTTCCATACTTCTTTGTAGGTGTAGCTCCTGAGAATACTCTGCAATAAACCTTCTGTACTCAACTCTGCCCAGAGACTGCTTCCAGAGAATACAGTCTAAGGCCTCCCTAGTTTTAAAGGTTTTAAAGCATGTTTAGAGGTTTTAAACATGAACCAAATACATCTTTCTTATCTATCCTGGCACAGCAGACAATGGATGAATTCGAAGTGGAGCTGATGTAAGAACTTGGCCAGCCCTTTTGGAAGCCACAGCATGCATCACAGCAAACATGTGAAAGCACACCCGCATTCAACACTAATTATTTACTGTAAAATTTTTGGAAAGACTGTTGTAAGTTTCCTTTTGAAATTATTTAGCTATGTGTGATTGATATAATTTATGATTGGCTATGATTTTTTGACACTCTGCAGACTCAAAAATTCTAGCAAAGTGGAAAAAAATTATCCACAAAATGCTTTTTATGAATTCTGAATTTAATAATTAATGAAATGACATAATGTTATGTATGCAGACATTTAAGTAAACATTTATTCATTTTGATATTGTGGTTTTCTTTTTCGTATTCTAGAGCCAGCAAATTTAATTTTAAAGATTCAAATTTTATATGAAGATCTTCAAAAATCTCATATGCCATTGAAAATTTTAAGGTCCTTGAATATATCTGAAGAGAAATCCAGTATACATTTATAAAAGGCAGAACATAAATTTTTCTCTTTTTCCTATTAACTCTTCTTTCTAGATTAAAGCCAGGTGGACACACCCTCCACAGCTTGCATCAGAGTTCACTCAAGCTTGAGAGAGAGGGAAAAAGGACATAGGATTGGGCGAGGGGGTGGTTCTACGAGAACACAAGACTAACTCAGGTTAAGCTAGTGTCATTCCCTTTCATGTTTCCAGGGAAATCTCTCATTTTCTTCAGCTTTATCTTGTGTGTGTAGCCATATCTGTGTTGTTAACTATGGCCAATCACATGTCGCTGGTCTGATAAAGTGACATTTCACATAGCTCCCCAACCATGGCTTGTTAAAGTCGAGCATAGAAAAACACGTATATTCAAACTCTCTTTGTGACACTGTCCTCTACTAGTGTCAGAAAACTGGCTCTTTCAACCAGTTGTTAAATACCTATAAACATATAAAGAAGAAAAATAGACTGTGGTGTGTGTTTGTGTGTGTGTGTGTGTGTATGTTTTAATCAAGAGCAGCCAACCACCTCTTATGTTCAGTTTGCTCAATCATAAAATCACCCAAGTCAGAAATGGAAAAGACTTACTATATTAGGAAATTAGTACCATTAAGTTTATGCAAGATAAGAACATTTTCAGTAATTTGGACTCAGTCCCACTCTGTTTCTAGAAACCACAAAAAAATACACATCATAACAGTTTTTCCTTAATAAGGCAATCTTTATTCTATATTATCATTATCTCTGAGAAGGTATGTAATGGGATTATATAGTACTTTATTTTTTTACCCCATTTTGCCCCTAAGCTAAATCGCATTTCTAATTCCTCAAAATTCACTCTAAATTTGATCCAAAATTGTTCATTTTAGATATATTTCAATTACATGTAAATATTACATAAAAGATTAGCCATATTAAAAATATATAATCATTTATGTCTTCATGTCATCAACTAGTGTTGATCTATATTTTACTCAACACAAATTCTACCAGGTGTATATAAAACACATGGGCAGATAGAAAGAACCAACTAAACCTCAATTTATGATCACTTTTCAGAATTCTACAAGAACTCTCATATCAATCCTAATAACTGCTAGATGTTGAATATGAGTATGCCACCAAAAGTTACTTGTATGTGAATCAATCCTAAAGTGTTTTCAGTTTCAATGACCATTTTTATAAATTCTTTTTTACTTCTTTATCCTTTGTACCACTCTTCATCTTTTTTCAATTATTCTTTATGTAAATGTCAGTATTTCAGCTATCAGCAGGTTTATACCATTGAAACAACAGCAAAATCCAGGGGGAAAAAAGCTGTATTCTGAAATGTGGCCATCATTTCACAGTCAAATGAATTAGTTTAATGTCTTAAGAGTTTTTTTACCTCTCTTGGCGTCAGTTTCCTCATTTGTAAATAATATCCATTTATGGGATTATTTTGAGGACAATAAAACAGCTCCTACACAATGCGGTCTTAGGTGTGTCAGGCACTGTGCTAGAAATTTGATGTAGATTTTCTCACATAAGTCTCATAAGTTCTCTGGAAGGCAGTACTATAATTAGTCCTCATTTTACAGGTGAGGAAACTGATGAGATTAAGATTACACAGACAGTGAGTAATAGCACATTCAGTATATTATATATTAGCTATGGACTATCATGTCCAAAATGATCAATGAGATTTTCTGAATGGATTCTGAAGAATTAGAACTGACATTTAGCTTGGTCGATATACGTGTTAGTCAGAGTTCTCCAGAGAAACAGAAACTATACACATATAGAGAGAGGGAGAGATTTATTTTAAGGAATTGACTCACACTTTTGTGGGGACTGGCATATCCAAAATCCACAGGACAAGTCAGCAGCCTGGAGATTCAGGTAAGAGTTGATTTGCAGTTTTGAGTTCAAAAGCTGGAAACTCAGGCAGAATTTCTGTGTTGCAGTCTGGAAGCAGAATTCTTTCTTTGGGAAACCTCTGTCTTTGCTCTTAATTAAGGCTTTCAAATAATTGAATGAAGTCCACGTACATTATAGAGGGTAATTTGCTTTACTTCCTTCAACTGGTAGTAAATGTTAATCTTCTCTAAAAAATACCTTTCCAATAACATTGAGACTAGTGTTTGACTAAACAGCTGGACACTGTAGTCTAGCCAAGTTGGCACATGAAATCAAAAATCACAATATATTTGATTTTTTTTAAAGTCCCATGTTGTCCTATTACCATGTTGTCTCAGAGATATTATTCAAAGATATCTGACTCCAGAGTCATTCTCTGGAGTTATTCTCTCCTCTTTTTTAACCCTTCTTTTTTATTTCTCTGATATAATTTCTCCCATTGATTTCACCATTATATTGTTGAAAAGCTGTCCTTTTAAGTCTTACTCTGACTTCCATATTTAAGATCCCCAAATAAAACATTTCCCAAATATGCTGTCAGTAGAAGTCTGTTTAGGAGGGCTTCTGTTTTTTCATATGCCTTCATGCCTTTCTTTCTTTATTTTTTCTTAAAGACAATTTTTTAAAGCAGTTTTAAGTTTATAATAAAATTGAAATAAAGGTACAGAGATTTCCCATATACCCCTTGCCCCCATACATGCATAGCCTCCCCTATTATCTATATTACTCACCAGAATAGTATATTTTTTACCAAGGATGAATCTACATTGACACGTCATAATGACTCAAAGTTCATTGTCTTAGGGCTTACTCTTAATATTGTACACTGTATGGGTTTAGACAAATGTCTAATAACATATATCCATCATTAAAATATCATATAGAGTATTTTCACTGCCTTGAAATCCTCTGTGCTCTCCTATTCATCTCTCCCCTCCCCCTCACTCTTGGCAACCACTATCTTTCTATTGTCTTCATAGTTTTGCCTTTTCCAGAATGCCATATAGTTGGAATCATACAGTATCCTTTTCATGTTGACTTTTTTTTCATTTAGTAATATGCATTTAATGTTCTTTCATGTCTTTCCATGGTTTCATAGCTCATTTCTTTTCAGTGCTGAGTAATATTCTATTGTCTAGATGTACCACAGTTTATTCATCCATTCGCTTACTAAAGGATATCTCGGTTTCTTCCAAGTTTTGGCAATTATGAATAAACTGCTATAAACATCTATGTGCAGGTTTTTGTATGGACATAAATTTTAAACTCCTTTGGATAAATACCAAGGAGCACAATTGCTGAATTATATGGTAAGAGTAATTTTGTAAGAAATTGACAAGCTGCCTTCTAAAGTTGCATTACCATTTTGCATTCCTACCAGGAATGAATGAGAATTCCTGTTGCTCCACATCCTCCCTAGCGTTTGGTATTGTCAATGTTCCAGATTTTGGCCATTCTAATAGGTGTGTAGTAGTATCTCATTGTTGTTTTAATTTGCAATTACCTGTTGACATACGATGTAGAGAATCTTTTCATATGCTTATTTGCTGCCTGTATATCTTCTTTGGTGGGGTGGCTGTTAGAGCTTTTGGCTCGTTTTTTAGTAAGGTTGGTTCGTTTCCTCTTGTTGAGTTTTAAGTGCTGTTTTTATATTTTGAATAACAGTTCTTTATCAGACATGTCTTTTGCAAATATTTCCTCCCAGTCCATGGCTTGCCTTCTAATTCTCTTGATGTCTTTAGCAGAGACATTTTAATTTTAATGAAATCCAGCTTATCAATTATTTCTTTCATGGATCATACCTTTGGTGTTTTATCTAAAAAGGTATCACCATACCCAAGGTTATCTAGGTTTTCTCCTGTGTTATCTTCCAGGAGTTTTATAGTTTTACATTTTACATTTAGGTCTATGACCCATTTTGAGTTAATTTCTGTAAATGGTATAAGGTCTGTGTCTAGATTTATTTTTTTGCATGTGGATGTTCAGTTGTTCCAGCACCGTTTGCTGAAGAGGCTTTCTTTGCTCTATTGCATAGCTTTTTTATGTCCTCTTTTCCACCAAATGTCCATCTATCTTCTGGTTCAAATTTGTACAAAATTGGTATGGAGAAGAAGGAATGCACCCAGAGCAAAGAACAGTATAACATAATGTTTAAAAGTGTAGGATTAGTAACCTAAGATCACTTCAGGAAAGTTAATTAAGCCCTCACAGGCTAAGATTCTCCATCTGTCAAGTGGAGATAATCATATTAACACAAATCATAGGGCTGTGGTGAAGATTCAGTGCTATAATACATATTGAGTATATGGAATAGTGCCTGGCAAATAGGAGGTATCTGGTAAATGAAGAGAGATTTTTGTAAAAGTATAATGAATGGAGTATAAAAAGACAACTTATATATTTCCAGTTCCCTCCCTAAGAAAAGCACCTTAATCCAGAAAGATAATAAACAGGCTAAAAGAAGTAGCAGAGGACACCATACGCTTTGTCTAGTGGTTTTTAAAATGTCTCTTTGTGAGAGTAGCTTTTAAATGACAGTCTATAGTCTGGTACGAGTCTGTGACAATGCTCTATCTGTTCCACTTGAAAGCAAACGGAAAAATTAAAGAGCGAGTGAATGTGTATGTGTATGTATGTGTGTCAGTGTATGTGTGTGTACAGAAGTTACAAACTCTTCTTTCTTGGGATTCTCCCTCATTCTGAGGTCATACTCATACTAAACTTTTTTGATGTTATAATATATTTTATTAGTGATAAAGCGATTAGACACTAGTTGGTGTATTTTAAATGCCATTATTTTGTAAAATTAAAGGTTGACAACACTATGTCTGTCCCCAAAACATAGCTTTAAATTATCCTGGTTTGTGATGTCGAATGTCTGGGAACCACTGCCTGAGGAAACAATCACTTCTCTGGTCTGGCAGAGCTCTGAGATAAATGTGCAGCAATGTTGAGGAAGGGACACAATGCAGGAAACAAGACGACAGAACAGTGCACCATTTCTGTGTGTTATACACACAGGTTAAGAACATATTTTACTCTCAAATAGTAGGAGGAAAGGCTCTAACGTCAAAGCACATTCATTTTCTATGGAGGAACAACAAATTACTACAAACTTAGTGGCTTAAAGAAACATACACTTATTATCTCACAGTTTCTGTGGATCAGGAGCCCAGGTATGGCTTAGCTGGATCCTCTCTTCAAGGTCTTACAAGGTTGCAATCAAAGTATTGGCTGGGCTGTGTTTTCAACTGTAAGCTTTACTGGGGAAGAATTTACTTCCAATCTCATTCAGATTGTTGTCAGAATGTATTTACGTTTTTTGTCTGTGTGATTAAGAGCCCCTGCTTTTTGCTGGTTGTAGGCTAGAGACAGCCTCAGGTGCTAGAGACCATCCATCATTCCCAGGGGCCACCTGTGGTGTCCTGCCACTTGTGCTTCCTCTGCATGATGGCTTACTTCACCAAGCCTGCTAGGAAAATCTCTCCTGTTTGGAGTCTGACCCTAGGGAGGGCTTACTCCCTGTTTTAAGGGCTTTTGCCTGATGGAGTCAGGCCTCCCAGGATAATCTGCCATTTGATTAACTCAAATCAACAGATTTGGAACAAAAATTACATATCTGCAATGTCCCTTCACCTTTGCCATATTCTACTGGTTAGAGGCAAGTCATGAGTCTTGTCTGAACTCAAGGGTAGAGGATTACATAGGGCATGAAGGGAGATGGGGAAGGGCTATGGGAGCCACCCTAGGGTCTGTCCACCACAGAAAGGATTAAATGTGTTTCCGCAGTCTCTTTAAAGGCAGCATTATTGGCGTGGGGAAACACAGCAGCAACACAAAGGTACTCTGATTTCTGGCCTTAACTCTACCACTTATTAGCTGGCTAAACTGTGCTGGTTGCTTAGCATATCTCACTTATAAAATAAAGATAAGTACAAATCTTGAACTAAACAATTATTGAAGTTTCCATAGAATGCCAAAATGCAATGATTGTAGGATCTTCAACTGAGGCTTCAGTCAGATAATAAGAGCAGATAATATGTCCCTATGGCTGAAATTCCCAAAAATTAAGTAAAAATTGTCTATTGCTTTTATTTTTTTAAAAAAAATAAGGACTACAACTAACAAGAAAAACTATTTAGAGCAAGATGGGGTTTATCTCCTTTTTTTAAATATACAAAATAAAAAGGAATTTACCCTTAACTTTCCGACTTTTTACATATTAATACCTTCAGAACTTTGATAAGGTTGACTGAATCAACTTAAAATTTTTGAATCATTTGGATCAATATAGGTACCTATACTCAAAGAAAATGAGAATGGGAACATGTAATAATTTATCACAATGACATTTTCATAATCTGTAAAGGAATGAGAGGAAAATAGCATATTATCTCTTATAGAATTACAAGACCCCTTATGTAAAACTGGCTTTACGAAAATCACCTTGATTTACTCTTTGACAAGTTGGCATCTTTGAATTGCATAAATTGCTTCTCCACCCCCTGTGTCAATCTAGAAAATCAAGTGACGCCAAGGCAGAATCCAGCTAATTTAAGTCAAGATTTCCTTGTGAATAAATAAAATGCTGAGAGTTATGCAGCTCAGCTGGTCTCCTAAGTTCTGCTGATACTTGAAATAGATGACTGATTCCTCAATGACTCTGTCCATGGAAGAAACAAGTAAGGAAATATTTTACAATGAAGTGTTGATTTACTTTAAACTGTTCTCTGAAACAAAATTGGGAGAAAGGCTTTTTTTTTTTTTTTTTAATTTTAGGGTTTCTTTTTCTCCATTGGTGAAATAATAAGCAATAGATGATCCTCAAGCTGACATTTCACAATAGCTGGGTGATTGTACCTGGCACTGCTGGAGTGAACTCATTTTTATATCACTCCTCTCTCAGGGATGCCAGGATCAGTTGTGGATAATACCTGAGCTTTCTATATTAAATTAAGAGGCGTACACATTTCTTTCATCTTCACATTCTAGCACCATCTTTGTAAACTCGATTCAAGATAGTCAAGTTTAGGAGGAGCTGAGTCAGGTACTACATTGCTCACTACAAGACACTAAATGATTGGCATTTAATGAAAGAGTTGATAACTTTGCTGGCTTGAAGTCCTCGAAAAGAGGCTACAGCCAGCAATCTGGGGTTGTAATTTAACAGCTAAGGTAGCATCATGATAACTTTTCTTGCTTTGAGTTTGTGACCATTTACTTTCTATCAATAAAACTTTGAAGTGAAACATATTTCTTCCACTTCAACCCCATTTCCTAAGACTAACCATTTTTCTCTTATACCAAAATAGCTCATTCTAGTCACAAAGACCTTCAAGTAACGAATGTATGGAAGTCAATTTTCTGTGAATGCTATTATGGTTAATTTTACTTTCTTTTTATACTTATCTATATTTTTTGCTCTTTTAATAAGCATTTATTTACAAATAAAAATAATTCGGTTTCCATTTTGAAAAAATTAATAAATTTTAAGACATTTTTACTGAGTAATAGTATTTAAATATCTTAAGATTTCATCTAAATTGGTTCTTATCTTGAAAATTTAAAGTTCCACCTTGGGAAACACTTACTTAAGAATAGTAATATTTTTATACATTCCTTTAGGTCTTCACATGCACTATAGTCCTGTTTATTACAGAATAAAGGCAATTCTTTATTTTTTCTTAAGTAGGTGCTTTTATATTTCTTTGTATATATGAAATCCTGTTACAAAACTGGGGATAATAAAGCTATTTTCCTATCGCGCAGAACTATTAAAAATATCTAAATAGCTTCCCATAAAGAAATTTTATGCAAAACATAAATTACAAGATAAAGATGAGAAAGAGTTTCAATGAGTATCCCAGGAATAAAAGGTAAAAAGTGACACCAAATTAGTTATTAAAACACTGGGTGATAGTGAATGTCAGACCTTTTAAAACAAACCCAAGGATCAGTCATACATTGCTGGTGGGAATGTAAAATGGCACAGCCTCTCAAGAAAATAGCAATTTCTTATAAGACTAAACATGCAATTACAATACAATCCAGTAATTGCAATCTTGGGCATTTACCCAGGAAATGAAAGCTTATGGTTCACATAAAAACCCATACATGAATGTTCGTAGCAGCTTTATTCACGATATCCCCAAACTAGAAACAACCTAGGTGTCCTTTAACAGGTGAATGGTAAACAAACTGCAATATAACCATACTACGGACTAGTATTCAAAATAAAAAGGAATAAACCATTGATATACCCAACAACTCGGATGACTCTCAAGGTAATTATGCCCAGTGAAGAAAAACAATCCCAAAAGGTTACATACTGTTTGAAGCCATTTATATAAGATTCTCAAAATGACAAATTTATAGAGATGAAGAACAGAGTAGTGGTTGCCAGGGACCGGTAGCTGGGCAGTTGGGGAGGAGGGAGGTGAATGTGATTATAAAAGGGCAACAGGAGGGACCCTTGGGGTGATGAAATTGTTCTGTATCTTGACTCTAGTGATGGATACAGAAACCTACACAAGTAATAAAATTGCATAAAACTAAATACACACACACACAAAAGTAAAACTAAAACTGGGAAAATCTAAATAAGATCAATGGATTGTATCAGTGTTAATATTCTGGTTGTGATATTGTCCTAAATGTCTGCAAGGTGTTACCTTGAGAGAAACTGGGGAAAGGTTACACAGAATCTCTTTGTATTATTTCTTAGAACTGTATGCTAATCAACATTTTTTAAAAATAAAAAGTTTACTTTAAAAAAAATCCAAAAATTTTTCAGCAAATAACCAAAGGACTAATTGAAAGGCCCCTGAAAAACTTGAAGTAAAAAGTTTATATATATATATGTGCAAAATAAATACCTACCAAGAAGGAAAAGAGGTGAAAAGCACTGGAGGAAGAAGTAGACTCAAATAAGACTCACAGATTGGTTATACCTAAGGAGCATTTGATACACACAACATGAAAAATAAGCAAAATGAACAAAAAGAATGCCAGTGACTCAGAGGGGTAGAAATATAAAACCACATAGAATTCAAACATAAGCAGTAATGTTTTAAAAACTTTATTATTAAATTACACAAATATATGTAAAAATCTAGTTGGAAATCTTTGCAGTTTTAAGATAGGTTTTGATCATGATTGCCATGGAATCATTTATCTTTCATTGGAAATTAAACTTTTAAAAAAGAAGTAAGCAAAAAAATGATTTCTTGTTTTTTTTTACAAGACAGTTGAAGTAATGTCAAAGCTTTGTGACATATCAGGACATACTGTTCAGTTCTGGAATCAGTGGTTCTTCAGCATTATTCACATCTAAATCACCCATATGAAGGAATAGGTATCCTTAATACATAATAAATTACCCTAAAGTGATTCATTAACCTGATAATGGTTTCTAAAGATTATATGAAATATCTTACTTAGGTGATAATTAAAATTCTTTTCTATAATAAAAGTCATCTAAGAATAAATCTGATTGCAAACTTTGGGTATATTTAAGTGAATTAGTGGGGGTGCATGAAATTTAAGTTTTCATTTACTTATGCGGTCGTGCATTGCTTAAAGAGGGGGATACATTCTGAGAAATGTGTTGTTAGGCAATTTTGTCATTGTGCAAACATCATAGAGTGTACCTAAATCAAGCACAAGAGAAAATGATGCGTTCAAGAGATGCGGTAAAAACAAGATGTCTGAGGCTGCTGCCAGTGTAACACAGCATACTGTTTTACAGTAAACTTTCTTTTTTAGTAAAAAGAGTACATTCTAAAATAATGATATAACACCAATGCATATAGATACATGCACCCCTGTGTTCATTGCAGCATTATTCACAATAGCCAAGACTTGGAAGCAACCTAAGTGCCCATCAAGGGACAAATGGATAAAGAAGATGTGGTATATATACACGACGGAATACTACTCAGCCATAAGAAATGATGAAATCCTGCCATTTGTGACAACATGGACGGACATTGAGGGTATTATGCAAAGTAAAATAAGTCAGAGGGAGAAGGTCAAATACCATATGATTTCCCTCATTAAGTAGTAGATAATAACAACAACAAACAAACACGTAGAGACAGAGATTCGATTGGTAGTTACCAGAGGGGAAGGGGGGAGGGAGGAGGGCAAAAGGGATAATTCGGCACAAGTGTGTGGTGATGGGTTGTAGTTAGTATTTGGGTGGTGAACATGATGTAATCTATGTAGAAATAGAAGTATAATGATGTACACCTGAAATTTATACAATGTTATAAACCAATGTTACTGCAATAAGCAAAAAACTTAAAAAAATAACAATAATAGATAAAATAATGATAAAAGTATAATATAGTAAATACATAAACCACTAACCTAGTCATTTATTATCATTATCAAGGATTATGTACTGTACAATATTGTGTGTGCTATACTTTTATATGACTGTCAGTGCAGTAGGTTTGTTTGCACCAGCATCATCATAAACATGTGAGTAATGCATTGTGCTATGACGTTACAATGACTTACACCATCACTAGACAATAGAATTTTTCAGCTCCATTATAATCTTATGGGGCCACTGTCATATATGCAGTCCGTCATTGAGAAACATCATTATGTGGTACATAATTGTATTTTTAAAAAAATCTCTCAGTGCAATGGATAAGTAGCTCATTCAGACCAACCCTCCCATCGAACAAATATAGGAAAAAATATCTGTTTTAAGGCTTAAATAGTAACCCAGGCTGCTGAAATTCGAGTAGCCAGGTTTTCTAAGTGGTATGTAAAAACAAATCCTTTCTGGGGTATATAACATCAGCCACAGCTCAAATTAGCTCTATAATATTTTTATATACATGGTTAGTAATCAGTGAATAATTACTAGACATGACAGAAGCCAGGATCAAATGAGCAAAAACTACCTGAACAAAAACGAACAATAGGAGCAAAACAACAAATGATCCAGATATTAGAGTTAATAGTCACAAACTGGAAAAATAATGTGATTAATATGTTTCAGGAAATAGATGATCCAAATGGAGAATTCAGCCAGAGAAATGATATAAAATAAATAAAATAAAAATCAAATAGAAATTCTAGAAATAAAAAATACAGTAATAAAAACTAAGAACTCAATAGATGGGCTTAGCGATTTGAAATAACAGAAGAGAGAATTAGTAAACTGGAATATAGTGCAATAGAAAATATCTAAACTAAAGCAGAGAGAGAAAAAAATGTGGAAAACGATAAAAACATGTTAGGGACATATGGGACAGGGTGAAAGATCTAGTATGTGTATTATTAGAGACTCAACAGAGAGAAAAAAGGAATGGGAAAGAAGGAATAATTTGTGATATAGGCCAAGAATTTTCCAAAACCATCAAAAGATAACAAACCAAAAGTTCACAAAAACCTCAAGAATATAAATGCAAAGAAAACGAAAATCAAAACAGCCAAAGGGGGAAAAAAAAGCACATTGCCTTCAAAATAGCAACAACACTGACATAACATCTCAGCAAAACAAGGGAAGCCAAAAATAATGGTTGATATTTCTAAGGTGCTAAAAGAAAATGCTGTAATACAGAATTATATAATTAGTGAAAATACCCTTCAAAAAAAAAGTGATATTAAGATGTTTTCAGACAAACAACTTGAGAGAATTTTTCACCAGTAAACAAACACTAGAAGAAATATTAAAACAAGAACTGACCACAGGTGAAAACACTACAATGCAGGAAGAACATATAGGAGCGAAATTCTACATGAGTATAGAGCCATTAGAATGTCTTGTGAAATTTACAACATATGTAGGATTAAATTACATGATAACAGCACAAAAAGCAATAGGGTATAAATGTTGTTAAATGGTTCCTAGATCCTTGCTTTGTCTTTGTCTAGTAAATGTTAAAAGCACTAATCTATCTTAAGCAGTAATAAATCTGAATGTTTAATATATAAGGTAACTACTAAAAGATGGGCTGAACAGTGTATAACTCATGAGATAATAAAACGGGAAGATGAAACGTTGAAGAAAAAAACTTGAATAATCAAAAATAAGGAAAGAAAGAAGAGAGATTGGAATGTAGAATAGGTCAGATAAATAGAAAACAAATATGAGATAGTACAGTTATAACTAAATAATCAGTAAAAAGTAAGTGGACTAAATATTCTAATTAAAAGACAGAGGGATGTGATGTTAGTAAGATGGCAGAACAAGAAATCCCAGAAACCTTCCCTCAAGGACACATTGATCCAACAACAATACACAGACCAGTTCCCTTCGTGAGAAGTCCAGAAATCAGTTGAGAGGTTCATGCTCCCTGGCGAGAGCAAAATCAACTATATCGAAGCTGGTAGGAAAATCTGTGACACCCTCTCACCATAATCCATCCTCCCAGCATAGCACCACACAATAGGGAGGAAACCCCTAGCTCTCAGCTTCTCCCTGGGGAGGGAAGAAGAGGACTAAACACATGTCCAGTATTCTGTTTTCTGCCGTTGACTATGATGTTAGCTATGGGCTTTTCATATATGACCTTTATTATGTTAAGGTAATTTCCTTCTATTCCTAGTTTGTTGAATGTTTTTATCATGAAAGGGTGTTTATTTCGTGAAATGCTTTTTCTGCATCTGTTGAGATGATCATATGCTTTTTATCCTTCATTCTGTTAATGTTGTATATCTCAATGGTCGATTTTCATATATGGAATCATTCTTGCCTCCCAGGGATAAATCCCACCTTGTCATAGTGTATGATCCCTTTAATGTGTTGTTGGATTCAGCTTACTAGTATTTTCTTGCACAGGCAATAAAAACAAAAATAGACAAGTGGGACTGGGATTATATCAAACTAAAAATCTTCTGCCCAGCAAAGAAAACAATCCACAGAGTGACAAGTCAGCCTACGGAATGAGAAAAAATATTTGCAAACTGCGTATCTGATAAGAGGTTTATATCCAAAATATATAAGTAATTCCTACAATTAATAACCAAAAAATAAAAAGTAAACTGATTTAAAAATGGGCAAAGGACTTAAATAGACATTTCTCCAAAGAATACACACAAATGTCCAACAGGTATATGAAAATATACACAGCATCACTAATCATCAGAGAAATGCAAATCAAAACCACAATGAGATATCAGTATATCTATTAGGATGGCTATTATCAAAATAAGGGACCGGCCCTGTGGCATAGCAGTTAAGTGTGTGCACTCCGCTGCTGGTGGCCCGGGGTTCGGATCCCGGGCGTGCGCCAACACACTGCTCGTCAGGCCACGCTGTGGTGGCATCCCATATAAAGTGGAGGAAGATTGGTACGGATGTTAGCTCAGGGCCAGTTTTCCTCAGCAAAAAAAGAGGAGGATTGGCATGGATGTTAGCTCAGGGCTGATCTTCCTCACAAAAGAAAAAAAAAGTAAATAAGAGGTGTTGCTAAGGATGTGTAGAAATTGTAACCCTTGTGCACTGTTGCTGAGAAGATAAAATGGTACAGCTGTTATGGAAAACAGTATGGAGGTTCCTCAAAAAATTAAAAATAGAACTACCATATGATCTAGCAACCCTTCCTCTGGGTAGTTATCCAAAAGAATTGAAATCAGAATCTTGAAGACATATTTGCACACCTACATTCATTGCAGCATTATTCAATTAGCTGAGATGTGGAACCAAACTAAAGTCCATAGATAGATGAATGAGTAAAGAAAACGTGGTATAAACATACAATGGAATATTATTTGGCCTTAAAAAGAAGGTCATCTGTCATAATGCAGCAATAGTAATGAACCTTGATGATCTCTGGTTAAGTGAAATAAGCTAGTCACAGAAGTATAAATACTGCATGATTCCACTTATATGAGGTTAACTGAAGTAGTCAAACTTATAGAAGCAGAAAGGAGAATGGTGGTTGTCAGGGGCTGGAAGAAGGGAGAAATAGGGAGTTGCTCTTCAATGGGTATAAAGTTTCAGTTATGCGAAATGAAAAAGTGCTGGAGAGCTGCTGTACAATATTGTGCTTATAGCCAACTATGCTGTAGTCTACACTTAAAATTTTTTTGAGAGTGGATCTCATGTTATGTATTTTTCTCATCACATACATAAAACAAGGACAGAGATCATCAGACTTGAGTAAAGACCTTATTACCCAACTCTGTGCTACATACAAGAGATTCCAGCTAGGTAAAAGGAAATATACACACAGGTAGATTGAAAATAAAGGGATAAAGGATATACTATACAATAATTATCCAAAAGCCATCTGGAATTATTCAATAACTATATTAATATCAGACAAAGCAGACTTTAAGACAATAAGGTAAAAAGGGACATTTCTTAATATAGAAGTGTCAGTTTATCAAGAAAACAGCAGTTTAAAAAGTTTATGGATCTAATAATATAGACAAAAATAAACAAATAAATCACTGACAGAACTACAAGAAGCAATAGAAAAATTCACAATCATCATGGGAGATTTTCAACACCCATCTCATAGTGACTGTTAAAACAAGCAGATCCCCCGAAAAAATAATAACAAATGATATAGAAACTTTGAGTAGTGCAGTTATGAAACTTGTCCTACTTGAAATACATAGAATACATACCAAACACTGGCAGAATAGACATTCTTTTCAATTGCACATGGAACATTTTATAAATGGTGGGTGACCATGAATTAAATCTCAATGCATTTCACAGGATTGTAATCCTAACAGTATATTTAAGAACCAGCATAGAATTAAACTAGAAATCATGATATAAAGATAAAGAGCACAACCTCAAATGCCTAGAAAATAAACAGAATGTATATAAATAACCTCTAAGACAAAGAAAATCAGTATTAGAAAATATATTTTACTGAATAATAATGAAAATATGAGATATAAAAACTTATGGGATACAGCTAGAGTGTAAATGGAAATTTGAAGCTTTAAATGCAATAGAGAGACTGAACAATCAATGACTAATGTTCACCTCAACAAGTTAGAAAGAAATGCAAATTGAACACAAAGAAAGTAGAAGAAGGGAAATTAAGATAAACGCATAAATAAATGAAATGGAAAACAACTTTAAAATAGAGCAAAAGTCAAGCGAAATGCTAGTCATTAGAAGAGGCTAATAAAAGTGATAAACCCTTGAGGGGAGAGAGAGAGAATACAAATTATCAGTACTAGAAATGCAAAAAGAGGACACCACTATAGATTCTAAAAAATTTTTAACAAAAATGAGAGAATACTTGTATAGTTTCCTGAGGCTACTGTAACCAATCACCACAAACCTGAAGGCTTAGAACAACAGAAATGCATTATTTCACAATTCTGGAAGTTCTGGCCAGAAGTCCAAAATTATCACTGGGCCAAAATCAAGGTGTCATCAGGGCCACACTTCCCCCAGAAGCTTTAGGGGAGAATCCATTCCTTTCTTCCAGCTACTGGTGGCTGCGGGCATTCCTAGGCTTGTGGCTGCATCATTCCAATCTCCGCCTCCGTGGTCCTTCCGTCTTCTCCTTTGTCTGTGAAATCTCCCTCTGCCTCTGTCTTATAAGGATACATGTGATTGTGTTTAGGTCCCACCCTGATCATCCAGGATAATCTCCCCATCTCAAGATCCTTGACTTAATCACATCTGTGAAGACCCCTCTCTTGCCATATAAGGTCACATTCACAGGTTCTGTGGATTAGCACATGAACATCTTTTGGGGAACCATTTTCAGTCTACTACAATAACTATAAACGATTCTAATTAACTTGAAAATCTAAAAAAAAAAGAAAAATTTGGAAAAGTATAATCCACCAGAACACAGAAGTAAAAAATATGACTCTTTTTGTATTTATTAGAGATTAAATCTATTTTTAAAAATTTTCCACAAAGAAAATTTCTGGCTGTAATGGCTTTACCATCGATTTACCAAATCAATGATTTACCATTGGCTTTACCAAATGATTTCTTCCAAATATAAGAAGTAACACCAGTCTTACACAAACTTTTCAAGGGAATAGATAAAGAAGGCACACTTCTCAATTAATTTTATGAGGGCAGAATAACATTGATACCAAAACCTAGATACAAATACAAGGAAGGAATATTAACCTCAATCTTTCTCATGACTACAGATGTGACAATCAGAAACAAAACATTTGCAAGCTGAATCTCTCCAATCACATATATAGATCACTTCAAGGTTGCATCTTTGATAAAAATTATCTATAAAAACATTTTACAGCAAACATCATAACTTAATGGTGAAATAGTTTCTGATATTCCATTGAGACGAGAACTGAAATAAGAATTCCCATCACCCCACTTCCATTCCACATTGCACTAGAAGCTCTGGCCAGTGCAATAAGGCAAGACAAAAAGAAATAAAATATGTGAGATATGTAAATAAGAAAATAAAACTGATATTTTTGCAGAAAATATGACAGTATATGTAGAAAGACCAAGGAATCTACAGATAAACCATTAAAATTTATAAATGAATTTATCAAGGTAATTAAATTCATCATCCACGTGTGAAAATCAATCATGTTTTTGTATATTAGCAACGAACAAATAGAAAATAAAAAAATTTTAATGACAATTTGCTAGCATTAGATGTAAATTTAATATATGATGTGCAGGATTGCTATAATGAAACTACTGAACATTACTGAGAATAATTAAAGAAGACCTAATAAATGAAAGGAAATATTGCATTTCTTTATCAAAAAAATCTTTTACTACTTATACTATTAACAACAGCTAACATGTATTGAAAACTTACATTGTATACTACCTGTGCTGTGCTTTACATGCATATGTTCTTTTTTCTTTTGTGGTATTTATTTATTTTCATCTTTTTTTAATTGAGGTAACATTGGTTTATAACATTATATAATAATGTTATATGTATATATAACATATAATTTATATGAATATAAATTTCAGGTGTACATCATATTTTGATTTCTGTGTAGACTACATCATGTTCACCAACAAAGACTAATCACCATCTGTCACTTGTACACATGCACCCTGTTACCTCTTTTGCCCTCCCCACCCCTTCCCCTCTGGTAAGCGCCAATCTAATCTCTGTATCTATGTGTTGGTTTGTTGGTGGTGGTGGTGTATTTCACTTGGGATAATACTCTCAAGGTCCATCCATGTTGTCTCAAATGGCAAAGTTCCACATTTTTTATGGCTGAGTAGTATCCCATTGCATATATATACCACATCTTCTTTATCCATTTATCCACTGATGGGCACTTAGGTTGTATCCAACTCTTGGCTATTGTGAATAATGCTGCAATGAACACACGGGTGCATATATCTTTTTGACTTAGTGTTTTCCTGTTCTTTGGAAAAGTAGCAGAAGTAGAATAGCTGGATCACATGGTAGTTCTATTCTCAATTTTTTGAGGTATCTCCATGCTGTTTTCCATAGTGGCTGCACAGTTCACATTCCTACCACCAGTGTATAAAGGTTCCTCTTTCTCCACATCCTCTCCAACACTTGTTATTTCTTGTCTTGTTAATTATAGCCATTCTGATGAGCGTGAGGTGATATCTCGTAGTTTCAATTTGCATTTCTCTAATAATTAGTGATGTTGAACATCTTTTCATGAGCCTGTTGGCCATCTGTATATCTTTTGGAAAATGTCCATTCAAATCTTCTGCCCATTTTTTAATTGGGTTATTTGTTTTTTGCTATTGAGTTGTATGAGTTCTTTATATATTTTGGATATTAGCTCCTTATCAGATACATGAACTGCAAATATTTTATCCCATTCAGTAGGTTGCCTTTCCATTTTGTTGATAGTTTCCTTTGCTGTGCAGGAACTTTTTATTTGATGTAGTCCCTTTTATTAATTTTTGCTTTTGTTGCTTTTGCTTTTGGTGTCAGATTCAAAAAATCATTACCAAGACATATGTCAAGGAGCTTACCAATGTTTTCTTCTAGGAGTGTTGTGGTTTCAAGTCTTTCATTTAATCCATTTTGAGTTAATTTTGATGTATGATGTAAGACAGTAGCCAAGTTTCATTCTTTTCTATGTGGCTGTCCAGTTTCCCCAATGCCAATTATTGAAGAGACTGTCATTTCCCCATTGTATATCCTTGGCTCTGTTGTCAAAAATTAATTGACCATATATGCATAGGTTTATTTCTGGTCTCTCTATTCTGTTCCAATGACTTATATGTCTGTTTCTATGCCAATACCATATTGTTTTGATTACCATAGCTTTGTATACATACATTCATATTCTTTTATAAATCACACCATTACTTTATGAATTAGCCGCTATTCTTAACCTCATTTAACAAATAAGAAAACTGAGATATAGTGAGGTTAAATGGATTACATTTATAAATTACACTAATTAATGGCATAAATAGATTCCACTAGTGAGAACAACTAGAAAAACTCTGGAAGCTTTCCAGAGTCGTTAAGGTATAATTTCAAGGAAGAGAGTGTGGCTGTGCGATGAGCATCTTCTGGTTTAAAACTCTGGTCCAAGCTACCAGCATCTCGTTCCTAACTGAACATCCTTCTTCCATCCTAACCTGAAATTCTATAACTCATTTTCACTCATGGTGAGATGAATAAGTCTGTTAACTGCAATTCAGATATTTTCATTCTTCTGCTCAAAAGCTCCGATTGGCTTCGTGTTGCATTTGAAGTAGAAGACGTCTTTCTTGTAGCACTGGTTTCTTGGTGACAAACTCCTTTAATTTTTGCTTATCTGGGAAAATTTTGATCTCTCCTTCCATTTTGAATGATAACCTTGTGGGGTAGAGTATTCTTGGCTGTAAGTTTTTTCCTTTTAGCACTTTAAATATATCATGCCATTCTCTTCTAGCCTGTAAGGTTTCTGCTGAGAAGTCAGCTGATAGACTTATGGGGTTTCCTTTGTATGTAACTTGACATTCTCTTGCGGCTTTTAGGATTCTCTCTTTATCTTTAATTCTGGACATTTTGATTATGATGTGTCTTGGTGTGGGCCTCTTTGGGTTTATCTTGTTTGGGGCTCTCTGTGCTTCCTGTACCTGGATGTCTGTTGCCTTCCTTAGGTTAGGGAAGTTTTCATCTATTATTTCTTGAAATAGATTCTCTGCCCCCTTGTCTCGCTCTTCTCCTTCCAGGACACCTATAACACGGATGTTAGTGCGCTTGATGTTGTCCCAGAGGTCCCTTAGACTGTCCTCACTCTTTTTAATTCTTTTCTCTTTTACCTGTTCACCTTGGGTAATTTCTTCTAGTCTTTTGTCCAGCTCACAGATCCGTTCTTCTGTATCCTCTACTCTGCTTTTGAGTCCCTCTAATGAATTTTTCATTTCCAGTATTGTATTCTTCATTTCTGATTGGTCCTTTTTTATATCTTCCATTTCTTTGTTGACATTCTCACTGAGTTCATCTATTCTTCTCCCCAGATCAGTGAGCATCCTTAACACTCTTAGTTTGAACTCTCTGTTGGGTAGGTTGCTCATTTCTGTTTCACTTAGTTCCTTTTCTGGGGTTTTGTCCTGTCCCCTTACTTGGAATGTATTCTTTTGCCTCCTCATTTTGCCTCTTTCCCTGCGCTTGTGTCTACGTATTAGGTAGGTCAGCTATGTCTCCTGCTCTTGGATAGGTGACCTTATGTAAGTGATGCCTTAGGAGGCTTCCAGTGTGCTTCCCTCAGATCTCAATGTTCCAGGGGTGACCCCTATGTGGGCTACATGTGTCCTTCTGTTGTGGCCTGTTTGCTCTCCCTGTAGGCGCCCAGGGAGGCTGAGTTATGCTCCTGGTCAGCTGTTGTAATGCTCAGCTGCTTGTAGTTGTTGTGAGCCCTTCAGTCTCTTTATCAGGTGTGGGGAGCCCCAGCTCAGTTGGCTGCAAGTTCTAATACCACATTTGTGTTGCAGTACTTCTTTTAAGTGAGTAGGCCCCCAGCGTGGCAGGTTGTTAGGCTCAGGGCCTTACAATTGCTGTAAGCCTCTAGCCTATTAGGTCTCTTGTCAGCAATCTGAGGATTGCAGCTGGGTGGGGCTGGCCTCAGGCACAGGAGCACCCAATCATTTCAGGCTTTGGAAGGTGGGGCAAACCTCCTATGTGGGTCTTTGAGAAGCACAAGTCTTCTGCAGCTGACAAACCCTGCCGCCCACAGGTCCACACACACAGTCAACACAGTCCTGCCCCGTGTGAGTGCCCCGACCTCCCCAAGTGGACCCAGTCTCTCCACGGTGGGAGCCCCACACACTCCGCCATGGCCCCACACTCTCCACCCGCTCCTTGTGCACACCCTGCCCAGCTAAAGTCGGCTCAGTTGCCAGGCTGCAGAGAATCCAGTCACCAATCTATGCAGGCCCACAAGTTGCCTGAGGGCTTGTTGTTGGGTGGGGCCAGTCTCTAGGGTGGGCTGCCTGCCCTGGCTGAGCTGGATTAAATTGGTGCTCTAGCGGGTGGGGCAGACCTGAGCTAATAGGCCCCAGGGAGAACTCCAATGGCATGTGTGTCAGCACGCCCAGACCAGGCCACAACAATGGCCGCCGCCCATGTCCCAGTCCCTGGAGAGGTCTCACCCCTCACCGAGATGCACTCAGGGCCTATTAGGTGAGTCTCTTTTCACCACAGCACTGTGCACCTTTCTTTCTTGTGATTTTAGGATGCTTTCTGAAACTGGTGTGTTTGCGTGCGGGCCCTTTAAGAGCCAGTTTTAGTTTCTTTGTGAACCGGGTTTTCTGGGGGTGCTACTCAATGCTTTGGTAGCAGGCAAAGTCAGACATTATGCTGCTGGTCTCGATTGTGCTGGGTCCACAAAATGCCCACAGCAGGGGCGCTCCCGGCTCAGGGCCCCGCGCCTCCAGGGAGGCTGCGTACCTGTGAGCTGCTCCCAGCGGCCGTGAAGCTGGCGGCTTGTGAAGGCGGCGTTTTTCCTCTCCAGAAGGGAGTCTCTGCCTCTTCCACCTCAGTGAGGATTGTCCGTTGTTGCAGGAGTTCCTCTCATCCAGTTTTCAGTTCTCTCTCAGGGGTAATTTTTCCACGAGTAGTTGTAAATTGGCTGTGTCCACGGGAGGAGGTGAGTTCCGAGTCTGCTTACGCCGCCATCTTGACTCCGCCCCAAAGACATTGTCTTTCTGATGGCCTATGAGGTCCTACAGAATTCACCTTATATTTTACTCCTACTTCCCTGTTTCACTGCACTCCAGCCACACTGAGCTCCTCACTGTTCCTCACACATGTCAGGTACAGTGCAGCCTCTTACTCTGTGCACTGGATTTTCAATCTGCATGGAACATGTTTCCCACTGATATCATAGATCTCCCTCAATGGGACCTTTTCCATCTCTTCTGTTGTCACTTTTCAACAAAGTCTACCCTGATCTCTCTCTCTTTTTATTTATTTATTTATTTATTTATTTATTTATTTATTTATTTTTGTGAGGGAGATCAGCCCTGAGCTAACATCCGTGCTAATCCTCCTCCTTTTGCTGAGGAAGACCGGCTCTGAGCTAACATCCATTGCCAATCCTCCTCCTTTTTTTCTTCCCCAAAGCCCCAGTAGATAGTTGTATGTCTAGTTGCACATCCTTCTAGTTGCTGCATGTGGGACGCAGCCTCAGCGTGGCCAGAGAAGCGGTGCATCAGTGCGCGCCCGGGATCCAAACCCAGGCCGCCAGTAGTGGAGCGTGTGCACTTAACCACTAAGCCACTGGGCCGGCCCTGATCTCTCTATTTAAAACTGAATCTTCCAACGCTAGGGTACTCCCCATCCACCCTATCCTGCTTTGTTTCCACAGCACTATCACTTCCTAACACACTATTTAATTAATTTATTTAATATCTTTATTATTAATCTCTGCCCAGTAGAATTTCAGCTCCAATAGGAAAGAGCTTTTTATCTAAGTTATATACTGCTGTATTCCCAGCTCCTAGGAGAGTGCCTATTCCATAGTAAGTGCTCAATGAATATTAGTGGGAAGAATGCTTCAGCCAAAAGTTCTAACATATTTAAAGTAAATCTGAGCTGGGGACTGTTGTTCAGAGTACAATAAAAGGCTCCTTCGCAGTTATGTACATTGGTTTAAAACATGTGAAATTGATGACCTGTTATATCTCTATGCCTGTTGTCTGGATCCATAAGCTATCTGCTCATTTTGCTGTTAGACAATTTTTCCAAATCCTATATTCAGGTCACTTTTCTGAACACAAAACTGCAATTCTTTAATGAAGTATTATTACCATCATGATTTTAAACAATTTGACTGAGGGTCCACACTGACTGTGTGACTCTGTACCTAACACTGCTGTCAAATGAAGTTCTTGAGCTACCGTTATTCAGTTCAGATAGTCTCAGTTATCTTAAAGCAGAGCATTGGAATTGTATTTGGTGGTGGGGCAGTTTTTGAACATAATGGACTCTTTTTATCCCTTGATGTTGCATGCCATGTCCATCAATGTCAGACAGAAATAACCTGACCTTGAAATGTTTGGTCCAGGTGCCATGGATGAACTGAATTAGATCAATCAAACAGCTGATTGGATCATTGTGTGACAATCAGTTCTCAAGAGGACCCGAGACAAGGCATCATGGAACAGTGAATTCTCTAACTACATAAAATATAACTATAGATTTCCTTTAAAAAAAAAAAAATCCTGATGACCTATATACAAGTTACTATTCTGTGATAGAGTGGTCTGGAGCAATGCAGATCATATCCATATTTTTAATTCTGCTAAACTTGGGATCTTTAAATATAGAGGCACACAATAAATAGCAATAACAAATAGGATCCACATGTTGTTGAAACTACAGATGCTGAGAAAACTTGTAAAAGCCATTTCTTATGCCTTAAATTTTCTTTTAAGCCCAATTATGTAAATTATTTTTCTAAAAAATAATATATAACAATTTGTATACTATGATATATTATTGGCATAAAAAGAAACTGATTCAAGCACTCAGCTGTACTTTTTTTTGCAAAAATTTGCATCTCACTTGTACGTTTTTTAAAACCATACCACGGTCAATTAAAGTAATTACCCTAGGATTAATAAAAACTTCTATTGAATTAACACTGTGTCATGTAAAATAGAGGACTATTATCCTTGTATTATTGCAAAATCTTATCATGCTTAAGCCATGTGCATCTCCAATGACCTGGCAAAAGTGATTTAGACTGGGAAAAGTTCCAAATATTTTTATCGATCTGATTGCAGCACATCATCTTTCCTTTTGGCATATCTAACAAAAACACAGTCTTCCATATACTACTCTTCATTAAACATCTTTCTCTTAAACAGATCTAGCCTTACACTTCACTTGGTTAAATAGTTTGGTATGCGTTAAGTTTTTCACTCAGTACATGTTTTTGAGCCGTTCTGTTGGCTAGGCTTTGCTCGAGGCACTCAAGATTCAGCAATAGACAAGATAGCCTCATTCTATTTGAGGAGACACATGTTTTTAAAAAATGAAAAAAAAAAAAGATACTTACAGATTATGGTGAGTTGAAGGAAGTAAATATGATGATGTGCTGGAGTAACCGGGAACCCACTTGCATAGGATAGAGGAATGTTTTTCTCCTATCCTGAGTCACCGTGAAAGCTCACTTCAAATTATTTGATGGGAGTAGGCATTTCAATGAATGTAGAATCTTAACTCCTAAACCACCATTCTGCTATTGACTTTTGAAAACAATTTCTTACCTTCTTAAATATGAAGGATCACACTGAATCATAGAATTACAGAATGCTAGTGCTGGAAGCCACCTTCCAGTTCATGCAGTACCTGGTTCTACCTCATTTTAAAGATGAGGTATCTGATGCCCCGAGAGGCAAGGATTTTTATAAAAATTTACCAATGCTAGTTGGAAGTAGAGCCATGACAAATGTTGGGATCTCCTGGCTCCTAGTTGAATGTTTACCCCAGTGTTCCCCTCTCTCACAGGTCCGAGGTGTCAAGGTTGGTGTTCCAGTGAAAGGAAAGCCTGAGACATTCTGCCCAGATAAACATAAATCTCAGAATCACCAAGGGAAACCATAGTCACTGGAATATCACGTTTCTTTTACATGGTACCTTTTCTCCAATGAACTCAAATGCTTTCTGGCAAGTTATCACGTTCTCTTAAAACATTCTTGCGAGATAAGCAGAAGTCTCTTATTTCTGAAGTTTAAGAGCTGCCTGGGATTGGGAAATAAGCCTCGTGGTGCCTATCAAAATCAAGTCGGAAATTCATTGTGGATAGAGGCAGAAATCAAATGATGGATATAAGCAGTCATATAATATTTACACAGTAGCATGACATTTAAAATTTTTTTTTAATTTATTTTTTCCCCCAAAGCCCCAGTAGATAGTTGTATGTCATAGTTGCACATCCTTCTAGTTGCTGTACGTGGGACGCGGCCTCAGCGTGGCCAGAGAAGCGGTGCGTCGGTGCATGCCTGGGATCCGAACCCGGGCTGCCAGCAGCAGAGCGCGCGCACCCAACCGCTAAGCCACGGGGCCGGCCCTAGCATGACATTTTAAACTGCTTGTGCTGTGTTCACTATTGGCATTATTCACCCACTGAAACACACATTCAGTCCTGCCTGCTAAATCAGCTTAATGTTGGACCTTATTTTCTCTAGCATAATCAGATAGATAGATAGATAGATAGATAGATAGATAGATAGATAGACAGACAGACAGAGACAGACAGACAGACAGACAGACAGATAGATAGATAGAGAGTCAGTTTTCCTATGGGTGTGGGGTCCATGAGGATACAAGGAAAGATGGGTTAACTGACAAGAGATTAACATATTTTCAAATTTTGAAAAGAAATTATCAGTATCTTTTATCAGTTACAAAGTATATAGATGAATTATTAGCTGTACTGGTTGTTTACAGCTAATTAGTTGTTTACTCATTAGACAGCGTCCATGCAGTATTTGTGCATTATCAGCTGTTTAATGTTTTTATATCTCCCTTGATTTTTACAATGAAGGTCAAAGTATGTTTTGACATGTAATCCTACCTACTTTCTCTTATGATTTGGTTACACTGTGTTCAAACTATACACGCATATGGTTATATGGTTTGAAAACAATTTAAGTAAAATTTTATGCTACTAAGTAAACTTGAACTTCAACTATTGGAATATGAAATGCGGTAGAAAAGAGAGGACTGGAGCACTAGGGATTGGAGTTAATTTTTTGAGAAAGGTCATTGGATGGGGGAGAAATATTTGTAATAATGCTTGGTTTGTTAATGTTTCGTGTTCGGAGGCATCTTTCTATTTCTGCTCCTGCAGCTGATTCTTGGTGTCCATTATCTGCCAAAGCAGTGGGGTTTGCGTGTTTTCTTTGAACCTGCCAGGGATTCTGTTTGAAGGGGATTATTTGAGTTTGACAACTGGGAACAACTCTGTCTCTCTACAGGAAGATAGAGGAGATGTTTATTTGACCAGCTGAGAGAAATGTGCACAGAGGCAGACCTGCTAGTGTCATTGGGTCCCAAGGCCCCCAGTAGGATACAGAATAACAGCTGTTTGGTACAGTGAACAGATCAGAGGATTTTCATTTAATAAATTGGTGCTCTACTTTTATTAATATTTTCAATGGAGCCAGGCTTCATCATGTCCTGCTGTGACTCTTACCTATATTTTCGGGGTAGTCAAACTGACCAATAATCTGAGCCAATGATGAACAGCCTTGGGCATCTTATGAATATTAGCAGGCCCAGGCTATCCATGGGGAAAAAGGAAAAGGAGAGAGGCACCTAGAGTAACTGCTCTGAAGCCAAAGAATTATAATATATTGGATAGTTTTTTTTTCTGAGCTCTCGTTTTCATGTTTATTGTTGTTATTAAGCAAGATTCTAGAATCTAAGACTACATGTCTGAAAAAGGTTATTCATTGCAGTAGAAATGGGAAATTGTATTAGAATTATTGCATTGTAATTAGAAGAAATACGTGGTCAAAAACTTTATTCACATTATCTTTTTTTGTTTTAACTTTTTTGTTGAAGTGTAATGCACATATAGAAAAGTGCACAAAACCAATTTACAGCTAGAGGAATGTTAACAAAGTGAATAGCCCACGTAACCAGCATCCTGGTCAAAAAATAGAACATAGCCAGGTGCCTGAAAGCTTCTCTTTTGTCCCCTTTCAATTGTAACCCTTCCCTTCCACTCACCTAACTTGTAACAGGAAACTTCAGTTATGACTGAGTTTGAACTTTATATAAAGTTTACATATAAACTTTAATAAATATTTGCAATTCTTTTGTGTTCGACTTCTTTTTTAACATTATGATTGTGAGATTCCACATTGTTATAAGTAGCTATAGCTTGTTCATTTGTATTGCTGAACAGGATTCCATTGTAGGCCTGTACTGTGATTTGCTTTTTCCATTGTATTGTGGATGAACATATAAATCGTTCTACATATTCACCAACACATGCAACATATGTTAATGATTTTCATTTTTGCCCTTACAGTGAGTGGGTTATGGTATCTCTTTGTGATTTCTCTGATTAATAATGAAGTTGAGAGCCTCTTCATATGTTTATTGGCCACTTGGATATCCTCTTTTAATTGCCTGTTCAAATATCTTCCCCATTTTTTTTTTTCCTATTAGATTGTCTGTCTTTTTCTTAGTGATTCCTAGGAGACCTGTATATTCTTTGTTTGCTATACGTGTTGTTATATGTATAAAATCTAACTTATCTAAAACTTTTATGTATCTATATATTTCAATGTATCTTTTATGTACTTTTATGTGTAATTTTTATGTATTTTGTGTCTATTTATGAAAATTTTCTTCAACTGCAAGGTTATGAAATTATCTCATTATTTTCTGAATTTATTTTGTCTTTAACATTATGATGTAACATTCTTCTGGAAATGACTGTTTTATAATATGAGATAGGGGTCAAAATTTATTTATTATGAAGACTTTCCTTTCTCCATTGTTCTGCTGCACACCTTTGTTGTAATCTATTATCTATATATGCAGAGGTCTCTTACTGGCATCTGTTATGTTCCATAGGTCAATTTTTCAATCCATGAACCAATATCAAATAGTTTTAGTTAATGTAGTTTTAAAATAACCCTTGATATCTGATAAAGTCCTCCCCACATCATCATTCTTCTTCAAGAATATTTTAGCTATTCTTAGCCCATTTCATTTCCATATAAATTTTAGAGTCCACTTGTCAAGTTCCAACAATACACACAAGGAAACAAATATTTATATTCTGTGGGGATTGCATTAAATTTATAAAACAACTTAGAATATTGAATCTTCCAATTTATAAGCGTGGTGTACCCCTCCATTTATTTAGGTATACAATGTCTCTCAAAAATATTTTATACTTTATGTATGGAAGTCCTATACATTTTTATTGGATTTATTTTTATGCATTTAAAATTGCTTGTCCTAGTTTCTTTATTATTTCATTTTTTATTTGTTAGACATATAATTGATTTTTGTATATTTACCTCATATCCAAGAACCTTGCTAAATTCATTTATTAATTGATATTTCATCTTTATATATACAAAATCACATCATATTCTTTTGTTTAACTGGAGGATTTTTTTTGTACCTCCTTGGCATTGTTAATTTTCAACTTTGTTTTCTTTTCTAACAAATAGATTTAAGGCCATAAATTTTCTTCTAAGAATGGTTTTAGTTGCATTTGACAGCTTGTGATATATTATATTTTTATTATCTTTCTGTTTCCAAATACATTCATTGAGAGTTCTTTAAACGTGGGTTATTTTCTGTGTTTTTTTTTTTTTCATTTTGTTATTGATTTTTAACTTAATTTACTGTGGCTAGAGACTCTCTTCTCTGTCTATATCCATGGCCTGAACTGGCCTCTGACCTGATGATTCCCATCCCTTCTAAAATCTCTCCCTGGCTTCATAAGCTCTAAGGCTTTTTCTGAAGTCATTTATTCCTTACCTGGTTTGAGCCTGATTATGGATCATTTCAGTGCTGCCCACATTAGAACCTTGTAGTTAGCTGCCTGCCTACCCTAAGCTTCCTGCAATGCATTTTTTCTTTCCTTTCTGACTAGTGAAAATACACTGACTGTTTCTATGATTTCTAACCTCAACTGGGTCCCCTGAGCTCCCCAGCACCCTTTCTATTCTCTCCTTATATTTTCTCCATGTTCTATGACTCACAGCCACTGTTCCAAACTGTTTTAACATTCCCAGGACCACCAAATTTTCCTCCATCTCTTCTCCCAAAACATAAGACCCACTCTTTACTGAGAAGATTAAAGTTGTCTGGCATAAGTTCTGTGAACTCTCCTGTGATCCAAATGAAAATGTTTTAGGCACTTACCTTTATTTCCACTGTAAATATATTATATACCCTTCCTCATTCTCTCCTCCTTTGCTCCATTTGCAGAGGAAGCAGGGACTCTTCTTTTTTCAAAGCTAACCTCACTGTCATCCATTCCTTCATGACTTATTCTTTCATGACTCCTCTAACTTGGATTCTCTCTCCCCTTGCTTAAAGGAACACTCCTTATAATGTTTCTCTGACTCATAGTATTATATATAAATTATCTTCTAAGCTATCTCTCTAGGAGATTTGGCCAGTCCAATCCAAGTTCACACCAATCAGAGCTAAAACAGAATATCGCTACTCCTTTTATGCTTCACGGACCATAACATTGCATAAAACACTGCTTTATCTACTTTACTTCTCTCGGTTGATGGATGAAATTGTGACTCCCTCATAGAGCACATTACTAAAAAACTAGTCATGAGTGCAAGCCCTAGTTTCTCCTTTATGTTCTGTTCTCACTATTTAAATATTTATTGCAACATTTGTCTTTCCAAACATGGTAAAGTAGATGATATATGTTTAAGGAGTCCTATGAATTTCTTCTTTCTTATAATTCTATTGTAGGATAGTCTTTGTAAATATTAGGGAATTGAAACCTTTGTAAATGTTAGGAAATCCTACAATAAAGGAGGATATGAATAGTAGAAGCTGCTTATTTTTGCCTCAAGAATGCAGCCTATACTTATTTTTTATACAATATTTTCACATTCAGTCATGTCTTACTTATGCTAATATTGTAATTATTTTCCATTACTTGCACACACCTTGACTAGTTACGGGGGATGACAACTCAGAATAGCATGCCTGGAATTAAGCATCTAAGCTGTGAACAATCAGCTCATAGATAACAGAGAATTAGGAATTTTATTGATGTTCACATTCTCTGCAGCTTCATTCACCCTCACACCTCTCTGATGTTATTTGATAGTAGCCAACTACCCTTTTTATGTGGATATACTTTACCAGACATTATTATGGTAACATGTCAGATATACCCAACAACTTTCTATTTTAATCCTTATCATTCTTCACTTACCAAAAAATCCCTTAGGAATCTAAAATTCAGGCTTCATTTGTATCCTAGTAGAATCTAAATCCATTTTAACATGTAGTTTCAAAGTAAAATTCATTTAAACCATCTAGAAAGTTTTATTTTATGTTCATATTAAATTTTACGTTACGGTAGAATGGGGGAGAGAGGATTGAGGGCATTGAATTGGATGTTCTCCAAAGTCTCTTTAAGCTCAAATATACTCTGACTCTGAGGAAAAAAAATGCCAACACTGATAGTCCCTAGAAGAATAGACTACTTTCTGTTTCTACCAAAGAGAAAAAAATCTTTAAATATTAGAATATGTGATCCTCTGTTTTCTGTAATCAGATTACTAGCCATGATGCTAACTGTATTTGCATAGCCCTTTAAGGTTTATGAAGAGCTTTTTATGAACATTTAATCATTACAAATACCCTATAACAGATCCCCTCTGAGAAAAGAGAACATATTAAGATGAGGGTAAGTGATCTACCGAAGATCACCCAGTTGGTAAATGGTGGAGTCAGTGCACACAGAACTCTCTGAAAAAGATCAGTATTGCAGTCAATGGAAACATTATCCTGACACATTATTTTTTACTTCCAACATACATACTACAAATTTGATTACTTAAAAATAGATGATATAATAAGTGTGATTTAATAACATTCAATGCACATTGAGAAGGAACTGGGGAATGAATATTGAGAATGACCAGGCTCACAATTCCCTTGAGGAGAGAAGAAATTCAAAGTTGTTAAGGTATATAGTCAGCACTTAGCTCACACTGATAATGTCTGTCTTGTGCAGGTTTCTGCAGGATCTGAACTCCTAGGTCAAGCACAACTGTCTCAAAATGTTTTTATGGCTCCTTTGCTTCATTCAAAGGTGGAGTTTAAGATGCTCTTTGTACTTCTTATGATGAGACACATGATTGTTTCTGACCATCCATAAATTTGTTAGCAAATTTTCATCTTCTCCCACATATGTGTTACTCCTTGAACAATTAGCTCTCTTGTGGTCAATACAGTGGAGGACTCAATAGATGATTTTATCTTCTTAGTAGAGTGTTCCGATTGTTGAGGTCTACAGATCTAGAGAACAGCTAATTTCCGTTTGGTACTCTTAACATTTAGTCTTTCTATGTGGCAGATCCAGCACTACCCTAGTACATTTTATAAGACGTTATGAATCAAAACTGTTCACCAGGGGCCAGCCCCGTGGCGTAGTGGTTACATGCACCCACTCCGCTGCTGGCGGCCCGGGTTCGGATCCCAGGCGCTCACCGATGCACCGCTTGTTAGGCCATGCTGTGGCAGCATCCCATATAAAGTGGAGGAAGATGGGCACAGATGTTAGCCCAGGGCCAGTCTTCCCCAGCAACAAAAGAGGGGGATTGGCATCAATGTTAGCTCAGGGCTGATCTTCCTCACAAAAAAAAGAAAAAAAAAACTGTTCACCAGAACACAAAACAAATGGCACAGAGAGAGCCCAGCAGACTAAACAACTTGCAGAATAGTCTCAGATTCTTACATGATGCTGATGAGCATCATTGACTGAGAATGTACAGTCTGCCACACTAACTTTCATGGCATGTATATGTATATGTGTATGCATTTGTATACGTACGTATACATATATACATACACATTTACCAGATAATTTAAATCACTATGGAATCAACTCAGATTAACAAATATGTACTCAACTTTTACTATGTTTCAGGGCTCTGAATTAGGAACCTGGATTATTGCAATCATTCTTTCTAATTAGTCTCCTGCCTGCTCTCTTGTGAAGGTTAATTTTATTTTTCAAATTGGCTGGTCCATGGTGCCCAGATTAAACATTATTCTGGATGTTATTATGAGGGTGTTTTAACCATAAGGGAGATTGACATTTAAACTGGTGAACTTTGAGTAAGGCCAGTTGCCGCCCATAATGTGGATGGGCCTTATCCAATCAGTTGAAGGCCTGAGTAAAACAAAAAGACTGACCACCCTGGAGTAAGAAGGATTCTGTCAGCAGATGGCCTTCCAACTTGAACTGCGACATCGGTGGTGCTCTGGGTCTCCAGCCTGACAGTACACCCTGCAGATTTGGAGTTGTCAGCCTCCATAATCACGTGAGCCAATTTCTTGAAATAAATCTCCCTGTATATATATACACATCCTGTTTGTTCTGTTTCTCTGGAGAACCCTGACTAATACAACTCTTATATGCTCAAAACCATTCCTTAAGCAACTCTCTGTGTGACCTACCAGAAACACTTATCTAGTCTTCATTTCCCTCTTTAAAACCCTCAAAGCCCAGCAAATATGGATAAAATCCAAGTGCCTTAACTTGGCCTGTAAGGCCCTCCAGAGTCTATCCATGCATTTACCTATCAAATTTTTCCTCCTGCCACTTCCTACCTACCTCATGCTTCATACTCCTGTAGTGAATCATGTGTCCCCTAAACACAGCAGCCTATTTCACACTTCTATGAGTTCGTCCAGACTATTCCACTGCCTGCATACCTTCCCTCCCCCAACTTCAACTCTTGTCAGTACTTCATCCATCTTGTTCTTGGCTCACAATATTCTTGATTCTTCTGTTTATTTCATTTTGTTTCATTTTGAGATATGTTTATAAACACAATTTGGAGTCTTAAAACATGATAAATTTTAGCTCTTTTTACTTCCTGTTCTCTCTATTTTTTTAATAAAGGAAATAAACCTCACAAATAATGTTGAAGTCCCCTTTGAACTTCAATTTTCATCCTTTTGCCTCCCCAGAGGCAACTACTGCTCTAGAGTTGTTGTCTGTTCTTACAGACAATTTTTATTCATCCAACACACACACACACAAACACCCATGCATACATATCCACCATGATACAATGATGTTATATGTTTTAATTTTACATCAATAGTATCATACTGTATTTATCATTCTGCAAATATTTTATTCAAAATTTGCAATGTTTCATCTTTTTTTTTCTTTTTTTGTGAGGCAGATCAGTCCTGAGCTAACATCCATGCCAATCCTCCTCTTTTTGCTGAGGAAGACTAGCCCTGAGCTAACATCCATGCCCATCTTTCTCAACTTTATGTGGGACGCTGCCACAGCATGGCCTGACAAGCGGTGCGTTGGTGCACGCCTGGGATCTGAACCCAGGCCTCCAGCAGTGGAGCGCGCACACTTAACCACTACGCCACGGTGCCGGCCCTCACCATTTTTTGATATTTGTCAATACTGAGATATATAGATCTATCTACTCCACACTTTGAAGTTGAGTATTGTGTTCCACAGTATGGATATACCACATTTTATTTGTGTGTGTACCTATTGATGAACACTGACGTTGTTTTTAATTTGAGGCTCTTATAAACAATGCTGTAATAAATATCTTTATACACATTTTCTTGGACACTCAAGTGAATTTTTGCCTATATGTATACCTAGAAAAGATTATTATCACATATTTGCACTAGCAATTTTATTGGATATTGCCAAATTGTTCTTCAGCATATATGCATAAGTATCCACTGTTAGCAGCAATGTATGACACATCCTGACCCTTCCAAATACTTGATACTGTCAGCTCCTTAATTTTCCTATTCTTTGATTAATAGTTGAAGCTGATTACCTGTATCTGCCTGGTCATATATCCAAACTCAGCTCAGGGATTAATACTTTTAGGATACATTCGCCAGTCTCCTCTTTTGCATTTCCTTACACAACTCTAGCAGAGTACATAAAATAGTATCTTAAAATCACTTATTTTCCGTACTGCCTGTCCTACAGGACTATGATCTCTTCATGAGCTAAGATCTATTCTTATTTACCTTTGAGTTACCAGATCACACAACAATGGCAAACGCATGAGTGTGTAATCAATAAATGTATGTTTAAGCAAACTAAAATATAATAGTGAATATTACCAAACTCAAAATGGCTTTGGAGCATACTTCATGGAGATTCCTGAATGATAGGATAAGAGAACATCGGGAGTAGCCATCAGATCCTTGGACTTGAGTGTTCCTGTCCGTAACAAAGACTCTTTCCATGGACTTGTAATGAGACATGACCTAGAAATTCATGAAGGCCCAGATGCAAGAGAGATCACAAAAGATTACTGGTAAAAGTCATAATAATTTAACATCTATTAGTTCAAATTTTTATTTATTCAGAAAGACGTACTTACTGATTGTTATTGAAAAATTGTAAGGTTCCCAGAGAGGCCTCTTACAACTTTGATATACACCTTGGCTGAACTCCTCAAAGTTGAACAAGATACTATTGTTTCAGGATATTGAATTCCTCATTTATTAGCTTCATGACAATGGGAGTGTGATTTAACTCCTCTGAGTCTCAATTTTCTTTCTTTTATTTTTTTAATTTTTTTCAAGTTTTTTGTTTATTGCAGTAACATTGGTTTATAACATTGTATAAATTTCAGGTGTACATCATTATACTTCTATTTCTGCAGAGATTACGTCATGTTCACCACCCAAATACTAATTACAACCCATCACCGCACACATGTGCCCAATTATCCCTTTTGCCCTCCTCCCTCCCCCCTTCCCCTCTGGTAACCACCAATCCAATCTCTGTCTCTGTGTGTTTGTTTATTGTTGTTATGAGTCTCAATTTTCTATTGTGTAAAATTGAGATAATGACACAACTACCCTCATAGGATTGTTGTGATGATTAAATGAGATGATGCATTTAAATGCTTCACATGATGTCCTGGACATTTAGCACATGTACTGGGTGCTCAATACATGATCTAGTAGTTTTAATTATTTCTGTTGTTATTGCTGTTTGACTTTGATTTTAAAAGAGAAAAGAAAAAGAAAAAATCTGCCTTCTTACTTATAATATTACCAGATAAATCCTTAACTTTATGAGGAATATTGACATCTTTATGAGGAAATTAACAAAAGATCCCTCTGATCTCATGTCCTTTATAAAAATTGTCTAGCTAGCCAGTTAGATCTTGCCTTCAATCCATAACAAGTGATTACACCATGAATACATTAGAATTACCTTCTAAACCTAATCTGCCAATAAACCTAGCCATTTCAACATTTTCAGTAGCCTCCGATTTTCACTCACAACACAACCCAAGTTAATTTTATGTCTGTCTTCTTTTTTCTATAATTTTGGTATTCAGGACATTCTAAACACATCAACTCTCCAAACCCACTGACTCAACCAGAATGAGTTAGTTGTATAGAACAGACATTATCAACATCATCATCATCATGGTTGTGGACTGAATGTTTGTGTCCTCCCTAAATTCATATGTTGAAATTCTAACACCCAAAGTGATGGTATTCAAAGTTTGGGCCTTTGGGAGGTAATGAAGTCATGAGGGCGATGCTTTCCTGAATGGGATTAGAGCCCTTATGAAAGAGACACCAGAGTGCTCTCTAGCTCTCTGCCATGTGAGGACACAGTGAGAAGATGGCCATCTGTGAACCAGGAAGCAGGTCCTCACCAGACACCAAATCTTCTGGCACATGGATCTTGGACTCCCCAGCCTCTGGAATTATGAGAAATAAACGTTTGCTGTTTAAGCCACCTAGTCCATGGATCTATGGTATTCTGTTACAGCAGCCTGAATTGATTAAAACAATCATTGTCGTCATCATCATCACCAAATAACAATTAGCGTTTCTTCAGAGTGTATGAAATTACTAGTACAAGAATCAGAATTTTATAAGGATTACATATTAATAGCCCTAATCATTTAACAATTCTAAGTGGAAGAACCAGAATTTGACTTTGAGCCCTCTGTGACCAGATCCCATGATCTGAACCACTGTTTTATACTATTATGTTAAACATTATGAAATTATCAATGTTCAAATATTTTGCAAAATGTTCAACCTAATACATGATACTATTCTTCAGGAAACAAAGATCCATATATTTAGGTTGTACATATATACCTAAGATATAAAGCTTATCATTCTGTAGGAAACACTCTTTTGGTTTTTTTCCAGCTTTATTGAGGTATAATTGACAAATAAAAATTATATCTATTTAGGATTTACAATGTAATGATTTAGTATACATATACATTGTGAAATGATTACAGTCAGGTTAATTAACATATCCATCACCTCACAGAGTTACCATTTGTGTGTGTATGAGGAGAACATTTAAGATCTACTCTCTTAGCAAATAGGAAATAATTTCGATACTATATTTTTCCAATTGGAAAATGTCATTCACTATCTAAAATTATTTCAAAGGACACATAGCTCATTACATAAGTTAGCCAGAAATCTCCAATAATTAAAATTATTTTCTATAGACAGTGGAGAGATAGCAAGCATACTCAGCCAGCTTGCTAGGGCGTCCCTATTCCTTTTCAATATTACTTCATTCTGCCTAATAAGATTATTTTGTATTACCATGAAAGAAACATATGCCTCCAGTGGCAAAAAATTGCTAATGCAGCTTCCAAAGGAAGTGCCAAGCTACCCACAGAGAGCCAGTGACTCCTTACAGCTTTGTGCAATGTGTACAGTGTACTGCAGTGAACAACAGGTTGGACACCAAGGGCATAGGTTCTGATCTTGGATTCAGTCTACCAGTAGGGTCAGAGACAGGTCACTCAGCCTTACTGGATTTCAGTATTCATATTTACAAAATGAGATAGTTGCGTTAGTTCCCATGCCCAGATTACAAATTTGATGTGTTTATTTTAGATTCATTGCGATGTTGTTTTGTGGCAATAGAGCAACAAAATTGGGAGAATAATTTTGATTAGACAGGACTAGGACAGAATGAAGTTCTGTTACCTTTTGAGGGAGTACAATTTGCCCTAAAACAATTTGATTTAAAGAAATTTGGTAGAAAACAAATTGTAGGACTCTACTAATGAATGAAATAAAGACCTGAGGCCACTTTCCCATCTCTTACATTTAAATTCTCTGTAATCATGGCCTCTAGAAGCTATCAAATCTCTCTTCTCTTTTAATGACCATGTCACAACCTAAACATTAATTTATATTCTATACCTGCAAAAAAAAAAAAGCTTGCTAAGTGGTTTCCATATATGAATTTCAAATGTTCTACCTCTATTTTTACGTTTAGAATTGCCATTGATTTCTGAATTTCTATGTTAAGAAATGAAAAAAGAATACCTCTAAATTTTGATGGCAGAATGTAACACTAAATGACACCAAGGTTGGATTTTACATTTAAGTGTATTTGCATTTAAATCAATGTATTTAGAGATACGCAATATTCTGTATACTTTCACCTGAATAAACATCCTGTACTGCATAATGAAACATTTCAGGAAATGCATGTTGGCCAATTTGCAAGCATCTCTTTTAATAAAATGGGCCCTATTTTAAATAAATCCCCTTTAGGCTTAAAAACAAACAAAACTATGAAACTATTACACCTCATTAATTCATAATATTATTTCATAATAATTTGTATTTATTACAACTCTTTATTTGTTAAATATTGAATACGTACAAAGAATGACCTTGATAGCTAATGACTTTGATAGCTATTCTATGCATAATAGCATAGAAAAGTTCCCTAGTTAAGAATCTGAAGGCTAGGGTTTTTGGTTGGAAAAAATGAAAAGTAGCACCTGTAAATGAATTCTGTGTAATTAACCTAATTTTTGTTTTAGTATTTGTAAACAGTAAGCATTTTATCCTTGATAGTTAGGGGCAGTGAACACATTAATTGTCTTTGGGTGTTGGGAGTCTATATAGGAAAATTGGAAAAGGGAAAAGTCCGTGGTTCACGTCCAGGCCCTATCATTTTCTAACTGTATGACTTAACATTTCTGGACTTCACTGCCTTTATTTCTAAAATGAAGATATTATACTAACATACTTTTCAGTATTATGACCCTATGGTTTCATTGATACATTGAGCACTGCTTTACCTCGATGAGATAGTATTAAAGGGAGGAAGTTTTCAAATGTGGTATGTCATTTATGTCTCCCTCCCGTGGCAGGACAATATTTTTCATAGATTTGGAGATGTGGGAAGCATGACTTAGTGAGGCAATCAATTGCTCAAGCGCACATGGATGCCAAGTGCTAGAGTTAAGGCAGGCAGCCACATCTTTTGCTCCCAGCTCAGTGTGACTGCCTTCACGTTGCAAAGCCTCATACCATGTCTTGCCACCTCCTAGATCAAAATGGGAAGTGACACAGGAACCACTCATTTCCAGGTGGCTTCACAAAGGTATTTCCAACTCCCAAGATGTTGGGGACTAAGTTATTTCCAATCTCAAAATCTTGGGATCTTTCAATTTTATTTGAGTGGTGGCAATGTTAATGATTGGTAGCCATAGTCTCTAAAAATATGATTACTGTTCTAAATTAATCCAGAGCAGTATTTGAATTACCGTAGATCACTCTTGGAATCGGAATGCAGCCCTATGATTTTATGAGGCTCTCTTCCTCTTTTACTAGGGAGGTAGGGCCTCACTGTACGTTCCTGAGGCATACCTCTAAAACCCCACAACTCCTGCATTGCCCTTCACTTTCACTCTGCCATTCAAATACCCACTCATCATAGTCATAACTACCAGCACATCAACACTGGAACCTTTTACTAAAATATTATCACTTTTGAAAATGTCCTTATTCCGCTTAGTAACCCCTGCTTCCCATAAGCTCCACTATGGAGTTACGCTTTTTATATTTAATATCTCTGTTAAATCTAGTGAGATGGAAAATCTGTGAACCAGAAGCTAAAGAGGCATATTTATATTAATTTCACCATGTCTTCAAATAGAAGAGGTTTGTTGACATGATCCTCTCAGTACTGATACTGCAAGAGCCACTACAAAACAAAACTGCCTATGTTGTGCCTCAGATAGTTCTGATAAAACACTCATTTCTTATATTTCTCAGCTAGGCTTCCAGGAGAAAATTAAGCCCTACAGAAAATGATTTGAGTGACCCTTTTCTCAGTTTTTCCAAGGATAATACAAAGTTACCACCATTCTAGAGGCACAGGAGAGAAGTTACACATTCCTTCCACTGGATGCCTTAGGGCACTAAGGCTTAATTCTCCAGAGGAAGGTCCATGGAGAAGGGCTGCTACTCCTTAGATTTTGAAAGGAAGCAAAAAACCTATCTTGAGGATGGTAATCATGACTAGTGGTGCTTTCCAGGTCATTAGATGCTTGGTATAGAGCAGCGGATGGCAAACTCTGGCCCATAGGCCACCAATTTTTGTAAATAGTTTTATTGAAACACAACTGTGCTCATGTTTTACGTACTGCCTATGGCTGCTTTCCTGCTATAGCTATAAATTGCTTTGTATAGTTACAGAAGACAACTCATGTCCTGCAAAGCCTAAAATATTTGCTATCTAGTCCTCTAAAGAAAGAGTTTTATGACCCCTATTATAGAGTATCATCATCTATTTGATTGGTTTCAATCCCCCCTATAAATTATCACTAAAATGACTAGGAAGATATTAGGAACAGAATGTGCATAAATGTTCTATTCAAAATGTTGGAGTTTAGATATGAGTTGTTTTTCCAGATATATCCTAAATTAAGTCTCCAAATAGAAATAGTTTTTATTCAGTTCTCAGTAACAGCCACCGATATTTTTTGAAGAAAATTTCGCATTATAATTGCCACGTCTCCCACTTTGACCAATTGTTTAAATTACATATTATTGGATATCATCCCCTGTAGGATGGTACGAGACTGGCGTTTTGGTTAAGTAATTAGCTACAATATATATGAACTATGTCTTTATATAACTTCTAATTATAACAACTAGCTTTCCTGTGTGTTTGAGGCGTGAAGTGTACATTCAAGTAATTAGAAAGACATTATCAAGTGACTTCCACTTTCCTTTTGAAGCTGAAAAATATAGATAATAAAGTTTGTGGCATTTTTACTTAAAAATAAAGCATGAGTGCTATGTTAAGATAATTATATCGTTGTTCATATTTTTAAGCTTGGAGTTTATCCTTTCTTTAGCACATAACAAACAAAACTGGATTAGTTTACAGACTTTGCAGAACGCAGGCAGCTGAGAAACATCCGGATAAACCAATCTCAGCAGAGTGTTCGGCAGTATAATAATTGATGGAAGCCTAATCATTTCTTTAATGCAGGTCAAATATTCACCATCCTAAAACATCTGCATATCTCAAGCATTTTGCAGTTTTTACAGCTTTCTGATCATCTATTTTCTTTTCTTTAACATAAAATGTTTCCAGGACCCAACAGCTGGCGCTTGCTGGCTGAAGGAATGAACAGGAAGACAATGTGTTCACAGGATTATGGAACAGGCTGAGAGGGAGAATTTATGCAGAGTTTTATAAGCTTAGTCAGGCAGAAAATAGATTGGGGTGCACAGTGGAAATAATGTGTCATTCAAAGCTCAGCTTACAGACAAAGCCTCCATGACACAGGAGCAACCACGGGCTGTCCTTCATCCTGCGACTTCAATGGTTATCGTGATGTTGGGGTGAAGCTGCAGAAGCCGGCTGCACTGAGGCCTTACTCTCCAACAGCTTTTATTGTTTGCCTCCCCAAATCAATCAAATCACAACTCTCCACCCTCCATCCACCCACCTCTACACACTTACCACTTAAAAATTTGCATTAATGGCCAACACTCAAGCAGCATGATAACTGAGAAGTCATAAAGAGAAATGGATTATTTGTAAAGAACATGAAGAGCATCCTCCAATCAGTAAGACTGACCCCTGAAGCCTTTTTTAAAAAGCTCTGATTTCCAGCAAGTCCCCTGGGTGCTCATAACTTCACCTTCCTTTAATGAGCTCCCATATGTCACTTGTGATTCATCTAAGTGCTCCAAAATCCCTTAGGTTGTAGAGTGTATTTCAAGCTCCTAATTTGGACCATAACAGAACATGTCTAGTTGGTTGGAAATGACAATCATGTTTCTTTAGCATCGTTTTTTTGGATGATTTGGCTGTTTCTGTCATCAAGAGCCTTCACTTGATTCATTTGTTTCTTGTTTCTGTTGATTATCTTGATTCCGTTTTATAAACAAAATTATTGTCCTAGGTACTTAGCAAATGGTCTGAATGGTGCTGTCTTTGGTAGTGCTCATTAATAAGCTATTACGGCAATATATTCAAAGTAAATGTTTCATTTGTATTCTCAAGGCTCACAGATATCTGTCATTCCTTCTAAAAGGTGATTAACTCCCAGCAAAACTAATAGGAAAAAAGCAGAAATGAAGAAGCTGGGAGAAAATGTTTTAAAAGGTAATTACTGTATATTCTCCCTCAGTGGAAAATGACTTGGCGTTCCTAGTATGATCAGTATGTAATGACTTGATAGCTCCTGATAAATTCCAAGATCTACTTTTCTAAGTGCAGCATTCATTTAACAGTATCATCATTATTACGTTAGACAGTCACTCTTTTTACGCACGGCCCCCTGGAAGAGACAGAAATGCCTAAACTAGTTAGTGTTCACAAAATGAGCAAACAACCAAACACACCTACGGTTCATGCTAGGAGGCAGTGAGAAATCACATCTCACCCACTTTGCTGTGAAAATGTCCTCAACAGCCCTGGGTCGGGCAGCATGTTTAGATACTTGTGGCAGATTAACATGGGCCACTCGCAGGGGTCAATGACATCTGCCCTCAGCAACCATGCATATCTGGGTTCTTTGTCCAAACAAACAAAGCCCAGAGAGGAGATAAATTAATTAATCCTTTGGTGACATGTTGGATATCTTCAGATGGTATTTAGCCTTAGCAACAATTTCCTGTCATTTCTTAGCAACTCCCGTCTAAATTTTATTTTCTACCTAAAACCATAAAATGCAGACTGGAAGCTCACGTTGTCATCTTAAAAACAAAGTACTAATCTTCATTGTTCTTTGTGGCAATTTAAGGTATACAGTTATACCACTAATATATCAGACTTCCTAAGGAAAATATTAGCTCTTATTTAAATTAAATACTGACTCAATTAAAAGTCTGTCACTGAAGTTTTAGTTTTCACCATCCTTATTTTCCTTTTAGCTTCTGAGGCATTGGGAATCAGACCATTTTTCTTTCAATGGTGGGATGGTTTGTGATGCCTGAGAGTTTAGGTGAAAGTGAACTACTTATTGGTGTCATTACGTTAATAGAACTGAGGGAGAAAAACAGAGAAGGTTATAGGGACCTTGAGGGTGTGGGGGATGGATCAGAATTTACCACTCCAAAGTGTGTCTCTTTGGCTTGATTATTTTTAAAGACAAGACTCTGAAAGAAACTTTGACCTTCCCACTCACTGCCAAAAAGAATTTAAGATAGAAGGCCTGTTCCAGGAAGGAGCTAATACCATAAGATAACTATAGCATAATGTAAACTAGGTATGATAGACAGGAAAGCACTAGCAAGCCCATTTTTATCCAAGTTCTGTCTCTTGGGTCACATTATCTATAGATGGCCCAGCAAACACTTGTTTATCAAACACTTGCATTTCCATCTCCATGTAAATTGCCTTCCTCCCCTTTGAAGCCCCGGATCACTACAGCCAACATCCTCCTCTGTGTTTAGCTGATGATGGTATTTAAGGTGGTGGCTTCAGCCATTTTGGCAATATACTCAGTTTTCCTGGCTTTCTCCCACGTGTGCATCTTATTAAACTTTTTTATTTTCTCCAGTTACTCTGTCTCATGTCAGTCTAATTCTTAGACCAGTCAGAAGGATGTAGAGGGTAGAGGAATAGTTCTTCCTCCTCTACAAGTTCCTCCTGCTAATGAAATTCAAGAGAAACACTAACCTCCACAGTGTTTAACAATGATGACACCTATCCACTGGTGGGTGGCATAGACTAACAAATATGCTTTTAGAAATCTTTAATATGGATTAATGTAAGTAACATCAAGTATTAAAAATACCCTACACTTAATATAGGGCAAGTTTTTAATCAAAACTTCTCAAAGAGGAGAGGTATTAATTAAATTTCCCAACAACACAGGAAGCTGCCAGAGTTTTCTGGTGCTAAGACACTAAAGTACATGACTTTTCTGTCTCTTATTTGTGAGCCACAGAAATTAACTCTAGATTGATTAAGCAGAGAACCACATTGTTGTAAAGTTACTGGGAGCTCACAGTATCATCAAGATGGCTAGAAATGTGCAGGAACAAATGAAGTTGAGGTTGTAGCTGCTATTGCCTGTGAACTGAATATTGGTGTTACTGACTTCTGACTCAGAGTCCAGGACACTGGCTGAGTAGAGGTCATTTTCCCGTGCCTTAGTTACAACGGGGGCTGGAAAACCAAGTATTTGGCATTTTCAGCTTTTCTGGAAAGCAGGTAGTAGAAAAGGCTTATGCCTCCCACCAAGGCTAATAAGATACATGATTCCCTAAAAGAAGGAAGTCCAGATGCTGAGCAGGCTAAAAAAATTGCCAAGTGCCTAGTGTATTCTCTTTGGGCAAAGCCAGTCTTCAGTAACTCTCTCATCTGGCACCTGCTGTTTCAACTGCCCAGCATGTCTTTCCTCCTTGCTCTGGTGACATCACCCCCAATTCCTTAGGGAACCTGCATCTCTCATGCTCCAAGTGTGAGTCTTATTAGCCTGCTGCCTCCTAGTCCATGATTCCAGTTAGAGTTGTCCTAGTGATACCGTCTCAACCCAAGATTGACATAAGGGAAGCCATATTGTAGAAAAGAAACCCTATTGTAACTTTGAATGACCTCTGATTAACTAATCCAGACATGCTCTATAGATTTTATGGCCCCTCCCAGCTGCTATAAGTTGATAACTTTGTTCTTTTGAGTTCCTTAGGAATTTGATGAGCCCCGGGTACAAAGTCTATTCTGATAGCCATCATCAATGACAACTGAAAGATTAGGGCATAGGACATTGCTCCAGTCTGTGATGCTTATCCAGTAAAACAAAAGACTATCAGGAACTAAGAACAGATGGATGCCCCCACCCTGAGACTAGATATCTGCCTCCACCCGGAGATCAGATGAATGCCCCCAACCTGAGACCAGATGCCTCCTCCACTGGGAGACCAGCCCCCTACATAACTGGCCTGTAGTCTGTGTTCTGTAAGATGATTCTTTTGGACATAAGTCAGCCATCTTCCCCCTTGCTAGCAAGCTGTAATAAAAAGTCCTTTATCTCCTACCTCCTTGCCTCTTGACTATTGGCGTGTCTTGCTGGGGGCAGACAACCACTCCTTGGGAGGCAACACTAGCACCAATCTCTTAGCCACAGCGGCCAATCCAGAGATGTTCATTTGATCTTACCAGAACCCACCCACATTTTTCCCCAGGATTTTCCACATTAAAATTGGCAGGGAGGAGTTCTCTTTCCTCTTTAGTCATGAAGCAGTAAGGACAAAGCCTAGAGCTACCTGAAGTTCTGGTTCCAGCCTCACAGAGACAACCAGGCTGAGAGAATAAAACCAACCTAGAGGAAAGACCAAAGATGAGAGCTGTGAAAAGAGAGATCCTAATAGTGTTTGAGTCTCTAGGTCTACTTACCCATAGCCAGCCCCATGCATAGTTTGGTCATGTGATCTAATAACCTCTCCCTTTCATGTTCAAGCCAGGATAAATTGGATTTCTGTCACATCAACAGGCTTCTAAGAAATATATTGTCCCTTTTCTGCCAAGACTAAGAAGACCTAGAATCACTTCTTGCATTTTACAGACTTCTTTTTCAAATAGTTCTAAAGGAAATGTAAACTTTTATTTTTCCTAGAAAGCAGGTACAGGAGGAGAGTAACTTGCATTCAGTAGTCCTAGTTGTTCCTTCCAGCTCTGCTACCAATAAATCCTGTGGCCTTGAGCTCATCACTTAATGTTTCTAGGGTTTATGTAATGCATTTATACAATGGGTTGAATTAGATGGTCTCAGAGGTGCCTCCCAGTGCTAACTTTCTGCGACTAGAATTTTCCAAATAACTTTTGAGTTTCAATGTATTTACTCATTTGAGTTTATGCCTCCTCAGGGTTTGATTCTGTTTCTCTGTTTAAGAAAATAAAGGGAAGAACTAGGAAAATAAATTCTTCATGGATTAGAGTTTTCTTTTAGAATATTTTCTTTTTTTTTTTTTTTAAAGATTTATTTATTTATTTTCACCCCAAAGCCCCAGTAGTTAGTTGTATGTCATAGTTGCAGAGCTTTCTAGTTGCCGTATGTGGGACGCGGCCTCAGCGTCGCCGGAGAAGCGGTGCGTCGGTGTGCGCCCGGGATCCGAACCCGGGCCGCCAGCATCAGAGAGCACGCACTTAACCGCTAAGCCACAGGGCCGGCCCTAGAATATTTTCATATACATTTCTATTAACAATCTATTTGTTAAAAATCTTATCTTAAAACAATATGATGCCTTGGCAAATATTTTTAGGAAACATCCACCATCTGCATAGCAGTAAATCAAGTGCCATGGAGATACACTTTGCCATCTAAGAGTTTTCAATTTAGATAAGAGACAAGAAGGACACTCAGGTAGAACATTTAGCAATCAAAGTCAGGGCAGTGTATAGCCATTGTGTGAGAGGGTGGGACCAGGTCTATTCCCAAAGGCTGGTTTCCTTTTACACTGAGAAAATAATAATCGAAAGCTTTTCAGAGGTTCTGAACTCCTAAAGAATGGGTCTCAGCAAGCAACATTAACTGCAAGTTTACAGTCTATTTTATGTGAAATTTCTTTGAGTTTGGCTTGAAGGGAACATTTAATTCTTTTCAGTGTTTTATTTTAAACAGATATTATGACTGTGATTATGCTCATGTTATAGATAACCTTCCATTCTGTTCAGCTTTTAGAAATTCTAAAATATGCTCTTGCTGCAATGAATTCAAAGTACAACATTTAAATCACTTCAAGAACAAAACCAGTTTTGAAAAACAAATTTTTTTTCAGGAACTGTTATTTATGAACATCAGGCCGTCGTGCCACCAATTTCTTTATGCAAGAGCGTGGCTGAATATGTAACGTAGCTGGCTAAGATTCTACACTCCAGTATAAACGTTCAGGATTTGTTTTAAAATTTTACACTTTTAAAATCTCTAGGATTTTCTAACTTAATCTGTGTTTATTAAAGAACAACAGTGCACCTCAGTGGGAGGAAGAGACCAGGCATATGGTGCTGCTTTCTTAAGCCTAACATCAGAAGACTCTGCCAGGCAGTATAGGTCGTGTGAAAACATCACAGAGTAAAAGTACTTGCATCTGAGCACCCGGTTTCAAATCCTGGCTTTGCAACAAATCAATGTCCCCTTACCCTTTCTAAACTTCCACTTCCAAATCTGTGAAAATATACGATTGAGTTTTATATCTCTCGCGCGGGCTTGTAACGATTGAATGGAGTTACATAGGAGACAGCTATGAGTCTAGGACAGACTAGATGCTCAATAAATGCTGGTTTTCTTTCTTCCTCTCTCTGAATTTTTTCTGCCTCATATGTAAAGTAGGAATTGAAAAAAAATGCTATCAGAAAGAAAAGATGCACTGTAAATTCCAAAGTTACCCATGGGGATGGGCTGGCGTCCAAACAGACTGAGGTGACAATATACTGGGGGTGGGCCCCAGGTCAGCCCCCCAGCTTTGAGCTCAGATATGTAAAGGTTAGTCTACCTAGAGGGTCTACCATAACATATAAAAAGATAGATCTTGGGCCGGCCCTGTGGCTTGGTGGTTAAGTGCGCGCACTGCGATGCTGGTGGCCCGGGTTCGGATCCCGGGTGCGCATCGAGGCACCACTTCTCCGTTCATCCTGAGGCCGAGTCCCGCATACAGCAACTAGAAGGATGTGCAGCTACGACATACAAATATCCACTGGGGCTTTGGGGGGAAAAAATAAAATAAATAAAATCTTTAAAAAAAAAAAAAAAAAGATAGATCTTTCAACAGATTGGCTTATTACTATTCTGCAAGTTTTCTCTCTCCCGGTACAAAGTATGCACAGAAGTAAACTAACAACATAGAATCAAAAGGTCGTTTGATTCTTGAGCATGAAATCAAGGCAAGTTGACTGAATTATCTGGAGTCAGCCCTGTAAAGGGCCAGATAGTAAACATTTTCACCTTTGCAGACCATGCAGTTTCAGTCGCAACTGTGACTACACAATTCTGCTGTTGTAGCAAAAAGCAGCCACAGACAATACATAAACGAATGGCCATGGGTATATTCTAAAAAACTTTATTTACAAAAACAGGGTGGTGGTCTGGATTTAGCCCTGCAGGCCTTAGTTTGTGGACCCCTAGATTACGCGGTGAGTTAACAAGATAGGCATTCCAGGTGCATCGGCCTTCATTGAAGGATTAGAGCTGCAGAATGGATTTGACACCTGGGTCTGGAGCTAGTGAAGCCATTCCCTTAAGTGGGGTAAGATTTCATTCGCTACCAATCTTTGTTTCTTGGCATCCTCAGTTTCTGTTGCTTACTAACACAACTTCTGATTGTCATTTTGTCTAAATATGTAAAGAACTTCAATTATGTTCCAGGCTAGGCCTTAGCCTAGAGGTCATTCTGCCTATTTAAGGCATAGGTTTGTGTGGCTATACATTTGTATAGCTCATTGTATACAATTTGTATAGCTGTGCTTGGATTCTTTATGTTTGTTTTATAGTTTAACTCTCAAAAAGCAATCTTACCTTAGTTCTTTATTTTTCACTTTAATATTTTGATGGAGGTCGGAGCTTCTCACCATTATCTGCTTGTACTATTTACAAGTGATACCCGTGGAAATATAACAAAACTTCTAAAAAGTATGTGGCACTCAGTAGGGACTCAAAAACAGTTCCTGGCAGGGAAAAAATTGTAAATGAAAATAAGAATAATACGTTCAGCTTTTTATGTACTTAGTGTTTGCTAGTGGTCTCCAACTTTTTATATAGTTCATTAATTTGAATCCTCTACCCAATTCTGTGAAGTTATTCACACTTTATAGATGATGAAACTAAGACTCAGAAAAGTTCATTGATTTTCCCAAGGTTATGTAGCTTAAACCAGATACACCAAATACAACAGCATACATGCCTGCCTCCAAAGTACCAGCTTGAGTTGTCAGCCAGTCATCAGTGCTGGCTCTCACTGTGCTCCTGGGTGCCCTGAAATCAGACCTCCTAAGAATTTGGTCCTGGTCCAGACTTGTTCCACCCTTCCTAGCATATTTAAATGTGTATCCTCCAGTGATCTTTGGATTTCCTTGTGGCCATTTTTGCTAGGCAGCTTCCCTCTACCACCTGATAACCCTTTTAAAGAAGGGAAAGACAAAGGGAATCATTCTGAAGATGTTTTTATCTCAAGCCCTTAACTATGAAATAAAATTGATGTTGCCTGCTAAAGAAATCTCAGAGTTCAGTTGTCAGTGGGCAGAGTAATTTTTAGAGCAGGGAACCCTCTTCAGAGCTCTGAAGTTATAACATATAAGTATGTTCTATCCTTGAGTGAACTAGCCCTGCTGTCTATCATGTTTATAAAGCTTAGTATGTCTGCAAAATTCTCCTTGGAGAAGCTAATCTTAACGGTTGAATCATTAAGGTCAAATTCACTAGCACAAACTATTGTCTATATATTCTTTGTTCATTCTTCTTTAGTCCTTCTTCATACTCTTTATAGGATGAAGTGACATATAAACATACAAGCTGCAGGAGTTCTGACTAATCAGGTAACCTCCCTGGGTTTCCGTTCACTCATCTGTAAGATGAAGGCATTGGACTAAATAGTCTCTAAAATCCTTTCCAGCTCTGAGATTCTGGGTTTGTTTTATCCTTAGCTACACACTGGTAGGCTCTCCAGTTTGGACTTGGTCTAGATTTAATGCCAGCTACAAGACACAGGATGAATTACTTCCTGATATTAATGGGTTGATTAAAGGGACTTACCATTGTGTAGATGACATTTTATGTTTAGCCCAGTTGACAATCTTGCAGATTGCACTGTGGGAATGTAAGTCTTTGTGCATTAGTGTCCAAACCGGTTTAACTTTCATTTTTAAGGACAGTTGGAAGCATCTCAGTTCTTTGAACTATGAGAAAATACCTAACGTCCAAAGTTGTTGGTGTAGGCTATGTTCTATGCTTTATTCTTGTTAAAACTTGGGCAGGCTTGACCACGAGGCATGAATTTTATCGACCAAGTGGGATGTATGTGTAGGGGCAGGGGTAGGAAATGGGGACTAACAGGAGAGGAGGAAGGGAAAATATTAAACAGAATTTTCACTCAGTTTACACTGTGCTGGGCCTAGGGATACAAAGACAAATATGACATTTTAGGCTTTTCACCTAGGGTCTTTATATAAGCTCTACTCCCTCCCTGACAGAGAATTCCTTATACCTCACACTCAGTTTCCCCTATTATTAACATCTAACATTAGAATGGTACATTTAGGGCCGGCCCCGTGGCTTAATGGTTAAGTGTGCGCGCTCCGCTACTAGCGGCCCGGGTTCGGATCCCGGGCGTGCAGCGACGCACTGCTTCTCCGGCCATGCTGAGGCCACGTCCCACATACAGCAACTAGAAGGATGTGCAACTATGACGTACAACTATCTACTGGGGCTTTGGGGAGAAAAAGGGAAAGAAAAAAGGAGGAGGATTGGCAATAGATGTTAGCTCAGAGCCGGTCTTCCTCAGCAAAAAGAGGAGAATTAGCATGGATGTTAGCACAGGGCCGATCTTCCTCACACACACAAAAAAATGGTACAGTTAATTACATTACAATTAATGAACTAGCCTATTGATATATTGTTACTAACTAAAGTCCATACTTTATTCAGATTTCCATAAGTTTTACCTAATGTCCTTTTTCTATTCCAGAACCCCATCCAGGATCCCACATTACATTTAGTAATCATGTCTCTTTATGCTCCTCTTGGCTATAACAATTAGACCCTTATTTTTTTTAACAGTTGTTTTCCTTTTATCTCAATATCTTTACTTGCTTATTCTATTTTATTTGTGTTAAGCTGCTTAAATTTTTCCTCTTTTTAGCAGAGCATTAATTATTTCCTCCATTGTTTAGAAAAGCTCTGGAAATCCCCACTTTCCATACAAACCGCCAAGCATTTTTTAATTTCTAGAAAACTTGCAAGCAATGAGGGTAACCCTAGCCAGAAGCCAATGAGAATTTATGATTAGTGAATCATGATTTTCTTTGGCTGGCAGATGGGGAATAATCTTTGTTAGTGAGTCAGTCAGTTGAAACTCTTAAATCTTACTCAATTGAAGAATAACCTAGTTAAGTTTCAAGAATAACCTAGTTAAGTTTCAACATTTGTTGAATGTTTATAGTTACACAAAGAAATATTTCAGAACAGTAGCATTTAAATTGCCATCATTAGTCTTCAAAAGAGTAAGGATGATTCACACTTTCTCAGTACCTCCCATTTAATCTGTTCAACAGATTTATTAAACTAGGTACAAAATTGGACTTCTATCTATTTCAGATAGAACGGCCAGGAAATCTAGTGCTGCCTATTCCCAATTCACTAATAAAACCCCTGGCAGCTTCCGAATGAAAGATCCCAGAAAAATGCAGCTCATTGTCTAATACAGAGCTTAGCCTAGTCAAGTTGATATGAATTTCTTTATCTCCATCATCATCAGATACCATTTAGACTGGGAAACTTGATGCCCTGTGTAGCAACTGTTGGGGTAATATAATTAAAAAACAAAAAAACTCTTATCCCAACCCAGAAATCCTCTTCACAAAGGTAACAGAGAAAGAAAACACCCTTATTATTGAATAAGCATTAAACCAGAATGTGAGATGCATTACAGTCAATCCACTGAGATTGCAAAGACAGAAATCTCACTCTTTGATACAGCCAAGCAGATACCTCTCATTACATACATGTTTTCGAGATAAACAATAACTAGTCCTCAAGTAAGAGGACTCAACAGCATCATTGGTCACACATCATTCGTTCTAACTTTACTTGGTAATTGGAGTGACATTCATTGTTAGCCAATTGACTTTATCCAAAAGGGGTGGAGGCAAAGAAACTCCTATCTTTATGACAGGAAGGAGTTTTAGAACTTGGAGCAAGGACCCCACTGAGTTTAGGCTCCCACCTTCCCTCAGAAATTGTGAGATAGTGGCACTACCCGCCTTGATATTTATATTTCAAAGACCTAGCTATCAGGTCCTTGAGAAAGATATTCCTAGGTCATAATACTAACAAAAGGCTATTTAGTTTCTAAAAAGATACATTTCAAAGAGAAAGAAAGAACTTAAATGTACAAGTTTCTACGGTAAATATTCTGATAAAAAGGGAGGAGAGGGAAATCTCTTCCCTTATTTTCAATGGGAGGAATTAAGCCTCATATTTTATATTCCTATTTGTCTGTTCACGAGCCAAGATTTCTCTTCTCATTCATGCAAAAGTGTTTCCTAAGCCTCTGGCCATTTGCCAGACTCTATGCTAGGCACTATGAATACAAATATTGGTGAAATGCAAAAATATCCAGTCCCAACATCCAGAAACCCACCTGTGAGGGAGTGAGATCACATGGGCTGCAATGTTACCTCAGGCCTCTTACAGGTTCTCAGAAGTCCTGCTAAGAGGAGTGAAATCTGAATAACGCTGGCCCAGACTTCAGACTGCACCAGGCACTGAAAGTTCTTGCTTGGTTCAGAAAAAAGCACCATGTGAATGTTCGGGCATGTAACAGTTATTCTCTGCTAATAACAAAAATAAGTAACATTAATTGCATGGTGTTCATGTCCCATAGCCTGCACTGTTGATTTTTACAACAGCCCTCTGAGGTAAGTATTATTTCTAAGCCCATTTTACAGACGAGTCTTGAAAGTTGGGTAACTTGCCCCTGAACACAGAGCCAGTAAATGGGAGACTGATGCGAACAGAGGTTCGTCTGATTTTAAAGTCCAACTCCACTGCAGTTACTACGTATGAGTTTAGGTCAGGAGAAGTCCAACCTCACCAGTGGCTGAGCCCTATATCTTATAGAATTGTGCACAGGCTCAGCGAAATAGACTGCCTTGAATAAGATTAATCCCCCTCATTTGCAATGCACTTAACAGTTTTCATGTCACTTTTTGTACATGTTTTCATTGGATCCTCACAACAATCTGGGGAAATGGATACGGCAGGTATTTAAAACCCAAGTTATGTATTAGAAACCTGAGATTCAGAAAGGTTAAGTAACTTGTCCAACATCAAACAGCTAGTGAGTGAAAAGCTGGGACTCCTCTCCAGATCTCCCATCTATGGTTCTCTGTGGCTTCAAATTGGAAAATCTCAAGCTGGAGACTGACCCTATATGTGGATTTCTAACCAAGCTATAGAGGTTCAAGGATTCACCTGGAGCCTACCATCTATCCCAAGAGCCGAGCTAGAATAAGTATGAGCTCTGTCAATTCTGGACTGCACTGAGCAATACTCACTTAAGCATGTCTTTATGCAGCTTGTAAATAAAATTCTGTTTGCTTGATAATTCCCTGTGGCTAAAGAGTAATGTTTAAGCTTTTCCAAACTTATTTTTACTGTGCTCCCTGGAGAATTTTGTACACTACTTACCCCAAATTGGGCCCTATTCTGCAGTTTTTATTCAGGTAAAACTCATGGAGTTTCCCCAGAGTGAGGAATGTGTAATCAATCCCATTGTTTGATTTCAATGGCTTATTACTGGGTGGGAGAATTGTTATAACAGAGGCAATTTAGAAAATCAGGTACAATTGACTCCAGTCCATTTGCATACTGCAGTCCCAACAGCAAAAAGTCATAGTGTTTCATTCTAGAGATAGTGTAGTCATTAAATGAGACTACCTGGGCAACTAACTAATTCTGGGAGAGAACAGAAGTACGTGTGTATTTGTGTGTATGTGTGTGTGCGCACACACACGCATGCTCATGCATGTGCCCACATGCATTTAAACAATGGTGCATTCAGAACTCTTGCCACTCAAGGAAGGAAAAATAATCTTCCATGTGGTTATCTCTAGTATTTCCAAAAAGATAGTCACAATCAGAGCCATCCCTTTACAGATTCTCATGTGGCAGATCTTGAATGTAACATTTGGATTTACTGTGGTTGTATGTTCTTCTGAAAAAGTTGGAAAGATGTTTCTCTCTGAGAGGTATGCGAATGATTGGAAAGCTCCATGGGCTGAGCGGAAGAAACTGGGTTCTAATCCAAACCTGGCCATTAACTTTCCTTACATCTTGGATTCTTACATCTAAGCTAATTCTTAGGCCTCTATTTCCTCATCTGTATGAGGAGTTTGGATCAGATATTTTCTGAGGCCTTTTCAAGTAGTTAAATTTGGTATTTCTAACCCCATCACATCCTTGGAAAAGGAAACCTTTGTCTGAAAACACTGATTTGATTACTGCCAAATTGTGTCATGTCCATGAACTATACCCAAAGAGCCAAATGAGAAATGAAGATCAAGGAAGAGGGAAGGAGTACAGCTGCCTCTCCCAGCACACAAATGCATCCCCGTGGGGAAGTGATAAGTACATGCACAAACACCACAGATGGTGGGTGATTAGCACCATCTTCTCACATTCAATAATGTGATAGATAATGCAGCCCACATTCCAATAATGTGAAGTGAATCTACTGGTCTAAGAAGTCTCTTACAGCGAGGTTTTCCTCATGCATTCAGTGGAGAAGGGAAAGGAAACCAGGCTGGAAGAGAAGACATTGACATTTGTTATGAACCGACTAGGTTTATAGACATTATCTAAATACCCTCACAGCAACACTGAGAAGTAATTAGTACAAGCTCCATTTGCAGAAACCTCAACTTGGAAAGGTAAGCAACTTAGCAAGTTAAAAAAAACAAAACAAAACAAAACAAATCAGGGGCCAGCCCCCTGGCATAGCGGTTAAAGTTCAGCACACTCGGCTCCGGTGGTCCGGGTTCACGGGCTTAGATCTCAGGTACAAACCACTCGTCAGCCACGCTGTGGCGGCGACCCACATACAAAATAGAGGAAGACTGGCACAGATGTTAGCTCAGGGAGAATCTTCCTCAAGCAAAAAAAAAAAGAGGAAGATTGGCAACAGATGTTAGCTCAGGGCCAGTCTTCCTCACCAAAAACAAAACAACAAAAAACAACCCAAAACCTGGTAAGGGTAAGGGGCAGAGCTGGGATGCAAACCTTGTCCTAATACCCAAGCTCTTCCCAGCCTAGCACACTGTATGGGCAGAAAATATCATATCCTTTAAATCATATCTATTTTTTCCCTCATACTCATTCTCCTCTCCTATTTGTACATATCTTTTCAGATCCTCATCCAGAAGTAGAGAACATTGCCTGGTCCTGGGGGTAGACGGCGGGTGGAGAGAGAAGGGGCATTCACTACATCCCCATTTCCCTCCCTTATAATCATTTTTACTTCGTGACTGCCCATTTCGTCAACTTCAGCTTACTAAAAACAAGGCCTCTCTGTTTTTGTAGAGTACTCTTTTTATTGTTGGGAATGAAATATCCTTAACTGTTCAAAGGCAGGCTGGTGCTGATGCCGGGAGCTGCGTCAGCAATGGAGACAGAGATGGCGCATCATGAAAAGCAATTGCAGTGTCGAGAAGCAGCAGCTATTTGCAATCCTCGTTTCAAAAAGACCACTTTCAGAATGTGGCATTGGGTGGAAATGGAAGCAGTCATCATTTTCAGGGGTTTTGTTGGGCTGTGGCAGCTGGGAACTCTCTTTTCTCATCTTCTACAACCCACAGACCCTCACACAAAACAGGAGGTAAAAATGCCATTGTCCTTAAAATAAAACTCGGCTGTGCGGCTACATATTGTAAGGAATTTTTTATGGAAAAGAAAGCTTTTTGTAGAAGAAAAGTGATCACAGTAGTTCAAGTAAAAATTAAGCAGACATGGAGAGTTGGTATTTTTTCTTAATAAATACAAGGGAATAAAAATCTTTAGATAGGACCAATAGTCACTGTTCTCTCTAGTAGAATGTTCTGTTTTCACTTTCCAATTCTACCCTCCTCTGGCTTTGCTCAAATGGCAGCTTCTCCAGGAAGCCTTCCCCCATCCCTTCTGTGAGAGTTTTTTTATCTTTCACTTAACTCCTAGTATGTTTTTATCTGAGTATTTCTTTTCTCAGGCATCTCCTTCCTATTTGTGCTCTGGTTACTTGTGCACATATTTTGTCATCTTTACTCAGTCTGTAAACTCCTTCAGGAAGGAATTCACACTTTTGTTGATTTATATATTCATCCAACAAGTGTGAATTGACAGTCTACTAGTGCCAAGAACCATCTAGGCATTAAGAACACAAATATTGATAAGGTGTATAATAACCAGTTCCTTTCCTCAAGGACCTTACTGCCAAGTATGGAAGCGAGACATGTAAACATGTATATAAATTGCAATCAAGGGCTTGCAGGATGCATATTGAATTCATTTTATAACCTTCTAAATATTTTAGTACCTTGTTAAATGAACGAATGAATGAACGTGAGCTCCACTCTTAAACAGCAGCAAAGGCCCTACAGAGAAAAAAAGGATAAAAACTGATGGAGAAATGAAAACCCAATGATGATGAATGGGTCCTAGGGAGCACGGTGATGCTCAGCAGTCCAGATCTAGTATTCCTCCTAGCCTTAGCCCTGATCTTTCTTTATCAGCTCTGTTTCCTCAATGCATGGAATATTTTAAGCAATAAGGGTAATCCTAGGGAGGCAGCCAGGTAGAGTACAAAAAACATAACTTTGGAGTCAGAAGAAATAGTATGTACAAAAAAAATAATATTAGGCAGTCTGTGATAAGTGTTGATTGAAGATGCATATATTAAATGCTACAGAAAATGATAAATCTGACTCTACTCAGAAGAAACTTTATGGGAGAGGCGTACTTACCAGAGAATGAGAAAGGGGCAAACACATCTGGAGAAAAGCCCAAGCATGGGCCATGTGATCCAAAGACGGAAAGACCATGGAACATCTGGTGTTTCTTAGATTTTATGGTTGAGGATTGTATTCCTGCCAGCTAATATTTTGATGCTAAAAAATAAAATGTCATATACATTCTTTTATACGTTTCTTAAAACATTTTCACCTGTTGGCTGGTTCCTCTCCCTTGATAGTTTTTAATTCCTTAAGCTTCATGATCCCACACTGTCTTTGTTGTCTTCCCATTTCCATAACTGATCAATTTATCTTTGTAGAACACCCTCCTCCAACCTCCAAATGTCAGTATTCTCCGTGGTTCAGTTCTTGGCTTTACACTTGAACTGTCAAAAAAGTCATCACCTGAAATCATCAAGTCATCCTTGAATCCAACATTCAATTCTACCAAGATGGGTATCTAATCTCTATCATCAATTTGACTATTTCCTCCCTGAATTCCACTTCCATTTTACCAAAGTCTTAAGTACATTTATTCATTGATTTATACCATTTATCAGACTTAGCGACCGTACCTGTTCCTTATATTCTTCATTCCATCGAGAGATCAATCATCATCAGAACTCCACCGCTACAATACGTGTCAGGGCTTAAAAACTTCCCTGAAAAGAGGCTCCCCCATCAAATTCCTCACTTCCACCAACTGCATCATCATTCTCCCTGTCTCCTCAGTTGACAATATCAGGCATATTTGATCCCTTCCTCTTTCAATTTCTATGTCTAGTTACTGGAGTTGATTGTTCTGAAAGTCTTTTTTTATAATGTCTCTGGCACTAGGAACAATCTAAAAAAATATTTTGTTGAGCAAAAGTAACCGACACAAAAAATTATTTATTGTCATGCCATCTCTCCCCCATTGCATTCGGCCCTTGTCACCTCATGGGTAGGTTTTTGACTAGGTTATCATTCTCTATATTTCTAGTCTCTAGCTCTCCTAACCAGTCAGCACTTTTTAGCCTGATTAGTTATCTTAAAAACATGTGTTTAACAAACCCAGCCTCCTTACAATTACTCAATAACTTGACACTATCCAAAAAAACATAATGCGAGTCACAAATGTGAGCTATATGTGTAATTTAAATTTTATCGTAGCCAAGTTATAAAATGTAAAAAGAAACAAATGAAATTAATTTTAATAGTAGTATTATATTTAACCCAATATATCCCAAATATTATCATTTCAAAATGTAATAATTAATATTAATTTCACTTGTTTTACATTGGGTCTTTGAAATCACACATCTCAATTCAGAGTAGCCACCATGGGAGTGCTGAAAAACCATATGTGGCTAGTGTCTACCATATTGGACAACACAGCTCTACAATGTGCCTTGTACCTCCCACCTCTGTTCTTTGTTCATGCGCTTACCTTTATAACTTGCCTTCTTTCAACATAATTAGATCCTGATAATATCTCAAAGCTCTCCCAGCTAAAGTTCTAAATTTTCTGTGTAGCTTTCCCTAACCACCACAAGACGATGATCTCATCTCATGAGAATTATTAGCTATACCACTCAGCTGGCATGTCCTATGTGCTACTTTCTGTAATTAATGCATGAGAACTGCACCGTGGACAGATTGTCAGTATCTTAAGGGCAGATACTTCTCTCTGTCTCTCATATCACTTAGCAGAATGCTGTCATAGAGAAGACACAGTAAATATTTGTTCATGGAGTGATGATAGTATGGAATTATTATAATATAGGTATATAAGTAGACTTTATTAATCAATAGCCTTATATTATTTACCAGTCAGCTGCGATTCCACCCTATATTATCACTAATTTCATTGTAAGGTTAACTTTATAGGTTTCAGTAAAGATTTATTTTCCAAAATGTAATACTTATTCTCGTTTTAGGATAAATGAAATATCAGAAATAGAAGGATAACCTGCACTAAATGGAAAGTCAAATGAAACTAGCATAATTTTAGTTCTGTGATTTATTTCTATATGGAGTGATGAGAATATTGATATCTGAAAAATAGTGAGAATAATAGTATTACGGAAGACATAATTTAGTGAGCTCCAACAAGTATTGTCTGATTATCTTATCAGTATGGAGGAATTCTCAGAAACAAATTTAGAAGATCTAATAAAAGAATGTGTTGGAAAAAGTGATGTGATAAAGGATCGCCAACATCAATTCGTGATAGGGAGGTTTTGTGCAATTACTCCATGGATGTGTTTAAAGGCAAATGTGCTATCAGGGAATGTATTGTATATATGGGTTATATGTTTACATACACAAAGCTTGATGAAATTTCACACAAAAAATTACCAATTAAAGTAACGAGTCCTGGTGTAGAGGGTAAAGAAGCTGAATGTGGCTAATATTTACTTCCTCACAGGGATTTGTTTATGTTACTATCATTTTATATAAGATAGAAATTGTCAGTAGGCCAAATGGTGGTCAGTTTGAAGGGCATGACTCGTTATAAAAACCCAGGGTAAGTTTGACAAAGCAGATCTTACATTAAATTGTAAAATAAGTAAAATCTGTACCTATAGACACTTGAACTCCACATCACCAAAGGCCCTATTCTCCCTTCAGGCCTTTTCATTCCCTGTTACAACCCACAGCACCTCCATGATATATAATAGGACTTTTCAGATGTATTCTGATTTTATTAAGAGGTTTGGACTGGCAATAGGGAAATTAATTTGGATGAAAGCCCCATATCAACTCTTAAAATTATATTATAATCTTTCTGTTAATAAGTCCAAAACTTATAATATTTACAAGCATAATTTAGAAAAATTTGTTTCTTAAGCTCAATCAATATTTTTTAAATTCCTAGATGACTGCAAACAAAATGAGAGTATTTGTATAGTGTGCATATGTATTTGTAAGGATTTGTTTTCTATGTAACAAATCCATTGTTAAATGGATAAAACCTAACTTGCAAATGCATGAGTTGTATATATATTTATTCTTCTTATAATTAAGGTTATTGTTAATTTAAATGCAACAAAGAGTGCCATGGTGGGGAACAAATTCTATCCTGGTTGACAGTTACATTTGGTGAATCGAACTGGCAAAGTGGAGGGTGTGGGCAGTAAATGGGCTGGACAAGATGCATGATATGTGCTGGAGGCTGTGCAGGAAAACTGAGGTACAACCTGAAGAAGTGATGGGAAGAACACCTAACACAGCAGATGTCAGAGCCAGAGAAAGAGAGTGGAGTATCCAGTCAGGAGGAAAAGTCATAACTGGGAAAAAGAAATAGATGTTCAAGCAGATGAGTCTCAAACAAGCAAAAGGAGTAGTTAAGGAGACAAGATTCTTGAAGGGGAGATTCCTTCCTAGAATGTCAATTGAAGTTTGCTTTTTTTTGGCTGGTAGAGCTAAAATATGTGAGTAGGAGAGCCTGGCTTAAAGAAAAGGGATTTGGGGCACAAGGTAGGTAGAGAATTAGAAAGCTATTTATAGCTTTTGTTAAAGTAAAGCAGTTTGAATTTAGGAAATCTAATTCCTATATAAATCTGTTGAGTCTTTTAAATGTTTCTTCAGCACTAAAATCAACAGACAAAACTGGCAAATGCCTTAAAAAAAAGAAATAGAGGGGCCAGCCCTGTGGTGTAGTGGTTGAGTTTGGAGCGTTTTGTTTCAGTGGCCTGGGTTCGCAGGTTTGCATCCTGGGTGAGGACCTACACCACTTGTCAGCCATGCTGTGGCAGTGACCCACATACAAAATAGAGGAAGATTGACATAGATGTTACCTCAGGGTAAGTCTTCCTCAGCAAAAAAAAAAAAAGAAAGGAAGAAAGAGAAACAACAAAAAAAGTCAAGACCAGTAATCAACTTTGGGCTTAAGAGGTGAAAAACTATCACCACTACAGACAATAACAAAACATAGAGAAAATAAAACTGAACAGAGTCTGAACAGGAACCAGACTCAATGACTGGTTTGCTATGTAACATTTAGGCAAAAAAAAAAAAAAAAAAAAAAAGACAGTTTCCTAAACTGTCGAATCAGTAAACAGCTTGATCTTCATTGTCTTCATCATCATCATCATGATAGCTCCCTGTTACCTTACCATGGTCAACTCTTTACCATGACTACAAAGCCTTACGTAGTCTATGATCTGGCCTACACCTCCACTCCCATCCCCTCATACCAGGCTCTTCTTGGCTCACTGGGCTCCACCCACACTGGGCACATTTGTCTTCTTCAAATACTAAAGATGGTACTGTAGGTTGGTTCTTGTCTTAACCTTAGCTGCACCAGTAAGTCCTTCCTCTTAGGGTAATATGTCAAGAAAAATTTAGTTCCACCAATTTACTTTTTGGGGGTAATAAAGGAGAAACAAGTTCATACCGTTTCAAGGGAAAGAGAAAGTAAAACATAACCAACAAAATAGTGAATAAAGATATATTGAAATAATCTAAAATTGCAAGAGACTAAACAGCAATAAACTAAATACAATATTGATTCAAATTTGAATGAAATTGGTGTAATAACAAATGAAGCATAAAACTGAACTTACCTAAATTTGTTCATCTACTTATAGCTACTTTTGCGTCTCAGTAAACTAAGAAAGCTGTTTAACTATCTCTTGAGTTTTAAGATGAATCTTTGCATATGTTAATCTTGGAAATGTTAAAGTCATCATTGCTCTTTTCAATCAAAGCTTCATTTTTATAGTTAATATCCTTAATATATAAGAAGTTCTTACAAGTGATTATACCAAAGTTCTGTGCTCTAATAAGACCACTATGCATAAGTATATCAAAAACTAACAAGTACAAATAAAAAACATGAAAAGTTTTTCAACTCAACTGGTAACCAAAGAAACATATATTAAAACAATAAAGATGGAATTTTGTTTATCAAGTTGGCAAAAAATGTAAAAATTGAAAAATGACAATATCTACTATTAGCAGCACTATGAGGAAGGAGGCACTCTCACATCTTGCTGGTAGGAGTGTTGAATGTTGTAACCTTTCTGGAGCACAATTTGGCAATAGGTATTATAATTTTTGTAATTTGATATGCAGGCTTGACTGAGTCCAGGAATTCATCTTAAGGAAATAATCATGATTTATGCAAATATATAGCCTTAAGAATGTTTATCACAGGGCTGCTTATATATAAGCAGCCTTATATATAAGCCTGTATGTAAGCTCTTGTATATTATATAAGAAAAATAAATTGACAACTGCTTTTTTGTTGAGTCTAACAAATATGTTTCACTCATAAAATTAAGATTTAAAATAACTATGCAGGGGGTGGCCCCATGGCTTAGTGGTTAAGTGCGCGTGCTGCGCTACTGGCGGCCCAGGTTCGGATCCTGGGCTCGCACCGACGCACCGCTTCTCCGGCCATGCTGAGGCCGCGTCCCACATACAGCAACTAGAAGGATGTGCAGCTATGACATACAACTATCTACTGGGGCTTTGGGGAAAAAAAAAACAAGGAGGAGGATTGGCGATAGATGTTAGCTCAGAGCTGATCTTCCTCAGCAGAAAGAGGAGGATTAGCATGGATGCGAGCTCAGGGCTGATCTCCCTCGCGAAAAAAAAAAAAACTATGCAGATGGGGCCAGCCCAGTGGCACAAGCGGTTAAGTGCGCACGCTCCACTGTGGGGGCCTGGAGTTCGCCGGTTCGGATCCTGGGCGCACACAGATGCACCGCTTGGCAAGCCATGCTCTGGCAGCGTCCCATATAAAGTGGAGGAAGATGGGCACGGATGTTAGCCCAGGGCCAGTCTTCCTCAGCAAAAAAACAAGAGGATTGGCAGATGTTAGCACAGGGCTGATCTTCCTCACAAAAAATAAATAAATAAATAAATAAATAAATAAATAAATAAATAAATAAATAAATAAATAATTAAATAAATAAATAAATAAATAAATAAATGAATAAAATAAAATAACTATGCAGGGGCTGGCCTGGTGTTGTAGCGGTTAAGTTTGTGCTTTCCGCTTTGGTGGCCCCGGGTTCGCAGGTTCCCATCCTGGACACAGACCTACGCACCACTTGTCAAGCCATGCTGTGGTGGCGTCCCATATAAAGTGGAGGAAGATGGGCACGGATGTCAGCCCAGGGCCAATCTTCCTCAGCAAAAAGAGGAGGATTGGCAACAGATGTTAGCTCAGGGTTAATCTTCCTCACAAAAATAAATAAATAAATAAAATAACTATGCAGTACCTAAAAATGATGTAGAAAAACAACTTATATCAATTTAAAGTAAGTAAAAAATAGGAGCAACATGATGCCATCACTGAACTTATAAAATATATATTAGCGCATGGAAAAGAGACCATGTGGCTATATACCAAAAAGTCAGTAGCAGTTACCTCTTGGTGATAGGATTATGAATGACTTTTGTTTTCTTTTCTTTTCCCTTCAATGTAGTTTATAAACTTTCAACAGTGAATATTGAGTTATTTTTGTAAAAAGGAAAACATATATTATTTTTATACAAAGAAAAATAAAAACTAAAAAGTTATAAAATTATGATTAATCTTGATCAAAGGTGAGATAATAAAAAAATGAACAATATTACAGGGAGTAGAGAAAAGAAGGAACAAAAGTAAAATAGAATAGCAACTAAGTGTAACAAGAGGAATGGGAGAGATGGAAGAACCGTATTTCAGAACTGTGATTCAGTCCAAGCACTGCACCGTGAGCAGGTACTAGACCTCTCGTTTTTATTGTGTATGTCAAAAATTCAGTCAGTAAAGTGTATGAAGTCAAAAAAAAAAAAAAAAAAGTGTCTTTCTTTCTTTTATTTTCTTTCACCAATATCTGAGGATTTGATGTTATTTCTTTCTAGGCCTCATTAATGACTTGGGAAATCCTAAATGAAATTAAATCCAGTACACAAATTCACTGAATATTTCTTTTGGGTAATATTAGGTACCTCTGTCGGCTATGGTGTCTCATTATTATTGTTGTAGTGCAATCTAGATTACTTTTCACTGTACAAGGTGTTTTTGTGTACTCTATCCCATTTATGCTCACCGAAACCCTTGGAAGTTGTTTGTATCCTTTTCATTTTACAGATGAAGAAACAAAACTTTAGCCAGGGTACATGACTCCCCAGCATCCCGGCGATGTTCAAAGCAAACGGAAACGAACAAAGCCAAGTCTACCATGGATCATTGTCAAACCAGCCATGAAATTCCTATGTTTCATTTTCCTTTTATAAGCATGAACTATGATTCCAAAGTCGTTCACCCTGTTTGTTTAATTGATCTCCGTGAGTGAGTAAGAGCTGCTGATTGCAGAGCGTCACAGCGCAGAATTTCCGTCTTCCTTCAGCAAGTGTTCTCATAGTTCTTCCCACATTCTATGCACATCTTACAATGAAGGAATGTTCAAGTTCTGCAAATTGTTCTGACTCCTTGAGAATTTTAGAAAAGCTCTATTCTTCCCTTCTAATTGATTTTAATAGTATGTATGGAACAAAAGATGTATCAAGAGTATTTAAGAGGTGTACTTCAGGTGAGGTGGTTATAAACACCTATTAAATAAATAATTAGACATCCAAGAGCCTTTGAGGATAATTTCAAGATTAAACTGGAGTCAGATTAGGGTTAATTCACTAAAATGTTATATTTTTGTTTCCTATCTATATTGTGGACTTTTAAACTTAAAATTAGAAAGTAGCCTCTAAGGAGCATAAGAAATAATTAAAATTAGCTTCCATCTCATAGAACTCCTCTTCACTCTCATTCCGGTTATTTGAGGGAGGGAGGAGAGATGTAAACATCCAAGTAGATAAGCCATCTAGCATCCTGACTCTGGGTTCCTTTCTCCATTCCCATTCCATGACATTTGCCCCCATTCCATAGCAGCCACCCACTCTTATCCACATGCTGGCAATTCTCAAAATTATTTGTGTAACTCAAACTTTTCCTCTGAGTTGTAGAAACCTTTACCCAACTTAACATTTCCATTTGGTTGGCTCACAGGCATTTCACAAATTATATGTCCAAAATGGAATTCTTCTATTCCCTTGAAATTTTAATACACTTCCAATCTTCACTATCTTGGGAAACGGCACCATGCATCTGGTTGCTCAAGCCAGAAACCTGGCCGTCATCCTTGGTTCCTTACTCTGTCCTACCTTGACATCCAGTGTCTAAGCAAGCTTTTTCTCTGTACCCACTAACTCTATCATAAATCAATCCAGCATCCTATACCTCCACTGCCAAGTAGTCCAAGCCTCGTTACGGAATTTAATCTCAATTTCCAACCACCCTCTCTCCAACCTTGTCATCACACAGCAGCCAGATGATCTTTAAAAACAAAAATTGCAACAATAACAACCTCCATTAATTTTTAAATGGGTCAACCATACATTCATGCCCTACATTTAACACATATTTCACATGCTTCCACTTCTTTTTTTAGAGCTTTATTAAGGTATAGTTGACATATAATATACTGTGCACGGTAAAGCATACAATTTGATGAGTTTTGACATACGTATATATCTGTAAAGCCATCACTACAATCAAGATAAGAAATACATCCATCAACTCTAAAAGTTTATTTGTGGCCTTCTTAATACCTCCGTCTTCCCTTCTCCATCCATGTCTACAGATAACCACTGATCTGCTTTATGTCACTCAAAATCAGTTGGCACTTTCTAGAAATTTATAGAAATGGATTAATACTTCCACTTGCTTAAGCTACTCCAGAGAGTCAAAATTGATTTCTCTGGTTCCACTCTTACATAAAGAAAAAAACCAAGGTGAGAGAGTTTATTGAAAATCGTTAGGAAAATGCCAGCATGGTTGTTCAGGTTTTAGAATGGCTTATGAAACTTCTGAAACACTACAACATTTTCATGGACTTGCATCTTTTTCAACTCTAATAAGGAAGTTATATTAATAATAAACTTTCATGTTCTTCCATTAAAATTGTTAATAAGCCTTTTGTTACACCTAATTTTAAAATCTAAATTTTTCTTTCTCTTTTTAACGTTATCATCATGGTTTGGGAGATTCTGTCTTTCTAGAGACTCTGTAATATTCGTTAAAGCAACTGAGTGGGTTTGTGTGTTTTACCAAAGAACTAAGTCAGAACAATGCAAGGAATCTCTTACAATGCAAGGAATATTCCACTGTGTAAGAATTTTTTATAGACTTGCCTACAGAAATTTGTTTTTTAATTCAATAATATTTGATGATTATATACGTTATTTATTTCAGATTACATACAGTTTTGATTATGAAGTATATTGAATTAGTGTTCTAAAACTATCATTTCTCATCCTAGAATAATCATCGCACGCTTTACTTCTTGTTGCTTTAAAAGGAACGTTTCAAATTGGTCTTTACAACAACGATTACGAAGGGAAATGCCAAAACACAACTAATTTCACTTCTTTTTTGGAATTTGACATTTTCCACTAGCTAAGTAATATAAACATGCATCACTTAAATGAGCAGTATTTTAATAGCGTCATTTTCACAACATTTTAATTGTTGTCACATTTCTTCTTTGTTTAGGGAGACGTCTGGTGAACACCCGTGGGATCTAAAGAACAAGTAAGATTTAAAGCATGCTGGGTTTTTTTTTGAATCTGTCTTTCAGACTTTCTTTGTTTTATTACTTAATAGTATTTCTTTACTACCATAGGTTGTAGTTTCTTAGAAAAGTGTTAGCAATTTTATTATAGAGCATGAGGAATAAAAGTGAACTTTCAACCACTTTCAGATTATTCAGAGACTTTAAAAACCTACATGAATTTTCTGTATATAGTAAGCAGACATAAAGACATTACAGACGGAGTGAAATTTCAAGCCCAAAGTAATGCCCATGTTTTTATGGTCAAAAGTGAATACGAATCCATACAGTGAATTTATATAAGATAGTTTCTTTACAAATTATATACTGCTATAGTTGTCTTATTCTTACCTCTTGCCTGTCAGTAGAATAGGTCAGTGAGTGGTTGATTTAATTCCCCAAACCTACTTCGTGTAGAACCATGAGTCAGCACCAGAGTTTGGACAGTGTGAGATCCACCCCCAACATTTGAATGAGATGTGTTGAGATAATAAGGGGAGAGCCTTCAGTGAATAGAGTAGGAAAGAGAACAGGTGGAATAATGGTCAAAGGAAAGCAAATGAGTAAGGGAAGAATTCCAAATAGTAAGAGGAAGAAAGCAGATCACTCATAAGAATAAAGAGAGTAAACAGATAGGTTACATACACTTCATTGTCAACATCTGGAGGAAAGGCAACAGAGGTAGAACACATTGAGAATAGAGAGTAGAGGGGGCCGGCCCAGTGGCACAAGCAGTTAAGTGCTCGCATTCCGCTGCGGCGGCCCAGGGTTCACAGGTTCGGATCCTGGCACGCACCAATGCATCGCTTGTCAAGCCATGCTGTGGTGGTGTCCCACATAAAGTAGAGGAAGATGGGCACGGGCAAAAAGAGGAGAATTGGTATCGGATGCTAGCTCAGGGCTGATCTTCCTCACAAAAAAAGAATAGAGAGTAGACATTGGAAACTAAAGAGAGGTAGAGACAGGATATGTAATAGGTTGCACTTGAGAGAAAGGGAGAAAGAAAAGAGTAAAAAAAGATAGCAAGTTCCATTTTTAATTTTTGCTACTTATTTGACAATTTAGTTAGTTGAAACTAGAACTTGAATGGTTTTAAAAATAGAAGCATTGAATATTTTAATCTATTTCATTGAAGACAAAAAAATTCTGGTCATTGTATAATTATTTGATGTTTCTGGGAAACTTGCTTTATGCTCAATTTAAGTCATACTTAAATGAAGAAAATGTTTCTTGATTTGTTTCAAGTTTTCTTAGGAATATTCTAAATCTGCTCTACTCTTGAAATCACTTGACTTCTAAAAAAAGAGAAAATCATTCATTTAGAGAGGTGAAATAAGTCATTAAAATGTATTTCTAATCTACAGAAAGCATATGTTAAAGAATTCAATTTTACAGCCAGAACAGTTCAAATTACTCCTGTATTCGGGGACACAAAGCCCTAGATTTACTCTGTAGTTACCCTGTAATTGCTCCTTGCAGGGAAAGGAAAGGTTAACAGTGGTGCTGATCTCAATTGTAATGTACAGATTTACCAAAGAACCTTGTAGAATTAACAACTTTTCTATCCCAAAGCATAAATCATAAAGATTCAGCAAAGTAACCTCCCTTTTATTGGCATAAAGATACAAATGAGTAAAAATTTATTTTTAGCAGCACTTGGGGAGGTATGGCTTTAGGTTTATGGTTGTTGCTGTTGTTCATTGGTGTTTTGGTGGCCATTAAGTGTTAATCATTTATCATCACAATAATACGTCTCTTTCTTCCCAACAGTTGAACTATCTTGGGGAAAAGATTTTGGTTATGGTCCATTATGTATAAAGTTCCCACTAATAGTCCATCATCCATTATTTTTCATAACTACAGAGCAGAGTTCAATGGTGGCAGACTAGAAAGTGCCCATTGACTCTGACTCCAAAATACTGGGTGAAATCCCAAGGCCACCATTAACATCCACTTAATCTCCCTAGGCCTCAATGTTTTCACGTTCAAAATGAGGATAATGTTCCCTACTCACAAGATTGCTATGGAATTTGAACAAGTTAATCAATCCGAAAGTATTTGGAACTTGGTCAACAGTGGATGACATAACTGGGGAGACTTGGGTTTTAGCTCCCTAGAGGCTCCTGTCTGAAATCCCATGAGCCACACAAATGGCAAGGATTGTTGCAGGTGTTTGTACTTGTGATTCAACTTTACCATTAAAAAAAGTTATTTGGGGGGTAAATCAACCCATCATTTAAAAGACTTTAGTCTTCATTTTCATGGCTATATATCTGAAGTGGAGGAAAAACCCTTCAGCATCATAAAAATCTCCACCTGCTGTCTGGTGCCTTACACTCCTCTAATGGACTAAAACTAGGACCCTCTCTCCTATTTTAGTAGCACTAGGCTATGTGATTTTACATATGTTTCCTGATCTAATCCTCAAGTCAATCATGTCAAGAATATCTGATTATCCCCATTTCTAGATGATTATCAGAAAAGCTGAGTAACATGACTGAGGTCACCTAGCCAGAAAAAGGAAGGAGGTGTAATGGGGACCCAGAACTCTTTCCACAGTTGATATACATTACAAAACCCTGCTACCTTTGTGAGTGAAATATAATATTTTCATTACAAATATTTATAGAAGTATTATCATAGTGATTTTATCCACACTGGTGTAGAGAAAATGTCTAATGGAAAAAAGGAGGGAGAGCAAAAGTGATTGCTAGTTTCCAAGGAGGGTGAGGATGGCTGAGAGTGTAAGTAGGAAGACAGTCTCACTAACTCAGTGTTGTGCCTTAGACAAGCTCTGTGGGAAGTCATTAATAAACAATGAAAAAATATCCTACAACTCATTTTTACTTGGCCACTTGACAGCAGAGTCTACTTCAAGAACTCCTGCATGTGCCTTTAAGATCCGATTCATCTGCATTCCTATGATAGTTTAGCAGAGAGAAGTCCCAGGTCCCATATTTCTTTCTACTTATTGGCATTCCTCTCCCCCTTAACAAAAACCCAAAGATCCTCTTTTCTGTGTGCCTCTGCTTTTATGCTGATAGTGTGAAATCTGTGTTGGTCTGTGTTCATCTGAGTTGGTCTAAGTATACTTGCTGAAGTCAGGGAAGAGGATAATTACTATATCCAAATGCACACTGAACAGTCCCTTTGAGACACTGGCATCTTGAACTTCTTTAAGAAAAAAAAAGCTGTTAGAAAAAATAAAAATGAGGCTCCTTCACGATTGGTTAATTGTTTAATTTAAAAAATAATTGTGTTTCTAATTAACTTCATTAAAATAAACCTGTTTTATTCTTTTTTTAGTCAAATTATGCTAAAAAGACTGTTGAACAAAATCAACAAATAATTCTCTTTTTGTTCCTTCACACACACTCACATGCACGGACATACACACACATACACACACATGTACACACAGACCATGAAGAGATCTTTCCCCCTTTTGATGGAATAGTCTATATTACATATTTTTTTGAATATGTAACGTTGAAAAAGTGATTTTGGAGAAAAGTTGAAATGATTGAGCCTCAAATGTGTTATGACATCTGTAAACCTTGAATAATCTTCGCCTATCTAAATACAGTGTTTTAAGTAGTCATCATCTTGCTTCATAAATGAGAGGCTGACTGTGTTTAGAAATACACTTTTGTTGTGCTGATATCCCAATACAGATTTCTCTTTCCTCAGATTGTCTCCAGTGTAAACACACTGCTTGATAAACATGACAGTAAAGTTAACTTGATTGCTAGGCAGCGGTATTGTTATTACCATAGATAAACACACTTATTTCCTCTTTGGAGTGTTCCTGGTAAGGAATTTCTGGACAGATATAATGCTTTCTTTTGGATTGATTGTGATCTTATCCATTCTAAGTTATCGCATAGGTATCCTTTATACTTTTGCAAGACTGGATTTAATGCATAGAAAAGTTCAGAGGAGAAAGGAGCTATTAGATGGTGTTTTTCAGGGTATGATTAGAAACAGGGATGTTATTATTGAGAAACATTTGGAGTCTCGTACAAAAGTAGGAATCTAAATTGTACAACATAAGCACGTTTCCATCTAGACTGTGAGATTAAGCGTTATCTTGGGATCCTGAGGGAGTTTTATTTACAATATCAACTTTGCTCATGAAACTCAAATAAACGCTTCCAGAAAGAAATGAGGTAATAGCAATGGACCAAGCAGTTGTTTATTTTGCATGGCTACCTCTTTATTTCCAAAGAGAGTTATTGTTCTCCTGCAAGTCTTACATAGAGCTTACAATTTACTTGCTATAGAAAAATGTTCATTATCTGCAACAACTACTGGTTATGAGGATCAGAAGGCATCAAGAGGGCAAACATGCAGAAGCCAAGACGAGCTCAAGAGTGAGTGAACTCTCAGAGTGCAGTCTCCTAGGGAGGCTGGTTAAACTACCAGATGCCCCTAATAAGGACTCACCTTACCTAGGAACCATGGCTTGTGCATTGATACTTCCAGACCACTGCAGTGCCTAGACTGCCCTTTTGTGAAGGAAAGGAAGCGCTGAATTAGTGGGACCCCAGTAATGAAACTAACAATGACAATGGCACCCTCACTATCACTCTGAAAAAGCACAGTGGACACCTCCCAGTGTCTGTTACTCTCAGGTAGTCCCTGAATTCTGATGTCACTTTGGGTGTCTGGCTCAGGGCAGAGTTGGTCCTGTCTGTAGTGCCCATACATTTGTAACCATGCAATAGTACTAACACTTGGATTTTCTATACTCTCTTAGAGCCATGTATTTACATCTGGAAAAAAAAATCAGTATCCCAAAGAGCTATTTCAGAATAGTGAATCAACTGGCCTTCAATGCAGCAGGGAAAGGAAGAGAAGAAGCCTTGTTGCTTGTACCCTTTCGGGCGGGAAAAAAGTCATTATTCATTAATAATGGACTGTTACCAAACATAGAATTGAGCTAGGATCTTTCCACATCTGAAGACTTAATATTAGTTCTGTCTTGTGAGTGATTGCTTCTTTGCTATCATCAATGATCAATGGTAGAACACAACAATGATGGTGCAGCACTATGGGGTACTCCTACGGCACATTTATTTTGTCCATCACCTTGAGAGTGGTTTCCAAGATTAATTCTAGTGTCAGTGGCCCCATATATTAATTATTGCTGCAGATGCTCTTTATGATACATCAGAGTTTAGCCACTCTTTTGTTACTTTGATGTGAAGTCTCTAAAGGCTCAGAAATTAAAAACAAACAAACATAAGAACTGGCAAGAGTTTTCAAATACCATTGCATTAAGTTTTTTTTTTTTTAATTAATATCTGCACTATCTCCCTCCCTCTCTTTAACTCCCTTTCTTTCTGCTCCTGTCGGTATGACTTGTTGTTTTTATCCGTTTCATTCAAGAAATTCAGACACTCAATAAATTTTGCTGAAAATTTCATCTGACAATGACCCACTCTCTAATATAGATTTGATATAGATGTTTGACAATACGGGCTAGTAGATAGAGAATGCAAAGGCAAGTCACAGTGCTCGCTTCACCAGCACTTACACTGAAATTGAAACCATACAGAGAAAGACTGCATGGCCCCTGAGCAAAGGCAAGTCACAGACTTTTTTCTTTAGCATTGCTGAATTTGTGAAATTTTGTGAAGTTTTACTGTTCTACCTGATGTTATAGGACATAACGGCAAGGATATACACCCTCATGTGGCAGATAATGGTGATTCCTTATCCTAGAGAGCAGAATGGCAAAAATACATACATATGGCATCAAACTGTAATTGATGGGGCTTGATAAAAATTTTAATATTATTGTGTAAATCTGCTTTGTTCTCATATCCCCTTAAAGTAGAACAACCATTTGACATTGTAAATAGTTTCCCCATATCTGTGTGTAAAAAGAAAACATCTTACCTGTTTGATTTTTTTAGCCACATATCTTAGAAATTATGTTGGAAATCATATTAGAAATCACCTACCATAACTTCCTTGAGTGCATGGATTTATCTCTTTTGTAGTCTCCTCAAATACTATGAATAATGTTTGGCTCATGGTACTCACTCAGTATGCATTAGGCAAGTATATTGGTTTTCTATGCCAGGTAACAAATTACTACAAACTGAGAGGCTTAAAACAACACATATTTATTATCTCACAGTCTCTATGGATAGGTAGACACATGGCTTAGCTGGGTCCTCTGCAAGGATGCAATCAATATGTCAGCCAGGGCTTAGTTCTCATCTGGAGGCTCAACTGGTGATGGATTCACTTCCAAGTTCACTCAGGTTGTTGGCAGAATTCATTTCCTAGTGATTATTAGGAGTAGGGGCTCCAACTTCTTGTTGCTGGTTGGTTGGAGGCTTCTATCAGCAAGTAGAGGCTGCCTGAAGTTTGTTGCCTCATGGCCCCCTCCATGAGCCCTCTCACAACATGGCACCTTGCTTCTTTAAAGCCAGCAAGGGAGGAGAGCCTCTAATACAAGTCTGATAGCAAGATAGAGTCTTCTATAATATAACCTAATCAAGGGGGTGAAATCCTATCACCTTTGCCAAATTTGATTGATTAGAAGCATGTCACATGTCCTGTCCACACTCAAGGGGACAGAATTAAACAAGAATATAGACACCAGGAGGAAGGGACTCTGGGGACCACCTTAAAATCTGTCTGCCAAACAGCTATCATCATAAAAACCACTGTCAGGGGCAGATCTGAAATCCCAACTTTGAACCAGAATTTAAAATCACATTAGAGGAAAAAACATGTTAGTTTGAGCTTACTAAATAAAATGTAAAATAGCTATCAAAATAGCTGTCAAGTTTTCACTGCACTAGACTTACAGAAGCACCATATCCACAGCATTTCCCATGGTAAGAGGCTGAATCTTCAGGAATGGGAATGCATTCTTAGCTACTCTGACAATGAATAGCACATGAACCTCTTTCCTTGCTGAGTGCATTCTGAGTTTCAGGACTTTGAATAACACAGTTTTTTTTAATGTACACCTCACTTATCTACTATTGTTTGACCTGTAACAACCACAGAGGTGATTATATACTATGTAATTATATGCTGCTGTTAATACCCATTTTACCATCTATTTATCCATAGGTCTGTTTTCTCACATAAGCACTTAATTCTATAATATTTAAATCAAAAGCTCCAGGCTTACTAGTTTTCCAGGATGTGAGAAGAATAGATGAATTATAAGCTATTTCCCCAAGGTATAGTGTATTGGAAGATGTGGGACCGTGTAACATTGAAGCAGCCACATCTGGTGATCCCCGAAAATCTCCCACTTTCATATCTTCCTGGAGTTCAAAAACAGATACTATTTTTGAGTGCCCCTGCAGACCATAATTGCCACTTTCTACATAAGAGAAGAAATCTCTAAGTTAACTAGGATACACACTCCATAGCAATTTATAACTAGGGCAATCTAATTATGAGCATATGACATATGAACCCTAATGCAAAGGAGATTTTTTCCATACCAAAATAATCAACATAAACCATTACAATATAAAAATAATTGTTTTATCCATATTAAGTCTTGTTGTGGACAACCTCGGTGTCTGTTGTGTAACAACACGTGACATTTTCAGCCCCTCACTAACCCTTCTCACAGGTAGCAGTGACTACAACTGGAAGCTGGTTTCACACCTAGGCCTAACAGAACATAGGATTATCAGAACTCAGAAAGATCTGTGCTGTTTAAGAGGGCCACCCAACAAGAACCTGACCTTAAGTAAACAAAAACCACATGTAACAACATATGCCCTGGCAGGTAGAGAACAAGGGAAATAAATACCACAATGCCTCATTTCTTTTACCTTCTATTATTCTACCGATGCCTCACATTGCCTGAACCAACAAGAAGCTACAAGACAAGAGAGCCTGGTTGATGCAGTCCATAAATGTCGAGTTCATGAGATGGAGAGCAAGGGGAAGAAGTTGAAGAACGGACCAGGAGGGATAAGCAGCGATTATCATATAGCATGTCAGTGTGCATCAGAAGTCAGAGATAGTTATGGATAATTTTGTCCCATTTTTATTAAAATTTTAACGTTTGTCCATGGTCTGATTTCTATCAGTTTCTTCTTTTTATGCCTGGGGAATATTGGTTAAAGATGTATTGAATCCGTTGCTTTCTAACATCCCCTTAGGAACTGCATCAATCATCTATTTCATTTATTCATATTCTGACCTCTTTTAAGAAATCATGGGGCTTTTAGAAGGGATTGGTGAAATCTTAAATATTCTTCTAACCATTCATAACTGGAGTTTCTCTCAAGGCAGTTCCTAACAATTTCCATCTTCCTACAGGCTGGCCAACTTTAAGATACTTTTGTAATTCCAAATCTTTAGAGGAAGGCCCAAGGACTATAAAGAGCAAAAAATTACCCAAGATTCCTTTGCACAGGCCTCGTCAACATAAAAATTGCAGAACTCCTTGAAATAAGGCTAGCCAAAATCTGGAGAGAATTTCTGAAGGTTACCATAAATTGTAGCTTATTACCTAATATTTTTGCAATCTGCAGTTGCACTCTTTATCCAAAAAAAAAATAAAAAGCTTTATGTCTAGATTTGAGATAGAATCCCAAGAAAAAGCTTTACGCCTAGATTTGAGATAGAATATTTCAAAATGGGCACATATATTACAGAATGAAATCCTCCAGTTTTGTCAACGGAAAGACTAGTATCTACTATGTCTGAATTATATTAACTCTAATCCAAATCATCATTCAACTTGTTTTTTTATTCCTAAGCACTCATACACATTTTTAAAAATCATTCCCATTTTTTTCTCCATGCCAACTGACTTATCTTCATAAAATTTTTCTCCCTTCCAGTTTTAAATTAAGAGCACTGAAATTTGTTGGTCATTTAGACGTTAATGTGAGGACTGTAAAAGCTATGGAACCCCATATTTCAATTCTATTGCGTTTAAGTTCAACCTTTGTATGACTTAGAACAAGGCAATTTTTATTAGCTCTCAATTTTCTCATTTCTTCACATGATATTCCTGGTAATCTTTTGTTGTGGCTTTCATAATGTGCATATAAATAGTGTTTCGTAAATGTCAAACAAAATACTGAAAATAATGGAAAAAATTCCCAAATGAGTATTAGGCGAATGAGGGAATTATTTGTACTTTTATAGAGAGGCCTACTATATTTATACACATTATAAATGTGTATAAATACATTATATTTATATATATATATAATACATAGACATTAGCTTGATTTCATGGGTTTTTGTCTTTTATCTTTCAAATAGATAAATTTCTTCTTAAGGGAGTATGCCAAGGACTACTTTGGTTCTTCCTTTAGTTACAATTACACAATTTAAGATTTTCCCCTTTAGGCAAAATGTTGCAAAATTTATATTAAGCAAAATCGTTTTTATACTTTACCTGCTATGATACTTACTCCATTAGTATTAAGGTAAAAGAGAGGAAAAAAATAAGACTTTATATAGTTTTTCAATAAAATAGTTATAGTAATATAGTGTTTTTTGAAATTATATAACCAGCAATTCCCAGTATATTATTAATGAGACTAGTTAATAATCTTTGCAAAATTCCAAAAATCATGTTTAATAGTGTTTGGAATATTTTAACCCAGAATTGCACCATTCGATTTCTTTATGCTTCCTTTCCCTCATCAAAACCAGAGGCGAATGGCATAATAGAAACACAGTTCATACCTTCCCTGGATCTATAGAATTGCCAGATTGGAGACTCTAGAATGCATTCTTACTAAGTAATGGAAGGGAAAAGGCATGGATTACTTAACAGCCCATTATGGACTATGGCTTTCTTAGCTAGAACTTTAAGATAAGTAGGCATAAAAAATGATTAAAAATATTACAAGATATCATCTTGCAACATTATCTTTTCATTTATCAATTTTTCATATGTTTTCCTCAAGCAGATTTTTAAAAACTCCTGATTTTAAAATGATGCTTGTGGGGCCAACCCAGTGGCACACCAGTGTGCGCGCTCCGCTGCCGCGGCCCGGGGTTCACAGGTTTGGATACCGGGTGCGCACGGACGCACCGCTTGGCAAGCCATGCTGTGGCAGCGTCCCGTATAAAGTGGAGGAAGATGGGCACGGATATTAGCCCAGGGCCAGTCGTCCTCAGCAAAAAGAGGAGGATTGGCAGATGTTAGCTCAGGGCTGATCTTCTTCACACACAAAAAAAAATAATAATAAATAAAATAAAATAAAATGATGTTTGTTTTCCATATTTAGGTGATTTTATTTAGCCTCCTCTTCTATGATTTTGGACGAGAAATTTTAGCCAGAGGACAATAAGAGTGCAATGGCTTACCCAGCAAAGACAGTCTCTTTAGCTCTTCTATAAGAAGGAACATCTGCGTTTGTATTATTGGATCCCTGTGTTTGACCAGATAGATTTGTCTCTATGGAACAAAGACTTGAATCCTATCTATAATTTTTATACTGCTAGAAGGATGATTCTAAAATGCAGATTATTGTGTGTCTCATTTCCGCTTAAGCACAAACTTTCTGTGAAGAATGTAAGGCTTTTCACGAACTGATTCCTTCCTCCATGTCTAGCCTTATCTTTTACCCCACTCTCCCTTCCATGCATCCGTGCTTTAGCGCTACTAAATTTATCATATTGCTCCCCAAAGGCTGGCTTCTCCTATGGTACCGTGACTTGTATTTGTGTCTCCTTCAGTTAATCCCATGGCACTCTAATTAACTGCTAATAGGCCTACTGTACTCGATTAGAATAACGTGTTTATATGTCTGTACTTTCCAAATGATGGAGAACAATTTGAAGGTAGGGATCTCATCTAATTCTTTGTATTGTCAGTAGAGTATCTAGTAGATAATAGGCTCCAAATAAATGTTTATGAATGAGTGAGCTGTACCTCAAACAAAACTTGAGAGGTCTAGAAGAATGCTTCCCAGTGCAGGTGCAAGAATTTATTGTCACTTTATCAAGTAGAAAGAATTAATCTAATAATTCCTATCATAGTTACAATAGTGTATGTAGGAAAGTGGGTGAATATTTGGGTCAATTTATAGGACTTGTATCTCTTTGTTTCCAGTTTGAAATCAGAGAGTTTCTATCAATGTCTTGCCTTATTTTTAACTTTCAATAGTTTTCTAGGTTTCAGCTGATGTCTTTTCTAGTCACGAGAGGAAAAGAGCCCTAGAATGCAAAATTATGCTTCACTGTTATAACAGACAAAAGTTACTATTTGTCAATTCAATCATAACTTATATTTTGAAATTGTTGGAAATACAATTAGAAAAAACGGTATAAAAGCCATATTGATTTAATGTCACTATTTTAGCCAGTCAGTCAAAATGAATCCATAAGGGTCCCTGTGCATGCCACATATTCATGGTATATTTGTTATGTTTTCCACTTCTGAATGATAATGCTGTGCTCTCAAAGGGATATTCTTTATAAAAATGATTTTAAAGTAAATTTAGTGTCTTATTTATTCAGTAAAATACTAAATGGTAGCGGAGAAAAACATCTCTCTCTCTCTCTCTCTCTCTCACACGCAGCACACTTACCTATACATACATATGCATAGTACAATTACAGCATTTTTTTCCCTTCCTCAGGAAAACATAGAGTTTAACATATGTTGAAAGCTACTTTAAAAAATACCAAGAAAATGTTTTAAAGGAAAATAAATAAAACCTAGGTTGTTGGAAAACAAAGGAAGATTCAACTAGAAGAGTTTCTTCTTGTATTTTTTTCTTATAAATTCTTTGACCATTCACATATTAGTATAATTGTTATTTTAAGTACTTTTTTCAAAGAAGAAATATTAAATAACATGATATGGTAAAGACATTTCTCTCAATGGGTGGAAATAAAGTCATCACTTCCTAGAAAGTCAGCTTTCACGTTAAGTAATTCCTAGCTCACACTTTAATATCATATGGCTAATAAAACCACACCATTTCTTATTCTTGAGTCTTTCATTCAAATTGAATCCTATCTTACATTATGTAACAATAGAAAAACAATCAAAAACCAAAAAACATTTCTGTCTAGGTGGTACTGTGGTATTAGGAGTTAATTAGAATACTAAATTTCATATTAATACACATCTCATGATCAACATGTGTTTAAAAGTAGTCTGCAGTCTTTAGATAAAACATGTCATATGGAACTCAGTCTATCTCTGCTACATTCAAAAAAACCTCTAAAATATGAGTTTAAAAATTTTAAAACACAATAATGCAAAGACAAATTGTACACGAGAGGGATAAAAATGATCATGAAAGGTTAACAAAGTTTTGAGAGGTGGAAGTTAGATGAATTAGCAAAGTAGAAAAATCTAAAACCTATATGCCAGTATCTTAGATACCTGCGGCATGTGCCAATTCACTCCCACCACTCTCAAAACTTGGAAAGCCTCAGAACTTGGACTTACCCAGTATATGAGAGTAAAAGAAAGCACTTGATACTGAAAACAAGAGAATTCTTTGAAAGTCTCTGTGATATGCTTAGATCACCAAATCCCTTCCCGTGTTCATATATGGCTAGGAGAACACCTCCCTCCCTTTCCCACAGGAGACCAATGGTATAAAACTTTAGAGAAATTGAATTAAAAATCAAGGGTATCAAAATAAAGAAGGCTGAGGATAAGGCACTGATCATAAATCGTGAAAAAAGGTACTCAAATATCCTCCCTAGACACCAACTCCCTACACCCAGGGTATCAGAACGAGGAATGAAATTTGAGTATTCATTGGAAAAACATAAAAATCCTTGAGAAAATACTCACATATAACAATATGTAGGAGCTGTTATTCCAAAGTAAAGCTATCTCGTCACCCATCACCCTATCATAAAGCCCCCAACTACACACACACCAACACAGAACTTCCCTTAAGAGCTTCTCATGACGCCACTCAGATAGTCAAGGATGATCAGATACATGAGGAACAGTTCCACATAAAAGAGAGCAAAAGAGGGGCCGGCCCCATGGAGTAGCACTTAAGAGCGTAGGCTCCGCTTCGGCAGCCCAGGGTTTGCAGGTTCGGATCCTGGGCGCGCACCAATACACTGCTTGTCAAGCCATACTGTGGTGGCATCCCATATAAAGTAGAGGAAGATGGGCATGGATGTTAGCCCAGGGCCAGTCTTCCTCAGCAAAAAGAGGAGGATTGGCATTGGATGTTAGCTCAGGGCTGGTCTTCCTCACACACAAAAAAAGAAAAGGACGAAAGAAATAAAGATACAAATAAAAATACAAATCATAATAAAAGAACAATCAGAGAAAAATTAAATGATCCTGGATATTTAAAATATTATGGTAGATAGACAAAGTACAAAAGGAAAGATGAAAGATAGACTTGAGAAAATCTCCTAGAAACATGACCAAAAAGAAAAAGTCATGGTCAATAAAATATATTTTTCTTTCTTTTTTAAATCTCCAGATTACCAGTTATCTCTATCTCTCTTTTTTTTTTTTTTTTTGTGGGAAAGATTCACCCCGAGCTAACATCTGTTGCTAATCTTCTTCTTCTTCCTTTTTTTCTCCTCCCCAAAGCCCCAGTACATTGTTGTATATCATAGTTGTAAGTCGTTCTAGTTTTTCTATGTGAGCTGCTGCCACAGCATGGCAACTGACAGACAGGTGGTGTGGTTCTGTGACCCAGAAGCTAACCCAGGCTGCTGAAGCTGTGAGCACCAAACTTTAACCACTAGGCCATCAGGGCTGGGTCTTACTTGCCTATCTTTACCTTGTAGCACTAGTAAATGTCATCTACCAATCTTTCAAAAAATCATTTCTCTCCTCTTTTCTTATAGACAAGTATTGCCTCATTAAATACATTTTTCCCCCACTATAAAAAAGAAAAGACATATTGAAAAAAAGTCTATAGGGTCATTTAAACTCCAATTAATTGTACCATTGATTCCTTACAATGATGAAGTATGGAACTGTTTTCTTTAATGGATTTAAAATATCAATAGTGCTCCCTAAAAATAATGATTAGACCAGCAGGCAGATGCTTTCATAGCATCCTTTCCTAATTTCAGGGTAAAAATAACAAGTGGATTATGTGAATAAATATGGTAATTGAAACCCAATGGGCACTGCAAATTTAGAGTTCAATCTCCATTTTAACAAAAAGAAGCCACTTACAGAGGTAGAACTCTGGGAATCAGTGACTCTTCAGAATAGTGTTAGCCTTTAAAATTGATCCCATAAATACCAAGGGAATGGAGGACTCTCGCTTTGTCTATTTCCCCAAGGTAAAGAGAGCTCCTTTTTAAAATTATATGTTTGTTCATTCTTGAGGAGGAAAACAAGAAGAATAAGAACAAGAAGAAGAGAGGAGGAGGATCCAAATTTACAAATTATGCATCATTATATTTGCTCTGATAGCTTTTGTATTGTAGAAGGACCTAGAATGGTAGATTCGGACTTTAATGTTGAAAATCATATTACAGCATCAGTTGCATACACCTCCAACCTTTCTTTTAACAGCTAAATTCGTGTGCTTCAGATGTGAAAGTGAAAGAAGTCTTCATTGAATCAGTTGCACTATGCTTCATTCTAAACCAGACGGCAGCCATCTTATGGTTCATTGATGCATTTCGCTCTATGGAGATTAAAAGTTGTTTAGTTTATGAGGAGGAAAAAATGTCCAGGTTATTCAGATAGAAGCCCCAAAAATTCTCTGGTAAAGGAAATTCCAGAGCTCTATATATCCCAGATAATCATTGAATGTATGGTTTTCTTTTTCTACGGGAAGGACTACAGCTTAGCGAAGCTAGTTATCTGGTCTAGAACAGTAGCTCAGCCACTGAATAATAAGAAGTATGAATTTGTCTTCCAGACATACCCAATTATGATAAGAAATCTTGATTTGCTCCTTTGAGAAGAAAAGGTATCTCTCATTTAAGAAAGTCATGGTTATAGCCAGTGAAGCTTGCTAAAATGTATTAGAGAATAATAAAGTGAACTTTATTAAAAGGTACCCCTGGGAGCAATCCCACCATCCTCTACAGCTGAGAGCAGCAGAAATTGTCTACTGGTCCTTCTTATACTTAGCTTTTTATAGAATGCCTTTTTAGCAAAAAGATTTAGGGAATGTAATTGCAGTCACATTTTTAAATGATCTATGAATGTTGGGTGGCTCACTCAAGATACAGATTAATTTCATACCTCCTTGTTTTGTTCATTGTTTATTTCAGGCATGATATTCCTCTCTCACTTATGAGAATTGCAAATTCATTATTGTCAGTAGTAGATATTATTCATTAAGCACCTATTATGTGCCATTCACCATGCTACTTTCACTTGCACATGCTCTTCTTGTTCTCACAACTGCCAGGCAAAGTAGTTGCCATATTATCCTCACTTTATAGAGAAGGAAATTGGGACTTACACCAAATTTTCCATTTTTTCTGTATCATTTAAAATGTCTAGTAATGAACTGAGCAGATAGAAAGTGGTCGATACATATAGCTGGGCGGCTTATTATTAAGGTCCCCTAGTTAGTTGTACTTGCTTCCGTTGCAATGGAAACAGACTGTAGCCATAACAAAACTATTTGGATCTTTCCTCCTGAAGGTCCACTCAAAATATATGCCCTGGAGGGCATAAAAGGAGTGTGGCTAATGAAGAAATGGAAGATTCCGGCAAATGACGCTATGATCTGTAATGAGTTTAACACCTGGCAGATAATGCAAATGGCACTGAAAATTAGCTCATTTTTGGCTTCCCCATGCCCTGTTCAATTGAACAAAACATGCATTGAAAATAAGCCCAATTTTTTTTTTTTTTGTATACACATGTGTTTTGAATCTGAGCTATGGCTCAGTTCAGTGCATTTACTCAGAAAAAGTAATATCGTTAAGCTCTTCCTCTCTTCTTGCTCCACCAAGAGATGAATTTTATGGGTTCAAGGAGAGGTTTGATTTTCAACCCTACCTCTTATATACAAGCAGTTTTGCCTTCTGTCTCCTCGTTTGCGGTGCAGTTATATCATACAGACATAAATTTCTTTTCTCCCTGGCGCTTTTTTACCTTTTAAAAATGGGAATGATTCATATGGCTAAAGAATGTCAGGAAGGGAAACATTTGGGAAAAATTATACGGGATGCAGTCATTCCGGATCTTGATCATCTTATCCAACGGGAGCCAAGTAAGAGAACAGCCACAGAGAGTTATGTGCCAAAGTTTAAAATTCCAGAGTGTTTAGAGCAGATAGGTGATTTAAAATTGCCATGGTTATATAGCCCCAACAAAACTCAGGTTGAGATGCTTGAAATATAGGAGGAGGATAAGGATATGAGGTTTTTATTTTATATGATAACTTGCTTAAAATATTTTGTGGATAGCCTAGAGATATTTTAAGGCTTTTCGTGGCATAGTCTTAAACTTTAAAAGGGATTTAGATAATGTGAATGCTTCCTAAATTATAGATGACACAGATAAGAATAATATTGAATGTCAAGATATAAAATAACTTGGAGAGTTTTGGTTGACAACAGCAGTTTACCTTAAATTATTTTAAAGGACAAAACTGTGGTGTAAGGGGTTAGAGTCCATAAGAACACATGAAGATTTCTCTAAAGGGTAAATATAAAGTGCTTGTATACTCAATATTGGTCTTTGTAGTGCAGCAAATGCTTTACGGTGGGATGGGACCATTCCGAGGGTTAGGTCTGGTTAGGGGTGTAGTGGCCATAAGGCCAGGAAGTCATTGATTTGTTTGAAAGGTAACAAAATCACCTGAAAGTTTTTATTGATGCATTGTCATGTCCCAACAAGTTATAATGTGATTAGGCATTCAAACATTGTGATTCCAACAAGTTATAATGTGATCAGGCATTCAAACATTGTGATTTTTCTAATTTTATTTATAGATAAATCTTCAATAATCTTCAGTTATGTTAATTACAACTGAATCTTTAATAATTATGGTAACAATCATGTGAAGCTTTACCAACTCTCACAGGCCAGTTCAAAAACACATGCTAGTTAAGGAGATCTAGCTAAGGAGATTCAGTTTGAAGGAGCAAGCAGTCAACCAACTTTCTTGCTAATGGTGACATCAAAGCCCAGCTCAGCCTACCATCCACATTTTACTATCCTTCACTAAAAATATCACAACTAGAGTTGAGTAGAAGACTGTTTGGCATTCAACAAGAGCATCTAAAATGAACACTTAGATCCAGTTGACAGCTGCCACCGTAGGACTCGTCATGTCTTAGCTAACCTTCCTTGAAGTATGTACTTCCCAAAACCACAGTCAAAATGTGTTTAGATTGAAAGACAGTAGGTTTTTTTAGTCTTTTGCCACATCTTGGCACTTCAGAGGCTAAAACACAAATAGGTATATTTTAATAGTTGGGACCAGCAGAGGGAGGATTCGTGTTCCAGAACAGGCCCAAGTGCAAGAGATAGACTGCCCGGAGTGTCAGAGGGTCATAGTGTCAGATTTAGCTGTTCATGCCTCAGTTGCTCATAGACTAGGTGGAAAACCGAAGGAACTAGAATTCATAACCACATTGGCTTACTGAGGTGAGGTAGTTACTTTAAGGTAATGCCAGCTCAAAGTACTGGGACAAGATCCAGTGGAATATGATATAAAATAAATATTTCAATAATAATTCACGATCAGCAGGTCCAAAAACAGTTATCTAATGTGTTCTGAAAGGCACAATGATCCAGTGGCACGTTGAGAAACCAGCTCTCCCAGGGTTAAAAAACAGTTGATGATTTCTTTGGTTTAAATACTTTTACTGTGGCTGATTTCCAGCTATGGCCCCACTCAAAAAATTTCTGAATACTTAATAACAGGCTTTTGCAAGCCAGTAAGAGGTCCAACACATCACTGAAATTAACACTGAAAATCTAAGGAAGGGGGTAGCACAAGGAAGCCTTATGGCCACATAGCGCATTTTGGAGACCCTTCCTTGATGGGGTGCAGGCATGGATTCCAGCGTCTCAGGAAGAGACTGTCGCAAGACAGCTTCCTCAAGTTCTAGAGGGAGTAGAATATTAAGCAGATTACCAAGAGATGGATTTGAGTACAAAGAAGTAAGCAGAAGCCCAGTAGCCAGATTAAGGCCAATAAATATGTTGTTGAGATTAGAAAAAAGAAGTCTCATTACATATAAAATATTAAGTAATAGAAATTAGACATTATAGAAGACCTTATTGTTGACGTGGAAAATTCAATTTGTAAAGGTATACCTCTATACTATAAATTCTCCACTTCTACAAGCAGATAATTAGTTATAAAGGTACGGGGCATAACTTCCAAAAATAGTAAAATTAAGTTTATATAATAGAATAATTAATTTTATTTTTCACTCTCATTGATGTAGCCTCTCTTTGAATTTTGCTTCTACAAATCGGTCTTTAGTATGAACTAACTAATTACTTGATCATTACTTGGCTTTCATTTAATTCTGTTCGATATGTTAATTTGTACATAGCAATTTTTAATATACTTTAGTGCCTCATTAATACTAAAATCCACAAATATTGTTTTTTGAAAAATCTTGTGGCAAATACTTCTTTATATTGAACATTTTGTTTCTTCCTTTACCTTACTATGTCCCTCTTTATTTGGAAGGGATAAATATCCTATCTTCTGTATAATATATTATGGCATTTTGAGAATCAGGCTTTGTTGATAATCCTTGTAAAGCAAAGAAATGATATGATAACTTATATGTAGTTACAATAACTGAAGTAATTATAACTGAAGTTATGATAACTGAAGTAATTTGATTAGAGTTCCAGAATGTCGTGATATAGGGTCTTGAAGGCCCCCCCTCAACACACACATACAAGGATACTAGTGATAGAAATCAATTATTGCATGCCAGAATCCAAGTGGGCAGAGACTAGACAGGTACTCATTGGAAGAGAATAATTCTGAAAGGAATAAGAAGAATAGAAGAAGAAAAAATGTGCTGTGTTCCTATTTTTACTTGGAATGATGTGAGATGGAATCTTGCATGGAAAACAAGATTTTAGAAAACCGAGAGTTAGAAATCAGAGGTAGCAGCTCAATAAACTCCAAACGTTGATTTGTGAAACATTCATTTAGAAGTCTGATGTGTTTTTCCCACAACAGCAATGTAGTTCAAAATGGTTGTCCAAAAAATCCTATCAGAGCCTTCGAATAGCTGAAATTAAACTGATGGAAGCTCTGAGCCCTGGGTTCCCTAACTTCTCCTAAATCTTTCATGTTTGAACCCTGATCCAGAGCTTTAAGTATTGAATCTGAAGAAGCCTTGCAGTCCCATTTATCTCAAGGTGCCTGGAGGAAACAAGGCAGGAGGTCCTTGTCTGAAGCTAGTTTTGCAATTGTACAACAAAAGTGTTATGTTGGCGTCCTAGATCCTAATTCCATTTCTATGACCCACTAGTTGTGTAACCTTGTACAAGTCACTCAGTCTTTCTGAGTCTCAGTTTCTTGATCTGTAAAAGAAGGAAAATAATATCTAACTCACAAATTCCCACATAGTCTAAAGGCTTCAACCTTCTGTCTCCCCCTCCCCCACGCCTTAGGTGCAAGGTAAGTTCCAAAGATGTAGGCATGTTGTCTGTCTTGCTTATCGCTGCATCCTTAGGACCTAGAATGGTAATTTGCATATAGTTGTATGTGGTACACTTCTGTTGATTATGTTGAATGGATAGATGCATGAATCAAAAGTGCTTCATAAATAACAGATGCCCTTTAATATTAATTCTCCCACCTTTTCCCATAAACTATGGCAGTTTAAGGGAGTGTTAGCAAAGGTATATCCTCTGGCGCTAGAAGACAGGATAACTGTGGCTATTCATTGGATGGGTCATTTGTTAGCTGAGCATTCTTTGCTGGGGCTGTTTGTAAGGTAAATTACAGCTTACCAACGATACTGACATCTCCTTGTGACCTTTCCATTATGAGTATGCTTCTGGCCAAAATCCAGTAGGTTATTTCTCATGGTTTGGATTTTGTGGGACCACCACTCCTATTGTTATAGAGGGTCTGTTCAGGTTAAGCTTTCTTTACAGTACGCTCATGTTAATATGCTTGATGTGATATTTCTGCTTAGCAAGGTTTAATTTGTTGGAATGAGGGCTGCTTGTATGTTTAGCAGTCAGACCTTCATAATAGCCATCTCAGGTAGAATTCACCAATTATGCTGAAATGTTTGTTTTTAAAATGTCAGGTGTCCAGATGGTTCCATGGCAATAGGGGTCATTAAAAATGCTTAGACACACAGAGAAGCTTAATAGAGAATGTTCTTGCTAGTTGTACAGGTCCATAGTAAAGGTAGATTTTTTTAAAATAAAGGTTAATAGGTTGAAGCTTCATAAAGTGAAGTCGAAACAAGCACCTTGAGATGAACCACAGCATGATTTTGTTTCTATGTGCTTGTTTTTTTTTCCATTTCTATGTCTCCTCTCTTCACTCCTCCCTGCCCGTCTTCATCCAGGGATCCCCCTCCCCATACTGTACATTAAATTTGATTTGCAAAAGAGAGCATTTATGTTAATGAAGTCAAACAATCGTGCTATTGCTAGTTGGGATTTACCTAATTAAAGACCTTTGCAGAGACTTGGATAGTAGCGAACTGCTGTTCTAGAAGGCTGTGCATCTGGAGTGATTCAGAACATAGCTCCACATCCAGAGCCAGTGGTGGAATTCAAAATGATCAGTGCAGACGGCTACATTTTCAACTTTGCTTGACACATTTCTTGCACAAAGACATTATTATTGATCCTGAAGTTACACACAGAGCCCCCGATTATCCATAAAAGAGACATTTGGCCGGAGTACAAATTAGCCACCAGCACTCTGGCATATGGGAACTAGTATTTCTGATCAGGAAATCAAACCCAGTGAAATATTTACTCCGCTTCTCAGATGCTTCAACTCTAGTATAGCCAGGATTTTGGAATAATTTGGGTAGGATTTATTTTTCTTTAACTGTCAACGCTCCACTGCCTTGTTTCCCTCCACATAGCTTAATCTACAAATTTTGATCATCAAAACAGGAATGCAAAACATTTCTTAAAATTAACAAGATTACTTTAAGCATATTTTTCTTCTTTCATAGAATCTCCAAGTCCTGGTTCATAAGCAAAGTGGAATATCAATTGCATAGGACTGTCAAAATACTCCCAGCCATGTTAACACATCTGTAGAGGAAATAATACTGTTGATTATTTATTTTTATATTCAAGTTTATTTATAATAGTGAAAAGTAGAAAGACAGCTTAAATGCTCAAATGGAAAAATTGTTATGCCAACGACAGTTCATCCAAATGATGATATTATGTAGCTATTAAGCTTTTTCACAAATAAAGAAACAAGGAAAGAGATGAGAATCCGATGCAGGAAACTGGAGAAGGACTCTGAACTTTTTAATATCTCTTTCTCGTCAGGTTTATAGATATAAAATTCACCCTTTTTTAGTGTACATTCTGAATATCGACACAGTCATATATACAGACATGCAACCACTACCTCTACCAAGGTATAAAACAATTCCTTTATTCCCCAAAATTCCCTCATGCCCCTTTGTAGGGGTTGCCTCCCTCCACCTCTATCCCTTGGCAACAACTGCTTAGTTTTCTGTCTCTACAGTTTTCCAGAATCATATAAATCAATCATATACAACATATATGTCACATATATATCAATCATATAAATCATATAAATACAGTCATACAATATGCAGCCTTTGTGTCTGGCTTCTTTCACTTAGCACAATGCATCTGAGATCCAAGCATGTTGTTGTGGGTATCCGTAGTTTGTTCTCTTTTTTAACTAAGTGGTATTTCATATATGGATGCACCACAGTTCATTTTTCTGTTTACCAGTTGAAAGTCTTTTGTGTTGTTTTCAGTTTGAGATGATTATGAATTAAGGCTGCTGTAGTATTTGAATATAGTTTTTTATGAGAACGTAAGTTTTCTTTTCTCTCGGGTAAACACTTAGAAGTGCTAGGAGTGGACTACATAGTTGATTTGTATGATAAGTATATGTTTAACTTTATAAGAAGTTGCCAACTGTTTTCCAAAGAGGCTGCACCCTTAAATTTCAGCAGCCATGCTTGATGCCTCTAGTTTTTCTATATCTTCACCAGCAGTTGGTATTGTCCTTTTTTTTTTTTAATTTTAGCCATTCTGATAGCTATGTGGGTATCTCATTGTTATCATTTATTAACCAGGACAAATGTATTGAATTCATGTCTAGAAATATACATTTAATAAAAGGGATTTTGATATTTGAGGCCTCTCTATAATATCGCATTGTATCAGTTTGCTCCATCAGCTCACAAAATTTGCCTTTTATACTTCACAGCATTGAAAAATATAAACTAGTGTTGTGCATCCTAAAGAAAATTTTTAGGACTAGTATATATCACTACAAAACCTGAAACTTCCGTGAATTAGCCCTGCTTTGATTCTCTGGTATGAAAACTGAAGTCGATGGCACCCTTTGTTAGAGGACTCAGATTTCAGCTCTCTGTGTGAATATTCTGAGTATTAAGTGATATGGAAACACCATCTTGCTTAAGGTTCATCCAAGAGAGTAAGCAGAGATGTCATATCACTAAGACCCAATAAAAGCTTCATATCTCTTCATGTGTTGAGTTGAAGAACAGCTTCACTTGCTGTGGAAATTTTTAAACATCACGATAAGAAGAGAAAATAATGAAAATCACCATCCCAGCAGCAATTTTCAACATTATTGATATATTGCCAATCTTTTTTTCTTATCTTCAGTATGGAGGTATGGAAGAGCATTATCCCTTTACAGTATATTCTAGATGTGATAACGTTTCACTTGTAAATACATCTCCGTGTCTCTCTCACAGATTATGATTTCTTAACATAACATAATGCCATTATGATACCTAATAAAACAGCATAATTATTTAACATTATCTAATGCCCAGTCCATGTTCAAATTTCCCTATCTAAAACATTGGATTTGGTTATTATGTCTGTTAAGTCTTTTAAGTTTCCTCTTGTTTTTTTAAAAATACCACATATGTATTGAAGAATATTATACAGAATTTCTCTCCTTACATCATTGTGGTTTTGTTGAACATATTTCTCTACCCCCACATCTCCTTGATCTGGTAGTTAGATCTAGAGAGTCTCTTAATTGTTTTAACTACTTATAGCGGTAGAATGAGAGCAGATTTGGAGAGGTTTGAAAATTACACCACCACCTTCCCCCAACACAGCAGAATACCTGCAAGGTGTTTCCTTTAGCTTGATTTCGAGCTGTGGGAAATAAGTAGAGCATATAAGATGAAAACCAAATTCTTTAGCTTGATGCTCCACAGTCCAGCACAGACCAGTGCTACCTTTCCAAATTTATTTCTCAGTATTACCCAAAATTACTTCACTCTTACTTATTCATCCTTTTTGCCTTGCCTTCTCTCATTATCTCTCAGTACAAACAAAGTTAGTTATATATGTCTTCAATATCTGCTCACTACTATGTCTGTTCTGATCTTCCATTATTGGTAAAATCCCTTTCCTGCTCTTCAGGCAAATAGTACATTCCTGCTACACTCTGTTTGCCTCAAATCCCCAACTTTGATGCTAACATATTTTCTAACTATGTTTGATACTAATATATTTTCAATGGAATGCTTAATGGGGAAAACACCACACAGAGTAGAGAGAACACAAGACTCAGTCCTCATGTTTTTGCTTTATGATGATAACAGTGATAATTTGCTGCCTACTTCCTTATAAGCCAGTTACTGCTCCAAATTCTTCACATATATTAATTCTTTTAATCTCCAAAGCAATACAATGAGCTAGATACTATTATTAAACCCATTTTATAGATGAAGAAATGGAAGCATGGAAAAGTTAAGCAACCTGCCCTGGCACACACAGCTTGTAAGCAGTGGACAGAGATTCTAATCCCCAGCAGCCAGGTTCCCCAGATCAAGCATGTGGCCCCTGCTCCATACCTATGAAACTTTGAATAAGTCCCTTTCTGTGCTTTCAACATAATCCTTCTTCCTCTGATTGATTGCTGAGACAAGATTACCCAAGACTATTTAGTCAGCCATATTCATTTTCGGTAGCCTGCTAATAACTTCCTACAGTTTTAGGAAAATCAAACTATAGGTCCTGTCCCCTATAATCTCAAAACCTGAGGGTGTGTTAAGTGAAAGAAGATCAAAGACCATAACCAGCCCCACCAACAAAAATTTATAGGAATGCAGGCATGAAAACAGCCTATAACCTATAAGCTTGATGGAATCTCAAATGTCTTTTTGTGTGTGTGTGTGTGTGTGTGTGTGTGTGTGTGTGTGAGAAAGATTGGCCCTGAGCTAACATCTGTGCCTATCTTTCCTCTATTTTGTATGTGGGTCACTGTCACAGCATGGCTTGATGAGTGTAGGTTTAGGTCTGTGCCCAGGATCCGAACCCATGAACCCTGGGCCGCTGAAGCAGAGTGAGCTGAGCTTAACCACCGTGACACCAACACTGGGCCGGCCCCTCAAATGTCTTTTTAGATCGTTTCACAGCACCGTTTGTTGAAGTTTCATTTGAGGTGTAGCATAAGTCAGCCAACTTTCTAGTCAGAATCGCGTAACAAAATCCTTCAATAAACATTTAAACAAAGGACTGGATCAGAATCTTAAACCCAGGGCAATATTCTGAAATGCGTAGGCTCTTGGGCTCCAAGCGGCTGTATAATATTTCTAGCAATCCAGATATCTTGAAAACCACCCATGTCACCACAGGAGAATCATGTCTAACATCTTTTGTGCGTAATAACCAAACCTCTGCTGTTGATCAGAGGTAAAAATAGCTGCAAGTCTTAGAGTAGCAGTCTCTCTAGAGTTAGGGCTTCAGAGCAACCGCCCTGCTGGGAACATTCCCAATTAGGGTACTTCAAATGCTAACTAACCCGCCCCAGCCCGCCTCATCTCCAGCCTCCATACCAGGGTATAAATGAACTCGTAACAAATATTTATCACACTCATTATTTTAGTATTATAATATAAATTATAGACAAGATCACAAGTAAAAGTGTGGAAAAACCAGGATGAAAAAGTCTTCTTTTAGAAAGGAGGGTGGCTTGTCAATTTTAGTTGCCCTTATTACAGTTTGATACATTGACACTTGGCATTTCAGAAAATTTCATTCTTTCTATCTCCATTCTGGGTTAGAGTTATGTACACCAGCAAATTTGTATGTCATAAGAGTATTGACAGACATCAGATTCCTTGTTTGAGCCCCCAAACTGAAGACTGTTCATTAGAGGAAGATAAATGTGGAATGTAGGACAGTTTGAGCTATAAATTTACCATCCACCTTCTCTCTTTCCAGAACATTATTTATGGCCTTATCCTACCATTCTGAACACCACAACCCTGGATTACTATTGCAAATTTTTTTTTCATGAAAATAACCTTAAAATTTAGTGTTGAGTCCTAGCTAACTACTATTTCTTTAGAAGTAGCCTAACAAATTAGATATTGAAGGACATATGTAATTATTTCTCTGAATTAAGAATATAGGCAGATTTCCAAAATCTTTATTATGAACTAGCAAATAGCTAATTAGCTCTTTTAAAATACTGTTGATCTGATGGACAGGGAAAAATTACCTTAATTAAATTACCCTAACAAGCATATTGCACAGAACTAATGTGTCCTCAAAGCCTTTCAATTAGAAAAAAAAAAAAAATTAAATAGTTTTCCCAAACCGTTTTGTGGAATCTAAGCCTCCATTTGCCTGTGTTTTTCATCTTACTCCCACACATATGAACCAGAAATATGCACACACACCAGCCCCTGACCCAGGGCTGAAGGTGTCTTGTGCTAAGCAAGTGCTCAATAAACACTAATAGATTACAATGAGGAAAAATTAAACCATGCTGGGTACTCTTTCAAATACTTACTGAGCGCCTACTATGTGTTGGGCACTCCTATGGGCACTGTTGATAAGTTCAAGGTCCCTGCTCTCTTTGAATTACATTTTAGGTGTTAAGCAGAAGCACATATTCTATAAACCTATGACCTTTTCTCTCGGGTGGATAATATCTCACCATATCCCATGGAACTGACACAGGATCACATAGCATTGGCTGTTTCTAAGGTATTCCATTACTTCTGTATTGTTTCACTATCTCTCCTCCCTCAATGGATCTTTAAGTCCACAGGCCAACTGAATTTGGTCAAGGGTTTGGTCAAGGGTCAAGCGTCAAGGGTTTGGTCAAGGATATGTAAACTTGTACTCAATGTGCATGGAAATGCTTGAAGATATTCTCTTGAATATATTTTGCACTGTTAAGTTCGCTTAACAAATACTTGCTTCGTAAATAATGGGAAAAAGATAAATCTAAACTTGTCCTTATTATCCCAAATTTTGAGTGAGGTCAAAATTAATGTGGTTTTATTTAGTTCATTTTCAAATGTTTCTTTTATTTTTAGCCTTTGTATAAAGAACTGAGTAAATACTGTAATTAAAAATGTAGAAGTAAATTCATATTAGCAATTTGATTTCATTTTAAGAGTGAACAGTGCTCTTAAACATTTGACTTTAGGTTTCTTCTTGTAAGGTTCCATGGTTTCTGGCATTATGGTCTTAGTTCTCAGGAGTACTTCATTTACCTTTTGAGTGTAAAGGAAATAAACTAAAACATATTAGAAGTGAGAGTCACTTCTAATTTATTTTTATAGGAGCGAGCTCTCTTTCATCGTCTTAAATATCGGTCATACCTTCTGCAACCCTTTAGAATCATGGAGTGTGATTTAATATCATAATTTTACAGATTAAGAAACTGAGATGTGACTGGTTAAAATCCAGAGTGATTCATAACATCCACTAATATTAATTATGAAATTCATGAGAATGTTATTAACAGAACTTGTATAAATATTCTTGTACTACAGAAAAAATTGAACTCAGTTTTCCCAATTCTGAACACAGCTATTTCCATTAATTCATGCCAATTTTCTTCTGAATTCATACCTCTAAGGACTGACTTCACTTCTTTGGAACAATTCTGTGTAGAAGAAAAGGTTGGTGTCTTCTTGTCTTCAAGAGAAAGGCGCTTTAAATTTCCAATTACTGCCGCAAAAACAAACAAATGGAAACAAACCCCATGCAATGAGAGATACGACGAGCAAAATTTAACTCTTCTCATAAAACAATATGTTGGAGGAAAGACTAAAAAACAATTATTGCAATGTTAATGAAAATGGAGGGATTACACCGTTAAACCATTTCTATGTAAATTATTAAATGAGATTTCTTTTTTGGAAATAAAACCCGTCATCAGAGGGGCTCCTTGTATCTCCAGGAGCATAAAATTCAAGGCAACACAGACGAATATAGTCATTAAATAAAGCACTTTACAATCTGACCCTAAAAAAATGAACACATCAGGCCCAGCCTGGTGGTGTAGTGGTTGAGTTCGCACACTTCACTTCCGCGGCCTGGGGTTCGCGGGTTCGGAAGCCCGGGCACGGATTGACGCACCGCTTGTCAAGCCATGCTGTGGCGGCGTCCCATATAAAGTAGAGGAAGATGGGCACAGATGTTAGCCTAGGGTCAATGTTCCTCAGCAAAAAGAGGAGGATTGGCGACAGATGTTAGCTCAGGGCTAATCTTCCTCACGAAAAAAAAAAAAAAAGAAAAATGAGCACATCAAAGATACCATCCATAGCTTTGATTATAAAAGCCAGGATTTCTTACAGTTTTTCTAAAGAAAAATAGCTCTGATAGATGTCACTGGAACAATCAATAGGAGTTAAAGAAACATCCTAATTGGCCTTCATATTTATTTTAATATCTTACATATAACGATTCAGAGCCAATGGAAGTTTAATCACTTCATTTAAATATTAAATTACCTGCAGTCTAGTTTCTGATTCTTTTGCCCAGCCACCAAAGGCCATCTTTTCTTTGGTCAGGCCCTGGAGGAGACTGTGGTGGAATCTTTGATTTTTATGTATTGACTATAACTACCTCCTTGAAATGATTTCCTATCTTAGCTATCATATACTGTATCTGCACTACCCTTGAGAAGCATCTGCATTTCCAATACTCTTTACAAGGGTCATTCAGTCCCATAGTTTTGACTATTGTCTCCAGGCTGAGGAGTCCCAAGATAGACGTCCAATCCTGATTTACCTGAGATATACCTCCTTCCTATTAGACGTTTCCACTTACCTATTCACCATAGCAATCTAAATTTTACATTCCTCCACAAACCACTTCTTCCTCTCAACTATTCTCTCATGAGCAATATCAATATCGTTCTTAAAAGCTGATTTGGTGATTCTTTTGATTCATCCCTCTGCCTCCCCTGTATTTATTTTGCCTCAAAATCTTGTCATTTCTTCCTTGAAAATGCCTTTTGTAGCCCTCTTTTTCTAAACTTTCCCACTGCTGCCACGTCAGCCAAACATTTCCACACATCTAGAATCTTTTCTGCCTTATCTTCTAAGTAGTTGTCCTGATTGTCATTACCTATATCAGTCTATCCTGTATAATTTTATTCTACTATTTTTACTTAAACACTACCTATATTGAGTAACTTCCCCACTTATGAAACTATAATCATCATCTTTTTTTTTTTAAGAATTTATTTTTTTTATTTATTTTTTTTTTAAAGATTTTATTTATTTATTTTTTTCCCCCCAAAGCCCCAGTAAATAGCTGTGTGTCATAGCTGCACATCCTTCTAGTTGCTGTATGTGGGACACGGCCTCAGCATGGCCAGAGAAGCAGAGCGTCGCTGCGAGCCCGGGATCCGAACCTGGGTCGCCAGCAGTGGACCGCGCTCACTTAACCACTAAGCCACGGGGCCGGCCCTATAATCATCATCTTATTGTGAGTGTCACCCCACGTCTAAACCACTCGTCCGCATAAACACACGCATACATAAAGATCCACATACAAACTCACATGCTAGCATTTATTATTACCACTGGCACATATTGTGTGATCAGAAATTCTGGTGATTGAATCACACACACACACAACACCTTTTCTTTCTTTTCTCTACAGATGGTTACCACCACCTATATATACCTTCATATCCCATTCTAAAATTATGAGAAGAAGTGAGAAAATCTAGGACATAACTTGCACTGGAGTAGAAATCATTGTGTCAATGAACAAAAGTGTATACTCCTGGGGGAAATTTTCATGTTAGAGGGTGCAGTTAATAAAGCCAAGATACTGAGTTCTAGTAGGGTCCAATTTACCAAGTCCATTCTCCCCCCACCACAGACACACTCACACACGCCTTCAGCCCTAGTCAGTCATCCTACGTCTGGTGAAATACGTCAGCAGAAACCTAATACCACTAATGGCAAAGAAATTCATAACAAGTTTCTTTCCTGGAATAATCCTTTTACTAAATGAGGAATACACTTTAAGCTCAGGTGATTTTTACAAAGGTTCTACAGGTGGATAAATCCCGGTGATGTCTTATTTTTCTAAGAGAAAAGGGTTCATGGTTTGTTTATTAGTGACTGTTTCTGGATTGCCAATAACTAATATAAATCAGAAAGAAAGCAATTCACAGGAAAAGAAATATTAATACCTAATATGCATATAAAAATATTTAACCTCTCTAGTCCTCAGAGACAGGCAAGTTTTAAAGTAATATGTTATTTTCAAATAAAAAATAGTGATGACTGAAAAAAAAAACAAACTTCAATGACTGCAAGAGTGCCTTGAGGTGGGCACTCTCAGACTCTCCAAGTGGAAATAAAATGATTTAGTATTAGTGTACAAGAACCTTTAAAACGCTAATACATATGGATCTGGTACTTCCCAAACTAGTTATCCAGTCTAAGAAGTAAGCAAATGATTATAAAACTTTTTACAAAATTTATGTTCTAAGATGTTTACCACAATTATTTATAAAAGCTAAGTATCAGAATGCACCTAAATTTTAAAAACTATGAAAACATATAAAGGAATATTATTTAGGCAAATACTTTTTTTTAATCAACAGCTTGGGTAATTTCTTATGATATGATATTAACGAAAAATGAGGACAATAAACTGTTTATAAGATATTACACAAAATGAGAAAAAAGTATATATAGATATGTATATACTTATAAAATATGTATATATATCTATTTTAGATATTGGAAGAAAACTATACAAAATGAAACCAGCTGTTACTTCTTGATTTGTATTATAGGTAGTTTTGTTTTCTTTTCAACATTTTTTGATTCTTCTACAATGATTCTATGTCACTTTCATAAATAAAAAATAATATTTGTTTAAATTAAAAATGAAATAAAGTCTGGATATGGATCTCCAAAAGATAATAATGTTTGAATCTTTTGTGGAGAGTTCACAGAAAGTTGAGAGACAGACGTCTGTAGCAAAAGAAAAATAGTTCTGCACTCAACCCATGCTGTCAAATCTAGTTTACTTGCAGAGCTCACTTTGAAGGTTGTTGCTGAAGCCCTACATTTATATAACTGAATTGTAAAGATCCTCCCAAGCTCTTACCATCATACTCAAAGTGTTAGTTTTCTATTTTAAATCAACCACCATAAAAACAGTTATTATAGCCAATATTTGATGAAAACAGCAGAGCAAAAGAAATAATGGAAACAATAGAGCAAATATGTATCTTTTGCTAATGGAAGAAAATTATTTTGTTTTCCATATTTTCATGAGAGTTTGCTTTAACTAGATGCATGTGAACATAGTGTTCTACCCAGTATTTTATTTAAACTAGGTCTTTGATAACTTCATTAACCCCAGGTTATAGGTGTACTATATATTGTTGAAAAACAGGAAATTTAATCAAAGCATACATAAGGTCTCAAGGCACTTTTTAAACACAATGGTTAGGAGTGTTGGTTCTGGAAACAGACTGGCAGGAGAGGCATCCCAGGTTCACCACCTAACATCTGTATCATTTTGAGCAAGTTGCTCAACCACACTGCACTTAGAATTGTTGGAAGATTAAATGATTTAAATAAGCCAGTGCTTAGAACAGTAAGTTCTACATGACTGTTACCTGTCATTGCTTTTTGCTGTTAGGACCTACATAAACCAATCTATGCTGGTCACAGTTACTCAATAATTTATTAAAGGTTGATTAAGTATCAGAATCTATTTTAAAAATAAACTGTAATTCCACTGAAGGATATAAGAGAGAAAAATTTTTTATATTGAATAAAACATCCAATCATCCAGTTCTGCCACAAAATTGTATTTATCAGCAATAATTTACATATGTATACATATGTTTAGTGTATTCTTAGTATATAAGATAGTTGTTTTCCAAACTGCTTTTAAAAATCTAAATAAAATATATTCCAAATCTAAACTTTTTAAAGTAAATAGGACCGTGTTTACAATTTTGCATTTCTGATTACACAAAGGGAAAAAAATCTCCTTACTGACAGATTTATTCTTTCAGTCCATTGAACTAGGTTCTAAAAATTGAGCCTGCAGGAAGGGTTAGAATGAAATGGGTCAAAAGTAAACCTTCATCCAACTCATTTCAATCATTTTGAAAGCCCAAATAAAGTAAGTCCTGAGTAAATAACGTTAAAAATACAAAACCATTAAACGAGTGACTTAGTGTACCCGACAGTAGAAAAAAGAATCCACATTAAAAAAATTAAAGAGATTTTATTTAATATATGATCCCTGCGTCCAAGCTTTTGTAAAATGAATGATTTTCAGAGGCACATTCTTATCATAGATAAATTCCCCAAGTGACACCATAAATACAGAGCCATTAAAGAAAGGACTAAGACCAAGGAGAGAGAAAACAGTTAAACTCAAGGCTGCAGATGACTTCTGTGACAAGAGTAAGAGGTTAAGTCGCCAATTGACCAGATTTATTTCTAGAATTAGCCTAATGTGGCTGCAAAGTCAGGAGGAAGATGGATTTTACCATTGCTTCCTTGCTTGTGCTTCTAAAAGTTTCACATCTCTAGGAATTTATTGTGTGTTTCAGAACAGTTCATAATTTAGGTTTCAGTTTCCATCAGGATGGTGGTTTGTCATTTTTGTGTTAAACTTCAAATAACCTAAACGATTTTTTAGGTTGATAGATCAGGAGAGGAAGCATAGCCATCAAAACTGGAGGTTCATATTAAAATATTCATTGTATTTACTTATTTTTATGGAAATGATTCATATCTGCTCTTCACCTCTCCTCCTAAGACACACTTTATAACCCAGAACTCATTAAATATTGCTAATGATAGTATAAAATCTACACCATTTTTGATATTAGAATGTTAAAGTAGAATACCTATTTCACTTTAATAAAAACCATTATTTTTTATTGCATTCTTTTGTTTTTATTGTTGCAATTACTGCTTATGAAATGGACTTTTCAAACACACACGTACAATTTTTAACTGATATTCTATATTAAAGAGAACGCAAATATACTAAATATATGTTATAGTATAAGGATTGCCTGCCATTACTTTAAATATATTTACAGTTGAAAGATGTGTGTTTGGAACTTTAAAATATTGGTCTTTGAATTCAGACAGACCTTAGTTTGAGACTCAGGTATACATCTGATTAATGATATGCATTGATTTCTTTGAACCTCTCTTTTTTCACATTAAAAAAAGCAATGATGATACCTAGCTTATATAGTTGTGGTAAAGATGAGATGAAGAAAGTATATAAGATAAATAACATGTCTCCTAAAAACAAAAGAAGCATGGACACAATATCTTCTCTTAAAGAGACAGATGTACTGAACAGTAACAACTTGAGTTGAGACTGTTGATATTATTGCAAGAAAATATCATAATCCTTTTCTATGAGATAAGAGTGAAAAATTATGAATTGAGGAAATTTGCCACTGGCGTCACATTTTCTTCTATTTATCTGAAATTGTCATCAGTTACAATTCCTAATGAAACATTTTATTTTTCACCAGTTTCCTTAAAGCAAGAATAGCTCAATGAAATTCTCATGATGGAAAAAATGTAGATTTCATCTATTAGGTTAATTTTCACCATTCTAATCATTACTAGTCACAGTGTTACAGGTGTGATGGAAAGCCACCAAAGTATTAAATAACTCCTGATGAAAACAGACTAGAGAAAATAAAAAATGATTCATGAAAAAAAGAAAAATTGTATCACGTCAAATAGATTTTTTCCACAGTACGTTACAGAGTAATAGAACATGGTGATTCTACTCATTGCAAGTGAGGTTAATTGATCCACTTCAACACTCTGAAATGTCAGTGCTAGAATGTATCCCTATCCAGAGACATTATCCTTTCCTCTCGAAGCCACCTTGTGAGACAAAAGCATAACGTTTATTAGCTGGAGATTTGCATGTGAATGGTCACACAAAAAAGCTTCTGAATACAAGTATTCCTGAACATTGTGAAACTTATGAGGAAAATGGATAATATTTGGTTATATTTACAATCTAAAGGCATGGTAATTGCTACACATGAATGGTAATTTAAAAGAGGAAAATGATGAACTTGCAGATAGGAATGAACTAGATTGGTGGGAAGGAAATAATTTTAGAAACATTTTATCCCATGAGCTATAGAATTGATGATAAAGATGATGATTCCTGAGTTTTTTTTTTGTTTGCTTTTTTTCTGTCCTTTTCCTTTAAGTAGTATTTTCATTCTCTTAAAAATGAAGCATCATACTTAAATGTCATATTTGAAAACCATTTTACAAATGTGGGAGAACCCATTTATAATGATTAAAATGATTTCAGGATTGAATTGCCAGGGAAGCATTTGCTTAAGATAAAATGTCATTTTTGGCAAGACAACAGAGAGAAGGACTTCACTTATGAGGCCTATAGAAAGAAGCAAATCAAGGTTTAAAATCTATATGGTTTATACCCTAAAAAATGCTAATACATGGGATTTGGAGCAAACCCAGAACATACAATAGAAGGAAAGGTCATACTAATTTCTATAATGAGCCATTGGGATATGTGCATTTCAATTAAACAGCATTCAATACTAACTCAATCAGATCATATGGGCAATTTGATAAAAGTGCATAGTAATATCTTCTTCTTTTAACTTCCCTCTTTTACAATGTGAAATTATTAGATTCAGTGTATTAATTTGACTATGAAATACCTCCATTTTACTGTCATTTTTGGCTTTTCACTATTGTCATTTGTTGACCTGTTTTTTTCTTACTCTGTCCCTGATGAATTACAAACTTTCTTAGTCAGATTTTAATTTTCATTTATAATAAGACTTTTAAAAATTGTTCTACTTTTTTCCTCCAATGAGATTACATGATTCAGGAGAGTCAGTGGAAAACCAGTGGAAAGAAAATAAATTTCAAACATTAAAAAGACAAATGATTTGACCTTCTCTCTCTGACTTATTTCACTCCGCATTATACCCTCAAGGTCAAATACCGCATGATTTCCTTCATTAAGTAGTAGATAATAACAACAATAAACAAACACATAGGGACAGAGATTGGATTGGTGGTTACCAGAGGGGAAGGGGGGAGGGAGGAGGGTGAAAGGGATAATTAAGTACATGTGTGTGGTGATGGGTTGTAATTAGTATTTTGGTGGTGAACATGATGTAATCTATGCAGAAATAGAAGTACAATGATGTACACCTGAAATTTTTACAATGTTATAAACCAATGTTACTGCAATAAACAAAAAATTAAAAAAAAAAAAAGACAAATGATTTTAACATTATTTCTCAATTTAGTCTATTCCTTAACAAGAGGATTTTATTTTCCAAACTTGTAGAAAGTTAGAAAGCCAAATAATCACAGTATCTTCTTACATAGTATTTTATAATTATAGTAGATATAGTCACATGCATTATATTCTTTAGTCTTAAAAAAAAATCCTGTAAGCAAGCAGGAGAAAAAGAAATTGAAATTCAGAAACATAATTATGTGTGCCCAGCCCTATTTCCTTTTTGGACCATTATTTTTTCTAAATTAGCTATTGTTTCTTCTTTAATAGAGAACAGAAGCCCTGAATTGCTACATACAGTTGTGCCCCTTGGGCACTCCACACACGTGCCCAGCCTGGTGGATGTCTTACAAATGTTCCCACGATTCTTTTCAAAATATTTGAGACCCAAATCCAATGGCTCCACGGAACCGCCTTGAAGAATGTCAGCACTTGACTTTACTAAATGATACCTGCTCAAAACAATTCAAAGTAAAGAACTGAATCATATAACAACATATACTTTGGAATAATTTTGAGCACACTAAGAAGTCACTACTATTTAGTGTGTAGACATCCCCCCTACATTAAAAAGTTTTCTTGGGCTGGCACGGTGGCCTAGCAGTTACATTCACCCACTCCGCTTCGGCGGCCCAGGTTCGCAGGTTCGGATCCCAGGCGTGGACTGATGCACTGCTTGTCAAGCCATGCTGTGGCGGCGTCCCATATAAAGTAGAAGAAGATGGGCATGGATGTTAGCCTAGGGCCTGTCTTCCTCAGCAAAATGAGGAAACTTTTCTTTAAAAAATTATAATCCCATTAATGACAAGCAGTGAAGTCGGTAGTAATGAAAAATTCTATTTTCATTATGCTCAGCTGTTTATTAAGTACCCAGCACAGAAGTATGTGCTCATGGAGGAGCAGAATATATTTTATGTTTTATAAACTGATTTAGGTGACAACCTACATATTAGATCAGGATCCTGAAAGCACTTGGCTCTTGAAAATAAAAGAATAGGAAATTCTGTTAGCAGGTTGATGGAGACAAGTAATTCAGCATGCTGCTCGAAGATTATGGGGAGCTTTCAGCTTTGACTCCTAGGAGGCCTATACTTATAATACTGAGGTTGATGTTAATGTCAGTTTTATACCCATTATCTGCATACAAATCTACACAATGGAATTTTGGCCTGCAAAAACGCATATATTGTCGGTTCCTGGTCTCTTTTATTTCCTGTTTGGATCCACCCTTTGCCCTGTATGTTTCATAAATCTACACCATGAGCCCCCAGAGATCTGCTTTGAGAAATAGCTATAAGCACAGAATTCACCTTCAGAAAGTTTAGCCTTTGTTATTGCCTGTAACTCAAGGTAGAGATTTGGGGCTACATATATTTAAGGTGATGTTCAGTCTCTTCTTAATGGAATGCCAGAGCCATTTTCTCTAATGGAAAAATTTCTTTTGTTTAGGAAAACATAACTCACAGTTTGTCCACAGGGAATTTCCTTAGATAATTTCAATATCTTTAAGAATGTTGATAAAATTTCTAGAAACCTAATGTCACTTTCCAATAGACTTTTATATCATGATATTATTATCTGTTAGATTTATTCTCCAGTCCTTTAGGAATACTTCAGAGAATGTTTGAATGCTTCAGAATAATTACATTAGCTGTAAAGGCTTTCAAAAGTCATCTAAAACTAATTATGAAAAATGATTTTTTGAACTTAAAGGACTTTGGGCTTATCTAGAGTGTGCCTGACCATGGGCAACTGAACTGCTTTTAACCTTTAAAAAGAAACAAACAAGAAATGAATTACAAGTCTGGGTTTATTGCCAAAGTTCAGATTTTCAACTTCACAAGAATCTGTAATCTAAAGTAACCACAACTATAAACATAAGAAAAAAGAAAGAAAAAAGATGACAGCCTTAGTGAATTGAAATTAACGTCGTTCAAAGCCAATCTAAAATAACTACATATGTACTGCCTTGCAAAGTGGTGGATATTGTGTGGAATCTTGAGCAGTGGAGTAGAGCAGGAAAAACACATTAGCTCTTGTTTCTCTCAAATCGGAAACTTTTCACTTTCTGAGTCTCATTTGCCAGATCACTTAAGATTCCTTTTGGCAGCTACTCTTTCCTCCATTGCTCCTTGTGTCTGTCACTCCAAGCAGGGCTGGCACCTAAGGCTGTGCAGGTTATACCTGTGCCTGGAACAAGCCAAGGCAGGGGATGGGGAGGAGTATTGCCAAATTACAGCCAATGCTGCACCCACAAAACTCCCACCTTGAATCAGGTCTGTGTACACCTGGACTTTTTACCAGTTAATGCTCATGGGCTGGGGCTGCCCAAAGAGGGCGCCTTTCTCAATTTTGCACAAAGGTAACTTAATGATCCTGACTCCACGTACCTAAATCTCCCTATACAGTTTCCCATTAATTCATTCAGAGGATATTTGTTGAGAGCCTACTATGTGAAAGCTACTGGGCTGGGCCGGCCCGTGGATTAGTGGTTAAGTGTGCGCGCTCCACTGCTGGCGGCCCGGGTTCAGATCCGGGCACGCACAACCCACCGCTTCTCCGGCCATGCTGAGGCCGTGTCCCACATACAGCAACTAGAAGGATGTGCAACTATGACATACAACTATCTACTGGGGCTTTGGGGAAAAATAAATAAATAAATAAAAATTATAAAAAAAAAAAAAAAAAAGAAAGCTACTGGGCTAAACTTTTTTTTTTTTGTGAGGGAGATCAGCCTTGAGCTAACATCCATGCTAATCTTCCTCTTTTTGCTGAGGAAGACCCGCTCTGAGCTAACATCTATTGCCAATCCTCCTCCTTGTTTTCCCCCCAAAGCCCCATTAGATAGTTGTATGTCATAGTTGCACATCCTTCTAGTTGCTGTATGTGGGACGCGGCCTCAGCATGGCCGGAGAAGCGGTGCGTAGGTGCGCGCCCGGGATCCAGGCCCGTGCCGCCAGTAGCTGAGCGCGTGCACTTAACCACTAAGCCACGGGGCCGGCCCAACTGGGTTAAACTTTATGGAAGGTACAAGGGTGAGGTCTGCAAAGGTGAGCGTTTGTGCTCTAGAACTGATAAGGGACTTAGACATAACAACCACAATGCAAGCAGATAGTAAACTGGCTGTGAAAGATGTTGTCCATGCATCAGCTAAAGCCACTCTGCCCTTTGGGGTTTAGACAAATTCAACTCAACCATGTAGGAATTTCAAGGACACTCCCACTCCCCTGCCCCAAATTTAAGTTAATTACTGAGGACTTGTGGACTCAAATTCAGTTCTGGCTCCCAGTTTCTGCTTCCTCTGGATTTCATCTCACACGTCTCCACTCCCAGAATTGTTCCCCTCTCTCTGCTCCATGCCAACCCTTTCCTTGACTTACATTAAAATAAAGTAAAATGAAACACCCCAAGGCATTTAAGGTGTGTAAAAAACAATAATGTGAGCAACGTAAAACAGAACATTAGATATGTGTAACTAAGAATATTTTACTGGCCTCCTTTCTCTATAGGACCACTGCTTTTTTACATCTTCATCCTGGTTTTCTCCCTCCCTGCAGTCTTTTCCTGCCCCAAATGTCTCTTCATTTCTTTGATAGGTTGGTTTAAATCTCTCTTTATTGTCTCCTTGCAAGGCGTGCCCTTGGAGCCTCACTTTCTATCTCTAAGTGGCCCACCAGAGTACTCTCCTAAACGGAGACAGCTCTCTTCCTAGGAGACAACTGAGGGCTAGCAGATAAAATAACATGTTTTTCACCTTGTTGCAGACTAGTATAGATAAAAAATGTTTTATGAATTTTGAAAACAGAATGAAATTTCTTTGGGATGACATTTAAACAGCAACTGGAGGGTTCAAAAGAATGACTATATGACAAGATAGAATGGCAGAAAATTTTTCAGAGAGAATAGATAGCTTGAACAAGGGCACTTAGAACGCTTATAGAAAACAGCCAATGGTTTACTTTAAATGGAGCCTAGATTAACTAATGTATGAAGAGAGCTAGAATGAGAGAAATTGGAAATACGGGTAGAAGCAGATCACAGAGGGCAGTATATTCCAGGTCAGGTGTTTTGGAGAACCTGGGAGTTTTTAAAGTATCTTAATTAGGCAGCGATCTGATCCAAGTTGTACTTTAAAACTATGACTCTGACAAGAGTGAATGGGATATATTTTACAAAAGGTTAAAATTTGAGGAGGGTGGACTAGCCAAGTAAACCAGTGGGGAATAATAGAGACCGGAGTTTTTGAAGTTGCTGGAGGAATGGAGAAGAGGGATAGATATCAGAGATATTTCCAGCACAGAATCAACAAGACTTGGTAATTGATCATTTTTGGAGGATGTGGAGAATAAGTAATAGAAGATGTCTCAGGGGAAGCATATTTGGGAAGTGAGAAAAAGAGCTCATTTGTGGATGCTCGTTCTTTGTAGAGCCAGAGACCATCTGGGTAGAGATGCCCAGCAGGCGATTGGGGAGGTAGGGCTGAAGCTTGGAAGAAAAGTCAGGTTTAGAGATCAAAATGGGAACATTGTCCCTGTAGTGAAGATAGCATCTTTGCTTTCACCTTTATGGGCAAGTAAAATGTCCTGCTCTAACCATTCCACAAAATCAACAATCTTCACTTCCAGTTAAAGCAGAAGGATGGGAATACTGTCCAATCCCATTACTCTGGGGGGAAAAAGTCATATTTGGCTATTAAAAATCAGACTATGGATAGGATATAAGCAAAATATGGATCAAATGTTATCTATGGTTAGACTTTCCCAGTGCAGCAGAAGGAAGGGCACAAGTTCAAAACTAAATTAGACAAAACATTTCTTTACATTGACATCTTATACAGTTGTTTTAAGTCTGGGAATTACTTGATATAGTTCAGATTCAACAAATTTTTTTGGCTGCAGGAACACACTCTTACATTTTATTTATGGAAAGACGAGCTAAAATGCACTCCAAATTATTATCACTCAAATAGTCCTTTTGCATATTAACTTGGCTCTGCAAAACAGCGTATGGAGCCTAGTGTTTGATGGTGATTATTGAATCGTATTTGGAAGTCTGAATTAGATCCTAGTTCAATCACGAATTAATTCACTGATTCCACAAGCATTTCTCCAGTACTTACCATGTGCAAAACACTGTACTAATTACCAGGGAAAGATTCAAAACTAATAGCAATGATTACCCTGGCTCTCAAAGAACCTAAACCCAACAAGACAGAGACAGTAACCCAAATAGGGCGAAAGAAAGTCAGCGCATAAAAAGAGAAACAAGAAATAATGACATTCATATAAATCTTGTATTTATGAGAACTGTTCAGAAAAATACAACTTATTTGTGTCCCAAGCAAACAGTTGAAAGAAGGGCAAAATTTTATCTCATTGATATTTTTATAATAATGGTAAATTGGAAGCAAACTAAATGTACAACTACAGAGGATTACTTAAGTGAATTATGGTATATCTATATAATAGATTATTAAACAACCACCGAAAATCATGTTTTTGAAGCACATGTTGTCATGATACAATACTAAGTAAAAAAGTAAATATAGACAAAATTTATCATTTGATATCAATTTTCGATGTACATATGTAGGTTTTTCCAGTATACTCTTCCATAATTTCTATCTTTTCTTCAAGGAAGATGTGAGACTCTAACGATTTTTTTACGACATTTAAAAAGCATCAGAGGGCCGGCCCGGTGGCGCAAGCGGTTAAGTGCACGCGCTCTGCTGCCTGGCCCAAGGGTCGCCCATTCGGATCCCAGGTGCGCACCAATGCACCCCTTGTTAAGCCATACTGTGGCGGCGTCCCACATAGAGTAGAGGAAGATGGGCACAGATGTTAGTCCAGGGCCAGTCTTCCTCAGCAAAAAGAGGAGGATTGGCATCGGATGTTAGCTCAGGGCTGGTCTTCCTCACAAAAAAATAAAAAAAATCAGAGTCACACATTCATCCAAAATGTTTATTACACTGGATAAATACATACATTAAAGTAAATGATTTTGTGGGTCTTAATTTTAGTTTTATATGTATTCTTTGTAGGTTGAAAGAAACTTACTGAATTTTCCTGAAATTGTCATTAATATAACATTAATTTCAAATTTAAAAAAATCTAAACACTGGGAATATTTTGATATTGTATCTTATAATTAAATAGACTTCGTTAAGTTAGGACTTCATTCTAGAATTATATATTCATAGAAATTAATCTGTTGTTTTTCCTTTAAATGGAATAATAATACCTGCTTTAGACAAGTTATCTGATCTCCCTGGGGCTCAGTTTCTTTACCTGAAAGGCAGAGTTGAGAGTACTTTGCACCATTCTTAGAACAGAAGGTTTGCTCAATAATTATTAGCAATCGTCATCATCATCATCTGCCTTATGGTGTTTTCTGATGACTAAAATAGTTCATATAGGCAAAGTAGATACTTAATTATACACAAAGAATATATTCAATATATGTCCATTCACTTCATTACCTTTGTCATAGACTTGCTTTGATGAATGGCCTCCAAAAATCTTTCTTGGTACATAGAGTATGTCATCACATAGGCAATTTTCCTGTCTGCACCTTTATTCTTTTAATGTGATTCCAAAGTTGGTTATAAATGGCATAAAGTAAGCAAAGTGTTAAAAGGAACAAATAAATGAAAGCAATATACATGGTCAATCCAGATAATACAATGAAGGGAAATGGCTGTTCTCCAACTGATGGCAACAGGTGCCATCCTGAAAATAGCCCCTCTGATCTTGGGAAAGAGAAGATTGTAAGGAATATACTCAAGAGTCCATGTAGTAAGATAACTCTATTAAAAAAACACAATTTCCTTAATATGAATCATGATGCATATACTTCCCAGCAGTAAATTTCAGCTATGAGAAGGATTTTTTCCCCTAGGAATAGTCAGTGAAGAATAATATGCCTGCAAATTAAAGCAGAAAGAAACTTAAATTTCATCTGCTAGTCCACTAAAGATCTCTAAAACATTGGTCCATCCAAAAACAAGTTACTTAGAATGGGAATGTGTTTCCTACTTGGATGTTGTCACCATTTTATCTACAGTACATATTTATTTCTCAAGAGAGCATGCAAACATTAGTCAATTTTCACTCATTAAATGTCCTTGGGAAATTTACAGAATAGAACAGAAATCTGAACTTGATGGTGAGGCATCACGAAGTTTTTAACTTGTCTTGGTCTCATAGTCCTTAGTCATAAAAAGGAAATAATTTGCATCAATGAAGGCTTGTTGTAAGGATTAAATGAGATAATGATAGTAATATCAAGATCATTGTTTAGCAGTTAGTTCTCAATAAATATTCATTTCCAGCTCCTTTTTTTATTCTTTTTTTTCATCCTTTCCTTCCTCTCTCCTCTCCTCTCCTGTCCTTTCTTCCTTTCCTTCCTTCCTTCCTTTCGTTCCTTCCTTCCTTTCCTTCCTTCCTTCCTTCCTTCCTTCCTTCCTTCCTTCCATGTTACTCCTTCAACAGTAATCCTTCCCAATTGTGAATATAATATAATTAGTATGTATATATGCCTTTAAATATTTTCATCTTCATTCCTTTTGGGGGAAAAATGCTTTAAATCAAGATGTTTTACTTTTCCTTCATTATATTTTTTCCCATTCTTTTGTATATTATTCATGTCTAACAGAGTTATTGACTCTGTTAAAGCTAATGGCTTTAGGAAATGTTATCAGTGGTCCCCAGCTAAAATTCTAACATTCATTCGGCACACATTTATTGAGTACCAGGCACTGTATTAGTCTGCTGAGAGAGACAGACATGTCAAGAATGTGTAGCTGGATATGCTAATTAGCTTGACTGTAGTAGTCATTTCGCTATATATATACATCAAAACATCATGTTGTATACCTTAAATAGATACAATTTTATTTTAAAAGTAAAATAAAAACACTTTGAAAACTCAAAAAAAATGTGTGAGATGAAGTATAACAAATGCTATCACAGAAGTACATGTGGGGTTAGTTGGTCGTTGAGTGAGACAGTCCCATCAGAACTGTGTCCTAGATTGGGTTGTTTCATGTTAGGCCATTTAAATATCTTTTGTGTTTGTTTGCTTTTCTAAACTAGCTCGCCACAGAATTGTGTGCTGTTTAATATAACTGCATTGTATTTGAATAAAAAGAGATATGGAATGCAATGATTTCTTTGACTCAATTCTGGTATAGGATAAAATTAAAAATTAACTTTAATGAACTAGTATTAAGCTGGCAGGGGACAGTGTTCAAATCCCAACTCTACCACTTGCAAGTTAGGTGACTTTGAAAGATGCTTATTTCTCAGGTCTCATTTTCTTATCTATAAAATGACGAAATAACAGTTCCTACTTCTCAGATTTTTATGAGGATTAAATGAGATAATACACATAAAAGTTTTACTATATAGTAAATGTTCAATACAGGTATAGCCATTATTAATATTATTATTGGGGCCAGCCTGGTGGCATAGTGGTTAAGTTTGCGTGCTCTGCTTTAGCGGCCCAGAGTTTGCTGGTTCAGATCCCGGGCGCAGACCTACAAACTGTTCATCAAGCCGTGCTGTGATGGCATCCCACATATAAAGTAGAGGAGGATTGGCACAGATGTTAGCTCATGGACAACCTTCCTCAAGCAAAAAGAGGAAAATGAGCAACTGATGTTACTCAGGGCCAATCTCCTCACCAAAAAAAAAAAAAAAATTAATATTATTATTTGATTTAAGCATCTGTCATCTCATTAATGCTGTTAGCTAGGATGGTTGCCCCACGAAAACTGGCCAAAGCAGAAAACTTTGCTGTACTTTCCCACTAGAATCTAAAAATATATTCTCAATATTTTTAATAATTACAGATCACATTCATTGAAATTTTACTGCATACAAGAAACCCTATCTGAAACACTTATACATATCAATTCATTTAATATTCACAATAACTCTGTGAAGTTGGCATTATTGTCCTTATCATCTCACAGATAAAGAAAATTAGATGCAAAGAAATTAAGTAATTACAGGAGCCAGGTCTGAACTCAAGACATCTGGCTCCGAAGCCAGTATGCTTAACCATTGAACCATAATATATTGACTTTTAACAGGCAAAGGGAGGTGGGAAGTTTTTTTGTTTTCTTTCAATTTATCATTTTTCTCAATAGTGAATTATTTATCTTTTTTTATGTCTTGGCCAGCTGTAGTATGTCTTTGACTAATGATTTTCAATAAAGATATACTTTCTGAACTGACACATCTAATAAAGCTTTTCTTTTGCTTTTATGCATAACAACAACTTGACTCAAGATAAATTACTTGAGTTTAAATACTTTTTGAAAAATTATATGGATATGAAAAAAAATCCTACAAATTTGAAGCATAATCCTCTGAGATTTTAAAGTTGTAGAAGAAAAGAATAGGGACAGCTTGATATTTCTTTGTTGATAACTTGAATTGCTATGAAGATGCTTTTAAGCTTTTTAAAAACCTTAGTAACTTAACGGCCCGGGTTCGGATCCTGGGCGCGCACCGACGCACCACTTCTCCGGCCATGCTGAGGCCGCGTCCCACATACAGCAACTAGAGGTATGTGCAACTATGACATACAACTATCTACTGGGGCTTTGGGGGAAAAAAAAGGAGGAGGATTGGCAATAGATGTTAGCTCAGAGCCGGTCTTCCTCAGCAAAAAGAGGAGGACTAGCATGGATGTTAGCTCAGGGCTGATCTTCCTCACACACGCACACAAAAAAACCTTAGTAACTTAAAAATATTGTAAGAACATATCTTTAATTGATTCTATATTCTTCTTTTATTTCACAGAGTGCACACTCAAGGCTTTCTCAAGAATATGTTTTCAGATAAGCTATTTTCATTATTGCAAATTTTAGTTTTCTTCCATTTGTTTTAGTTTCATTTTGTTCTAGTTTCTCAAAAACAAATAAAATTTTTAAGTTGAACCTAGGTTTTCTATTTATAAGTTTCACTTTGAAAGAATTTCTAAGGTTTTTTCCTTTACTTCACTGACTTGAGTTTCTGTAATGTCAATTTTTTTACTTCCAAAGCAAATTTTCACTTAGTTATTGTAACTGGGGTTTCTTTTATCATTTTTAATCTCTATTTCTGTGTCCTTTTTAGTAGCCTATTGTTTCCCTTTAATTTTTTTCTCTGTTTCACAGAATTCATGAATTCGTGTGTTTTATAATCACTTTTTAAATAATTTTATTCTGTCCTGAAATAAATAACTTTTGGATGCTTGACTTTTCATAATTTTTTGGAAGATGGACTCTTTCCTTGCTTTTGCAGAATTTTTTCATAAGTCTGAATTCATCTCCAAACACAGCGAACCCACTGTTTTGAAAAGATACCATTTTCAGTTCCACTGTGTAGGGCTGTCATAGCATTCTGTAAATATACAAACAATAAGGCTTATGCTCTTTAATTTAATATATAAATCATACCAATATGTCCCTGGAACTAGCCTAGAGAGTGAACAAGAGCACTCATGCTCAAATTACTTCATAACATATATTAAGTTCTCAGACAGATGTGATAAATGAGTCTAGAATTTCTAGTTAAACACTGAACACATGACAATTCCACACATCCTTCAGTTTTTAAAACCATAAGATTGACTATCTAACTCCTAGTCCAATTTCTTATATTATAAGAAACACTCATCTGTCTTTTACTTGACTGATATATGCTAATGTTCTCTTACACTTTACTATGCTCTCATAACACCTTATGCCTTCACCTATTATAGCACTTATCAAAATAGCAATTTAAAAAGCAATGTTGTAATTATAGTGTAATATCTCTCTCCTTCCTTAGAATGTAATTTCCATAAAGCCCAGGTCCATGCTGGTCTTGCTTTTTGTTTATTTTTTCGCCTTTTCATGAGGCTCAGGGGTAGAAGTATGACTTCATCAGATTTCTCTATTGGGTGGCATAGTATCATCATTGGTTGATTTTATTTATCCATTTATTTATTCCTTTCTATTTCCATTCCTCATTCCCATTTCTGTCCCTCTGCCCATAGATAATCATTCTAATGTGTTTCATCTGTACAAATTCTTGTAAAATATACAAGAACTCATTATGTTTCTTACTATTTTTGTTCTACATTGATTTAAAATTTCATCCATATTATTGTATGTACATTGTCTATTGCTTCTATCTAGTTTCTAGTATTCTGTGGTATGAAACTAGCACATTCACCTAGGTAACCTCTAACTCTTCACTAACACAAACTTACTGATGACCATCCACATATAGGAACCCTTTTGTATTTGAGTGGCATTACTGGGTCATAGCCTGTGCATATTCTGAATTTGCCAAAGTACTACCAGATTGTTTTACAGAATATTTGTCTCAGTCCATAATATCTACAGGAATTTAATGACAGTTCTTGTATCACTGCCAAAACTTGGCATGATTCAGCTTTCTAATTTTTGTCAATACAATAAGTAAAAAGTGATGTCAGTGTTTTAATTTCCATTTCCCTACATGAATTTGGGCATCATTTTGTTGATTGCAAGGTCTTTTTTAAGGGGATTTCCTTTTACTTATTGAATGTCCTTTATCCTTTGCTTATTTTTCAATTGAGTTGCTATCTTTTTCTAATTTATTAGCAGCAGTTGCTTGATACTCTAACTATAAATCTTGTCAGTTTTAAGCGTTGCAAATTAAATTTTCTCTCCCAATTTGTCGTCTGATTGTGAACTTTTACCATTCACTCTCCAGTGAATAAAAATCTTTAATTCTTATTTTATAAAGTCCATTATTTCTTTGCCTTAGTGTCTGTGCTTTTGGAATTTTGTTTAAGAAGTCCTTCCTCATATCTAGATCACAAAGATTTACTGTTACATTTATAGTTTTACCTTTATAGTATAGTAATTAAGACCAAGGTTACTGCAACCCACAATATTTGAACTCACAATCTTGGCTCCTTCACTTACTAATGAGGTGAATTTGGATAACTTAACCTCCATATGGCTGTTTTTGTATATAAAACAAGGCAATGATACTAATTGATTCATAGGATTGTTGTGAGAATTGAATGAACTAATATATTAAAAAGCGCTTAGAAAAATGCCACACTATACATACTAAGCACTATATATATGTTGCCATTATGACAAATATGCTTGTATATGTTTCAGTAGGGATCCAGTTTTGTTTTTCTACATATTGTAAGCCAATTTTCTCAATAACATATACTAAAATACTCATTTATGTCCTATTGATGTTTTGATGCCAGGTTATCAGGTATTGACTTTCCAGATATTCAAAGATCTGTTAGTAAGCTCACTATTTTCATTGTTTCATTTGGATATTCCTGAACCAAAGCCATACTGGTTTTATTACCATGGCTTTTATCTTATTATCTGAGACAGCAAATATCTACTCTTTGCTCTTCTTTTTCAAAGAAGAATCAGCTATTTATTTGTCTGTATTCTTCCATATAAATTTTAGAATGATTGCACTGAGTTCTAAAAATCATCCACATGAAATTCTGCTTATGGTTACACTGAATTTATCTATTAATTTGCAAGGAATTAAACTTATTATTATTTAATAATCCCAAATACCACAAAATTGTCTCATTTTTTCAGAATTTTTTATGCTCTTTATTAGAGAAAAGAATTTTTCTCCATTGAAATCTTGGCCACTCATTGCTAAGTTTAAATCCATAGATACTATATAATTTTTGTTGCTATTGAAATTAAATTTTCACTTTGGATAATGTTGACGTGAAAAAATGCTATTGGTTTTTTAATGTTGATCTTGTATCCAAGAAGAAAACAAAAACAATACTCTGAATTTAATTGTGCTGACTTTTATTGGTAGATGTTCATATCATCCACCAACAGTGACAATTGTATCTCCAATATTCTCTTTTTTTCAATCTTTTAGTTATTTTGCTTTCCTTATAGTTAGCCAAGACCTCCAGGTCTGTGTTAAGCGGTTGTAATGATAATGAGTATCATTGTCTTGCTGCTGTTTGTAAAGGGAAAGCATCTAAGTTTTCCCCACAGGAGTATAAGGCTTACTGTAGGTTTTGGTACATAACATTTAACAAGTTTCCTACTTTGACAGGTGTTTCTTTTGTAATCATATATGGCTACTGAAATTTAGAGAATCCTATGTACATACCTGTGGAGATAATACATGATTTTTTCCTTGTAATCAATTTTTGTGATAAATTACCATGACAGATTTTCTACATTGAATGTTTCTTGCAATCTTGAGCTAAATCCATTTAATCATAATGCATTGCTTTGTTTTGTATATTTTTGCTGTGAAATATAACACACATCCAAAAAGTCCATCAAACATGTATAAACATAATTCTATGAATAACTATGAAGTGCACACCCAGTTCAAAAGTTAAAACATTATTAGCACCCTGAAGCCTTCCATGTGTTACTTCCTGATCTCAAACCACTCAAGCCCTCTTAGAAGTAACTACTATGTTAGCATTTCTGATGATCATTCTCTTGCTTTTCTTTGTTTTACCAACTACCCCTAAATAACATCTTTTGATTTTGCTTTTTTAACCTATAAATGAATAGAATCATATTTTATGCATTTCTTGGGTCTAGCTTCTGTCACTCAACATTACAATAGTAAGATTGTACCATGTTCTTATATGTAGTTATAGTTCATTCATTTTTATTGATGAATGAATATTTATTTATGCATTTTACTCTTGGTAGATAGCAGTTGTTTCTAGCTTGATCTATTGCAAACAGTGCTGCTAGGAAATCTTTTGTGCATGTATGTTAATGTGCATATACATGAGTTCCTGAAAGTTGAATTGCCAGCTCACAGAATATACCTGTCTTCTTGATTTTGCTGGATGATGCCACACTGTTTTTGAATGATGCATGTACCAGTTTTTCAAAAGTCTACCTTTGGTAGCCTGAGTCCTAAAATGTAATAGGCATAGATAAACTAGTTTCTTTCCTATAGCATAACCAAATTCCTCATAAAGAAGAGATGAATTCTTGTCTTCCCCCACCCCCAACTAAGATAATTTGATATTTTAGGGTATGACACTTGCAACACTCCACATTCTGATATCAATTAAAGAAACTGACTTCTGATTAATTTCTAACTAAATTAGAATCAATTTTTAAAAAAGAGGCTGTAAGTATACTTGATACAAAGTTCAAATGATGTCATAAGGTTTGCTCCCTCCCTCCCTCCCCCTTCCTCCTTTTTTTCTCCCTCCCCCATCTCTTGGCTCTGGTGGTTGTGTTGAGGGAGAAGACTGCTGAAATGACATTCAGAATATCATCTTTCTACCTTAGACAAACTCTCCTGAATGTTTCGATGGCAAAGTCTCAAGGTGGCATATATTAGCCCCTCTGAATAATGCACCTTCCATGATTGTGAGGGTTGTCAACGGACAAGGCACCCAGCCCAACCGCCTCATCAAGGCCACAGGGAGTGGTTCTCCAATGGAAATAATCCCTGTGCAGATACGTGACTTGTTCTCACCAAACAGTTATTTGTTCTCTTACATCTTACCTGCCTTAAAGGAGTCTTTCATCTCTTTATTCCCATTGTTCAGCAGGATGGTGAGCACATAACAGGTGTTCACTAAAAGTTTGTAAAATGAATGAGAAATAAGAAATGTCTCTTTTTACATTCTCCAATGTAAAAGGTACTTTATAAGAGCCCATCCTGATGTAAAGGGAGATGATCTAAAATTGCATAAAATGACATTTCTTTGACTAGACTTTTCCTCACACAATACATTTTATATATACATATATATATTCTTACATAGTTATTTTTGCAGAATGTTTACTTTTCTTTATTTCACCTTGTTTGGAAGCAGTGTTGGTGCTGTCATGGTAAGTGAATGTGTCCTAACAAGGCATACATAGAGAAATTGAAATTGCAGCCCTAGATTCTGTACGTTTCAAACAGTGCCAGATGCCGTGAAGTCAAACGCAGATGTCTTACATCTACAAAATTATAGTAACAGTTGGGTTTCTTCATCTGAATATTTCTGCTTAGAAGGGTTAAGTAGCCTAGTAGGCAGTGGAAACTGAAACCTTCTGTTCAGCCATGGGGCAGTAATGACTCAATCAGCCACATCGGATGCTCAGTTAATATCTTCAACCTTGATGCAGAAGGGTCGCCTTGATGAATGTAGAACTTGTGCTTTGAGGAAGTCAGAGCACAGAGTGTGCTCACTGTTGGCTACTAGAGGCAACGATATTTGCAGGTGCAGGGCTAACTCTGACCTAGTTGAATGAATTACAGGGCATAGCCAAATGGGAGGAATATTCCAGGATCAAGGTCAGTGATTTCCCAACATAGTCTGCAACTGAAATGATCATGATGACACTGGAAAAGAATGTAGGACCTCAAGTAGCCTTTGGCTTGATTTACTTGCAACTTTTGTTTCGAATTCAATCCACGAAGATACCATTGTGCTTTGTGTACATTCTGCCCTTTATTGTAGGAAGCTCTTTCCCTCCCCTGTCCACCTGGAAAGCTCCCAGTCATCCATCAAATATCAGCTCATGTTTTATCTCCTCTGTGAAGTCTTCCCTAAGTTCTCCTGGGCAGACTTGGCTGTTCCTTCCACATTAGGTTCTACAGAACCTTATGTACATCTTTGTGAAAGTTGGTATCTCATTATATTATATACTATTTAGTGTAATTGATTGTTCATACTTGACTCCTTAACAGATAGTGAGTGCCTTAAAGCAATAGAATATTTCTTTTCATCCTTGTACTGCAACCTCAGGAACAGGATGAAGATTCAACAAATATTGCTGAATGGATTTATTTGTGATTTGATGTAGTGCTTTAGAATTTGCCAAGTACTTTCTTATCCATTACCTCATTTAAACACCCCAACAATGCTGTGTAGGCAAAGCAGATATAATTATCCTTATTTTACTAATGAGGAAACTGAATCATATAGATGATATGTAATTTGCTCACAACCAATAGCTTAAGAGTGTCAGAATTAAACTAGAAAGCAGGTCTTCTAACTTTAGCCAGAGTCTAGGTCAAGCCTTTAATTCTCCCACAGACTAAGAGTCACTGCCTCAGGTCTACCACATCTTTGAAACGCAGCAAGGCCAGCTGGAATACTTTCTCTATGTTTCAGTACCCTATCTCCTGCTCTTGTTTTCAGTACCTGGCATCTTCCTCTGTCTTCCAGCTGTATTTTGAATCTTGGATTTCAAGTCTCTGGGTACACATGATAGACTTTTCCTGGGTCCCTTTTACTGATCTTGCTGCCTGCCCAAAGCCCAATTTCCTAGTATGTATCCTGTTACTGGCTCCACTTCTCTTTTGAATACAACTGATATTCCAAGGTAGGGCAGCCCAGTGACCTTTCTATTCCACTGCTGCTCCATACAGATTGATATTACTATGTGTATTATGGATTAAATATAATGACTACTACTAGTAATTACTAATATTTCTAAGTGCTTGCTATGTTCCAGGCATAGTGTTCAATAAGTATTACCTCATTTGATCCCAAGAACAAAGTCATGACAGAGAACTAATATTATACTGAGTTTACAAAGAAGGAAATTGTGGCTTAGAAAAGTTATATAACATGACTCCTGTGACACAGCTAGTACATTTCAAGAGGATTTAAATTAAACAGAATCTAATTCCTGAGGGATGTCTTTAACCCTACAATATTTGCAGATTTCTATAAAATCAACTATTATCCAGAGTGGCTAAATGAACATGTGCATAACATGACTGGGAAAAAATAGGTGATGAAACCACTCCTCACCTGATAGGTGAGGTGCTCAATAAATACTGTTGGAATAAACTTTTGACCGCCAATCTCTCATTTGGTTAACTTTATAAAAGTGAGAGTGCTTTAGTGGCTTCATCTCCATGCCCCGGGGGCAAATACATGTTTTGAATATTCTAAAGCACTCAGAAGTTTTCAAGATCCTGAAACTTCATCCATCTGGCTTAGTGGAGGACTTGAAAGGAAACATATTTGCCTTCCCAAGGATATACTCATGTGATTCTTATATAAACGTGAATTCCCAATTTCATACATATAAACACAGACTTTCTTTTAAACAACTACAAAATGCAAATGGATGGAATAGTGTTAATCTTCTGACATTTACGTCTGATATTTGCACTTGTGATGTTTCAAGACTTTGGATGAAGCCCCAAATGCCTACCATGACACTAAAGTTCTTTGGTTTCTCAGTGCTGCTCTCCTCTCATTTTCTCTACATCCGAGCTCTTCAGGTTCTCACAAGTACCATACTCTCTCTTTTGTCCAGGACTTCATATGTGCTCCTTCTGTTCCTACTCTTCCCCTAGCTCTCTTCTACTCATATCAGATCTTGGGGTAAAAGTGGATTTCTCAAGCATCTCTTCTCTGAGCCCTCACCTCAGGTCTGCTTCCCTAATATACCTTTCCTTAGCATCTTGCTCTCCTTCCTAACACTCATAGTGCTGATAAAACTTGTTCAATGTTCATCTTCTGGAATCTTTCACTGTATCTTGCACATAGTGGGTACTCAATGAATAGTTGATAAATTAATGAATGAAGGCATTTCTGTCCTAAAGCCAGTGTTGTGTACCGTTATCAAAACAGGGCAATTTAAAGCAAATACATCTTGGCTTAGTGAGCCAGTTTGGCATTTGGAATCAGGTATGCCTTTCCTTTAGGATTTGTCTCAGTTGCCATGATCATCATATCACTTAAGGTACCTGGGACTGTAAATAATAGAAAACTCAACTCAAACTAACTTAAAACAGGACCCATTGGCTCCCATACTAGGAAGAGTGGGCTTTTGGGAAATCTGATCCATCTCACCTCTCAGAAACTAGCCATGGTGTTAGCTTCATCTCCAGTCCTGTTGCCTTATGGTTGTGGGGTGTGGTTTCCCAATTAAGGCTACATGCTTCCTCAGCCATGTCTATTGGGAGAGAGTAATAGAGACTTTCTCTTCTATGAATCTCTCATAAGGAAGAAAACTTTTTTCCTGAAATAACTAGACTCTCTTCTCTTTATATCTTATTGGCTCTAATTCAGTCATGTACTTGTTTCTAAAATACTTTCTATCACTGGGGAAAGCTCATTGGCTTATGCCCTGGTTCCTGAGTCAACCATTGACATGGGGAGTGGGTTTATCATGCTTGGTTTTCTAGGCCTGCTCTTGCAGCATCATATTGCTAATTCTAAATGGCAAGAGATGAGGGGAAAAGGTCCCCTACTTTCATATACTTAAAATTGCACCAATATTACTCTCAAAATCTTTGGTTAAAAAAAAATCCTAAAAATCAAAATTCAATCAAATGTTATATCAAAACCAAGATTCATTCTGGGAGAAAGTTAGAAATTGTCCTTACAAGGGAGAAGTACAGAGAACATCTGTGACTCCACATTTTCCTTGCTTAGCCAGAGATGGAAGTGGTCAGCAGGACAGGGAAGAGAAGGCATCATGGGTCCCAAATAAAGCAGTTTCTTCTGTGTGACAGCAAATCCTAGCACCCATCCCATATTCAAAAGAACACATTTAACACCAACAGGATGGAGGGATCTTAACTGGTCAGTCAGGGTGTTGAATTAAAACAAAGATTAAAGCTTCATTTAAGGAACATTTGATTAGCATTACATTTTAAGGAGTGCAAAATAGATGGTTCTTCCATGCTGAAGTTTTACTTTCCATCCGTTTTTTGTGTGTGATCTTCTGGAGATCTAAATGCACTCTAAGGTTAAAAATGGTCTTCTTTTTCTGAGAATGATTTTTTTTTTTTCTCTTTTGGACTATAGCATTCCTCTCTATTTTGTCCTCCATATGTCCTCATAAATATAATTCTGGCACTGGAATCCAGACTGCACTTCCCAGCACTTGCATACTCAGCAGTAAGCCACTAGGATATGAGATCATGTTAGCTCTGTGCCATTTAATCATTTTTCATTTCTTTAACAAATGACTATTGAGTACCTACTATGTGTAAGACACTGTACCAGATGCTCAGAGCTATGATGAGATACATGTCTTGTCTTTGAAAAGCTTACAATAGCACTGGGAGCACAATTGAGCAAATGGAATGGGGCTGAAAATAAGAGCTAAAGAGAGTGAAAGAATGAGAGGTTTCTTGCATGGTTGAGAAATGCTTTAGGAAAGAATACTCAAGCTAGGACATAGAGTGGACAAGATTTGATTGGGGCTGAGCAGAAAGAGTCAGCATTTCAAGAAGAGAACAAAAGGAAAAATTCAAAAGGTAGGATTGAGTAAGGTGTTCAGAAAATATTGAATATAGACAAGGCTAGAAGGAGTTAAGGATCCCTGTCATGGAATGATGCACTCTCAACTTGCAAAGAAAATCTGGACCAGATTACAAAGGGCTTGGAATGCTCTATTTAAGAAATTTGAATGTTTTTCTGAAGGAGTAGGGAGTCTCAGAAAATTTGGGGGCTTTATATAGAGAATAAAATGATGAAAGTTATGTCTCCAGAAGATCCTTGTGTGTGAAAAGACCCAGCTAGAAGAGAATCAAGACTGGAGAATATTATCATCATGCTATTACATCAAGGAAAGGATTTGACTGTGAAGGTGGCAAAGAAATTATTGAGGAAGGAAAGGATCAGAAAGAACCAAGAAGGAATGGGTGACCAGGGCTTAAGTTGTTAGCCTTTATAACTGAGTCACTCTTACTGCCATTAATAAAGTAGGGACACACAAGTGGGTGCCAATGGACTAATCAATAGTTCCCAGCCCTGGCTTCACATTAGAATTACATGCAGAGTTTTTTAAAATACTAATGCTTGGGCCCCATCCAAATAAGTTGTCTCGAGTGGGGCCTGGGCATTGGTATTTTTAAGAATCAAACTGTATCAAGGGTTAAAAATCACTGGGGAAAATGATGGTGGGTTCAGTTTCTTTGAAAATCCTCTCTTTATTGCAGGGTATATTTTATCGCGATTTTTCTAGGAGGAAGGCAAGGACAGAATGAAAGAAATGTTCTGCTTCTGTCATGGTTGGTGGAGTTCAGGAGCTTGAGAACTGTTCCCCTATTGTGAAGCATGTTATACAGCTCCAATCCTTGATCCTGACTTTTAAAAATACAATCCAACTCAAACAGTGGGCTGTTATTTTTCAAAGAAATTTGCACATTACCTACTAGTCACTTCTACACTCTAAAATTACAAAATGCTTTTTCACTTCGAGGATTGTTCATTTCCTACTTCTTTGTTTAAAAAAAAGATTATTTCTTCATTTGTTTAGAGGGGAAAAAAACACTGTAAAATTATAGAAATCAGATCCATTAAACATTTATAACTTTGAGTATGAGTCCAAAATGTAAGGTTTTTATTTTTCTTTTTTTTTCTTATTTCTTTCTTCCCTTACCTTTTTTTCTTCCCTTAAAGAGAAATCATCTTGTGCTTTATACGGATAAACATCAGGAGGTGATAGACTTTATTCATGGCTGTTTCCCTGCATAAAAGCTTTATTCTTCAAGGAAAACATTTCTAATCAAGAGCTTTATCCCCATCACTCACCCCTCCCACTCTGTTCACACTGGGAGGTCAGCACCTTATGTTTCTGACATTGTAATTTATTGCTGTTGGAAAGATTGAGCATTTGTATAGGATTTCCACCATAATTCAGCTTTGTTGCAAAGTCTTACCAAGTATAACTTCTTAAGAATACTTTCTGAAGAATACTCAGTAGAATTCAGAAATGGCCAAGTATATTTGGACACAGCAAATGGGTATAAATATAAATAGTAGAGAGACAGATTTAATGTAAAATAAGGTGTGTGTATATATGCATAGATATGCAAATGAGTGCTATATGTAGGTCTAAGACATGAGTTTCTTTTTTTCTTCAGCAAAGGACAGTTACATTTGAGATGATTTAACAAGTTAGCACTATATATGTTACAGGAGTTAGATGTGGGTGAAGACTTTTTTTTTTTAATTAACAGGCACATATTTTAAATTTCAAATTCTGATGTCTCAAAATGAGATGAAGAATTTAAAAAATTTTTGTCCTTTGGCCTTGTGGTTTGAAAATAAGCTTCTATGGAAGATAATAGAAAGCAGAAATAGCTTCATAGAGAAAGCATCATTATGTGAAAGGCTCAGGGGAAGGGCTCAGGGAAAGTTTACAATCAAGAGCACACCTTAGCACACACTCAGGAAAGGGCATCTCCATCTCCCTGAGAGCTGAGCATTTGTGCAGGCGATTGTCTTCCAAATGAGCGCCCCCCGCCCCCGTCCTTTACCAATTATCCAGTGGCTGTGATGCTGGAATAACTGAGTTCCAGAGCTTGAAGGGGTACCTCTGAGATCTATTCATGCAAGCAGATGGTATCTCAAGATCTTCTGTTAAGAAGACAGCCTACCTCCTGTCTCCGGGAATCTATAAGTAACCTTTACTTTCAAGGTTTTCTCTCAAATGTTTAAACAAACTCAGCCAACTTCTTATTCTGACCTCAGTGGAGCTAAAGAACAGCTGGCCTACATTTTCCTAATAATAGCTCTTCATATTTTTGAAGAGAGTTATAATATCCTTCTTCAGCCATCTCCTTTCCAGACAAAATAATGCAAACTCCTTTAGCCTTTTATCAAGGGTCTTCTCCATCAATTTATTACTCTTTCCTTAGATGTTGCCTAATTTTTCAACATCCTTTCTAAAGCACAACAGTCCAGAGTGAACATAAGCTTTTCACAAGACTACAGAAGATGAATCTTAGAATGTGGTTGTCTGTATTTTGCATCTGTAGTAATAATCAACTTTGGTGGGGTTCTTTAATATAGTTTGTATTTCTTACATAGATTATTTATGCTATTTATTTATTTATGTTGTTTATTTTTCTTTAATTAAATCTTAAATGTGGCCCCTGAGGCCATTGTTTTTATCCACATTGTACAGCTAACGAAGAAACTATGAGCAGTTAACGCAATGCCCAAGAAAACAAAAAGCAACACAATTAAGACTGGGACCAAGAACTTCTTTGCACAGTAACTAGTAGTGTGTTAGTTTTAAAACTCATCCTCTTTGCCTCTGATTGGAACAGCTCTCCACAGCTCATGTCCACCACTCATGCCCTTTAGCTGGGCATTTTTATTTCTCAGCTTAAATGGCCCTCCCTCTGGAAAGGACCTTTCTGAAACTCCCACATCTTGCTCTCACATTCGCACTCACGTACCACAGGGGAGAGCTTAGTCACCCGTGTTATGAGCTCCCATAGCATCCTGCACATTTCCTACAGTAACCAAAAACATACATTTTCTTAGGAAAAAATATCTATTCTAAAGTATCACTCATTGCTCTATATTGCAAAATCCCTAGATTGGAGCAAGAGGCAGCCACAGATTTCTGAGTCTGCAAACTTGGTAGTGCGGTAAGTCCACCCTGACTTAGGCTAAAAGTTGCTCTGAATGGAAGCCAGCGAGAGTTCAGTTGATTCCTCTTTGTTTCCACCTTTATTCCTTCTATAGATCTTGGGACTTCGGTTACACTATATTGAGAGTGGGTAAAAGTAATTTTTAAAAAATTCTTTTAATTCCTTTTCTTTCTTTCATCACATTTCTATTTTTTTCACCATATCGTCACTTCTACATAGATTTCAATCTTCTATGGAAATCTCACTTTTCAACCTCTTTAAGAAACAAATAAAGAATATCTTTCCTATCTGTGAAGATACCCTCTTCCTCAAACAGCCTGATTGCTTACTTGTGACTTGTTGGATTATTTTACTTGCAGCTTCCTGGAATATAGAATCCCCATAATCACCATTTAGCTATTCTAAAGCCACTTTGGATCACAGAGAGCTTCATTTATCCATGCTTTTTGTTTTGGGACAGTGAGCAAATGTATGTTATGTATGCCTGTGTTAAATATCAGCCCAATATTTATATTTATGTTTGGTTGATACGGTTTAAGACTGAAGGTGGGAAATACTTATTTTATGGTTAATTCAAGAAAAATAGTCCTGGGCACCCTTTTATAGGATAGTGCAAATAAAATGGAATACTTTAATTAGAATCATTTATATTAATGTGCTGAATTAATAAATTTAATTGTGTGTTTCAAGTTCCATGAAATTTGATATATAAGAACAAACAATAATCAGTCTCTTTCTTCAAGAAGTATTTATTAAAGTTTGGTACTTAGTGTATAGAAGTGAACAAAACAAATGAAGTCCCTGAGCTTATGAAGCTCACATTTTAGTGGGAGAGGCAGACAATTAAACACACACACAGAGATATATAAGTTTATATATAGTAATGTTAAGCATTGCAGAGAAATGAGGTAAGTAGTGATAGTCAAGCAAGGGAAGAGTACTCTATCTATCTATTCATGAACAGCCTGTCAGAACTCTTTGGAGCAAAGACCTGAATGAAGTAAGGAAGCAATGTTGTACATCATGATAAGGACTTTGAAATTTATTTCAAGTGTGATTAAAAATCCATTCGAGGATTTGGAGCAGGAGAGCATTTTTGCTGATATGTAAAGCATAGAATACAGGAAGCAAGAGAGGAAGTAGGGAGACCATTTAGGTGACTCTTGCCATGGTCCAGACAAGAGATGATGGTGGCTTGGACTTGGGTCTTGTGGTGAAAGTGCTGGGAAGAAGTTAGACCCTGGATGTATTGTGAAAGTACATCAGACAGGATTTCCTAACTGGCTGGATGTGGAAGGGGAAAGAAAGAGAGGAGTCAGGATGATTTCAGGATTTCTGGCCTGAGCAACTGGGCAAAGAACAGCACTATTTACTGTAATAAAAAATACAGAGCTAGGAGATGGGAGGTGGGAGATCAAGGATTTGGTTGAGGACATGCTAAATTTGAGATCGCTATTAGATAAAAAAGTAGAAATATCATAATATTGTTAGCCACGTGAATCTAGATTTAGTGGAAAGTTCAGTGCTTGAAGTTATAAATGTGAGATTAACAGCCTATAGGTGATACCGGGATTTGATTAGATAACCTAAGAGTTAAGGAAAAAAGAGAAGAGAGATTGAAGACTGAACCCTGACAGACTCCTATGTTTAGAGGACTGGAAAAAATGGAGGATCCAGCAAAGGTAATTAAAAAGGAGTGGCCCAGTGGTACCAGGAAAATTAGGGAAATGTGGTAAACCAGGACAGCGAAGAGAGTGTTTCAAGTAGTTGATGTCTACCAACACTGTCTCCGTCTCTCTCCTCTGTCTCTGCCTCTCTGTCCTCTCCCCCACCATCTCTCTTTCTCTCTCTCTCTCTTTCTGTCTCTCTCTCTCACACACACACACACACACACCTTTATCCTAAATGAATGGCTTAATACAATGACTCCAAAATTTATCCTTTAAATAATGAGTGCTTCCAGTCTATCTGAAATAGGATTCAACTATCAAAACTTTGCTTTTTAGAAATAACTCTCTATTGCAAAGCAAGCTGGAACTCTGAAGCTGCCTTCCAAAGTATATTTGCTGTGGTCAGAAGCTGGCGATGAAACCTGAGTAAGTAGAGTAAGTGAACTTGGGTTCTAGCCTGTACTCTGACACTTACTAGCTTAACTCAACTAACTTCTCTGGCCTCAGTTTTCACATCTCTAAGAGGTTCAGAGTGGCAAAGGAATAGCTTTTAGAGTCTTTCTAGCTCTAAAAGAACTTGATTCTAAGTTTTAGTGACTTCAAATGAGTCTGTAGGATTCTGGGGAGTTCTATGTGTTAGAAAAATTGGATGCTTTCCTCATTCTATAGTTTTATAACTGTATATGTAATATCATGGCATATGATATCATGACATCGGAAAACATTTCCATTACAAAAAGAGTTTCTATTATGTGAGAAAACCTTCCTCCCTCAGTACAATGACAACTTGTTTGACAAACTGCATCTTTCTCATTATTTCTTCAGAAAGTGACTGAATTGGTGCATATAAGCAGATGGTCTTGCCCCACAGCTTTCTCCTCAACTGGACTCACATACCTTTCTCCATATGTTCCTAAATTAAAATGTTGGATGTCAATTGTGAGGAATATGTCAGAGAACTTTTAGCTTTGTGCTTAAAATTTTGGCATAGCATTTTTTTTCTACAACCTATCGCCTAAGCATGCGTAATCTCTAAATTAAGACTCTGATTTGAGGAAGCGGCAGGCAATCAATAGAAATACTTGATAGGCTCCTTCCTCCACCCCATCCAGTGAGAAAAATGGGGACAACGTTAGAAATTAACAAATTTAGGTTTGCATATCATTAATAGTTTCATCTTGGCCCAGTCACTTAATCTCTCTGAGCCTCCATTTTCTCATTTGTAAAATAGATATATTAATAGCTAGTTTTTAGAATTATTATAAGGGTTGACAAGTTAATATTGTCAAAACACCTAACAAAGTGTCTCAAACATGGTAGACAGACAATAAATGTTAATTCCTGCACTATTCTCCCTTCTGGGCCTCCATTCATTCTTGAACTCAGGGAATGGGCAAATTGAAGTAAGAAAGGTGAGCAGATAAAATTCCCATTTGCCTTCTGGATCAGCATTTTCATTTAGTTTATGGTTCCAGGCAAAATCAAAATTCAAATTGCACCAATTTTATGCTATAGTTCAAAATATCAACACGTGGAAGACAACAATCCCACAATGTTTATATTTTGTCATGCTAAATATTTAGGTAGACGTAATATTTTCAGTACCAGTTGAACTCTTAAATAAAGAATTTTATGAGAAAAAAATAAAGCATGCTTCTATGAAGGAGATAAGGTTATAATGAGAACCACACCTCTTGCATTTGCTGACCTAGGTGTGTTTAAATTTGTAACTGCAACATCATAGTAGCAGGACATTTTGCATTTGAAATCTGGTGCATGATTTTAAAAGTTAGCAAGCTTCTAGGGACCTTTCCAAAGGCATTATATAAATGGGATTGATTATTATTCATGACTAATCCAGATGCATTTTTACTATTTTTTTCTACTAAGGCTTTTCATGCAGATTAGGCTAGGAACCAAGGAGTAGAGTTGATAAGTCTTCATGTATACAAAAGAAAGAGGTTTCTAGGTGAAGTGTAGTCTTAAAAATAATAATACAACATTTAATATCATCTTATTTTCACCACTCTTGACATGTCTTAACTACCAATTAGTTGTTTCCTCAAGGTGGAAACAAGTCTTAATACACCATTCTTATAACTATTCTTACAAATAGTGCTCAAACTGGGGTAAACACACACACACACACACACACACATACGTACAAACTGGAAGTCTTTGTCCAGCCACATCTTCTGTGACCTGAATTACTTCTATCATGTCATCTGTTATGTTCCAAAAAAATCTCAGAAATGTGGCCCTACCCATCCTTTTTTGTTCCTTGAGTCACTCATTCCATAAGCAGGGAGCATCTAATCTAGCAGGAATTGTGAAGGATACATAAATTATAGGTCCTATTAATAAGATAGCATATTTTATAACTTGTTTTTATGCCACCACAGAGGCGTTTTATAAAGTAAATCTAAAAATGTTCCACTGTTAAAATCAAGTAAGAGCTATATTATTTCATTTTATCTTTTAAAAAAACTCAATGGACACCAATAATAATGAATAATACTGTTGAAGATGCATGGGCATGGTGGTTAAGAGCCCATGCTCTCTGGGTATACTGTCTGGACATCCCTTCCTAATGTGTGATCTTGGGCAACACACTGAACCTCAGCCCAGTGGTAATAAAAGTAATACCAACTCACAGGTAGTTGTAAAGATTAGATGAGTCGATAGAAGCAAAACACTTAAAACAGTGTCTGGCACATTGTAATTGTTTCATAAATAAGGATTATTATTATTATTATTGTTTTGCCACATCTGTTGTGCCCTGTCACAGCCCTCTCCTGTTGAGATCCACAGAAGGAATATAGAATATGTTCATAAAGCAAACTGAAAATTGATTATTAGCTGAGATATTGCACCACCCACCTCCCCAATTCAATCAAAACAAAACAACAACACAGAACTCTAGGAGTTCATCTGGACCCTATGAAGAACTTTTTGTCCTATGCCAGGGCAATAGGAACATCCTTGAATTTTGAACAGGATGAAAATCATCTTGGTTACTTTTTCTAAGGCTAAACCCAAGACTCAGAGCTTAACATAGTGATTTAAAAAAAAAATAAATAATATGAAGCCAGAAGCACACCAGGGAGCAGCAAAGAGATTGCCAGAAATAGTATAAGAGAGAACATTTAAAGGAGTAAAAGAGAGAGAAACAGAGATACATAAAAACAGAAAGAGAGACATATAAAGAGAGAGGAGGGAGAAAGAGACAGACAGAGGTACAGAGACAGGAAAAAAAGAAAGAAAGCAGAGATAGAGAGACAGAGAGACATCCAAAGAGACATAAAGAGACAGAGACTTAGAGAGAGAAAGAAAGAGACTCACAGAGAAAGAGAGAGAGGATGGAGACAAAAAAAGAATGATGAAGATATAGAAACAAAGAGACAAAGGGTCAGAGAGACTGAGCAAGAGACAGGTCTGAGCAGGCCCTGAACTGTGCTTCCCTTCTCCAGGTTACTGGAAGAGATAAGCTGGAGATCTGTTAACATTTGACTCCAAAGGAGGGAAAAAAAAAAAAATGCAACCACATTCCCTTTGCCCTTAAACCAGCCATGGTAACATCACCCTTCAGCAGCACTCCGCTTTCCTGGAAACAGAAGAGGGCAAGCGTGGTGAGTGGAGAGCTTTGCACTTCCCTTGCAGGCCATCAGCTACAGTTACCAAGCCCATGTTGTGTGATAAGGGCCTCCCATATACTACATCATTTAATCCTCCCCCACATCCAGTATTAATACCTGCATAAACAAACTGAGGCTCATAGAGGGTAAATGACTTTTACACGGACACAAAGAGAAGCCAGCATCCCAATAAAACCTTCCAAACAGATACTTCACTGCCTCTTTGGAGAAAATTTCTCCTCTGTAAGCTTTCATTTTTAAACTGATTTATCTTAAGTCCTGATGACTTCTATTAGTTTTCTGACAGCACAAACTGACACCAAAATGAAGGAACAAAAAACAAGCAAGTATTGATGCAAAAATGTAAGAATAGCTAGCTGATGGTGTTGATTTAACAGCTAGTTATCTTTTTCTTGAACACAAATGCACTTGGTTCTATTTTATTGTGCAATAGAAATGCATTTAATTACTTTTTGCTTGCAAGGATGTTCTTAGTTTTGTCTGAGTGAATTAAATCAATATCTCAAGCTCTTTCTACAAGAGTAACATGGCTTAGAAGTACTTTTCCAGGGGAACAAGTTTGAGAAACCCTGAAGTATTTCTAGGTGAGGAGAAGAATATATTACAGGAATTAAGAATTTTAATGTAAACCTGTAATTGTTCACTGACTTATTTGGAGAAGGTTTCTTGGAGGCACTGGGTTTTTCTCGGAGAATTTGGCTGAACTGAAGGAAAGGAGGGTGCATTCCAGGTGGCTGGAACAGTACGTCCAGAGATACCAAGGGAAAGGTGAGTGCGGACTTCAGAGCAGATAAGACCGTGGAATCACATTGCCAAGTAATCGTGATCATACTGAAAAGATAGAGTGACATGAAGTGATATAGAATTTGAATGCCACAGTCTGGAGCATGGATCTGAATCAATTACTAATAAGGAGTTCATTATGTCTTTTTTCAAGATAGTATCGTCATGAAAACCACGTTTTAGGAAAATTTTAGTGAGCAGGATGGATTGCTGTGGATGGCCAGGTGTGAATTAATGAATGGTGACATCAGTGGAAATGAAGAGGAAGGAAAGAATTTGAAGTCTAGTAAAAACGGAAGAGAAGGAAAAGTAAGAAAGGAAGAGCAAGACTGGAGACTGCTCTGATATGGGCGGGAGGTAAGAGTCAGGGAAGGAAAGAGATCTTTTTTTTTAAACCATCTCTGACAAATTATTCATAATAAAGCTGAAGCCTAGAATCTAAATATACAGGCTGATCAAGGACAAGCATAACAAGAAAATCACTTATATGTGGAATCTTTAAAAAAAAGTCAAACTCATAGAAACAGACAGTAGCAAAGTGGTTGCTAAGGGCTGGGAGTGGGGAAAATAGGGAGAAGTTGGTAAAAGGGTAGAAACTTTCAGCTGTAAGATGGATAAGGTGACCGTGGTTGATAACACTGTGTAGAACTCAGATGTTCTCACCAAAAAAAAAAGGCAGGGATACATATGTGAGGTGATGGATATGTTAATTAACTAGATGGGGGGAATCCTTTCACAATGTATCCATGTGTCCAGTCACCATGATGTATACTTCAAATAGCTTACAATTTTGTCAATTATACCTCCAAAAAGCTGAAATTTAAAAAAAAAAAAGGAAATCAGAGTCACCCAGGCCCATTGAGTTCCAATTTTTCTTTTTCTTTTTAACTTTGACTGTTGTATGTTGTTGTTGTGTTTGATTAAATTGGAGGTCTTTTAATAACAGCGATGGCATTTTCTTGCCTTGCCTCCATGTTAATCTGTATTCACTGTTATTTTAATTTCTCTCTGAGAAGGATTGGTTCCTCGCCATATTCAGTAGTGTGTTTGATCTCATCACTGTCAGCAAGTGCAGGCTGCTGATGGAGGCTGGTTAGGGTCCTCTCCTCTGTGTGCCAGATCAAATTTTAATGTCCACGTCACCAACCAGGTGAAACTATAATGCCTTGTCACATAAATGGGAAGCAGGGTAGGGGTCAAAAGTGCTAACTTGTACCTATTTTAGACCAGCTTTATAACAGAGCTTAAACCTAACAATTGCAGAAGAAAATATGTTGTTAAAATAGTTACTGGCAATGGAGAACGTGGATACCAGACTCCAATTTCAGCAATTGATCAAAAGGATGCCAGGAGGTTAAAGCAAGACCTGTATTATCTGTTACATATTTACCGGTTAATTACAGCCCTTTAAGAAGGTCCTTTTTTTGCTGGGGTTCTTGTCCAATTTATTTCAGCCACCTTAACTCGCAGAGAGGTAGCTTTCTCACAAAATTGCTTTAACTTTATTTACTTTGCCAAATATAATGTCATTAGTTTTCATTAGCGCAGGACTTTGAATTTAAAGTCAAATTTAAACTCACTCCTCACAACAATATCCTAAGGCATTATTTTCCTCATTTTATAAAAAAGGAAACTGAAATAAGTGAGATAAAGCTACTTACCCAAGGTCTCACAGCTAGAATTAATAGAGCCAGGACTCAAATACAGCCTTCCTTTTCTAAGAAATATTTTAGAAATTATATATATATAATATATAAAATATATATACATATAATTATATATGTATATTACACACATATATGCATAATTTTGTTCATACTCTAAAAGCAGTTGTACATATAAATGTAACCGGTCTTTTATTTTACATTTTAATTTTATTTTAGTGTAATAGAGGTGTTTATGAACAAAAGGAGCATAAAGGACGTGTGCAGCCTGGCCTGGAGGGGAGGGTCGGGTAAATTTCCACAAATGACACTCTTGAGATGGGTTTATCAGGAGTTCCTGATGGGTGACCACTGCTGTGCCAAGACAATGTCTAAATCTTCAAGCTGGAAGCCATACTTTCAGTCTATAAACATTCATTTTGTTTTCCTAAGTCACAACCAGTGTAAACTGAGCACAAAGAATGTTGAATCTAGGCAGTAATTTGAGTCACTACGATAGGGTTGGCCTGGTGGACAACCACACCATCATTATTATTGTTGTTGTTATTGTTTTGCAATAGTAGTTTTGAGAAGAGACAAGAGGGTCTGTCCAAGGCACAGTGTTGAAGGGGGATTGAGGTCAAATTTATTTCAGAGAAGTTTTGGCAAGGGAAAGACGGAGAGGGTCTCCAAACAGCAGGTCAGCCACTGCATCTAGAAATTCCTAGTGGGGAGTGTTGGTGAAGTTCCTAACTCAGGGTGAGATACTGAAGTATTAGGTATAACCTGTATAAGAGATCTGCAAAGAGCCTTAGCCAGTGACTGAACATATAAGGAGTAAAATTTAGTCTTGGGGGAAAGAAACCGGCATACGCAAAGCAAGGTACCAGGGACTAAACCATATAGCCTGAGGTTACATGAATTCAGACCCCCAGCTCTTATTGGACTGAGACTGGGATATAGGGCATTCTACAGTCTCAAAACCTTTGCCTTTATGAGAATCCAACACTTTTTTTTTTTTGAAGTTTATTTGTAGTTAGTTAAATACAGAATTGATCCAAGTTTAAGACGCTAATACTTTAGTTTATTCTAATTTAATTTTTGCTATTCTGTTTAAAAGAGGCCCAAAGACATATATGTTAATTTGCATTTTTTTCTTAAGGAAAACTTCATCATTTTTCTTAAGAAAACAACAATAAAAAAGAAAATGAATGAAGAGTTTAGGAAGACTCTCACTGGGTAAACTGCTAAGTGACTCTCAGTGTTTGCATTATCATCAGTATTTATCACATTGATTTGTTTTAGTTTCTATGTGACCTGCTCCCATGATTGAGCATTTTAGAATGAAAGATGAAAATATTCCTAGCTGTCATTCGCAATCCTTTGCAATATAAAAAAAAGTAAAGATACTCTTTTTCAGATTGCCTTTTAATTAGATTTACAAAAATTTGTAGTGCAGACATATTTGGGAATAAACAGGTATGTGTGGATGTATTATTATGTACATAACATTAACACATACATAGATATATAGATGAAGAGCGAATATATAGATGAAGAGCTAAGATGATAAATTATATTATCCCCACCAATTCTATAAATTTTGTTTTCATAGTTCTTGATGGAGGGAAAAATATTTCTCGGTCACAGAAAGCCCCACTAAATGTTACAGAATTTCTTATCTTTCAAAATGGAGTTAGGAGTATGTGTCTGTCTGATTGCTTACCTGCCTACCTACTTGATGTACTTATTCCCCACCTCAATCCAAAAAAGCTTTGGAGTGACCCCAGAGCCTTTACAAATATTCTAGGTATTTTCTTCCCTGCAAGCAACGCAGAACACAGAACTAAAAGGAGCTGTTCAAATACATACCAGTGGCAGTAAGGGAAAGTATCTCCATTCTAAGGGGATAAGAAAGAGTTCCTGTAGCAATAACAGATAGAATTAAATCATCTGCATGAATAGTAGCAACATTATTATACCCATTAAGAGATTCTGAAAGACCTTGCAGTACTCTAAATCCTTAATCACATAATGTACGTGCAAAATTCAGTTACATACTCCAAAAAATAAATAAAGCACCCCAATGGCCAGGAATCCTTAACATACTTCAGTAATTTTAGGGAGGAACTATAAGTGCCAGCAACCTCAGACAGATAGCTCCTATGTAACGGAACTCTGCTGGACAAATGTTGTGAATGTAATTATTACATAGCAATGAAGGGAAGAGGGCATTTGAAGCTGTCTTAATTAATATGCTAACTAAGCTAATGTCTTTACTGAAAGCTTAGGCAAGCTTAGCTCAAATTTGCTTTGTAGAAAATTTGTCCACAGACAGTGTCTTGGGGAGAGATTAGAACCTTCAGAGTAATGACACTGATTTTTTTTTTTTGACTCATAGTGGACCCTTTCTACTGACGGAATTTGTTCCCTAAGAAAAGTCACGTTAGCAGTCTTCATCTTTGTCCTTCACTCAAATGCTATCAGATTAAACAGTAGCATTTTACCAACTTGCAATTATGAGTGGTATGTACCTAAATACCACGTGTACTATCCTGAATATTACGGTAAATGTATTCCTAAACCATAAATCAAGACATATATCCTGACAAGTTCAAGGATACTTATAAACCAACAGGGCAGATTCTTTGATATGTAGATTAATGGGGTAGATCTGGGCTGCATGATTGCTATATTTACTATGTGATTATAATATATGTTGCACCGCCTATATTACATACCCTAGTAGACAATGCTATCTTTCACCCAACTCAGGAATCCTAGCTGTGTTTTTAATTTGTTTCTCTCTTCTCTGCCTACCCCACTCTCTTCCCTCCCTCGATCCCTCCCTCACTCTCCCTTTCTCACCTCCAAAACCCAATCAATCACCAACTCCTGTACATCCTGCATCTTTAACATCTCTCCCATCCATAGACTCCACAGCATCTTACCATTAACAAGTTGTTTTCCCTGGACTTTTGTGAATTCTTAGAAAACCTCCTCCTGTAGTCCCTTTTGCAATATGACATATTATTAAAATTGTTCATTTATTTGCCTCCCTCTATAAACTGTAAATTTGTTGATGACCATATAAAACTAAGTCTGTTCTAATAAGACTAGGTTTTATTTGTTCTCTATGCCCATCACAGAAATTGGCACATAATGGGAACTTGAGAAATGAATGAATGAAAACAGATTATGTATTGACCTAATTTTCAGTGGAAAAATACATATTTAGGTCTGTACTTACCATATGAATCAGAGAATAGGTTAACATTAACATAGCCATGAGACTTTTGGTCCTTCAGTTTCCCTCTCTAAGTGTTCTAGGACAATGGATAGAAAGAAAACCATAAAAAAAAATCAAACAACTAAAAACAGTTATTTAATTGTAATCTTTTGAGGAAAAGAGGAGGAAAGCCCCAAAGTTCAAACATTTATACATTGCTACTTTGAGTCTCGAATGATTAGCAAGGGTAAGGAGTCGGGGTTAGAGGAGGAGATTTCAAGCAGCACATGTAAAGCTGGTGAGCTGAAAGGGAACAGGGCCTCTTTGAGGGACTAGTATTGCTAAAACACTAGACCATTAGGTGCATAGAGGAGAGGAGGAAGAGGCATATGAGCAACGTTGAAACTGACCTGTAACAGTCGCCTGAGCATTTTCATTCTGAATGAACTAGGGCACTTATGAATGCAGATTACAGGTCACTTGAAAATCTCATCTCTGCTTATTTTCATCATACTCAAACTGTGATTCTGAAAATGGCGTTATAGGAAAGAGAATCTGAAATGAAATTACATGAAATTAAACATTTCTCTATATGTGACTAAATGTAAATTCTATACATATTATTGACTGTTTTATCCTACATATTCATGACTCCCGTGATGTCATAAAGTGATTATAGTAAGGTTACAGTGGCTATTTCAAACTGTTTGGGGATTTTTAAAAAGATGTTCCTCAACAAAATATAGTTATGCAACATTTTTCTCAGGTAGTCCACAAACTATGATGAAGTGGAAAGACCACCACTTCTACTCCCTAATATTAGGAGGAATATATATCATTGGAAAATGGTATCATATGAAACATCTCTCCAAGTATTTTATTTCTTACCTGTTACCAAAAACAAATAAACCAAAAAATGTGCCCCTCTCACTAGAAGAGTTGGTAAAAATAGTAAGTTGGTGAGTAAAATCCAAATTGCTCAATACCATTTTGTGTGTGTGTGTGTGAGGAAGATCAGCCCTGAGCTAACATCCATGCTAATCCTCCTCTTTTTGCTGAGGAAGACCGGCTCTGAGCTAACATCTATTGCCAATCCTCCTCCTTTTTTTTCCCCAAAGCCCCAGTAGATAGTTGTATGTCGTAGTTGCAAATCCTGCTAGTTGCTGTATGTGGGACGCGGCCTCAGCATGGCCGGAGAAGCGGTGCATCGGTGTGCGCCCGGGATCCGAACCCAGGCCACCAGCAGCAGAGCGCGCACTTAACTGCTAAGCCACGGGGCTGGCCCCTCAATACCATTATTATTATTTATTTTTTCATTCTATTAATTAGAGTAATGTGGATCCCAAAGGATATTCTCTTCAAGAAACCATTTTTAATCGTCCCATGTTCATCATATAACACTTATCCTTTGTATATCTAGCAACAAACTGATTATAGCTGAGGTCTAATAATGAAACCGGATCAGTCAGTGTTAGAACTGACCCATGGAATTAAGCCAATGTTATCATATGATTATGAATTTTTTATCACAGGCAAATTATGCTTAACATTTCCATTCCTATCTCTTAGTGATTGTTTCTATTCCATGTGAACAGTCAGTTGAACTTCCTACTTCCTCACAGCAAGACTGTTCTGAGAGATGAACTACAGAAAACTAAGCCAATTATAATCACCACATACACCCAACACTAAATTGCTTGTCTTACACAATAAAAATTGGGTAGCTCAGAAATTATATGAAAGTCTTATTTCTCTCTACCTTTCATCAATTGATTTGAAAAATCATTCTGTCATCCCAGACAATGTGTCAGAAGTAGAGGGAACAACAAACACCTCTCTGGGAGTTGGTGGAGTGAATGTTAAGCCTTGTAGCCAAAAGCCTGCCCCCTACCAAAGCTGTATCAAAACTTTGAGGAAAAAAATGTTCAAGATTCACATCATGTATTGAGGCTTCTAGCCATATTTGGAGACACAGGGATTGTGTATCATTATTTAAATTGGTGATATAACCCCAAAGGGCAGTTTACCCACTTCTGGAAAGAGAGAAAGAGCAATTATGAGAAGAGGACTAAGTTACTCAGAGTAAGACTGATTATCCTGTTCTTTGGAACAGCTTTTGAAAAATATTTTTTCCAGCTTCTCATTTCATACAGCATTAAGCCTCATGTAATTTCCAAGTACTAGGCTTTTCCCAAGTGAAGCAAACAGCAGACTTTCAGATGTCTTCTCCTCTAGGGCTTCCAGCAAAGATAGCTGGTTATGTAATGGAAGCATTCATTCTTTAGGCTTCCTCGGGATCTCTCAGTATGATTGTAAGGGCATGCAAAAGAATAACAGACAGACTTTCTCTTTGGATGATATTTTAAAAATATGTTATTTGCCGAAACCTTAAATCCTCAAAATATTTTACTTTAAAGATAAGGACCAGCTAAACTTGGTGTTTGTAGGGCCTGACTTCGGTAGTTCAAGTTCGAACTCAATTTAGAGGGTTGAGCCTTCTCAATTATGTTATTTTTATGTAAATGTTCTAAGCACCAAAAAACTTTCTGTCTTTCTATTCTTTTTTCTATATTACCCTATCTTCTCCATCAACAAATATTTGTAGCCAATTCTCTCTTCCTCCTTCAACAGTTTAGCATTAGCCATTTGCACATCTGGAGGTGGGGGAAGGAGGCTAGATATTGACTGGGCCAAAGGAGACTTGAGGAATAAAATCATTGACCCTCCTTAAGCTTTTCATCTGAAACTCTAGACCCCAATATTTCACCTTTTTTCGCAGTCCTTTATTTACATAATGAAAGTTTAATCTTGCCTCACCTGCTAAAGAAACATTCTCCTGGAAATGAAATCCAAAGACCTGAATATGTCCCCTATAACACTGATGTAGAGACCTTACCAGGAGGAATCCTAGGTTAGTGATTTACTATTTTTAAAGTCTTGAAAGCGTTTGATCATTAATGGTAGGGAAGTTTAAGATCTCAGCTTGCATCACATTTTTTTCCCTTACGGATGGTCAAAATGTTACCAAGTATAAAGTTCTTATCTCCTTACAACCCCCTAGAATTTTCTGATGTCAATGTATCAAACACAAAAATAGACTTGGCTGAAAGATAGAGAAGTAGCACATCAGGTGATGGCTCTGAGCCAAATATTCCTGCAGATAGAAGCATTAAAATAGTTTGTATTCACTCTAAAAAATATAATAGGTTAGAATAACTACATCAGGTATCCATTAGCTCACTGGAAATCAGTCACATGCATTAGAGGACAGATTGAACTCATTCTTTTGCTGTGAACTTGAGAGGCATGTTTTTGGTGTCAGTGATAGAATATATTCATGTACACTATAGCTAAGCCTGTTGAAATCATTCAGAATGAAAGCTTAAACTTGGTATAACAGAGGATTAAATGATCATTTGTGTGTTACTCTAGAGTCCTTTTATGAAAAAGACCAGTCGGTATTCAAATATGTCTTAGAAGGGGGGAGGCGTAGAGAATGAATCTTGCTTCAAATTGTTAAATTGCAATCTTGTCTTGTTTCTGTGCTCTTAAAAGCTGGTCCAAATTTAGCTACTCATTTGCTCTATAACCTTGAAGAAACCATTCAGCCTCTTTGGACCTCAGTCTCCTCCTCTGCTAAAAAACAAAGAGAGAGAGAGAGATTGGATGACACAATTGCATAGCTCTCTTTGAGCACTAAAATTCCATGTTCTAAAAGAAAGAAATCTTAAACTGATTCATCATTCTTTTCTGGGCCCAAATGACGTTTTCTATCTCAGATAGTGTTAATACTTAAAATTTTTAAATACCAGAAAGAGAAGATTTGAATGGACATTAAAACTTGAAATCCAAAGGTTTAGGAAGCTGCGGAGAGAGATTGTCAGAAAGGATGATAAAGAAGGGGTCACTCAGTAACTGCATAGCCTGCACAAAGAGCAGCCACGTGATATACATGAAAACATTTAACAGAAGCAAGGAAGGAATGCAAATCCTGTCAAAGTGGAATTCAACTCAGGAGTGATTATTTCCAGTAGAGAGAATCAGGGAATTTTCCATAAAAACATAGAGTCACAGCCTTTCAGAACATTCAGTCATTCAGGGAACAAGGCACTGAGTTAGGCTCTGAGATTAGGAAAAATTAGGTGGGTTCGGTCCAGTGGCACAGCAGTTAAGTTCGCACATTCTGCTTCAGTGGCCTGGGTACCCTGGTTCGGATCCTGGGCGCAGACCTACTCACCGCTCATCAAGCCATGCTGAGGCAGCATCCCACATAGAAGAGCTACGACTCTACAACTATCACACACAACTACGTACTGGGGCTTTGGGGAGAAAAAAGAAAAAGAGGAAGATTGGCAACAGATGTTAGTGCAGGGCCAATCTTCCTCAAAAAAAAATTCAGTAAAACACAGAACCTTCCTTTTTAGAGTTCAGTCTCATAGGAGAAATCATCAAATTGACAGACATTCTCTGTAAAGTATTAGAAACTCTACAAGGCAAAATTGATAAAAATGCTTAACCACAGTGCCTAAAACCTAGAATTCACTCAATAACCATTAACTTTTACTACTATTACAACTATTACTATTATTTTTATTGAGATAGGCATAAGATATGCTAACAGCTTGTGGAAGGGGAAACCAATCCAGATTGTGTTGGTCAAAGAGGGCTTCCCAGAGGAGGGCACATTTGAAATAAGTTTTGAAGGATGTGTAGAAGGTGAATGGTGAAACCTGGGCAGCAGGGACATGAAATGCATTCCAGTCAGAGGATGCAGTCTAGGCAAAGGCAGTATGATGAGAGAGGGCATTCTTGCTAAGAGGCTTGCAAGAAGCTTGTGAATGACTAGAACTTGTGAGGGGAGGCATATAAGAGGTAAAGCTATCAAAGTCCATTATGTCACTCTAAGTAGTTGGGTTTTGGCTTGAAAAAGAGAGTGTCATTGCAATATTTTAAATAGAATTATTATTCTAATTATCATATAGAAAATAGATTGAACGGGGGCAAACTCGTAAGCAAGAGACAAGTTATAAAGTTGTTGCAAGTGTCTGGGCGACACACTGAGGAGGACTTGAACTAAAGCAGTAGTTCTAATAGTGAGGGTGGAGGGGAGGAAAGACATATGAGACATCTTTAGAGGTGGGAGGAATAGGACTTGGTGCCTAGATGTGTGAGTAAAGGAAAGGGAGAGTTGAGGATGACATCGAAGCTACTGGCATAGACTCGATATATCATGTTGAGTTTATGGTCTTTCCGGATATCCATATAGAAGTAACCATCCTCAGTAAATGAAAAGTATCTTGGAGAGTACAGATTATCTAAACATGGTAGCGCTAGGTGTTTTTGATTTGTTTTGCTTTTTTTATCTTGTTGAATTTTTTACCCTGTCAGAACAGATACAGCTGTGTCTTATGCATCTGAAATTATGTAGGTGAATTTGTGTACTTTTGACTTTTTCACCTTTCTGATATTTGAATTTTTTTTTAACCTGGGAGATTATGGAAAGGAGAATGTACCTTCCCCCATCTCCTCATTCCCATGCTACACAACCCTGCCTACAAGAGCACCCTTTTGTGTAGAGAGATGACCAATACATAGTTGTATATATGGGTGTGAGTCTCATGAAAAAGCCTCAGGCTGGACTTAAAGACTTTAGCTGCATCATCACATAGGGAGTAATCAGAGCCAGGGAATAGAGGACATGACTCAGAGGAAAAGTGGTGAAGGAAGAGAATCATACAAGGACAGAAACCTGGGCAAGTACCAGTGGTTGCACGGTCCTAAGAAGACTGAGCAGGAAGAGTTGCTTTAGTTTTATTGCCTGAACTCTCAGGATATCTTAAAGCATTTAGGGCATATAACACATGCAACCTCGCAAGTCCCAGTGTTCCTGTCCACCACCATCATCAACAGCATAAGCAAAGAGCAACCGTGTCATAAAGCACAGCTTCATTGGCCCATTCAGGTTATCTAGCTTTTTGAAATTTCATTAATGCTAAGTACCGACACATTTCAAAAAAAAATCAGAGAAACATTTCCAGAAATATATGTTCTATCTTATTTCACATCTGGGCGGCTGACTCATGCTATGCCCTGCTCAATGGTGGGGGTTGCGGATGATAAGGTGGAATGGAGCAAGGGGTCACTTAGAATTTCCTTCCCCAGGCAAGATCAGTTCTGCAATTACAAGTGAGGAGTTGGTGAGTTTGCTAGTGATGGACAGTGCTCAATGGAACCATCTGTCTAAGGAGCTGAGGTGGTGATAAGCTAAGATGAGAGAAAGGGGCTGACAAGTTCTGTGAAACTCAAGTACCGCTTTTGAATCCCTGGTTGTTATAAGGGTGTATTTGCCTCCTCAAATAAACTCTAAATTCCACAAAATGATGCAATGTGCTGAAAGCACCTAGCAGTGAACTTGACACATAGATAGTACCTAATAAATAGTTCCTCTTTCTACCCCATTAAGGACTAGATTTTGTTTTTGTTTGTTTCTAACTCCCCTTGTACCAAGGAGAGAGCTGAGCAACTATTAAGAGTTCAATATATACATGACTAAAACATTGCTTGTTAGGAAAAATATTAAGAACATTTTTTGCATTAGTGAAATAATTAAATGTGTTTGGTTGGTAGTTTGCCAATGTTAATCCTTTTCAGTGCTATAGACTTACTTAAGGAACTCCCTTTCTGAGAAGGCACTGAATCATAAGAGTGATGAGAGAGTGCTGGATTTAATAGTGTCTTAGGCCCCTGGGACTGTGCCTTATTAAGACAAATAGTAGACATAATAATAAAATTAAAATACTTCTTCTGTTCCAAATTCAGAAAATGACTCTCTTCTTTTTATAAATGATAATGACTTGTAAACAATTCAGTCTTTTAGCTATGTAAATGGTATAATAGAGTTTAAAGAATTTTTTTAATTAAAACAATTGGAGGATTCAAATATAGACTGCGTCTTCCAAATTGTACAATGCCTTGCTCAAAAATGCAGGACTTAAAATCACATATGACTCATTGCATTGTTTTAAAGGTCTCAGTGACTTCATCAGAGGTGTGTTACCTCCATCTGGCATGGAGAGCCACATGTTCTGGCATTCTTTACTTCTCAGTAGGTACCATGTGTTTATGAATAGACTACCAAAGAGATTGACAACATTTGGAGACGTTGCCTATGTTCTGTTATTGTTTCAAAGAGACTTAAGGTTGCTAAGCCATGTTATTATTTTTAATAGCTATAAGCATTTTCTAAATTAAAAAAGCATCTAGGAGTTAAAGAGCTGTGCAGAGGTGGTCATTCTAAACCCAACCCTCATCCCTACCTATTGGGCCTCTGAACCAGTTCTCATGCAGTTAGGTACCAAAGATAAGAAATAAGAGCTATCTAGAACAGTGAATGTTATTTTGACTCTTGTTAAAGAAGTAAGAACTTCCCTGATGATCTTTCTGTTGTATTCATAGAGTAAGTGATATGAGCAAAGAATATCGGTTTGTTTTATATGACGTGTGCATATGTGCACGCGCACGCGCGCGTGTGTGTGTGTTTGTGTATGGTAAAAGCATAAAAAAGGAATATTCCTCATTCAGGGCCCATTGTGGAAGGAATGAGCTTATTGATCTATCTCTTCTGAAGGTCTTGGTATTGATAAAAATTATCAATTGGGTCTACCCATTTCAGAAAGATTTCTATAACAATAACAAAAGTACATATATTAACACTGGACTTTACAGAGAAAACAAAACAAAAACAAAAGAATTAGTTGAAAAAAACGTAATGCAGAAATGCATGCTTTTAAGTAAATATTAACATGAGGATTGAAAATAGTATGTTATACATGGATTATTCGCCAGTTTACAGTACAAATCTCATGTTAACTACTAATCGCTTCCCACTAGCATAGCAGTGACTGTCCCATAGCAAAGAGAAACTGAGCTTGTGTCTGTCTTGGTTCTTGGCCAGCTTTCCCTTAATTATTGTTCTGAGTATGCTTCATCTTCTTCTTTGTCCAGCTTTCCATCCACATATCACTCTTGCCCATTCTAATTTACTTTGGACTATTTAATTTTACCAAAGCACACATATTAATTAATTGCATAAAACAGTGGCTCCCCAAGACCAGCCTGGATTTACTACATCAGAATGTCAAGGGATAACATTTTAAAAATACAGATTCAGGAGACCCACGCCCACATGCTCAGATTCAATAGATCCAGAAAGAGGTACTGGGAATCAGCATTTTAAGATAGCCCCTCAAGTAAATCTGATGAGCAGATATGTACAGCAGTCATCGAATAGTCTTCTGTGTGTGTGTGTGTGTGTGTGTGTGTGTAAGAGCAAGTCCTGGCTTTAATACAGAGAAAATCACTGCCTAGAATAGAATCAAGAACTGTACCTATATTTCTATTATACTTTTATACTTGAGAATTCTGTTCCGACTTGGAATTGTACAGCTTGCTTCCAATGTGCCAATGAATGGCCTCAGAGACCAGCGGCAGGGTTTTCAGACCTTCCTGGTTTGAGAAGAAAAGAATAGCTTCCGGGTTAAGTATTTACTGGAAGACTCACCTTGTTCCTCCTCCTAATTGTTTGCTCGGTGAACATGCTGCCTCCTCCCCACACACACTCCTCCCCCCACACACACTGCAGTGACTAGGTTAATCTGTTCTATCACACTAAAGAGAGATTTTGCTGTTAGTTTCCCAACTTGCAAGTTACAACTTCACATGTTTAAGAAGCATAAACTAAACAAAGACGAGCAAAGTAATTTTTATCCACAGAGATATGGCTATTGTCAATATAAAATAAATAAATAGTAAAGCGTGACCAAATAACTTGGTTTTATTTTCAGACATCTTAAGTGTCTTAGGATGGAATCCAAAAGTGCCTTTGCCCAAGCCATCTGACTATATTCTCTGAGAAGGGGAGACACCAGCGATTCTTCTTTAGGAGGGAGATATGAACAAAGAATGGAATTAATGACAGAGCGAGTTACTGGCATCACGTAAATGTCAAGATCAAATATTTCTGCATCCAATATTTATTCCTAGATTCAAATTTTCTAGTTCTCTGGTACTAAATTTAACAAATTTAACCACTTGTTTGGTAAGTGGAACTTAAAACTTAATACCTAATAGCTAGGTGTGGAAAGATATTAATATTGTTAACTAGCTATAGTAGAAACACTAAAGCAACAATCAAAATTATGCTACTAATTGCTACTATTTCTGCCCTGGTTTTCAATGTCGATACTGACATTTTCAAAGTCCTTCTGCTAAGACCAACATTATACAGGTATTTGAGCAGAAATGTACATATGTAAATGTAGTCCATACTGCTGTCCACCAGAAAAGGCTGGTTGTTGTGATGTGAGATAATGTTTTATTATTTTGCATTGTTCTAAAATGCAGCAATAAATAGGTGTTACTAGTGCTTACAAACTAATATCTTAGCTGGTGAATGTACACATTTTATTTCTTCAGATTCATCCCCCTTCTCTTTTCACTTAAAGATGTTTTGTACCGTTAACTAGTAGTTATTTCAGTGAAGGAAAGAAAGATTTTGTTTCTACAGGTTCTCTAGGTTCCTTTAGCAGCTGGCCATTCCTGAGCAGCCAATCAGAACCTCCATTGAGTCAAAATTGACAGTGATTAATAGATGCCTTGAAGATCTACCTACTGATTATCTCCATCAGAAAACAGAGGAGCTTGTTAGGAATTACAGGCTCTGTTTTAACATGTTTTAGTATTCTTTCTTCTTTCAGTGCATCAATTGCATATGTGTGCTTAGGGGAAGGGCTGAGTTAGGTTATTAATCATTTTGATTCAACTATAAAAATATGACCAAACCAGATATTTTCAATGTTTTTCCTCATTTCAAATACATTGCTTTCCTAATGTTTAAGGGAAAATATTGTCTTGTTGACATTATATATATATATTTAATGTATATATGCTATAATGTATACATTAGTGATTACAAAACACTATATAAAATCATTATATAGTGATTATAAAACACTATATTATAACATTATATTTTATTTTTATGTTTTATAATATAACACTGTTATATATATAAGTGATTATGAAAGACTACAAATGTGATTCTACCTAAGATCAATATCCATACATGGAAAAGTTGGGAAAAGTAAAATGTTTCTATAGACACAGAGCATTCTCACTGCACACAATGTCCTCATTAGTCAGAATGTTTAATTAAGCCAATTTGCCAGAAGGAAAACTTGAAAACAGTAAGTTTATGTCTAAACAGGCAGAGTGAACTGGAGAAATGAATAATTATTAGATGGAGTTTTATCAACAGAACTTAGAAAGTTCATCATTCAGGCTGAAATTTCTTCTTAATCTGCAGCATCCAGATAACTGCTCTCATCCTTTCTTGGCTTGAGAGTATTACGAAAAAGAACACGATAAAGCGATGGAAAGTAACCATATGCACCTATGTGTTTAGAAATCGTCAGAAATAATCCCTATGTTCCTTAGGATGTGTTGTATTTCTTTGATCAAACTTAGATGTACTGAGGTTTGTTAACAGACCAGCCCTAATAAAAAAAAGGAAAATAACAAGAAATGACTTCTACCAGACAGAAAAATAACAGTGCAAGTGGCCATAGTAACGCAATCCATCAAGTAGAGAAAGTTTGATCTACAATATTGTGTTATAAACTAGTCCTTTAAACACACACGAAATATACAATATTCATTCCCAACAGTTGGCATCTAATTAAGCAAAATTGTACATTTTAGAAAAAGTGCCTTTTTTGTATTTAGAAAAGGAAAAGGAACAATACATTTCCAAAATAGGCAAAAAGTAATCACCCAAAAAATTATATGTATATTCAATATTGCTTAATCTCACCCTCTACAGATCAGGCTGTTATTTTGTCTGATTCAGATTAAATACTATTGTTCTGAAAATGAAAAGGCTGAATATTTTTTTCAGGGATAAGAATCTCTTAAATCCACTGTTTAAAAAACAGTGAAACTTGTTAACAACAGGTCCCAAAGTTAATGCTGATTTCCTGACAATTCATTATATACTTCCAGTCTTGGGTCTTTTCGACTCCTGTGCCTGTTCTGTCTCCCCTTTTGGGACACAGGAGGATCTGCTTTCTATTTTAGGAGTTTGATCTCAGTACGTTTGTTAGCTGGGTGGGTCAGCAGGTGTGCACTAACACATTGCCCAGGTGGCCACTTAATGCAGTGTGATTGAGCATGGAGGAAATCAGCAAACTTTCCCAGCACATAGGGCTGGCTGGATGCTTGGGCAGGTGAATGTGATTAGCAACTGACTTTGGGTGGAGATTCCCTGTATTCCCAACAGATGTCCCCCTAATTGAAAGCTTGTTGTGACACTGTTGATTCTGCGAGGCCCCACATTCCCTTTAATGTCTCTTGCTCGTTAAAAATACACCTCCCATCCTCAAAAAAGAGAAGCTTATTTAACAATTACATACGTGCGGTGAGAGAGTGAGCCTCACATGCACACACATGCAAAATCAACCTCTGAGTAAAACCGCAAATCTCTTTCTGCCTTTCCATCCAATGATCTCTAGCAATAAACCCTGAGGTCTGAAACATGCCATTTTGCCAAATGTTCCATTTACAGGAGTGAAATGAAGCCAAAACTCTGTGTTCTGGAATAAAGCAGTGCAATACACTTACAGGTGCATCCCTCTGAATTGTATAGACTGCTAGGATTATTTGTTTATTATGTTCTGTTATAATGAAAAACAAATTAGGACGTATTGCAAACACCCATAGAACACAATAAGATTTTTCTCAGACCAACTAAGAAAATTGGAGTGATGAGAAAATAAAGGTAAGAAAACAAGAAACTAGGGATGAGATATGTAGACAAAAATTATTCTCTGAGCTTGCTGTTTCTGGTCATTACAAGTGGACCACAGCTTACCCTGAGCTTCCTTGCTCCAAAGTAAAGAGGAAAACACAAATAGTTATGCATTTCCCGTTGCCTGTACAATAGAACAAGTCTATTCTTTGTGCAGAGAAGGGGAGCATTTATCCCATGAGGCCTCATAAAGAGAATACTATTATTTGCAGAATCTGCCTGAACCCTGTGGTTTATGTGTACAGTTTGCCTTGGAGACTTGATACCACAGGAGTTTTTATGAGAAAGATTTAATCATGTGGTACATGCATTGATATATATAAATATTTATTATAATTCATTATGCATAATAGATTGCATTTTATAGCCCATCATTTCCAATAACAAAAAACAGTAAAGCCGTGAGTTGTGAATGGTTTTCCAGAGGCAATGATGTCAGGCATTCAAGGATGTATTCATTCAACACATCTTTATTGAGCACGATGTGAGCTATCTTGCTACTCTCTGATTATATTAGGTGGCTGGTTTCACTGGGTTTAGAAAGGAAGGATAATTTTACAACTGTATCCCTGAGAATCTTGTAATCTATAACCCTATTTCTCTGCTCTCTTTCATAGACAAACTGTTCTAAAAGCTCTCTCTGCACGCTGTCTCCACTTCCTCATTGCTCATTTACTCTTTCCCCTTCTCCATATTCTACGAGCAGCATACCTTGCCTCAGCACACCCCCATTCATCCTACCTGGGGCTCCATTACACAATACTCTCCATTGGGTGCCCACTACTTTTCCGACCGTGATTCGCAGGGTTTTTTTTGCAGGATCATCCTCCTGATATAGACAGTAAGTGTTATAATTCCACAAGGATTGATTTTAGACCTTCTTCGTCTCTCTACCCTATATTGACCCTTTTCTTCTCTACCTGTGCCAGTGGCTGCCATGAACATCTACATGCTATTGACCCCCACATTATTCTTTCTAAACCAAACTTCTCTTCTGAGTCCCAGACCATATATCCATTGATATTCCCACTTAGGTAGATGTCACTAAGTCACTTCAAACTCAACAAGTCCCGAATAAAATCTCTGATCTTCAACCTAAAACCTGGTGCTCTTCTAGTGTTCCCTAGCCTAGTGAATACAACCCCCAGCCATCAAATTGCCAAAACCAGAAACATAGAGATCTTTCTAAACACCTCCCTCTCCCTCACCCCTATGTTCAGTGTGATGCTTAATTTCATGTGTCAATTTGGCTGGGCCACAGGGTGCCAAGATATTTGATCAAATATTACTCTGGGTGTATCTATGAGGGTGTTTTTGGATGAGTTTAACATTTGTTTTTTTATTTTTATTTATTTATTTTTTTGTGTGTGAGGAAGATCAGCCTTGAGCTAACATCATGCTAATCCTCCTCTTTTTGCTGAGGAAGACCGGCTCAGAGCTAACATCTATTGCCAATCCTCCTCCTTTGTTTTCCCCAAAGCCCCAGTAGACAGTTGCATGTCATAGTTTCACATCCTTCTAGTTGCTGTATGTGGGATGTGGCCTCAGCATGGCCAGAGAAGCGGTGCGTTGGTGTATGCCTGGATTCCAAACCCAGGCCACCAGTAGCAGAGGGCATGCACTTAACCACTAAGCCATGGGGCCAGCCCCTGAGTTTAACATTTCAATTGATAGACTGAATAAATCAGATTGCCCTTCCTAATGAGAGTGGGCCCCATCCAACCAATTGAAGGCCTGAGTAGAACAAAAAGGCTGACCCTCCCTTGAATAAGGGGGAATTCCTCCAGCCTGTCAGCAATGAGCTGAGAAGTCAGTTATTTTCCTGCTCTTGGACATGAACTGAAATATTGGTTCTTCCTGGGTCTCGAGCCTGCCAGCCTTTGAACCAGAACTATACCATCGACTCTCATGGGTCTCCAGCTTGCCAACTACAGATCTTGGGACTTGTTAGCCTCTATAATTTTGTGAGCCAATTCCTTAGAATAAATCTCATTCTCTCTCTATATATATATACATATATATATACATACACATATATGTATGTATGTGTATGTATATCTCCTATTGCTTCTGTTTCTCTGGAGAACCCTAATACATCCAATGCATCACTAATCCCTGTTGGTCTTACTTCCTATAAATGCCTCTTGTCATGAACCACCTCATTTCAACTCAGTTGTCACCAACAGAGTCCTATCTTTTACTGACACTAGTGTTATAGCATCTTTGACCCTCATTGACACTGGTTTCCATCCAATCCATTCTCTGTGGCTGGAATAAATTTTTCAAAATACAGATCTGATTGTGATACCTCCTCACCACCCACACTATTCTCCCCACCAAACAACCCTTCTAAGGCTCTCTATTGTTTTTAGGATAAAGATCAAAATCCTGAATATGACGTGTGAGGCCCTGCATTTTCTCATGTACATATTTCTCCAACCTGCTTTCATATTGCTCTCTCCCTTGCTTGCCCAGCACTGGCCTCACTGAATGTTTTGCACTTCCTTGAATGTGTGTTCTCAGACAAGAGTCTGGCACATGCTTTGTGATTCAGTTCCTTTTGCTCTTTATATGCTCTCATTGTATCTGTTGTGTACCCAGGACAGGATGGGAGAAGTAGTTTGCCAGGGTACAAGCAATAAGGAGGGTGCATTATCTGTAGAGAATTTAAAAACAGTAATAAAATGCACTAAATGTTAGTCTGCTTTTTATTAATGCCTTCTGCCAGCAATTCTAAACAATGTCTTTCCTGAATAAATCTTTTGTTGGTCTAAGTTCTTAACAATTGATGTGATTACTATTAAGTTTTAATATTTATGTACACTTCAAATTACTATTTTTAAAAAATTATCCTTCAATAAGCATTATATTCTACATGGAAGTTAATTTGGAGAAATCCCAGTTATAGTGTGAGCCCTTGACACAGACATTTGTCGAAAGAGAAGTTCCTAATGGTTCACAGTCATTACAGCTTGCTTCAGATACAGGTTTGTCTTAATTCCTGTTGTAACACGTGTTTCTGAGTTTCAACAGTAAATTCTAAATAAACAATGATAGACCAGTAATCATAAGGAAACGAAACAATTTGAGTTACTTCAGTTCTACCATCCTATATGACCTTGAGTTTTTGTTTCTGTCTAAAAGTTAAAATGGCAAAACGGAGCACAAATGGCAAAGTGTAGGTTTTTTGTTTAGAAAGAACAAATTTCAAAACATAAAATATATGTTTTAAAACAAAATATTTTGCTTAATTTGAGTAATATCTTCAAAATTAAAATTATTTTCTTGTTTATTTTAAAATTAAAGAATGACTAAAATACCAAGTAGTAATACCATTACATCAGTATTATTAAAAACAATTTTGTCATATGGAAGAGAGGGGTGTTTTAAAAAGTGATCTACTCCAGATGTGAAATCTTTAGGTATGCCACTGCGTGAATCTTGTTCCTTTCCTTCAGAGCACTTACTCTTATTTGTAGTCCATATTCATTAGTCTGATTATATAATTAATGTCTTAATCTGACTAAACTCACCCCTACATGAGAATAACGCCATTATCTTTTTACTTCCCATTGCATTGACAGAACCTAGCACAATGCTGACGTGAAGTAGGTACTTAATAAATGTCTGTTGAATGAATGAAAAAATGAACAGGTAATACTTAGAAAGGCCAGGATTCAATCCAAGTCTTTCTAAATCCAAAGCTGGTCACAATGGCTATGCCCCACTGACTTCCAGCCTCCTCTCTTCATTGCCCACCAGTAAACGTCCTTTTAGCTGTAGGACACTGGTAACATTGATTTTTCACTGTTTCTAGTCACTCTTCATTTGGAAAACAGGGGAAAAAAAGGGATCTGATGGGGAATGGGACAGAGCGTGCCTTAATGAGAATCTCCTTCTTGCTAAACATATTCCTAAATGTGGGGCAGAAGCTTACCAATATAGAGCAATTAAATGGAAGGCACTCATTATAACACATATTCATTTAAATTAAGGAAAAATATGAGCTATGCCAGATGTATGCAGACTCAGAATAGAACCTCTCATGTGTAAATAATATACTTTGCTTGATTTTCAAGGCTTGATAAAAGCAGGCTGATGTTGCAAAATGCTTTATTTTTTTTTTTTTCATTTATTTTTTTTACCTTTGATGTATGTGTGAACATCCACCAGGGGGATGCCCTTAGCAATATGTCTTACAAGGGTGGATTCTAAGAATAGCAACAACTCCAAAGGCAAAGAACTCTTACGTTTTATCTTACAAATATTTATGTAATACATGATATTTTCCTTTTTGGTCTCTTTGCCAATTACTTGTAACCATGTACCTGGTAAATTTACACTACATGTGCTGTAGAATGATCAAATCATGTAAGTGTTTTTTTTTTTTCAAGAGAACTCTATAGTATTTATTTTGCAGGAGGGGAAAGTACATTACAAAGGTGAAATTATTGAGCTTCTCAAAATGGCAGGGCGTATGACCACAAAGGCTTTAAGCTAAAGAACAAAACAGACAATTCAAAACCGATTCACTAACAGGCAGCAGCATCATCATTATAACTGACATTTTTATAAAGTTTTATGGTTTACAAAAGACTTCCATGTCTCATTTAAGCTGCACAACAATGATTTCAAATGGGAATATAGGTATTAACATCTCTGATTTTACCAATTAGAAAACTGGCTTTAACCAGTGTAACATCACCAGATTTCTATGTAAATGTATTGAGCCAAATTTAAACTCAGCTCTACATTTAATTCTCATTTAACTAAAGAATGAATATAATTATTAAGAAATTATACACTTACTGAATTCATTTTCTTGATTTTAATAGAACTTTTTCTTTAATTTTTAGCAGCTTTATTGGGCTGTAGTTTATTTAGCATACAATCCATCCATTGAACGTGTACAGTTTAATGTTTTCTCATAAATTTATAGTTTTGTACCCACCACCACAGTCAAGATTTAGAATATTTCCATCACTCTAAAAGTTCCTGTTTTCAGTCAATTCTCATTTCCATTCTGGTCCCAGACAACCACTGATCTGCTTTCTATCTCTACAGATTTGCCCTTTCTGGAAAGTTCATATAAATTGAATCATACAATATGTGGTCTTTTGTGTCTGTGCCTGGCTTCTTTCACTTTGCATAATGTTCTTGAGGTTCATCCATGTTGTAGAGGTTATCTATAGTTTGTTCCTTTTTATTGCTGGATAGAATTCCATTCTATGAATATGCCACATATTGTTTCTCTGTTCACCAGTTGATGGACATTTGGATTGTTTCCAGTTTGGTCTATTAAGAATAATGCTGCTATGAACATTTGCATACACATCTTTGTATGGACATATATTTTCATTTCTCTAAAGTAGACACCTAGAAATGGAATTCCTGGGTCATCTGGTAAATCTATATTTAACTTTTTACAGAACTGTCAAAATGTTTTACAAAGTTACTGTGCCATTTTTCACTCCCGCTACTAATGCAGAGAGTTCTACTTTCTCCACATCCTCACCAACACTTGCTATTGTCTGTCTGGTTTATTGTAACCATTCTAGGAGGGCTATCATGGGATATCATTGTAGTTTTAACTTCCATGTCTCTAATGACTAATGAAATAGAACATCTTTTTTTGTGTGTGTGTGAGGAAGATAAGCCCTGAGCTAACATCCGATGCCAATCCTCCTCTTTTTCTTGAGGAAGATTGGCCCTGGGCTAACATCCATGCCCACCTTTCTCTACTTTATACGGGACACCGCCACAGCATGGCTTGACAAGCGGTGCGTCGGTGCGTGCCTGGGATCCGAACCTTCGAACCCCTGGGCCGCTGAAGCGGAGTGCACGCACTTAACCGCTTCGCCACCGGGCTGGCCCTGAACATCTTTTTTTTATTGGCCATACACATATCTTCCTTATGAAATGTCTACTCAGGTCTTTTGCTCAGTTTTTAATTGAGTCGTCTTTTCATTATTGAGTTAAACGAGTTCTTTATCAGAAATACAATTTGCAAATATTTTCTCCCATTCTCCCAGTTTGTGGCCCATTTTTTCATTTTCTCAATGGCACTTTGAAGAGAAAAAGTTTTCAATTTTGATAAAGTTCAACTTGTTGATTTTTTTCTTTTATGGAGCATGTTTTTGGTCTCATATGTAAGATATCTTTACCTAATCTGTGGTCACAAAGATTTTCTCCTCTGTTTCCTTCTAGTATTATTAGTTTTAGCTCTTCCTTCGGGTCTATGATATATTTTGAGTTATTTTTTGAGTATGGCTTGAGGTAAGAGTCAAAGTTGTCTCCTCTCCTCTTCTCTCCCTCCTTCCTTTCCCCTCCTTTCCTCTCTCCTTGTCTAGAACCTCCAGAATAAATTGCATAAAAGTGGAGAGAACAGACATCTTTGCCTTGTTACCAATCCTAAGGGAAAGCATTCAGTTTAAATCATTAAGTATTATGCTAGTGGGTTTTTTGTAGATGCCCTGTTTCAAGTTGATGGAATCTTTCTTCGCCTAGTTTGTTGAAAGTTCTTATCTAGAATGGATATTTGCCTTATCAAAACTTTTTCTGCGCTTATTGAGAAGATCATGTGGTTTTGCCCTTTTTCTATTAATATAATTTATTGCATTAATTAAATTCTGGAAAATTAAACCAACCTGTATTCTTGGGTTAAATTCCACTTGCTCAAGCTGTATAATCCATTTTTTTAACATGGGTGGACTTAGTTTGCAAATATTTTGTCAAGAATTTTTGTGTTATGTTCACAAGGGATATTGGTTCACAGTTTTATTTTCTTGCGATGTTTCTTTTTTTGATTTTGGTTCCAGCATAATACCAGTGACACAAAATGCATTGGAGAAGTATTATCTCTTCCTCTATTTTCTGAAAAAGTTTATTTTAAAATGATAAACTGATAGACTTCACCCGAAAAACAATCTAATCCTGGGCTTCTCTTTGTGTGAAGGTTTTGTGTGTGTGTGTGTGTGTGTGTGTGTGTGTGTGTGTGTGTGTGAGAGGAAGATCAGCCCTGAGCTAACATCCTATGCCAATCCTCCTCTTTTTGCTGAGGAAGACTGGCCCTGGGCTAACATCTGTGCCCATCTTCCTCTACTTTATATGGGACGCCGCCACAGCGTGGCTTGAGGTACAGTGTGTAGGTCTGCACCTGGGATCCGAACCTGGGAACCCCGGGCGGCTGAAGCAGAGCATGCAAACAACCGCTATGCCACCGGGCCAGCCCTTGTGTGAAGATTTTTAATCATCAGCTCAATTTATAATCTGTTTATATATCTCTTCAAATTTTCTATTTCTTCAGTTTTGATAATTTGTGTCTTTCTAGGAGTTTGTCTTTTTTATCTAAGTTGTATAATTTGTTTTCAAAATATTGTTTATAATTATATACTTGTTTTATATTATGTGTAATTATATAGAATTTATGGTTTATATAATTATACCAAATTATAAGCCCTCTAATTTCTGTAAGATCAGTGGTGATAACCTTCTTTCAGCTCCAATTCTAGTAATCAGATTTTAGTAATTTCTCTCTTTTTTTTTTTGCAATCTAGTTAAAGGTTTATCAATTTTGTTGATGTTTCCAAAGAACAAACTTTATGTTTCATTAATTTTCTCTATTGTTTTTCCATTTTATATTTCATTGATTCTACTCTGATCTATATTACATCCTTCCTTCTGCTTGTTTTGGGCTTAATCTGCTCTTCTTTTTCTGGTTTTTAAGATGGAAGCTTAGATTCTTGATTTGAGACCTTTCTCCTTTTCTAATAAAAGTGTTTAAGCTATAAACCATCCTCCAAACACTACTTTAGCTGCCTCCCATAAGGTTTTGGTATATTGTGCTTCATTTTCATTCAATTCAAAATATTTTCTAATTTCTCTTAATTCTTTCTTTGCCCAATGGATTATTCAAAAGCATTTTTTTTAATTTCCACGTATTACTATTTCCTAATTTTCTTTCTTTAGTTGATTTTTAATATAATTTCATTGTAATCAAAGACCATTCTTTGGATGGTTTCCATTGTTTTACATTTAGTGTCTTCATTTCTTCCTGTGCATTTTAGTTACCCCTTGGTGTCATTTCCTTTCAGCCTGATGAAATTCCTCTAGTATTTCTTGTAATGCAAGTCTGCTAGCAATAAACATCTTAGTCTTTGTCTATCTTGGAATGTCTTTTTTTAACCTTCATTTTTTAAAGATAGCTTTGATGAATATTGAATTGTTGGTAGACAATTTTCAGCACTTTAAATACACCATTCCACTGCCCTCTGGCCCCTATTGTTTCTGATGAGAAGTCAACCATTAATTGTACTGTCATTCCCCTGCATGCAATGAGTCATTTTTCTCTTCTTGCTTTCAAGATGTTTTTCTTTATCTTCCGATTTTAACAGTGTGACTTTGATGTTTCTAAGTTAGGATCTCTTTGTATCTGTCCTACTGTGATTCCTTGAGCTTCTTGGCTCTGTAGATGGTTTTTCATCAAAATCAGCAAGTTTTCAGCCATTGTTTCTTTATTTTTTTTCTGTTCCTTTCATTTGCTCTTTTCTTTCTGGGATTCACATTATATATATGTTGGCTGACCTGGCAGGTCTCTGAAGTTGTGTTAACTTTTCTTCAATCTTTTTACTCTCTATTTTTCAGATTAAAAAAATTTTCTATTGATATCTCCTTAATATCACCAATTCTTCCTTCTTCCATCACACATCTTCTATTGAGTCCATGTTGTGAATTTCTGGTCTTTGTTATTATATCTTTTAACACAAGACTCTCCATCTGGTTGTTTTTAATAGTTTTAATTTTTGTATATAGTCCTCATTTACTGATTCAATGTTACATTTTCCAATGATTCTTTAAACATGGTTTTATTCTTTGAACATATTTGTAATGACTTCTTTGAAGCCTTTGTCTGTAAATCCAGTATCTAGGCCCACGCAGAGACAATTTTTATTGACTGCCTTTTTTTTCTGAGTATGATACACACTTTTCTGTTTCTTTGCATATCCCAGAATTTTTTGTTGACAACTGGACATTTTAGATAATATATGGTAGTAACTCTGGATTCTGATTTTTATTGTTTTTCTTAGAGCTATCATTGTTGCTGTTTATTGGTTTGTGTGTTTGTTTTTAAGTAATTTTCCTGGGCTTAATCTGCAGAATCTGTCTCTCCTGTAACGTGCAGCTGCTGATATCTCTGCCCAGTTATTTCATCCTTATAATCAGTTTTTAGCCAAACTTCCTAAGGGTTGCCACTGTGTCTGCTTAACTTGAGTGTCTGCTTGGCTCAAATGTGTGATCAAACACTTCAAGCCAGTAAGGCTTCCACACTCTGCTGATGGATATGCATGTGGGCTGGGGAGCACAAGGAAAGTTCAGGCAATTTTCAATTCTGCCCTAACTTCTACTTTCCACTGAATCCTTCCAAGTCTCCACTGCATATACACAGATTCTAGACAGCCAGGGATGTGTAGAGAGTTTGGGCCCTCTCAGGTCTCTCCTGCCCATGTGGAAATATCCAGTCAGCTGGAGATGCATAAAGAGTTCATCAACCTCCTCTATGACTCTCTCATTTTCAAGATCTCTATGTTAAAATTCTGGACAGTCATATAGTCTTCTACTTGCTCCAGTAGAACTACAACCTAGGGTAGGAGAGCTGTAGGTTTCCTCATTCATTTACTACCAAGTTTGCTACTTTTACTAACAATAATGTTAGGCTTGGGTTTTTCAAATAAAGTGAAGCTGATTTTAACAGGCAACTGTGCCTTAAGAGAACTATCATGCTAACCAAGCTATAAGGGGATGGGGAGGAGGCAGGCAGAATGGAAGGAACCCCCCAGGTTTTAACATCACAGACCCCCATCTTTTTTTCACATTCAAAGGAAACATAGTGCATCTGAGGACCATAGTGTACACAGAAAGAATAACACTTCTGAGGGCAACCAGAGAGCGCCCATGGGAGAAAGGCTAAGGGAAAGGCCAAGTTCATACATATCTATGAAAACAGGAACAGAAATGAAAACCGTAGCCAAATTAAAATCTCCACAGAATTCTTTACTTTGGAACTGCTTGATTTGTTTTAATCATAAACATTGGATTCATTTGCATGTTACATTAAGTCCTTTAGCTTCATCTTGATTTTGGTCCACCCAATCAGAGGAGATGACTGGTAAAGAACGACCTTAAAGGCAGACAATGTTCTGTTTCATTTTTTCATACCCATCATTCTAATCTTCCTTGTCTTTAAATCTTGAAGAGATTTTTCCCTAACTCTGGCCTTATTTTCTTACAATCTTGCCAAGTTTCAAGTTTGTATTCTCAGCCAATTTTAGTGTGTAAGCACACCAAAAATGTCCAAACATGCTCATTTCGATGGAAAAATGTGTGTGTGTGTTTATACATCAGAAGAAATTCAGTTGATTTTTAGCTCAATTTTATGAAAATATGAAAATATTTATGAAAATATACATTGTAAGTGTACAATCAAATATGGGAGTTTCCCTACAAATGCATTTATTCTTTCAGAAAAATGTCAAAAGATCACAGTAACACATGATTACTTGTATTTTTTGCAAATAATATTTAACGTGACCAACTAAATGTGATGTGTGATCTTTCATTGGATCCAAGATTGAGAAATAAACAACAATAAAATTGGAAATTTGAATGTGGATTATGTATTCCATAATAGCATCATATCAATGTTAAATTTTCTGGGTTTTAAAACTTTACTCTTGTTATACGAAAGAATATCCTCGTTCTTAGGAGATACACACTGAATTATTTAAGGGTGAATTGTTACGATGACTACAACTAACTCCAAATGGTTCAGAAAGAAAGTAGAGAAAGAGCAAAAGATCAAATATGGCAAAATACTTACCATTGGTAAAGAGAACATGAATGTTTATTGTAGTATTCTTGCAACTTTTGTGTAGGCTTGAAATTTTTCAAAGTAAAAAAGTTGGAGGAAAATAAATAATTGTAACATAATATGTTACACACATAAATGGACAAGTTTAGGCTTGTTGCTTTAAAAATTTACTACTATAAACTGCCTTGAATCATTTTTTAGTAAACAGGAGGGATAGAAATATATAAATAATTGAAACTAGGTCAAATATGATTATCATGAACTTTATACCCAATTCACTTGTGGCATATTGCTTTACAGAGTAGTCTTTTAAACAGTAATCAAATTTCACAAAAGTTTTTAGAGGTAGAGAGTCATAAAAGTTTCAGCTAGTTTTACTGATAAGGAAACTAAGGCCTAAAGAAGATAATTACTTATGATAATTCATTAATTTGTAGCATCGAAATAGTTTTTTTTGGTTTTTATTTTAAAGAGGCTTACAAAATATTCCGCAGTGTGTGCAGATACTTAATGATAGAACTGTTACTTACACTCCAACATTCACCCTTGCTCTTGTTGGGAATTTTTTTCAAACCTACTGATTTGAAGACTTTGAAAAATGATTAATATAGTCCAAATATATACTCCCTCCAGGAGGATGTACAACTTGGAAAAATAATTGTTAAATGACTGGTAATACTTCAAAGAAAGGCTAATAGGCTAATGAGTTGACACCACACTTTTTCCAGCAATAAGAGACCTTTCCTTGGTCACGTTCCTGATGTTACTTTTCTCTACACATTAGTTGCTCAGTATAATAGAATGTGACTAGGTTTTGGAATCAGATAGACTCCTAAACCACTTACTTGTGTGATCTTATGCAAATTCTGTAGTGGGTCTGGACTCTGAACTTGGTGAGACTGACTCACTGTTTGACTTCTCAGACAATTAGAACAAGAGCAGATTTTAATCTTCATTCTAAATTCATATATTTTCTCTTACTTCCTAAAAATCTTGCACAGCCTTCAATAACAAAAACTAAAATAAAATATTTAATCTCTTCATTACTACCATTACCTACTACTATTACCTTCTAAAAAAATCTTAATAGAGATAGAAATTATAACTTGCCTTCAAATGAGTTTCTAAATCACCGTAGACTATGTGTTATAGTGACAGATTTATCAAGTCTTGTTTCTCCTTCTTCCTAGAAGCTTATGATCTATTGCTATATTTTCCAAACTTTAAAGTGCATACAAATCACCAAGCATCTGGTTAAAAACGCAGATTACAGTCTAATAGATCTGGGTTGGAGCATGAGACTCTGACTTTCTAACAATCTCCCAGGTCACAGCGATGTGGCTGGTTGAGCAACCACACTTTGAATAGGAAGAGTATCTAGCACATGACAATGTCACAAACACATACCTAGAAACTCAGGTGAAGGCTAAATGAGATTAAAATTAATAAATAACATATGAATGAACATATGTGGGTAGTACGTAATAATATAATAATCAACTAATTAATTAACAACTGAATGGAAACTACGTGTGTGTGACTGTGCAGAGAAAATCTTACTAAAGCACTAAATCTGAATCCCTCATTTTTCAAGTAAGAAAATTGAGATTCAGAGAATTTCACAGACTTACTCAAATTGTCAATAGAAAACCATAGAGCTGGTACTTCAGCCCATGCCTCTAATTTCAGGGAAGGATTTCCTAATTTTTTATGCATATGGAAATTAGCAGAATGACTATTTTTGGTAGAGAACAAAAAAGAACTATAAAGTCGGACCAAGAAGAGCAAGGAGATGTAGAAAGAGAATGTGCTGATCTGAAACAATGAATCATGTGATGCAGTTACAAAGTAGTTCCCAGTAATTTATTTTATGATGTAAGTTATATTTGTGTGGCCTGATGACTAGGAGTGGTCAGAGAAGTCAGGGAAAGAGCTAAGCGCGGGGAATCAGGAGACCTAAGTTCTAGCCTCAACTCTGCCACTATTTTACTGCTGAGCACTTGGTCAAGTTACTTAAATTTCATGAACATTTTGTGTTTGTTTTTCATCTGTAAAATGAAGATAAGAATCATTGCCCAACTTACCTCATGCTGCTGTTGTGAAGCAATAGATGGAGAACAAACGTGCAAAATGGACACTGCTCCACAAATGTCTCTTTGTTTTTACCATTGTTACTAATATTTATGAATAAATAAATATTTCCACTGTTGTCACTGAGGAAAGGGAATTTTGCCATCAACTTATTTCTCTGTCTTCTGAAGCTACTTGTTTTCTTAAACTTTTCCCAGCCCATTTAAGTGGCTATCTGAGCTCAAGTTCTTACCCACCAGAGACAATCAGAGGGAGTTCAGAAGTACAAACGTTGGCCTCGTGTCATGGTGTACTGCTTCCTCACTGAGACCTGCGCGGAGCTACTGAGTCCCAAGGAAGCCATCAAGCTTGGTGAAAACTTATCTTGGGCTTCCCCTCTTCCTGTTCCTCCTGTTACCCCCTCTCAGCACCTGTCCTAATCCCCCGTTCCCTGCCTCCTGATGTCCTTTTCCTCCTTTGTTTCTGTATCTCCTTTTTCAATCCGATAATGCTGCTGATAGCAACACTATCCATTGTCACTTACCTGTACTTATGTCAGTAGGACATGTTTTATTTTAGCAAAGTAAAAGTCAGACTTGGAATGAATTATATAAAGCTGCCCATTTTAGCTTTCATAGTCAAAAATAAAAGTTAAATCAATACAGCAACTAAAAAGCATCGCTGAAATCTTATGCTAAACTGAGCATTTGGAGGCCGGCCCCGTGGCTTAGCGGTTAAGTGCGCGCACTCCGCTGCTGGCGGCCCGGGTTCGGAACCCCTGGCGCGCACCGACGCATTGCTTCTCCGGCCATGCTGAGGCCGCGTCCCACATACAGCAAGCAGAAGGATGTGCAGCTATGACGTACAACTATCTCCTGGGGCTTTGGGGGGGAAAAATAAATTAAATAAATAAATAAACTGAGCATTTGTTTTACAACTGCAACCCTATTCAATGATGGATTCTTTGGGACTGTGTTCCCCCGTATTTAATTTGCATTCAGTGCTAATTTGGTTTATTACCTACAAACATGACTGTCTTTTCTCGGCATTTTGAAAACTCTACAGAAAGGCCTTGTAGCACTCATTATGCTATTGTTAGCACAACATCATTGCCATCCCCAACCTATTTAAATATGTCAATACAATCACAGCTGGAAATTGGTGGAGCATCACTATTTAGGGTCAAACTCTGGCCAAATGGTGACCTGACCCCTGAGGGCTGATTATTCTAAAACTAACAATAGTATAATTCAATATAAATAGTTTGGACCACTCAGTTTACAACATGAAATTTATGTTTGTTCTTTATTAGCTTTATGATTATGCTTTTTAAATTATTATTACACTGTTTTCAGATGGGCAATTAGGAATCTTGACAATTCTAAGCAAAATCAAAAATGTTCTTTTGCTGACATATTCTCTAAAAGTCAACATCTCTATTCTTGTGCACATTTTAATGGTACGATAACCTGTTGCCACCTTTAAGAGTACATTTTTGATGCGTTAGTAGAGATATTTCTTTATTACCTGCTAATGGTGGTTTTTCTCCATAATATCCTTATTTTACTCAAATGACATTCTTAACAAATTGGTTACATAGTATTGTCACATAAGTCCATTCACTGCACTAGAGATAGCCAGCAATTGGTGAATTGAATAGTGCATTACCATGCTTAATAGTGTTACACATCCACATTGTCCAGAGATCTTAGGAAAACATTTTAAAAAGTGATAAAAATGCACTCAAAAAGAAAGAGGTGTCCAAACATGTTTGGAATAATTTGGATTTGTTTTTCAGAAAGGTTCATGTTTCCAAATCTTTTGCTCCCATTCTAAAATCTTTAACAAACACTTACTGCTCTCGAAATGTCTAGATTTTAACAGATGAACTTCTCCCATTTTACTGTTTAAGGCACCATGCTGACTGCCAAACCCTTACCCACGAGGACACCTAAAACACGCACACGCTAGCATCTGGGAGAGATTTAGCAACCCCTATGGTGACACATCACAAATGCTAGTGAAAAGAGAAATGCTCACTTTTGTGGGTTCCAAGCATCTACTCCAGTCTAAACACAGGCTGTTTTCTTTAAACCACTCTCAACAACCTCCCCACAACTGCTTCTGGCCATGAAACAACAGCCACTTGCAGGACAGGGAGAGCAAAAATGGAAACAATCTGTTTTGCAAGCACTTTTCCAGCAAATTTCTGCTTTGAGACCTTAATGCCACCATTCCAGTATCAGCTGCAGTTGCTGTCTATCCACGGTCAGAGGTGGGGGTTGCACTGATCTTATTTGAACAACGACAGCAACAACAAAATGGCAGAAACTCAATCCCATTCCCTTGAATTGTGCCACTGCTTAAATTCAAGTTGGAGAGCACAGTCAATTTTTAAATTACAGAAACACCGAGTCCGTATGTTCTTCTTGCTTTCTTTCAAGAGGACCTGTTACCTTTACTTTTAAAGTGTTGTAAGTTAAAAGAGAAACACCACTCTAGGGACCCAGGTTCGGAATGATAATTATGGTGCTCCTGGATTAGACTTCTTCGAAGCATTTGCGAAATGACTTTATAAGACCCACTCAGCAGAGAAACAATCTTTTTGTCTTACCTAGTTTTCCATTAGCTCTCTACTACAAGGCAGCAGCTTTAAAGAGAGAGAGAGAAAAAAATGATTCGACACAGGAGTTTATGGAGGGAGACGTTTGACAGGTGGATCACTGGTGCAGATAATCCAAAACAATGAATTTTCACAAAGTGAAATTAGACACACTGTTTATATTACATTATTGCCAATGTTCCTTCTCAGTTATATTTTGCTTTTGTCAGTGAGTTGATTGAAATATGAAGAGTAGTCTTCTTGTATATAAAACAAATGCGTCTTGTTAAATGATAAAATCCAGCACTTTATTTCTCTTATTTAATATAGCCTTTCACAGATTACTTGTGTATTTGATACGCATGGATTTCTGCATTCTGTATCAGCATGCCAGGATTAGCAATAATTGAACAATATATGTCATCAGTGGGGAAAAAAGTAAGCTGGTTGTTTCTCAGAATTGAAAAAAAATGCATTAAGATCTTATCCTTCCCAAACCTTACCGATTAGATATTCAATGAGTTTAAAGTAGTTAGTGCGCAGGACACACCGCTTCTCCGGCCATGCTGAGGCCGCGTCCCACATACAGCAACTAGAAGAATGTGCAACTATGACATACAACTATCTACTGGGGCTTTGGGGGTAAAAAAAAAATTAAAAAAAAAAATAAATAAAATAAAGTAGTTGATGCAGAAAATATAAATCTCACCCAACCTATTTTATTTACTTATTTAATTTTTGTTTATTTTTTATGTGTACAATGTAATGCAACATTATTACTAACTCTATTATTTTGCAATTATTCAACTTAATTCATGTATAATGGAGATCTGGATTGCTGTCTTCATTTTATAAATAATTGTCAAGAAAAGAGCTAGAGCAGCCAGGCTACCTGTGATGGAGTCGATCTGTATTCAGGTTTTCCTCTGCCACTCTCTCAGAACCCTCAGCGTCCTTCACCTCCCCTCTCTCCCCACCTCTTTGCTTCCAGATACAGGAGAGTTCTAGTGTCATTTTAAAAATAAAAAACAAGCTCGCTTTCCTTCAGGAGTTTATAATGCAACTGAGAGGGAACACGTCCTTACGTAGGAGAGAACAAGAGTTAAAATGGATAATGTGGTATAAATCATGCAGAAGAGTTGAAGGCTTGAGAAGTAAGGCTAACAATGGATAAGGAGAGAGAGCTTCCTAAAAAGAGTGGGTCTGGTGCTGTGAAGAGAGAAATGGATGTGGGTTAATGGAGAATGGTAGAAGAGGGCTTTTGATGGCCATGATTCAGCCAATGAATCAGAGACAAAGTGTCATGGATGTTGACTGCAGCTTGAACACAATCAGCCCTTAATTTTTATAGCATTTTACAGTTTACAAAGTACTTTCACCCACATTATCTCATTTGCATTTCACCAGGGTTGCATGATATGAACAGAAGGAGTTACTAATCCCCGCATGGTAAATAAAGGATTTGACAACCAGAGAAGTTTGGGGCCAAGCTTGAACTTCACACAGTAAGAAAGTGACAGGGCTAGAATCAAATAGTTGGTCATCCCACTTGGCATTCTCTCCAGCAGTGTGTGCGCCAAACTCTCTACCAGCTTGCCAGAGGACACTCTTTCCTTCTTGGCCAGACACTTTCATCAGAGACTCATGAAAGCATGTTCAGCCAGACATCGAGTTCTGGGTCCCCCTTGAGGTGTGCCTCACTAGAAAATTCCTGTCTGTGTTGTTTTACTGGTACAGAGTAGCTTATGATCAAGGACCCCTTTGGGAATATCAGAAATCTCTAGGGCCAAGTCCAAAACCTTTTGCACATCTTCTGGGTCTGCTTTTAGAGCAGACATCACTGGTATATGGCAGCCCCCCTCAGAGCTTTACTTTATGTTTCAAACCCCAGAAGACCTTTCTAATCCCTTCGGTCACCATGTTTTCTTCCTATTTAAATCCCAGCCCAGCTCAGACCATATCTTCATGAACATTTTAAGAAAAAATTATTTCTCTTTTGTAAACTTCTCAAATGCTTATTGTCTTTTCACTCATTAACCTTGACAAGAGTGTCCACATCTTATGCTTCTTTTACATTCTCCGCAGAAACATTAACAGATGTTTCTTGATTGGTGGATTTGGGTCTCTGTTTCTACCTCAACAAAATGAAATAGTATGGTTGTACTGTAAGAGTTTCTTAATAAACTTAAGTTTCACAATAAAAATGACCATCAGTAAATATGATTTATCCTCATGATTTAAAAGGATTTTGTATATATTAAAGTTTCTCCTATTTAAAGCCTTTCTTTTGTCTTGTTTTATCTTTGTAGGAAGTGCCATTGTTTAATTCACTACATAAAATTGGAGCTAACCTGTTTTCATCTGAAAACAACCATAGCTATCCCTTTATTGTTACCAATTGATTGGAATTATCAATTTCCTGATGCATTTTTGATGAAAAAAATCTGAATCTATAATATAGATTCTGAAGAAACTAAAGGAGATGTGCCTGAGGGAAGCTTTGGCCCTGGACAAATTAATGGTACCCTTCCATAATCTTTCTGGGAGTTACATATACACAGGCCAATTGAATCATGAAATTAAAATTATTCAAGTCACACGGACTATGGGATGATATTATCTTAGGATCACCTACTCCTCTTCATTAATCTATTGCTAAAGTAAACAGTTTTATTACCTTTTGCCCCAGCATTTGTTCATGGTGATAACTAGTTCCAAAATTTTTACTAAAGTTAGATATGAGATTGTGATTCTTTATAATGAAATTTCATTCATCACTGAGCCAGTGTTAAATTTCTAGTGTTCCATGTGCTATTTTAAGCTTGGGTAAAATTTCTGCCATTTATATTAGTTTCAACAAATGAACAAACCACAAGTCTGTACTTTTCTACTATATTATTTTAAGCTTAATGTTATTAGAAGCTATTGTGCTTGCAGACAAAGGCAATCATGTCCCACAACCAATTCTGAAGGCAATAGGAAATTGAGAAAGTAGTTTCATAAACAGATGCTTCCTTTGCCTTTTTAAAGAAAATCATATTTATTGGTGCAGCTTTCTCCATATAATCCAATCTGCATGTTTAAAAGGTAATCATTTCCCACAGTTTATTCTCTTAAATGAAATCACAACTGCTCATAGAAGTATTCCCCTGCCTCACCCCTTGTCATCACTCTGATGTGTGGAGTTGGACCGAAAAGAGATAGGGAATGAAATTCCACAAATGCTTAGGATTTGGAAGAGCAGCTGGAGTTTTAAATAGCTCTCTTGATTTTTTAGCTTTTTTACAAGAGCAAACTACAGGGGGCAGCAAATATTAACAGGCTCTCAGAATCATGCTGAACCTTGGAATTAACGAGTGCTGGTCTGCTCAACCTCTCTCTGATGGAAATGCCCAACTTGAATGTGAAATGTATCATTTTCTCATCGCTTGAGTTTGAAGATACATGAGTGTCAGATCTAGAAGGCTTTTTCCCGTCCTGCTTTACACAGTTAACTAAAGTCCAGAGGAGTCCCTCACATTTCAACAGCGTTCTTTGTCTTCTTTAAATTCTGCAATCAAGTGTGATGTGCTGAAGTGACATGGATTAAACACCCTGGGATCATCTGAGCATTAAAGAGAGGGCAGCGGCAGAGAGCCTGCACACGCACAGAGTAAGCAGTGTGTTACAAAGGACATTTTACTTGCCTTCTATTTTATTTACTCAGAGTGAGTTGAGTCCTGTTGGACTTTCCTGAAACATCTCCCACACTGTTTGAAGGTTTCATTATCTGTGAGATTGTTTCCAAATACTTGGTATACTAAAATCAAACACACTATTACTGAATTTGTCAAATAAAATAGACTGTTTTTTACAAGGACAGAGAAGAGAAGCATATATTATCCAAAAACAGTGTTGACCTTGACTTATGCTTTTTATTTTGAGGATGAAAGAGAAGGAGAAGGGCAGACACTCTTTGAAGAGCTTTGATCTTACCCTGGGACAACTTCGAAAATAATATCTCGGAGATGCCTGGTGGGGTCTATTCTCCTTTTTCTGTGAAAGTCTGAAAAGCAGAGAAGAAAGCATTGTTGTTCTTCCATCTACCTCAAATCCTGTGTTTAACGACTACTAGGAGGGTTGCAAAGTTCTTTAATTGTTGATAAATACAGTCAGTTCCTGACATAGAATAAGGGCCCTGCACAAGACTTAAAGGCAGAAGCCGAATCTGTCTCCAAAATGAAAAGTGAAAATGTAAAGCTTGTGACAACAGACATGCAACAGGGCAGCACTGAACTGGAGTGGGAAGTGAGGAGACTGGATTGGTGTTTTGGTTTTGGCACAGCTGATCTGCTGTGATCTCTGGACTTGGATTCCTTGTTGTTGATCGCTTCCAACTGGTGCCATCTCCCATCTGTAATTCTTAATTTAATTTTGGCTCCTATGTTTCCTTTTTCCATAATGAAATAAATAGCAAGACACAGGAAATATCATGAAAACACCTATGAACCCATCAACCCAGAGTAAGTAAATGTTAATTTGCCGTATTATCCTCAGAATTTCTTTCCCTTTGTCAAACAGCATTTTACACATTTTATTGTGGTATAACATACATTCAGAAAAGGAAACATTTAGGAAGTGTACAGCTCAATGACCTCACATAAACTGAAAACACCTACATAACCAGAACCCAGATTAAGAGAGAAATTACCAGTGCCACAGAAGACCCCCTCTGTACCCCTTTACAGTCTTTAGCACCCCCCAACCCCCAGGAGAATCTATTATCCTGACTCTTACCAGGATACATTGGCATTGCTTTTTGGTTTTGTTTTTATTTTTATATAAGTCATACAGCATGTACTCTTTGGTGTCTGGTTTCATTTCCTCAACTTCATATTTGTGAGATTAGCCCAGATAGTTGCATGTAATTGTAGATCATTTATTCTTGTTGCTGCATGGTATTCCATTGTGTGCATATATCCCAAATTATTTTACAAAATAAAATGGTAGAGATACAAGATACAATAAGTTCGAGTGGCGTATCCTTTCTGTCTATTGTTTTCTACTTATTCTGAATATGTAGATGTATCCACTTATAATACCATTCTACAACTTGCTTTTCCTCTCTCAGTATTATGCTACAAATGTGTTTGCACTTTGATGCGTTCATATTAGTTCATTTTAACTTCTGGATAGTGGTCCACTGAATATACCACATTTTAAAATCTATATCCCGTCAATGGCCACATAGGTTATATCCTCCTTGTGCACATGCATGGTGCATACCTGGAAGCGTAATCACTGGTCAGAGAGTGTGCACATCTTCACCTTTACTGCATAGTGTCAAATTGCACTCAAAGCAGGAGTCGTAGAAAGCTGTAAAAGCTCCCACTGCTCCACACTTGCCAACACTTGGAATTATCAGATTTCTATTTGTTTTCTTGCTGTTTGTTGGTTTTTGCCAATTTGCTGGAGTGGAATAGCATGCCCCTGATTCCTGGTAATGTTCAGCAGTATGGTCATTTCTTGGTCAATTCACCTTCTGTTTCTCCACAAGGCTTTTTATTATTCTTTTTCACATTCAGCTCCCTTCTCCACTCTCCCTGCAGATTTTTCAGATGGCAATACAAATTTTTATCTCTTTCTCTCTCCTGTTAATTAACAAAAGGGGACTGAAGTCCAATACAATGCTAACCTATCCAATGCTATCTGTCCACCTATTCTCTTTACCATCTCCCTTCTGTCTCACTGTAGTTGGCCTCTCCTATTCCACTAAAATGGACATCAAGATTATCAGTGACATCTTAATTTCCACAACTCACTTTATTGTCCTTATTTTATTTCACCTCTATGGACATCATGCCTTTACTTCCACCCTTCCTTTACTTATTGAATAGTCTGTGTCCTTTCATTTCTCTGGGTCTTTGGATGTTGACTACCTGGTAAGATTCCCCGCTCCTCCAAACCTCAGAACTAGTGGTTCTTTTCATGAGCTCCTTTGCCAGCACTATATATGCTATATATACTATATACACTATATATATATATATATATGTATATATATATATGTGTGTGTGTGTATATATATATATATATATATACACACACACACACACAAATTCAACCTTTGTATTGTAATTATAATCGACTATGATCAGAGAGATTCTGAAAGATTTACATTTCTGCATCCCTAGTGCCTAACAGAGTCTTGGCAAATGTTTGTGGAATGAATCAATAAATTGGGCAAGCATTTCTCTGAGGTCTCTTTCAGTTCTAACACACTGGATCAGAGTCTACAATGATAAAAAAAAAGAGGCCTCTTTCCTTGTACACTGTCTTTCCTATTCATTTGCACAAATTGCCCTTTCCCTGTTGGAAAAGCCTTGTGCCAGAACCCAAGGGGTTCTACACTGGTCCAAACAAAATTCCTGTCCCAAGCTAAGAAATAGCAGCCTCTGTGGAGGATGCGGTCACACTAAATCCCCCATGCCATTAGGGCGGGGTCCAGCAGAGGAACAGATGAAGCCCATTGTGGAATTCCATTCCTTCTCTTCCATTCCCCAAACTCCATACACTGAAAAAAAGGAAAATAGGAATTGAGGAAGAGGAAAGGGGAGAGTATGTGAATGAATAATAAGAAGAAAACAGGAGCTCTCACGGGGATGTTAAGAAGGTGGTGATAGCATAAGGGTTTTAGCCCTCCCAGAAGAGTGGGGATAAAATTAAATATAAGAGACGTAGATTTCTATTTAGATCACCTAAGTCTGCCCAACTCCAAGACTGCTGGATCTCAAGGTGGTTTTAAGCTGTCACTGAGTGACATTCTTCTGTTTCAAGTGGTTCCTCGACTCTGTGACCATTACTAATAAATGCTTTCAGGGCCTCACTCCTGGTAAATGGCACCATGAACACGTTACTTGGTCCAGTCTTGCCCTGTAAGTTGTGTGAGTGTACCCCGCTCCCATTGCTATGTGTAAGTAGCAGGCGGCAGAATTCAGGTCATCGCGTGGCTTTTCTACTGAGAAGAAAGTGCTGTTTTCCAGACCCATCACTTGCTAATTTTGAATTAAAGGGTATGCTACTAATTTGTGCATATAACAAATGGCTCTTTTATGTATTAGCTTTGTTTTTTAAAGACTGCACTTTTTCATATGTGTTAAAGAATTAGTCCCTAAAAAAAATATTAGGTTGATTCAAAGCACAGAGGTTCTGAGAGAGGTATACAGCACCTTGTCTGTTCAAATACAAGGGGTAATTGATTGCCCAAAGACCTTGATTCTTATTCTTAAAGTAATAAATTTCACTTCAAAAAAAAACTATGATTTATTTACATTCTAAAATGATAAACTTGACCCCACCAGTAATCCTAAAAAGCTGTTGAATCTGGTCTATGACTGAAAAGGCCTCTTTTGCCCATTTACTTATTGAGACAGGCAGCCATCAAATGTGGCCTCCTTGATCCCACATTTTAGCCTGCTTTCACAATGAAATAACAAATGAAAATAGGCGATTATAATAGCACCTTGCCTTCTAGAGCCCAGTGTTCCTGGAAAAATTGCTGTGCTATATAAATAGCAGAGAGGTTATCTGCTTGCCTACAGTGGTAGGGAAGATGAGATTCTCTTAAAGAGAAGTGAAATGTAGCACAAAATGGGAATGGAGCTCGCTCTAGGAATAGAGATATTTAAGGGCATCTGAAAATAGCTACCTATTAAGTACATGAAAAGTACTTTCCATGCAAAAATTCAAGCCACCCTTTGATTAACAGACATTTTTTTAAATCACACTGCCATGCTGATTTGGCCCTGACACAAGAAATGAATTCTACCTAGTGAAGTGCTCTGTGTCATTTATGAATCTCCAGGTAGAGGTGAAGGGAAGCACTATGAGCTTATGAAAATTGACAAGACTTCTGCCAGAGAGCAATGACTTCTTAGACTTGTGTACATCCAGATAGGAATGTGAAATTGGAAAAGTAAGTCCTTTTACTCTCTTAAACATGGAAAAGGAAGTTTCCTGATCTATCTAGGTAATGTTCTCTTTCTGTCTGTTTCATTCTCAATCCATTTCATTTGAAATGCTATGCGAGTCTTTTGTTGTAGTCCTTGATAAAGAGCATAAATGCCAAGCTAGATATTTACATATTTCTGATAAGAATATTCTCTGAAATATATTTATTTTGATCTTGCATCCAATTCAAATATGGGTGAAGAATTAGGCTGGTTGACCTATCTCAATGTGTAATTTGCTCATTCATTCATTTATTAATTCAACATATATCTGTTATATTGCCTACCATGTGCAAAGGATCTTGCTAGGAGCTGGAGATTCAGAGTTGAACAAGACAAATGCATTATTCAATGCAATCTCCCTCTCTTTCTCTCCCCCACTGTCTTTCTCATTCTCTCTCCTGCATCTCCCTCTATTTCTGGTTTTATTGAATATCATCATCATCATCATCATCTAGATGCCCAAGCCACAATCCAGGAAACCATCTTGACTAAAGCTTTCTTCCTCTTCATTCCACTAAAATACATTCCATGGTCTACACCCTATTGGGTTTCTGCCTGGAACATTGCAATAGCAAGGACACAGGTCTAATGACAAATGGGCAATCAATCTACTTATTATTTAAGTAGATACTTATATTTAAGTATTATTTAATTAATAATACTTAAATTAAATTATTACTTATTATTTACTTCTTATCTACTTATTATTTGAAATCTTGGGCACCAACCAAAGGCTCACATTCAATATTACAATTTATATTTACAATAATCCTATGAAGAAAAGATATTCTCCCCTCCATTATAGAGACAAGAAAAATAATGCTCAGACAAATTACATGAGCTGTCCAAGGCCTTTAAGTTAATAAGCAGAACAGCCTAGATTTTAATCAAAGGCATTTTGACTTCAAAATCTGTGTTCTCTCCACTCCGCCACATTGCTTTGCATTCACCATGGAATTCCCTGATTGTGCTTCTCACTCATGGAGGTTCCCAGTAGAGGCCCCTTCACACACATCATTAGCTCATCTCTCTGAGGTGATATTTTATATCTAAGGTGAGGCACTACAGTTAGAGGCAGCCATAAGAAAACCCTCAAGGTGAAGCACTTAATCTTACAAGAACCGACTGTTAGATTGTAGTCTAGTGCAATTGGGGAAAATCTCTTAACAAAAGCTCCTCTTGTAAATTTCTTGTAAATTTTCACTGTGGTTTCATAGAGGGTGAGATACTGTTTTTCATCTTTCTGCTTCTTTGTCTGAAATCTCTTTGAGAGGAGAACAGTATTATTTTATGTTACCTTTTCAGTCAAAGCAGTGCCAGAAAAGCATGTCTACCTTGAATTTAGTGTTCAGAAAACAGTTATAGGACTGTATTGGGGTATAATTTCAAGTGTTCAAATGATATCATGCAATTATATAATGTTAAATGTAAAAGCACTTTTGAACGATAAATGGCCATGTAAATGAAAGGTGTTATTATGTTGGTACGTAAACATAGTCTTTCATGTGGTATTTGATGAGCACTCTTTTTAAAGAAAGCGAAAACAAACTAATACCTCTTGATTATTCTGTTAAATAGTGAGTAGCATAATTATTCTTCCTTTTAAATTTTCACACTGAAAATGTAACCATTTGGCTTAAAATCTCTGACTGTGTAGGTATGTATAATGAATTTCTTAATGTGCTACATGTTCAGTGCACTAAAACCTGTGATTTCCTAAGAATTGAGATGGCTTTTCCAGTAAGTTCCAGTGAGAAAAAATAAGACTTGAGATCAAAGAGCTGGTGTGCAATTTTTCCAGCTTGTTTGCACACATAGTTGAAATTACTGGTGGGATAACCATAAAAGGTGGATACTTTATTATGTCTATTGTGAATTTTTAAATGGCAATTGCAAAAGTGAATGAAGTATCAAACATTAAAAGGCCTTGAAGAGGTAGTTTTGTGTTCTGCGAGTGTAGATTTCATAACTGCTTCCTTTGAAGTAGAAATCTCATCTCTTTGTAACTGGAATAGGTTCTGAAGAAACAAAGCTTCGAGAGGTTCAGATGGGCTATAAAAAATGTTGTAATCTCCTACAGGAAAGACGTGATTTATAAGGTAACGTATTTTTTATGACACATCGATGTTTGCAACAGACCAGGCCAGTAAGTAAGACGTTCAGATTTAAAAGGGAAGAGCAATGACATAACTTTCCTTTACAGGTGTCATTCGGCTTAAAACAACCCTTGCTAACCCACTGACTGAAGCATTTCGAATGCATGCAAGTGGGCTTTGTGTAACAAATGTATACCTCTCCTTCTACACGCAGGAGCCAGCACTTCTCTGCCAAGTTGGTTTTTAATGAAATAGGCATAAAATGATCTGTGCTGTGCATGCCTGTGCTTGACAATGGTCTTAAACCAGTTTTGGGGGCCTCGGTAAAGCTAGGTCTCTGCCATCAGATACTCACTTTAAGAATAGGCAATAAGAGGCCAGCCCGGTGGTGTAGTGGTTAAGTTCCCACAGGGTTCACTGTTTCAGATCCCAGGCGCAGACTTACACACCACTCATCAAGCCATGCTGTGGCAGCATCCTACGTATAAAAAATAGATGAAGATTGGCACAGATGTTAGCTCAGCGACAATCTTCCTCAAGCAAAAAGAGGAAGATTGGCAACAGATGTTAGCTCAGTGCCAACTTCCTCACCAAAAAAATAAAGAAAAAAATAAAGAAGAGGCAGTCAAGTACAATGGTTAATAGCATGGGTTGTGGGTGTTTGACAAACCTCGGTTCAAAAGCCACTTCTGCCATATGCTACATTGATATGACCTCATGTGAATCACTTAATTAACATTTCTGTACCTCCGTTAACTTTTGTATGCAAAATGGGAATAATGAAGCCATCTCAGAGGATTATTTTGTGAATTAAGTAATATTATACACTTTAAGTGTTCAACCAAGTGTCCAGTGCATGGTCAGTAATCAATTAAGGCTTGATGTTATTTTTCAGGCATTTACAAAGCATTTATTGAATAACCACTATGCACCAGACCAAGTATATAAGTGTAGTTGGTGTGTGTAGATCTTCAAGTAATGAAACACACCCCCACACCGCCTCTGCATTATATGAAAATGTATAATTAGAGTTTTTGAGCAGTTTCTAACCACTAGCACATTAGCAAACAACAAACACTATTGCACGGTGCAGAGTTTGTTTACTTGGCAAAATGCAGATAATGCAGCTGCTCCATACAACAGTCAAACCAAGGGGTATGCTGATTGCAGAGTAAATTGAGCCCTGGGACTATCTTTAGTTAGAATGTGACGTCATTTTAAAACTTGAATTATTTGAATCATTTTTTAAACAAGTTTTAAATAAGTTTCTTTAGTTATTTAAGAAAGCCTGGGCAATCCAGTAAATGCCCCTCATCTTTTCTTCTTACATCTAACCAATTAGAACTTAAAAAGAAAAGGCTATAAAGTAACTAATTTCAAAATCCATAACATCTATATCATGGCATGGTTATCTGGGTCAAAATATATGTCCTGGAACATAATAACCATATGCTATAAAATATAATTGATATAACAGTATAAGCCAATAGGGTGAGTCTTCATTCTGTCCAGAGACATTAGCATTATGAAAGAGTTCCCTATGGCAATTACATAGTGAAATACCATTATGCATATCTTTCCATGTGTAGTTATGACTGTGTCTATATGACACTGAACATCTGCATGGAAATCAAAAGTTCAATCAACTCTCCAGATGTCCCCAAATATCAACGTGTTTGGCTTATGGACAAAACAGCTGGACATTCGTTTTTCATTTCATTTTCTTCCAGATGTTAGTCTCTTGTACACACAACCTTGTTTGGAGTTCTTTCCTACCACTCGCTTTTGGGATTAAAACTGACTTATTGAAAAACAAAAAGGTTTACTATATAAATGTGTTTCTCCTGTGTTGAAGGAAGTTGTTATTTATACATAGGTGTCAGCGGTCAAGACAGCAGCAATGCACAACATAGGAGAGAGAGCATGGAGGTTATAATAGAAATAATATAATATAATTAATATAATATAATATAAATATATAATATGAATAAAATCTTCATGCTTGTGTTTATAGAAAGTATGTTATCTGATATTGGTTATGTTCAGGATTTTTAAGGATTGAGGCAGTGTGGATGGTGGAAAGACATGGGTTGAGCATCAGGAAATCTTGGGTGTGAGTTCAGATTCTGTCCTCCACTTGTGACATTGTGATCCTTAGTTTCCCCTAAGGTGACCAACCACTCCAGTTTGACTGGGACTCCCCCAGTTTTAGCACTAAAGTCCCATGCCTGGGAAAACCCTGAGTCCCAGGCAAATGGATGGTTGGTCATCTTTCTCCTCAGCCATAAGATCAGGGTAATTATAACTTCCTTGCAGAGCTGCCGACTGGTGAATAAGTAAAGCATCTAGCACAGTCAAGAAGTACAGGGTCCCCAAATGGGAACTATTATCATCATTATAGATCTCATCCACATTTCCTATTCTGTTTCCTCTCAGAGCCCAGGCTTGTCTGTTTCCATTTTATTCAACACAATCAACACTTCACTTGCACTATGATAATCACTCTAATTGATCCCATCTCATTCTCAAAAGCACTTATATTACTACGCTGTATTCTCCATCATTGATTCAATGGTCATGAACTTTATGTCATCCGCATTGGAATCCAAGAGGTAACTTTTTGTTTCCTCCAGGAAGACCTGATATGCTACTATAGTTCAGATGTACATTGTGGAAACTTCAGCAGCCACAGAGAGCCTGACACACAGTGGGCCCTCAACAGACACTTGTTAAAAGAAAGAATGATGCATGAAGGAAAAATAGAAAAATATAGGTTGAGCTATGTGAAGTTGGTAGAGTGAACATTAAATTGTGGCTCTTCTCTTCTCTACAAACTCATATTTTCTGTCATGGTTTTAACTTTACTTACTGAAGAAACATTGCTTACTATCTTTCAGGAATCAAGCAGGTATATTTTCTTTCCAGAACCTTCAATATACCTATTGATCTTTACCAAGTGACCAGTCTATTCTGCTCCCTCTCACTCTCTGGCCCCATATTGCTCTTTGAATCTCAAGCCTCTGGTTGCTCTCCTGCTGTGTTTAGCCACCCACAGGCTGTCTCTAGCTTCATCACTTGGTCCAGCTCTAAACTCAAAGAACCTTCTCTTGAATCTTTCAGATTCCTCTCTTCACTTCACTTTATTCTACCCTCTGGGTTACTCATTTTCCTATGCCTTCCACTTCAACTAAGCCCTGCCCCTGCTTCCAGCCCTCCCCATGCCTGCAGTCTCAGAGGCCAGACATAAATAGCAACAGGCCATCAAGCCACATCTTTTCCCTTTTCTGTCTTGCAACTCAGGACCCACCTTCTCCAGGAAGCTTTTCCTGATAAATCCCACCCAATGTCTAACCTACCATGACCTGTCACTCCAGCCATCCTTTTAGAGTGCAGGCTGCCAGAATCCAATAGCCTAGATTTTGAATAACAACTCTGCCATTTACTGCTGCATGGCATTAAATGCGTGTTTTCCCTTCTCTAAGCCTCCATTGCTCTTTTTATAAAATGAGGATAAGAACTGTACTTGAGATAAGAGGGAATAATAATTATGGACATTAACTGGGGTAAGATATATAAAGCTTGGGGTAGGGCAAACAATTCACTCACTCCTATTCATCCTAATATTCCTATCATTTCTTTTATTTTTGTGAGGAGATCAGCCCTGTGCTAACATCTGCCAATCCTCCTCTTTTTTTGCTAAGGAAGACTGGACCTGGGCTAACATCTGTGCCCGTCTTCCTCCACTTTATCTGGGAAGCCACCACAGCATGGCTTGCCAAGCGGTGTGTCGGTGTGCACCTGGGATCCGAACCAGTGAACCCCGGGCCGCCGCAGCAGAGCACGTGCACTTAATGGCTTGTGCCACCGGGACGGCCCCATTCCTATCATTTCTAAGATTGCCTACTTCCCTTTCTTAAAATTCTGTGGAAGAAAATAAGTGTGAGAATTCTAGAATATGTATCCCGCAGTACTTTTGCTGCCTTTGGTAGGGTCCTGTTATCCGTTACTGGACTGACTCTGGAAGCCGTAGAACCCCAGTCTGCTAGGAAAGAAGATTTGTATTTGGGATGGACTTAGGACCAAAACATTTAGGTTCCCCAAGTTACTTTAAAAGTGAAAATACAAGACTTAAATAAAAGAAAGTCCTCAATGGGGACTTTTCAGAACCATAGGGGAGAAAGAGGAGAGCTTACACCCCTGACCTCTCACCTTAGCATTTTTCTTCCTTCTACTTTCAAGCAGTGAATAATCAACATGTCAGAGTTCATTTAGATCTAAATCCAATTAAGTCTGACCTTAGGGATAGTTACTCATAGCTCTCAGCAGGTGTGTGCTGGGAAGAAAGCATCATCTGTGCCCTTTGTGCAATTTTTAAATTATCCAAGTTTACGGTCCTGACCGATTAAACCTAGAAACACTGCCCATTGAATATCAAAGGAGAACAGCTGCTGATTGAAGTGTCTAGGCATTTATGCTGGAAAGAATCTTAAGAAATCACCTCTCTCTATTTATTCCACATGGAACAAGTCTAAGAGTTGAAACTTTTCTGTAATATCATCTAAATCTTACTCTAGTTGTTGGACCACGTGTAACATTACTTAACCACCATGCCCTTTGGTTTCATCATCTGTGAAGGGCTCTGCAAGGTTGTTGCCAAAATTAGAATGAGTGTACATAATTCAAGTGGCATAATACCTGATACACAGTAGGTGCTCAATTAGTGGTAGTCATTATTAATAATTGGTATTATTAAAGCATTACCAGGAATTTCAAAACATCTAGTCATTATTCACTGTAGGAAAACTCGTGTGTGTGTGTATGACTTCAGTGAATTCTCACACTTATCTTCCATTAATAGTGCCCATCATTTTAGATTGGCGTCAGAAATCCTGCTCAAAAATATCTTAATTATTATTCCTCACAATTCTTGCAGCATGGTTTTTGATGGGCAAGGAAGGAGAAAGGTGTTGCAGAGGTGAGTACCTATGAGGATTCCAGTACTCTGCTAGGTGCTTTTCATATATTTTCTCATCTATTTCTCATAACTTTGCCATAAAGTATTATTATTTCCAGTATTCAGAGGAAACAGACACAGATATAATTAAGAGCACAGTTTCAAACCAGGTCTGAATAATTCTAAATCACTTTCTACATTTTGGGGCCAGAAGATCTAGTTTCTCGTCTCAGCTTTGCTCCTAAATAATTGAGTTCTTGAACAAATTACCTCACCACTGTGATCAGTAATTTTTTAATCCATAAGACAAAGGAGTTGGATGAGACCATTTTTAAGATCCTTTCCAGAACTACAAGTTTAAGATGAGATAGTATAAAATAAATCTAAAAATAAATCTAATCAAAGAGAAGTAAAATGAAAGGGCCACCTCTCTGTTTTTAGTCAATGAGTCAACAATATTTCTTCAAGTGTTCATCCATCTTGATACTATAAAGAGAAGAAGAAAAAAAATAGAAGAACCCATCAGTCCTTGCCCTAACATGCTTTTTTTAGACCACTTTTAATTGCACTCTGGTTGACCTGTGAAGCATGATCCTCAGGATAATGGGGCTCTTCTCTTCCTCTCTTATTTTTCTATCAGCCTGTTTAATGATAGTTTACCCAATCCCATAGACTGCATATAACTTGGTTCACGGTGAGAAACCTGAATGGTGCCTTCCTTCTCCTTTCCTTGTTCTTCTGAGTAAGAAGACAGGAAGGAGGCCATTAAGATCCCAGGAGAATGTCTAGAAAGGGAACTGAGGCTTTCTTTCCATGAGAGAAATGACTAGAATGACTGAGAAAACTATGGCTGGCTGAGTCTTTAATTCTCTGTGAATTTATTCTTTTCCTCCACCATTTCTTCCCTACTCTGGTCAATTCTATTAGTCCTTGAGATTCAGGTCCTGGAAGCTTTTTTACACTCTGTCCCCGATGGCTCCACCCCTTACTCTTTCTGCTATGCTATGTTCTCACACTTTCAGTAAAGCACATACATTGTCTGATCTTTATTTAAATTTACACCACTGTAAATATATCAATACACTGCGATGTATATTACAGCTCCCTCGTTGTCTTGTACTGAAAGAACTGTATTTCTACATCATAATCATTTGCATAAGCGTTGTAGAAGGAACGTATTCTCATGTTTGCGAGGAACTATGTGCCTAGTTTTAATCAAGCCTGATATATCTGGCAAAACCAAAGAGATATATTAAGAGTTAATGCTTTATCTCACAAAAGTAGCCATGAAGAACTTTAAGGTCAAACTATCCTATCGAATTTTAATACGAATTTATGAAGAGTTGTATAATATGCAACATTTTCAGGTATAATCTCTCTTACTAGACTCTTAGCTCCAGAGAGCAGGGCACATATTTGATTCGATTTGATTTCTTTTCCATTGCACCCCCAACGCCTGGCATACAAAAAGTGCTTAATAAATATTATCAAAGAAATGACTAAACGAGAGAAGGAATGAACAGTTACAACTATTATTTTAAATGAAGGAGCACCGTGTGTTGCCATCCCTGCTACATATCAGAAATGACCTTAGAAATATTATTTTAGGTTAGTGAAACAAAATATATTAAAACATTTTAATTCTCTTTTTTTGTGCTTGCATAAATTTGTTGTTAGACGTGAATAATGGTTCTTGTTAATGCTCTAGGATGCAGCAGGCATGAGATGATGGAGAGAAAAGTGCAGGGTACCTGGACCATTTGCTCGTTTCTGTCTTTGCAGTAATAACATTACTCCTAATATGCACCCTCAGATTAAACAGGACTGGTTAGCTCTGAGCAGTTAGAATTTTGCTCAATAAAAATAACGACATTAAAAGCAGTGAGTAGGAGTTGATTATGTCCTGTGCTACATCAACTTCGTAAAAGAGTAAAGGCAGAAGCAGTTGGCTGGTGATTTCCATGGGTAACCCTGAATAGGGGATGAGCCAGGCCAAGAACTGAAGCCTCACTCAGGAAAAACAACTTGAGGATCTAAAATCCCTCCTTATCTCTCAAACTGTTGCCATTAATATGTTATGTATTCAGTGATTATCAATGTGGCTACCATCCCAGCTTCTATCAAATATCACCAGGTCAATTACTGGCAGAAGATACCACGGGGTTGCTCAGGGGTATGACTGAGAAAAATGACTGTCTTAGTTTCCCTACAGTTTGGTCTCTTTTTACACAGCAATCCCTTCTGCTTTTATTTGTAAGGCTACATTCCAGACCCCACGGCAAACACAGGGTGTATGTTCTCTGTAAACAGTGTTACAAGTGGAGGGTTGAAAATGTTTGCTTTGAAAATTCTTGCTTAAGCAGTGAGACCAAAAAGGTTCACTCTCTGTCAATAGGTTTCTCATCCTCTGATTTGGAAGGCTCCCTCTTCTCTCATTACACATTTTACTGTATCTGGAAACACGTGAGGGGTGTTTGGAGCAGGCTCAGAAAATGGATGATCAGAGCCTTGGCTTCTAGATCTGGTCCAGCCTCTCTCCATCTCTGTCTCTCTGAGTCAAGTTGAGGCAAAGTCTAATGAACTTTAATGCTAGAAGGTTGTCATGCCAATTAACAGAAGTTAGCAGGAACTCCAAGATGTAGAATTCCGTTTTAAATCATTGAAATTAAATAATATTCTTCCCCAAAAAAGTTTAGAATCTTTTAATAAATCTAGAATTCACAATTGGGCTAGGGAGGTGGACACTAATTATAAAGAGACATCTAAAACTAAAATAATAATCAGGGCTGACTGCCACTGGCCAGGGAGCTCCATGATAATGGACAAGTGCTTTGATTGTGTCTGTTTTTACTCATCATTGTGCCTTTGGTATTTTGCTGAGTGTCAGGCCCATAGTGGGCTCTCAACAAATATTTAAGTAAATGAATGAAAGAAGGAACGAACAAATGGACGAATAAATGAATGAATGAATGCAGAGCCGAGCCTACTGGACCCAATCACATTGTTTGTTCACTACTCATACTCCACACACACCCAGCACTTTTACTTATTGTAAAACCAGGAAAACAGGAACATCCAGGACAGCTCTGAAGGGCATCCCCCATCTCTGCCACTCATCTAGCACATGGCTAACAGATCTTGTTTACCTGAGCTTGTAACTGAGTCCAAGAAAGGATAGCAATTTCTGCAAGTACTTGGGGACACAGGGCTCTCTCTGGAATACAGAAGGGTGCAGCGTCTTAAGGAAGTTGGAAGGCATGAACCTGAGGCCTTCTATTCCATCCTTGTCCAGGGCAAAGGAATTGTTCCATACCAAAAACAGAGAAAAAGTTCTCATAAGTGACCAGGGGAGCCTCGTAATCACAGAAGTACAACTAACAGTGGCCCAGAGAGGGTATAGGATTGGCATCTACCTAGAGTCCCCAAGGGCACAGCTGTGGCCACTCTTTCTTGTGTTATGTACCCTAAAAGGGATTACAAGGTGCAGAGAATTAAATGAGTAGTAAATCAAATCACTTCTCTTTTCTTCTTAAGCATTTACAAACCTCCCTTACCTAGTTTTCTTCTTCCATCTTTGCTCTCCATCATCCCCTGCTCTGGTCCCACATACTGGCCCTGTGTCTTTTCATTTGTTGGGATGGTTACAGAGGCAGCTGAGAGCACAATAGGTACAGTAGTCATTGTATTTCTCTCCAAGTGTTGTCTGTGCCTGCAATGAAGAATCGCACAGAAGGACAAAGTGTGGACCGATTCCACTGTGTTCCAATCTCATACAAATTATCCAGCTTCAGGAACAATGAGACACAGTGTTTCAGAAAGTTCCTTCAGATGGCTTCCTGAGAAATAAGTAATATCTGACAATGTAAGCTATTATCTTCAAGTATGATTAATGTATCCCACTTCCAATGACTGTAAAGCACTCAGGAAGTACTCATCATTCAAAGACCTCTGGTCAGTGTTCAAAGCCAATCATATAAACTGTATACTGGTGGGTATCATCGCAACTTCCCTTATGATGAGGATTACAACAACCAATGAAGGATTTGACTGGCTTTCTCTGTGATTTCAGGAGGATCGTGTCCAATACTTTCATAGAGTTATGTCAGTAGACATCTTTATTTCCACCCAACACTGTTCATAGGCTTCATGTCTAAGAAAGTGAGAACTGGATTATCCAAGAAGAGTTACAGACACCTGTTTGCAGCATTCAAATGCTAAAGAGGCAAAGGACAAATGAAGACCCCTGGAAACTTTGTCTATTGGCCTGTCTCCTTTGTGAATGTAAAATGTCACTCAGGGTTATCATTCTCAGCAAATGTTGCTGGAAAAAATGTCAAGTTTAACTGAGATCTGAAAGTTCTTTTGCATTTTTTTCCTGATAAACTTTCATTATTTTGTAAGTGGATGCAAATGTGAATTTTTATAATTTGACCTATTGTCAGAAAAAAAAGAGTCATCAAAAATACCAAAATAACAAAAGATAATTTGCTCATTAAAATATGTAAATCTATTTAGATATTAATTTAATAAGCTAATTTATTGTTGCTCTGAAATCCTTTATAATAGGAGAAATAAACTACCACTGTAAAAGTCTCCGGGTGTCAGGGTTTCATAAAATTCTAAAAACAGCTAAAAATGAGATGTTTACCTACTCAGGTAGATTATGCGACATTCTAATGAAATGCTAACTTGACATAGAAGTTACCCTGGGCTTTTCATGTTTGACTTCTTGGTACAAGGCCCAGATTATGTTTTTTCTTCTAATTTGTTTAATACAAATTATCAAAATGTGAAGCAGAATGATGAAGGAAAGGGACCTTCAAGAAGGACACATTTAAAAGGACACATTTAAAACACAATCTCCTTTGGCCACATATCAGGCCGTGATCCTGAACTCTGTAACCTTTAAAGATGTATGCAAACATACCTGTCTTTTTCATTCAAATATTTAAAACTAGTCTTTGTTTGCAAAGGGTACCTACCATGTCACTCAGTAAAACTTTACTGCAGTCCTTAAAGAACACCAAATGTGCTGAGTTATTTTTGCAAGTAAATTTCCCGGATCCAAATAGTCAGAGTGTATTAACTTAGAATTATAAACCAATGAATTCCTCCCGACTAGGCTTCTGCCAGGAGCAAATAATGAAACCTTTAACCAGGAAATGACAAAGCTCCAAATTCTTCTGAGGATATTGCAGTAAAGTGATTATCTGGTAATATTAGAGTGCATGAGCATTACAAAGGAGGTTTAGAGGCATAAGGAGTTTTCAGGACTCAGAAGATTTTTCCCACAGAAAACCAGGTTCCTGGTCTGTTTCCACAGGTTAAAGGAAAAGGTAAACTGGTGTTTAGTAGAATATGTGCTTTTCATTGACTCATTTGGTTTGATGACTATTCCCAAAAATAGACCTCTAGAGTATTGTTAATAAAACCAGCCTCAGTGAATTTTTTCAGCTATGTCTTATGAGTTATTTAAATAACAAAACATACATGCACGTACACACACAAACACACACACTCACATAGGCTCTCTTGGTTTAGGTTAACTTGGTAAAGAACATTAAAGCAAAAGTGGTAGAAGGCACAAAATCAGGCCATTGCTGTGCTCTGTTTTCTTATGTATACGCTCACTGGCTGAAGTATTGAAAAGCACCAGTTAGGATACTTTGAGCTCTAAGTAAGAGAAAATCCAACAAAAATGTCACTTAGGGGCCAGCCCCGTGGCGTAGTGGTTAAGTGTGCATGCTCCGCTGCTGGCAGCCCGGGGTTCGGATCCCAGGCACGCACCGATGCACCGCTTGTCAGGCCATGCTGTGGCGGCGTCTCATACAAAGTGGAGGAAGATGGGCACAGGTGTTAGCCTAGGGTCAGTCTTCCTCAGCAAAAAAACAAAAAAAAAAAAAGAGGAGGATTGGCATGGATGTTAGCTCAGAGCTGATCTTCCTCATAAGAAAAAAAAAATGTCACTTAAACAATAAGGACACTTATTATCTCATAGGAAATCCAGGGATAGGACTTCAGGATTGATTAATTCGGTGGCTCAGCATCAAGAGAATCTGTGATTTTTCCCCATGTCTCACAGCAACGGTAAAAAGTGGGTATATTTTTCCTCCTTTTACAAGGAGACTGGAGCTCAGAGAGGTTAAGGCACATGCACAAAGTCACTCAGTAAGTGGCTGAGCTAGGATATCAGCCCACTCTGAGTCTAAAGCCTCTTCTTCTAATCACATTAAAATCATGAAATACATTATAGATGCTAAGCATTATCTAAGGAAATGAGGCAATGCTTATTATTAAACATAATAATATACATGAGCATCCATACAACTAGATTTGCTTATTTTACAACTGTCAACTCCCTGTCCGTGCTACACACTTTTGAAAATATACTTGGAGATGCTCACATTACGCTTGAAATAGGGTTGTCAATGATCATAACATCTTAGAGATCATATAAACTGTGTCAATAAGGAACCAAATAATTCCTAAAGGCATTCTAGAGTCTTCAGTTAAGTTTATTGTGATTACATTAGAACTTCCAGGGAGCTTTCTCATCACCACTAGAAAGAGCCAGACAGATGAGCAATTATGTTATCATAATTAACCTGAATAGATTAGTGATTGGCAGTCTACTGTTTCATTTAATCATCCCCAAAACCTTAAGATTTTTTTTTTTCTCTGTTCTTATCTCCATTTTTTCTCCATTTCACAAATGGGTGTCTATCTTCAGTGTGTCCACACATGGTTGTGTAGAACGAGGACTGAACAAGCGTACATTATGGCCCTAAATTTTCCATTTCCTCCCCACACCACCCTTGCTCCACCCGAAGGAATCCCCTCACCACCCACTAGACAAATGTCCTTCATTTTTCTGTTTTGAAACTTTCATTAGAATCACCAGCTTAGGTCAGAACAAATATCTAGACATTATATCCTAAAAGTTTATTAAACATTTCCTAGGAGACAGGCTCTGCATGGCAGTTTCCAGCACATGATTTTATGTAGTCTGTGCAATAACTCTGTGAAATAAATATCATTATCTCTGTTTTACAGATAAAGAAACAAGCACTCTGGAGATTTTAACAGCTCACCCCGTGACACACAGCTATTAACAGAGTTAGGGATTATGGTCTCTCATCTCCAGTGCAATTTCCACAATGATAAATTAAGGGAGAGGTCAGATTCATTAGGAGAGCAAAGCAACCAAGTGGTTGGCTGGCCAGAAGTGCTGAGGGGATTGGGGTCAAGGTAGGGAATATGAGATGCTCAAGGGAGGCGTGGAGTGAAAAGAACGGGCGATAACGGGAAGGCCAATGACAGAGCTTTCCATTCCTACTTATCTGCTTTTTTCCAGACTCAGACTCTGTAGCTAGGCCACTCTCCTATTTATCCCAAGTCCATGTGGGGAAACCCAAATTGGGAAATGGCAAAAACAAGTCTGTTCAACTGTCATCACACGTTACGAGCATCTACAAGCAACCAAGAACTTCCTGCTCTATACTGCTTTGAAAAGAAACAAGTAATGTCTGGAGTTTGCAGTTGAAGGTTTTATATTTGGCAGGATGACCAACCACATGTAAGTCACGAGCAAGTCACTGAAACCCTGGGTCACTGGTTTTATCAGACATCAAATGGGGTGATAAAATGGGAATATTATTAATGAGTTGGGAATTGTTATTAATTCACATGTGGGGACAATGCAGAAGTGCCCAAGGGAAGCAAATATTATATCATCTTGTTACAATTTTACCCTAAGTTTAAAAGTGGTGTATTAAGAGAACTCAAAATCTAGATAAGATATAGTTTTATCCCTCAAAGCCTAGAAGGACATGAAGGCCCTGCTCAGTAAGATAAAGAACCCAGTGTTATGGTTTTTTTTGTTTTTTGTGAGGAAGATTGTCCCTGAGCTAACATCTGTGCCCATCTTCCTCTATTTTGTATATGGGACGCCTCCACAGCATAGCTTGATGAGTGGTGTGTAGGTCTGTGCCCAGGATCTGGGCCCACAAACCCTGGGCTGCCAAAGTGGAGTGTGCAAACTTAACCACTATGCCACCAGACAGGCCCCTCCATTGTTATGTTTTAATGACTAGGTGCACGCACAGAATCTAGAAGATGGTTCACAAATGTGTTTTACTATTCACTCGGGGTAGCCTGTCAGTTCATATGAAGTCTACTACTGACTGCCTCTAGGAGATTATTTTGTTTCTGGCCTCCCTCTCTTCTTCATTTCTTGTCACTCATTTTTCTCTGCAGATTTGTACACCCATGTGCCAGAGACCAAAAAGACCTGGTCTTCCATTCTTTACAATAAACCTTCTAAATAATGAAGAAACCCTCCTTTTGTTACTACTGATTGAAGTTCATAGTATAATTTCCAGGCCTCATTAAGATGAAATAGATGAGAATGAAGAGGAAAGAAAAGAGAGAATACCATTCATTCATCACTCATGCACTCATTCAAATGTCAACATATATTTATAATTGACCTGTTATGTGCCAGGCACCATCCTAGGATCTAGGGTGGGCATATACAGGAAATCAAATCTGTTCGAGCTCTACCCTCAGGGAACTTAGATTCCGGTGGGGAAAAAGAAATAATAAATAATAAGAACAACCCCATATAACTTGACAGCTGGCAATAATTGCTCAGAAGAAAAATAAAGCCGGGCAATAGGAGAGATGATGGGGGTGGTGGTATTTTATGCCAGGGGATCAGGGAGGATGGCCATGTATATAAAAATTCTTTCATCCAATATTTATCGACTGCCTGTGAAGAGCTGGGGACTGTGCAAGATACAAGATGAATAAGACATGGTCCCTTCCCCCCAGGGGCCGACAGCTCAGTGGAGAATCTCGCCACCTGCTCCATTAGGCAGACAGATTAGAAGTCTCAGGGCGTATTGCAGCAGTAACATTGTACACAGTGACCAATCTGAACAGATTGTAAGTATTCCAAAACTCACAGTGGTTTCCATAAAATAATTCTCACTTCAAGTAAACATTTTCAGTTGGTGAGTAACTCTATTTTCCACCGACAGCACTCATCTTTGAGGGCTTCCTCAATGCAACGATGGTTTGTTTTTCTGATTGGTTGCCAGGGATTGTTTGGGTCTTTATTGAAATGTACTTGCTTAACTCCTCCAAAGCAACTTGGCTGGTTTCTTGTTGTTGTACTGGCAAATGCTGCCTCCTGTACTGAAAAATTTGTTCTTTCTGAAAAATTTGGACTGTCCTTGGATGGTTTTCATGAAAATTAAAGATAAAAAAAAGAAAGAATTATAAATTTTTTTTAAAGTCAGTGATGAAGAACAGAACTTTGTGTCCACAAGATTTACATAAATGTAGGTCACATCTTGGACCTTCTGCCATTTTATCCTTGTTCTCTTATGCTTTGTGCAGACACCTGGCTCAAAATTTCCTGATTCATCAAGAAGACAGAGAAAAGTATAATTATGGTCAAAATACTGGCTTGTATAAACAAGCTGCTTTTCTTTATTGTGTTTTTAATATAACCTCCATATCCCGAGCCTTACAAAGGTTCTAATAATATAACATTGTTAAAAAGAAAACCCAATCATGTGAGAGAACAACACTGAGCAGAAAAGTCTTTGTTTTCCTGAAGACAGAGCCTTTTTGATAGGGGCTGGGCGATCATATCACACACAGTTTTTCCAGTCAGGGAGACAGAGGCAGATGTGCTGATCTCTCTGCTCGCACAGAGGATGATAATCCACTCACTCTGCAGGCTCCATGTTGGAACTTTCTTCCGCTCCACATTCTTCCTGTCACATTCCTCACCCTTCGCCACAGTTAGAAAACCCAGTAGAGGAAATTATTTTGGCTAGGCCGCGACACAAGCACAGGTGGTACCACTTGTTATAAACTTTTCAGTTTCTTTTGGGGCTCTGAGCTGACTTTATAGTAGTTTGTTCTGTCAGAAATGGAAGCAAGAGCTTTTGGCCCTCGCTGTTGATTGATTGTATGGCTGCTGACTTCCACAGGTTGCCATCTTGCAGAGGATACATTTCTTCTCAGTGGTACCTTAGCACCACGGTGCCAGCCTGCTTCACAGCCAAAGATCCTCATTACTCCAAACAATGCATTTGCGCAGTTCTGCCCATTCCATATTGGAGAGATTTCGAACCAAAATTTGAATTTTGTTTAGCTATTCCTTTTTTTGCTGTACCAAAGTAAAATTGATTTGTCATAAATTCTATCTTTTTCCCACATGTTGGAGTCCTTCCCATTGGTCTAGTTTTCACTCTTATCATGGCTTCATTTCTAGCAGCTCCACTGCTGTGATCATGTCAGCTTTAGGGGTAAATGACAGACAGGAATTTTGCTATCAAAGTTACTTTCAAAGGCCATGAAAAGTCAATCACTGGATTAGATCAAGAACCTACTTCTAAATATAAATGCTTTCTTAGCACTTGCAAATAATCAATTCTGCCAAAGTTTAACACTACTCTTAAGTTCCCTGCAGCAACTCTGCTCCTCCCTAAATGTTCTGTTTTCTAAGGATGTCACTCAAGGTGAAATTTACTCCACTGAATCTTAAGTTGCTGATTCTGTGGCTTATTTGTATGTCCCACATTACTTTGGTGATGAGGTGCTAACATAAAACTTCCATTTTCAGCTCTGTGAACTTTGACTCACAGAATAGACTGAAATTAGATAACTTCCAGGTTGGCCTTCCAAAATGGGAAGGGTGTCCAGTTGTTGGTGGGTTTGGCTTAGGTTATGGAGTTTATTTGTTTGGGTTGTACGTTTTGAACATGTGCCCAGGGCTTTTAAAAAGAGTGATGGGAACATTTGTATAAATGGAATTGAAAGCAAGGGAGCAGGCATTGTCAACACGCTAATTATGAACACGGAAATGTGTGTATTTATTTGAGAGTTTAAAAGGTAGAAGACAAAATAGTGGTCCCAAATAGAATGGCAGCCTTTTCTTCTTAGCAGGCAGGAAGTAAAAAGTATAAAGCTCTCCTACCCTTTTGGATAACCAAAGATATGGCAAACTGCCTTCTGTCCTTTTTCCCAATATCCTTTTCACACGGAGGCACCATCTGGACAGAGGGTAAAGTTCTGAGGCAGCTAGAGTGGTCATTTATGTCAGGTGACCTGCGTATTTCCATGTCCCCTCCTCCCCGTAATGTTTTCTTGAAGGCCAAAAGGTCCAGCATGTCATGGGGTGGTAAACTCCAGGGAAACAGCGATTGAGTGTTGTGTGTGTGTGTGCGCGCGTGTGTGTGTATGTTCATGTCGGTGTCTTAGAACCTTTATGGCTTTTTATTGCCAGAGAGGAAAAATGCCGAACTCTTTGGAACCTCTCTTCTTTTGACATACAAATTTCCCAGAAACTGTAACCATAACAGCTGGAGAGCTGTTAAACGAGAGGGTATTACTAAGGTTGGGGTGGTAAACCAAAAGAGTTTGGAAAGTTTGAGAATCAAGAGGATGGGGGTGGTTGACACACACTTTCTTTTCCTCTAATTTTTGAGGGTTTTTTTTTCCCCCTTGCGTCTTCGTTTCCAGTCAAGTGTATTGCATTCCAGACATAAAATAAAAATCCTCTTCTCTCCAGTCTCTGCATGGCTTAGGAGTAATTATAAGGTAAAAATAACCTTGTCTCCTCCCTTGAAATGCATAGTTTTATTCTAAAGAAGGTTTTATTGAGGGGTCTATTTGACTTTTTTCCCCCAAGTTATATATGAGATGGTATTCCAAGGTAGCTATTATGCTGTTCTAATATAATTTGGGGGGGAGGGGCTAGCTAGCTGAGAGCATATCTTTTACTTTTAACGCTTTTTTAAAAGTGAAGGAGAAAGACACACACCAACACAAATAGCTCACAACTGATTCTCTCCCTGACTATAATGGCTAGAACTAGTGGGTTCCCAAATAGAAGGCTGAAGCCCACTGAAATGTCCCAGCAGGCAGCTGTGTTTGCGCTACAACGTCCAGTAAATTTCATGTAATTACAGCTGCTGGCTGAAAGAAGGGCTGTGGTCGACACAGGCTGTTAAGACTTCAGTTATGGCCAGAAGGGGAGTGGGTAGGATTCAAGCTCCCCCACCAGTGCCAGAAGCTAGGAGCTTCCTTCATAGCAGGGCAAATTGCTAGAATAAGCCAGCTGTGCAGAGCAGAATTAAAAAGCTTGTTAATTTAGGTAAAATAGTGCCACCTGTGATTTTTTTTTTCCTTTTAAAAATTATGGAAGAAAGAAAGAAAGAGGCAAATCCTAGAAAAAGGCAACTAGCCTCTTAGGAAATGCCAGAATCTGCTCAGCTATACTGGGTTATTATCCTAGGAACAATACAACAAATCAGTGGATTTGAATTGAGTTATTACAGCAGTTTTCAGAATTACCTGAAAAGCTTGCCAAAAATTCTGACTCCCAGGAAGTAGCCCAGAGGTTCTGATTCAGAGCATCTAGGGTCTGGGTCATCTGTAAAATGGGTGTTTTACCATCCACAAAATTATTAGGAGCCTTAAAAGAGATGAGTCTCTTGAAGTTCTCTGTGAACCCCAAAGTGCCACATAAATGTTAATATTTAACTAATATGGTGTGGATAGTGTTCCTCGTATTTGTGAGATACTGTGCTGGGAACTCTCAGAGAAATGAGAGAAGTCTGTTGTAGTTATGTACTTTGCATAGTTGATAGTTTTCTATTATTCAAGTTCACCAAGAATACTTCCCTTCCAAGAAAATGAATTCCTTTAGCCAAAATTTGTGAGCAACACTTTCTCTCTCAGAAGTAGTAGATTTGTTGTTCTTGGTTTAACTCTGAAAGGAACAGACGGGCATCGAGACTTAATTCCAAATTGTTTCCAAGGAGGAGGTTTTGATCTTTCTGATCCCTTCTTTCTTTCTTTATTTTAATCACAGATTTATTTGGGGGTGGGGTGCCTGGAATTTAGGCTAGTTTGATGGCATTGCTTCCTCTTTTAATTGGACTACAGGGAATGGAAATCATTAGGGGATGTTTGGATTGTATTTGGATGAAAGGGTTTTCCTTAATATGTGTGCCTTACTCACAGCACACATTCTTAGAATGACTTAATAGTGCATAGTTGACATACCTCACACACAGTGGAGGCCTGAATGAATGAGCAGTGGGATGAATGGGCGTAGGTGAAAACTAAGTAACAAGAAATGCTAAAAATACCACACTAGTATACAAAATTTGGGCTGTGTTTCATTTGTAGTTACTACTTAAAAATGGAATCCAGTCAAAGGGTCATTTCTTTTTCACTTATAAAATAAAAGCACTTTCAGAAAGAATCCTAGAGCTGGAAAATACTTTAGAAATAATCTAGTCTAGTGATTTTCAAACTGAGCTTCCTAGAGCTGTAAAGCAAGGTTCCTCCACCTTGGCTAAACCTTTGAATCACTTGGGAAGCTTTTAAAAAAATATACTAGAGCCCCACTCTTAAAGAATCCAAATCAGCTCATATGAGTGGGGCCTCGGCAAATGTTTTACAAGTTTTCCAGGTGATTCTAATGTACAGCCAGAGTTGTGAACCACCATTTCAGGAGTTCGGCAGTCCAAACATTTGGACTGGTGATCTGATAAATGCAGGTATACTCCCTGGGGAAAATATGAGAGACTATATTAAACTGGGAAAATTGGGATGTGCTTGTGCCCTATAGAGTTCCCACTAATTTCAAAGAAAACACTAGACTTCAGAAAAATTCAATTAAACAGCAGTCTATCGTGTACTCTTTTTACAGAACATTCTGCAGGTGTATGTGGGACACACAGATTAAGATTCACCCTTTCTCTTAAAGATTTTATAGTTTTACAATCTGGAAACACATATGAGGCTGGGCCTGTGGCAGAGGCACAGGGAGGGAATGAGAAGAACAAGTATAAATGTAACTTTAATAAAAGGCAGGTGTGTTATGGATGGCACAGGAAAGACTGAATCACAGACAAAATATTATAGCTTTCAGCATTTGCTCTAATTTCTCATCTCTTCTTTACCCAGCCTAGAACTGACCAAATTGAGTAGTTTTGACATCCACAGTCTTAGAACACAGCCTGTTTTGGGGCAGTACAGGACTAGAAAAGAAAAATAATACAGGTACCCTGTTCCTTCTTACCTCCACCTGGTACAAAGTAGGATAATTACTAGAGCCTAAGACTTTCCAGGCAGGAGGTCCCTCTGATGGAGGGAAAAAAGTAAAAAGCAAGGGTGTCAAGTGTCCTTTTCAGGACTGCTTCTAGATGTCTGACCACTGGTTTCTTCGCCAAGCGGAAGGCAGAGAAAAACACCTGCCTGACTTGATTTGCTTTTGTGCTTCTTGAGGTCAAAGGTTGTTAATAGTCCCAGGTTGATTCATCTCCTTACATGGATAATGAGCATAGCTGAGTTTAAAAAAACAGAGGAAAGAAGGAAATTGTGAAAAGTTTCCATCATCTGTTGTTCTTCATATTGGTCTTAACTCAGAATCTTTGGAATTTCTTTGTTCTCTTCCCAAACATAGTCACCTGTCACAAGAACTTCCAAGGTGTGATTAGACATAAGTTTGCATAATTTCCCACTGACTCCATCCAGTGCATTCTCATATTTATAAGGTACTATTCCAATCAATGGATCTATACCAATAAAACTAGTCATGGAACACATCTTGGCGGTAAGTGCTTTCTATGATCTTTCATCCTATACCTGTAGAATGTTTATTTAGCACAGGACAGATTCAAAGAATCAGATGTTTCAAAGGAAGTAGTACTCATATCTGGGTACAAAAATCAGAAGAAATAAAACAGATATTTGATGAGATGATCTTTAAAGGGTGGGTGCGATTCAACATACAGGTGATCCTAGTAAAACTTTCTGGCTAAAAAAAATACATAATTTTATTCAGACAATTCTGGAGTTGAGGGTTTTGGTAGTAAAGGGGTAGAAATTTAGAATGGAAAATGGATTCAGGCAGCACTCCATTTGTGGTGGGCTCCGAATGCTGGTAGAATGTTTGGACTTTGGTCAGTAATCACAAACCACTGAGTTTTTTTGAGCTTGGAAGTTACATAATCAAACTTGTACTTTATTAAAGTTAATTGGGCAGCACAGTGGGGAATGAATTGGGACCAATCAGAAGAAGGTTGAGAACAGAAGAATACACAAAAGATTATTATTGTACTGTCCAAAGAACAGTAGAGACATTTGTACTGGAAAGATGGGTTTTTGGTGGTGAGAGAAGGAGAGAAAACGTGACCTTAAAGAACTGAAAGCAGATAACTAAGCAAGAATGGTGTTTCTATATTTATAAAACAAGCACTGACTTGAATAGACTATTTAAAGTAATTGTACATGTGGGAAAGAATAGTTTCTGGTTTGTTTCTTTAAATTTCTGCTGGACTTGTTTAGTGTTACTAGTAATTTTAGAGATATGGCCAATGAGTTTGGAAAATCAGGATGATTTGGAATATATATGATTTGGAATAGATATGATTATATAGAAAAAAACATTTGCAGACAGATGAATGCTCTGTCCACCTAATACAGTGTACCTACCTAGTTAAAAATGAAAACTTCAGAACCAATCAGAAGTTGGAGGATCTTTTCTACTAAACTGATCAATTATGTTGATATTTTATAGGAAACCATGAAACTTTTTAATTACTCTCATTAAGAGTTCTGTGGAACTACGAATCCATCCACTTCTGTTCAGATTCTATTATTATTTCTTGTCTGTGACATTTTGTTGTGTTTTAATTAGTGAGGCCTAACTCTGACCAAACTCTGTGTCACTGTACCTTTTAGCCCAGGCCCAATAAGAGGGAATATTAAGGTGACATCTGACCAGCCACAGTGGTATCAAACCTACGTTATCACCCATTGATTCAGTCAGCAGACATTTTTTGACATCTGCCTATAGTCCAGGTTCTGTGCTTAGTGATGGTGATATAAAGAGTGTGGAGATTCTCAGAGCTTAATAGAGTACAAATATACGCAAGAAAAATGCAGATAGATAGGAAATAAGAAAAAGAAAAGTATGTGAGACCAGAAGCAAGGCAGATTCATTCCCCTTAGTGGACTGCAGGAAGCTTTGTAAAGAAAGTGATATTTCACATAAAAAGGGCAATTGACAACTAACTCATTTCTTCTTTCTCTCTTCCTATCTCCATGCTCCTCTTCCTTTGCTTCCTCAAATATTTAGAGTACCTATAGTGCTTAAAGCACTCTGAGAAGAGCTTTTGGCTCCAGTCAGACATGAATCTGTTCTCAAACAGCTGAGAGAGAACATTATACAAAGTATGTACATTCAGTAGATATTGTTAAGTGACACAACTGAAGTAGAAGATAAGCATAAAAGTATGAGACAAAGACAGAGAAAGGTTTGAAAAGTGGCTGAAACAGAGTAGTCTTGATGTCTTTGCTGTGCTCCCTGTTTTGAAAGCTGTCCCTGAATGCAGGCAGAAACATCCCCACCTATGCTTGGGGACATTGCTACATCTGGGAAGCAAGGTGAGATCTGGTGACTGAGATTCCAGTCCAGGATACAATGACCCACTTGTCACTGGTCATTTATAATCCCCAGCCTGTGAAGGGATATACTCCCTGTTACACAGAAATCAACTTCTGGTATTTCACTTCTGAGTGAGTTTCTGAAAATCATTTTCTGAAACCCTATTTGAAAGATGCTTGAAAAATAATTTCATGACTCTGTGTGGCTTTCTTGCTAAAAATGTGAAAACTCAACTTGGTTGGTGGACACAGAAGTCTTATTAGCTTTGAAAAACTGCTGTGCTTCACGATTTACCCTCATTTTTTTTCTCTCTCTCTCTCTTCCTAACCATTGAGTCTTGAAGCACATTCTTTCATTAAGGAGATTCAGCACTCTCTACAGTAGTTGATTTCGAGTCATTAACATCCTGCAGCCTGTCCTAGTCTTGAAAGATAAGAGCCAGCCTTGTGCAAATGAAATTTTAAACAAATGTTGCCTTACTTTTCTATCATTCTCTTAAACAATACGAACTCTGTTTGGCCATGGATCCAATAATAAAATTGTAGTTTAAAATTTAATGTCATTTCCAGGTTATGTCCCATGAAATTGACATTCTATAGATATTGAAACCAAGCTTTTCTGCTTTTAAAGAATCTTGTTATCCCTCCCAAGAAATATCTGTGATTCATTTCCATCATGTGCCCCATTCTTGTGCCATTCAGTAAAAGGAAGCCTGCTCCACCAGTTTTTGGTCTCTGTAGATTTCCCCTCTGTTGAGTGATTAATTACTAGCTTTCTGGTGACTTCTTCAATTTTTCTGTATTTTAAAATATTCCTTCATTTCAAAAATTCTCTAGTGTAAGATACAAACACTAAATGGAACATAAGTAACTGCAATTATTTTCCTCCCCATTCAGCTTGCCTTTACTACCAAAGACAACATTTGAAAAATGTGTACAAAATCATAAAAGTTTAAAAATTTAAACACTAGGTGATGAGTTTCCTCAGTGAAAACATTAGCATTTAAAGGTTAAAGTGACAAAAATTGTGCTTATTCCTTACATTACTAATAAAGTACCCATTTATGTTAGCAATAGTTGTATTTTTAAAAGATGCTGCAAATATATAAAGATAAGTGGCCTCTGAATATTTAAACACAATAGATTTAAAACAACAAAACCAAAACGCACTTTTATTGTTAGGAAATACTGAAATCCACTGCTTAATATATGAGTTAATGGGACTTCTTGACAAATCACCTGTTAAATTTTAGCTGACAGCTTGTCATATATTAATTATAAATAATTGTAATATATGGGTATCATAATGCCTGCAACCAAAAAAAAAATAGGAAAGGTAATTAGAGTATATCCTTTGTTTTCCCCCTTCACTTCTTGCTCACAAGAAAAAAATGACCCAATGTTTCACTTGGGTTGGGATAGTGCCAATGGTTAATGGAATGCCCCACTCTACTAAAGAATTTAATGGGAATATCCATTTGTCACAGTCGCATGCTGTAATCTCCAGTAGCAGAGCCAATGGAAAATAGCATCGTACCATAACGTCCTCTACACACTGCAGGTGAGGGTGAAATGCAGCAGCCGAACTGAACAGAGTCAGGGTAGAACGCCTGGCTTTTCTAGGCCTTTCTTCAGAGAAAGATGCAGATTTCTTTTTTTTAAGAGAAGAGTGCTGCCTGACAGCAACAAGAAATGTCATCCTGGAGAAAAAGAAAGTGCATTTCTTCCATATGGAGAAAAGTGTGAATGTTTGCATAGCATGTCTCAGAATCTCTACCTACCTGTTTGTTTACTGGAAGACCATCTGTTTGTAAAGAGACTTTAGATAGTGGAATCAGAAAGACCAAGATTAGATGATCATTTCAATCACCTCCTAGTTCTGAATTTGAGCTTTCAAATCTGAAGAATGGGAACAGCAGCACCTAAACTTGCAGCGTTACTGGTAGAATCCAAAGGACTATATGAATCAAAAAATTAGCATGACACCTGAGTGACTGTCTGCCTTTCTGCTTCGCAATTTAGGTGGCATTATGGTGTAGTCTGATTACTTTATATGTGGATATCTTGTGTTCTCAAATGAAATAACGTATTGTTTAGTTTAGGGACTATGTTTATATATATTTGATTTATCTTTCTCACGTGCCACTTCTGTGTTGGGGACAAGAAGTAAGCTATGGAGAAACGCTGTATGAATTAAATTTGAAAAACTCTCTGAAATAAACATTTTAACTCTTGTAGAGATTAATATTTAAGTTATTTGAGGATTAAAACCATTCCTTATTATTCCATTTATGCGTGTAGCAGCGAATTAATGAAGTATTTTAGGCACAGCTAGCACCTATAGGAAGAGGTCTCAGATATTGATTTCAGTGCTTTATGACACTGTTCACTATCTTCAGAGTATGCCACTTGAACCTAGGTTGTGATTTCTCCATTCTAACTGGATTTAATACAAACCACTGTAGCCCTCACAAAGAAAATACGATCAGCAACAATTATTCAATTCCCTAAATAATAATTTATAATCAGAATAGAAGTAAAAACACAAGATTTGAAGTCAAACAGATGTAAGTTCGAAATCCTAGCTTGGCCACTTGCTAGCTACGTCAGCTTGGTCAGATTACTTACCCTCTCTGTTCCCGTTTCCTCACTTAAACAACAGGGCTAATAATACTTAACTAGCAGGGCAGTTTTTAAGATTCGAGGTGAGGCAGCATCTTTGAAACTTTTTCTTTTAGTCACTAGCCACATGATGGAAACATAAGTTTTACAAAACTACTTAGTACCTATAATGCACTCTTCTTTCCTTTACTACATGCATACTACTTTCATTTCTTTTGCTTAAAGATTTGTTCATGACCCACAAAAGGTCATGATGTGCCTTTTGAAACACAGTGAGATAGCCTGATGTTTAGTACGTAATACAAGTGTAACAAGTGATTACTATTATTATTATGATTCTTTTTAATCTTCTTTTTAGGATGCTTCATGATAGATGAGAGTAAAATCTTTCGAGTACTTCTAGGAACTAACTCCCTTGGATGGGATCCAAAATAGACTCATACTCATCAGATGTTGAATTATGCACTAGAGAGGGTTGTGCTATAGCAAAGCTCCTGTGTGCTATTCATCACAGATGTCAGAGCTGGAGAGGAAGTAAGAAAAAGTCTAGTTCCATTGCTTAATTTTCCTTCATGGAAGTATAGTTTTACAATATTCTATATTTATTGCTCATCGATAAGTTGGAAAAACAGCTTCTTTGATCCAGAACTGGGAGGTAATTAGGAATAGCTGGGGGGAGGAGGAGACTAGATCATATCTGGATTTTTGTTCTGCTTCTGCCACCAAATAATTGGGTCACCTTAAACTCTCAGGGTCTCAGTTTCCTTACCTATAAAATTAGGTGATTTCAACAGATGATCTGTCGATAGCCAGCTAGATCTGGGATAGCCTCCCTCTGATGTTCTTTGACTTCAAATCTCCAAATGGCAAACTATCCCAGAGGTTGTATTAGAGTGCCACGGGACGCTGGTTTGTCATAAATCTGCTCTGAAAGCATTAATATGTGTATATTGGGCTGCAGAACACTACTCCCACCACTACTCAGATGTGCAGAGAAAGTCTGTCTCCTTTGTTTGCTCTATCTCCTCTTCCTCCACAGCATCACCCTGAATAATGCCATCTCTTTTGTACAATAATAGCTCAGACTCTCTAGTCACCTCCTCGACTGCTACTTCTTTCTCCAAGATGTTTGGTTGCGGTGGGACAGGAACGTCTAGGGCCTCATGATGTCATGTTGGGTCCTTGGGCTTCTGTCATTTACTTATACTGTCCTCCGTCTCCTCTGATTTCCACTGCTTGTTGCTCACCTTGGGAATGATCACTGCTAAATTCTCTAGCTAACTTGCTGCCAGTGGGGTAGGTTGATATTTCCTCAACGATGCTCCCAGATAGCAGTCACACTTCCCTACTGGGATCTTCTTAAATAAGGTCAGATCTGGTCAGATCTTCTTAAATGAGGGATGTGTGTCTCTCCACCAAAGACAACAGCAGAGGAATATTAGGGTTTTAAAAACTTTCTGTCTGTTCCTCTAACATCCAACTTTGCAAGAGGAAAATGAGACTCAGTTGATGGGGGAGAAGGTGGCAATGAGAAAGCCAATTCAGAGTTTAGACCTTGAGTGAGAATCACCTATGGAGACTCAGATTTTTGGATCCATCCTTAGGGCACAGGGAGGAGGAATCCATCATACCTGCTCAGCCTTTCAGTTCCTTGTGTCATCAGAAAGACTGGAGGGTAAACCTGGCTCTGGGGGCTCGCACAGGAATAGATTTCTTCTTGATTTTCACTGTAAGCCTAACCATAAAAAAAAGAACAAGGAAGAGTCATGCCAAGATGATCCTCCCCCCTCCCCTCAAATTGCTGGAAAACTAAACTTCATTTAGCAAGACTCCTTTCAAAAATATATGACTTCTTTTTGGAGCACACAGGGGGCAGAGGATTACTGACCAATCCTTCAGTGCCTTTCAGGAGCACAGCATGCAGATGGTGGGAACAAATGGGCAGCTTGAAACAACAGTCAGGATGCGGGATCATTAGGCTGAATCTAAGGGGGTCTGCTTACCTTTGCTCTTTCAAAGACAGCCTCGGGCCTGCAAGAATAAGTATTGTGCGTATGTGCTGGCCTGAACACAGAATGAGCGAGAGAGGTGGCTGGAGGCCCTGCCTTTATTTAACCTTTCTGACCAAGTTTCAAAAAAAAATTTTGATAGGCCAATTGCCAATGGTGGCTTCCAGCCGCTGACTTCTTCCACTCCTAGGAGGAGTGAAGAAGGTTGAAATTCGCCTCTTAGCTAACAATCCACACAGTGTCTGCTGTGGATGAAGGGTTCTGTGGATGAAGCTTGTGTAGCCCAACAACTGAGCGCATGTCTAGGGAGAGGGTTTTATGGTGTCCTTCAGAGAAGTGGGGGAACACTGCATTTCCAACATCATAAAAGCAAGTAGCATAGAAGCAAAACAAGAGTTATTACACTGATTAATTCGATATTTCCCTTTCTTCTTCTCTGACTCCAAAGTGGATCCTACAAGCATCCCAGAATGAGGCTGCCAAGGTGAACTGGGGCGGACACAAACTGTCTCATCAAGGCGCGCTCTTTATGTTATCATAACTGTTTGGAATGGGGCGCGACCAGCATTTTTTTCTCCCGTGCGCGGGGATGCAGAGCAGGAAGCGCCTGGGTGTGCATCTCTTAGCAGATGAGTGAATTTGTTAGAAGGGGTCTTTTCTGGCCTAGTGGATGAATGCTGGAGAGTGACGTCACCCCGCCCCCTCCTCTGTGAGAGAGAGAGAGAGTGTGTGTGTGTGTGTGTGTGGTGCGCCTCCTTCGCCCAGCTCTCCTGCCTGCCCCTCCTTCGTCCAGCTCTCCGGCCCTTTCAGCGGGTCAGTGGTCCAGATTCAGCGATTCGCCAGCGGGCGCCGCGGGCCTGGCTCTCCCCGCGCCCCGGCGCGCCCACACTCCCACTCCGGCGCTGGCAACGCGCGCACACAATCCTCTAGCGCTGGGGCACCGCGATTCCGTGGGATCCCCAGCACGTTACGAGGATTTTAGAAATCACCCAGAAAGGAAACAAAGAGAGAAGCTTTTCCAATCACTTTCCCGAGCTTTTTCATTTAATTTCCCCACCAAACCACCTCGCCTCCAACCGTAACCACCAGGTTCACGCCAGGCCCAAGGACTGGGCTGGACTGGCCATCCCACCTCCTGGCCCTCGACTCCTCTCGGGCCGGTCTCCAAGCGTCGCCTCGCCCCCTCTCCTCCGCCTCCCCTCTTCCCCCGCCGGCCTCAGTTTCTGGTTACCTCTCGCGTGCGCTTCACTTTTGGGGGGAAGAAGAGACGAAGGGGAGGGAGGCGCTGAGGGGGGCAGCCGAGTTGCTATTTGTGGCCAAAGAATCCTCTTTAAAAGCAGCAGCAGCAGGAAGGAGGAAAGAGGCGAGGCGGAGGCAGGAGAGGAGACGCGGCCCCGGACCCCCCAGCCGCGAGCGGCGGAGCATCGAGGAGCGGGAGGAGGCAGAGCAGCAGGAGGAGGAGGGAGAGGAGACACACAGCGGCGGCGGCAGCCGGGGAAGCGAGCGCTGGGCGAGCAGGAGGAACGGGAGGAGGAGAAACCGCCGCGGACGCCGCGGGCTCAGAAGGGCCAGGAGGACGGCCCGGGAAGACGAGGAGGAGGAGGCGGAGGAGGAGGAGGAGAAGGGGGTAGGGGTGGAGGGAGGGCGGGGGGACGCGCTCCTTTGGATGCTGGATTTCGGGTTTTTGGACTCACTCGCTGACTCTCCTCCACTTCCTCGCTGTGGACTGGGCTGGCCGCACGAGGGCCGGGCGGCGGCAGCGACCAAGGGGACTTCGGCGGCGGCGGCCGCAGCTCCGCGGGATTAAATTGGCCGCCCGGAGGCGGCGGCTGGGGCAGGCGCGGGCTGCGCGGCCGTGGCGGGGCGCGAAGGCGCTGGAGGAAAGTGCTGGTGGCGGCGCGGGAGGCGGTGGCGGCGGCTGCCCGGAGCCAACATGACCAGGTAAGTCCCCGAGCTGACCCGGTCCGCCCCGCTGTGTCCTCCCGTCTCCGCGCCTGGGGCTTTCCCTGAGCCCGGCTCCGGCAGCCCGCGCCTCTCGGGCCGGAGCTACGCGCTCCCGCGTCCGCGAGCCCAGCGCCCCGGCACCGGAGCGCACACAGTTTGCTCTTCTGAAGCTCCTTGGGCAGAGGTCCTCCACTGCGCGGGTCGCTTCTCACTTAAAGATTCGGACCAGGGAGAGTGGCAATTCTGGAGAAAGAGGGTGTTTGGATATGTGTATTTGTGCGACCCTCGCTCTCTCCTCCTGGGGTGGGCGTAGTATTGGGGGAAATGTGGAGCGGTGGGGCAATCCGACCCTACCCCGAGATTCTGCCACTGCATATATTTTTTTAAGAGGCAGTGATCACTGTTTAAGGAGGGCTGGTTGTGGTGAGGGGGCGATTTCTTTTTCTTTCTTTCCTCTGAACTAGTGGGGAGAAGGAAAAACAGCAGGGATCAAGTCTACGCGGCTGCCATAGAGGAGGGGGATTGTTTTGGAGACCTTTCCATGGCAGAATCAGAGCTCGTAGTTCTGCTACGGGAATCTGCTGTTCCTACACACTCATCCCGTAGGGAAGGGAACGCAGAATTTGCAATGAAAAGCCCAAGTTGTAGGAAACAATTTAAAAGGAAAGCCACTAGTAAACCAAAGGTTCTTTGCTTTTCTATCGATTTATTGTAGTTTTTATATAGGCATGTAGAAAACTTGCCTTGTTTATCTGTGAGGTTGCTTTGCATTTAGAAGCATTAACAAATGAAGTCAGTTTTCTTATGCTTTTAAAAAAATCTTGAACCCTAATTGTGAGCTTGGCTTTCATTAATTGGGTGTTCCAGGGTTCTGAATAGTGGTTCCATTCTCCAAAACCCGGAATATCACAATCCGCTTGTATTGTTTCCAGCTCGCCTCCCAGTACACGACTTGCCAAATGTCTCCTCTGTTTTCTAAAATTCTTAGAGTGATCCCCCAGACCAATCTAGAGGAAGCACCCCGGGAAGATTCCTGAGGGGTCGCTCTCCCTGTATTTTCTCTTAAAGTTGTTTTTTTTTTTCTTTCCTTTTACGTGCCCACAGACACAGTGCCAGGACTTAGAGCGTAGGGAACACATTTTGAGCCTCTCAGAGACTGGTAACTGCTTGTGACTTGAGATAGATTTGCTGTTGGACTTCCAGAGCTACAAATGGGAACCTTTCTCTTTGGTGTGCTCTTTCCAGCCATCCTGTAGCACACATGGGGAGTTAGTCCAACTGTAGACACTTCTAACCATTTTGGCTATTCCATCTGTGTTTCAAAGTGTACACACCCACTACTCAACTTGAGTAAAAGCGGGGTGATGTACCAAAACTTGAAATATTCTGATTTAAAGGAATGTTTAGATGATACCAACTTAAAAATTATGTAATATCGGTAATATGATGATATCCAGGACAATGCCTAGTAGATATTACTCTTATTTTGAAAACATATTCAGTTATATGCCACAGATGGATATTATTTTATTGAAATAGTAAAGAGAGAATAAATTTTCAGGGCTTGATGTCCGAATTCTTGAAACAGATGTCCTAAATGGACAATAGAAAGAAAATTTCCCTACCTCCCACCTCCCATAATTATGTACTGTACTTTGCTTTTCAGTGGAGCTAGCAGTTCTGTGACAGATTTCTTAAATTCACCCTCATGCTATCAGCTATTATTGTACTTTCAAAGTGTGAAATTGACAACCTGGTCAGTTTCATGAATTCAGCTGTCAGATTGTGTCCAGTTAAAAATTGCTAAAAGCTGTAAATGTGCCTGCCTGGAATTTTCTTTTGTAAAGGAAAGACAGCAAAGGGTTGAGGATTAAGGGGTGTTGTTAATTGTAGATCTTTTAAAATAGATTCACTCCAATGTGAGTTTTATCGCTGGCTGTTATTAGGAAATACATTTAGACTTCTACTATTGTAAAAGTGGCATTCAGTTTGTATCTATATTTCATTTTAAATAGTGAGCACTTTGCATAGAAATAATCTGTTCATAAAGCCTTCAGTAATAATAGTGTAATAGGAATGAGATTCAAAGAGGAAAAGTGTCTCTCGAAGACGTTTTAATATATATGAGTAATATATTACTTTTGTAATGACATGTAAAGAGGTGGATGAATTAAATATTTTATTGTGGAGGTTATATAACACAAATTCTTTGTGGACCAGTGCAGTTGTAGTTACTAAAGTAATGAAATGCAGTGATCTATTTTAATATATATGTATTTCAGTCGATAACCATGAAACTACTTTAAGTATTAAATACAGTGATTTGATTTGCCTTTTAAGGTTGACGTTCATTTAAAGCTAGAATATCTCAAAGTGAGAACTAAGAATCGGAATCCCCTCATCTGCTGCTATTTGCTAAGCCACTAGGGGCCTGTATAACTGTTCTTATATCCAGGAGACATCCTTGTATGGCATATGCAAACCCTTCCTAGAGAGACATTTAAAAAAAATTCAAGTAGGTCGTCCCCTAAGTTTTTATTTTGTCCTTTTTAACCCATTAACTCATGCTCTAATGTTAGTATAGACATTGATTGAAGCGTCTTACAAGAACATTATTTAGAGCTGCTCTGAAACTATGGTGGTGTAAGGATGATTTTTCATATGGAGTGTGAAACATAGAAGAGGTGTTTGTGCAAATTCATATGTGATCCCAGTTTCTCACTGTATGTCAATGATAAACAGATAGGAACATTAATAACTTTTCTTTATTGGACTGATAAGGATGTTATTTGTGTAATGTAGGGTTAAAAGATAAATGAAGCAGAATTACTTTAAGGAAAGTATAGTCATAGATTGATGGTGTGATTAAACTAGCTTTATAAGTGCTGTGCAAGGCAGTATGGAAGGAGAATCTGAGGCTGTGACTACAGTTTAGTCAGCACTTGAGGGACCTGGACTGAAGATGCACTATACCTTTTTAAGTGTCAGTTTCACAAATTTGAAATCGACCAGCCGTGGCAGTCTTGATGGACAGTAGGCAATAAGGTCAAGTATACTTACACTGTTCTTTTGTTGATTTTCAGTTTTTCAAACTGACAAGGGTGACTATTTGTAAAAGAGCACCCTATAAGTATTTGCATATTGGATTTCCTTCAGACCAAACTTGATTTATCAAGCCGTTGAACGATTCTATTTTTAAAAGGATTCTATGGATAAATAAGAATTCATTAACACAATCACATAGGAAAAGTGCCATTTCAGGAAAGATGGGTTTCTCAAGGCGATTTTGCTTTAAAACTACCCTTCTTTCGTTTCAGTGTGTATTTGTGAGTAGTCTTTTTTTTTTTTTTTTTTTTGTGAGGAAGGTCAGCCCTGAGTTAACATCCATGCTAATCCTCCTCTTTTTGCTGAGGAAGACCGGCTCTGAGCTAACATCTATTGCCAATCCTCCTCCTTTTTTTCCCCAAAGCCCCAGTAGATAGCTGTACGTCATAGTTGCACATCCATTCCAGTTGCTGCATGTGGGACGCGGCCCCAGCATGGCCGGAGAAGCTGTGTGCCGGTGCGGGCCAGGGATCCGAACCCGGGCCACCAGCAGTGGAGTGCAGGCACCCAACCACTAAGCCATGGGGCCGGCCCTGTGAGTAGTCTTAGATTTGAAGTATGTGTATACTCTAACTTGTGATTCTGAGACCATCAAACTTTTAGGCTCACATCTTCAAATCTATACATCAAACCTTTGGTCATGGGTACCTTTTTAATTCTCAAAAGTTTCTGGGAATCTTGAAAATAAACTTTACCTTTGATGTAGTGTATTCAACTTAGTGGCAAGAAAATATCCTTTTAGGATTCTTATTATAAGCACAGATATATGAGGTGCTAAATATAAAGATATAGTTATTCAGTTTTCCAGAGTATTCAAAGAATGTATTATTTTTTCCTATTGTCTTAAAGGGACAGTAGTTTTTGGTTGAAAAGATTAGTAGTAAATGAGTTATATTTTAAGCTAAGCCTACTGAGTATCTTATTACCTTATGGAGTTATTTACCTTTTATTTGTACTGTTTAGTTTCTTTGAAAAAATCTTTTAGGAAAGCTATTTACTTGTGATGGCATGAAGGCAACTTGTAGCCTCAGGCAAAGTCAATGTTTGAAAACATTTCTTTGTATATTATCAATGATCTGCCAAGAAAGAGCAAAGAGAAGAGTTGTTCTCTCTGTAAACTACAAGACTGAGGATTCCTATATAACATATCAACTGAAGAAATCTGATAATGTGAAAGAAGATTGCTTGGAAGAGATTTGTCAGTAAATTTCGTTCCAACAAATATCACTTGCTTAAGCGTCTGTAATTTTATAACACAGTGACATTTCCACCAAAAGATACGTTTGTTTGGGGATATGGTTTCTATATGGATAATCTCATTTGCTTTTAATTAGTAATTGGTAACACTTATTAAAATGTCATGCTTGACTTGCGTTTGTTTTGACAATTAAAGTGTTCAAATTCTTACCCCCCCTTTTTTTAAAAAAATGAAAATGTGGTTCAGCTCTCCACAATTAAGCCCTTAAGAGAGAGAGAGCTAAAAGAATATACGGTTTGTGCTTACTGATTATTCATTATATGAAATTATAGCCTCAGATGTAAAAGTTCAGCATTTTCTTTGCGTCATAAGTCTTGGGGAGGTCGAAGAGCAAATGCTTATACGCTACAGCAGTCTCTGATCTAATGTAATCTAAATAATAAAGTCATGACAATGGTGCTATACTGAAGCATTAATGAAATAGGATTCTCATAAGATGTATTTCACAAAATTACATTTCGGGCCCGTGCCGCTCGTTTCCGCTTTAATAAATTACCCACTTGCTTTCATGTAATCAACAGTTAGTTTGCATTTTCTTGTCTTAACATTTTATTTATAAAATATTTTTAAGACTTAGACATTAAAGTAATATACATATTATGTCCATATATGCTGTTGCACTGCTCAAAGCAACTTGTCAGGAAAAAAAATGGCTTAAAATAATGCCTGCAGTGTCCTGCCTCCTCCATCTCAAACTAATTCACTCAGTATCTTTCTGTTCATTATTTTCTATTTGATGCTGATATATTTAATAGGATCATATCAATACTTCTCGGTGGGTCTATAGCTTTTTTAAAATTACAAAACAGAAAGGTAAAACTGAACTTTTCCTTGGTGTTTCCACCTCTGCTGTTCCCCAAATCAAAACCCCATGTGTCATAGATCAGTAAATTAAATGGTAGAGATGACAATTTGGAAAGCTAAGACAACTGATTCTGTAAGTCAGCAGATCAGATGTACCAGTAGACAAATAGTGTTGAGACCACTTAGATGTTCCTCTCCCCACCTGCAGCAAGCCAGCCTTGCTCTCTTTTGCAAATGGCCGCTCTTAGGTGGCAGGTAGCTCCTCTTTGGCTTTTTCAGCGTTTATAATAAAATATAAGAGCAAAAGCAGCCATCTGAGGCTAGGCTTTCTTCTAGTTCTTTGACTTCACTGACCAGAAACACCTCTTAACTTTGACATTCAGATAACAATGTCAGGAGCGTTGTGACCTTTACCACATTGCTATTTACTGGATTTAAACATTGTAACTCTGTCAGTTTTCTGAGCTTGATTGAATTTATAAATTCTTAATTGTTTTTTTTTAACAGCCTTCGAGCTATATTCTCTAATGTAGCAGTAGCTAACCAAATTGAGATGTGCGAATTGCATTTAGAAAATAGCACTTCTCTGTATTGCTTTGAGATTAGGAGATATAGTACTTTCACATATATAAAATGATCGTTTGTAATCATTAGGTCCCAATAACAAGAGACTTCTTTTTCATGCTTCAGTAAATGGACTACTTTTATTAACAAAAAGATTTGTGTTAGTACTGATCTTATAAATAATTGAAAATCAGTTATTTAATCTTATTTAATCATGCAGGTATATAATGTATATAAGGATAATGATAAAGATTGCAAAATCTCAACTAGCTTCTTCCTTTTTTTTTGTTTTGCTGCAGTGAAAAGAACATAAATTTGAGGCAAAAAGAAGAATCAAGTAGTGAACATGCTATATTCAATAACGCTAGTTTCTATGATGGAGTTCTGCTATCTTTACCTATCTGCTATAAATTATTGCTACCTGACTTAAAAATTAAGACTTGTTGGATATGGGTGTTTTGTGTACATTTGCCCAATTTGCATTCCGTTGTGTGCATGCTATAATGACTACAGATGCTGGAACCACCTTTTCCCTTCCAGCACTTTACTGAAGTCTGTAGACACCAGTGTGCTGTAGTACACTATTTATCTCAGAAAACTTTTAGAGCAAAAGCTAGAAATGATTTTACCTAGAATGTACAAAGAGAACATTTTGCTCAAAATGTATTAATAGATTCCTGATAATATTTGATGTGGAGCTGCAGTCCAGGGGAAGAGATGTTTAGAAAAGCAGTTAATTAAAATACTGAACTGAAAGAATCGCCTTTTTTTTTTTCTTTAATGGTAGTGCATCTTAGAAAGCTCCTTAGCTCTTTGCCAGTGCACCTGTCCTTCCCTGAAAGCTCAGGTTTCAAGGGCAATGATGGATGGTGGGTGCCTGTAGCCAGTTGTGGGGTTTGCTCTGAGGTCAAATGTATCGATGGAGGATAAGAATTTATAGCCTTCTGTCTCTTCCTAAGATCCACCAGTACAATTTCACAGAGAAAAATTAGACTAGACGCATCAAATGCTGATCCAGTGTCCCATAATGGATCCAAAAGACATTTGTTTTCAATGTTTAAAATAATTTTTTCCTTTATCCCCCTTCCTAATGCTTTATCTCAACTAAAGGGACATATTGAGTGTGCTGATGGTTTCTTACTGCACAAGTAGGACCCGGCCTCCCTGTGAAAACATATTTGAACTACTTGTAATAGTAACTTAACTGAAATATTATTAAAGAATTTTAAGAGAGAAACAAAATATGTCTACCAGTTTTGACTTTTCAGGTTGAAAGAGTTCAATGTATTTTTAGATTCGTGATTCTATATCTTATTTTAAATAGATCTATCAAGATTATTTGGCTAATTGGGAATAATATAATCTATGGGAAATATCTCAAATATTCTAAATCTCTTTACTGGCCAAGTACTAATTTTCACTTTTTTCCTGGAGAGGAAAAAAGGAAGAAATTATAATATTTTCCTAGAGGAATAAATTTTGGGGAACATCTTCCATTGGAAATATCCCATGGATGGAAGTTGTTCCGAGTTCCTTCTTTGACCCCACTTTCTTTAGAAACATTGTTTCCTCTTCATTTGCTGTTTTGGCCTCTATGTCTCCATCTCCATTCTAAACTCTTGAACTGTCGTTTCATCTATGGCCCTCTTTAGGTCGCTGTCTATATTGTCTTCCAGGGTATTCCTATCCACTTCTCATAGAAGCAGTGATTCCTATATAGATGACCCTCAAAATAAATTTCCTATCTTCTCCCTGGAGCTCCAGACTTGAATTTTTTATCTGCTTGTTAGATGGTTGAGAAATAGAAGGCTCTCCTATATCTCAAACTCTGTGTTTTATAAACTTAAAATATTATCTTCCATCCGTACTCATATCTGCTTCTTTTTTCTTGGTACCTCATCATCTGATTTATCCCTGGACTAGAAACTTTGGTGTCATCTCTGTCTCCTTCCCTCTTTTCCATTTTTACCTTTATCTTGTTGTTTAGATGCTCAGCACAGCATTCGTAGCTTCCTATGTGGTCTTGGTGTCTTTTCATTTCTCCTCTTCAATTTTTTTCTTAAAAACTTTTGCTTTCTGAAACGCAAACCTCCTGAAACCTGCATACTCAAGTGTTAAATCCTCAGCACAGCGGTCAGAGCCCGTTGCAGTTAACCAGTTACCCCTAACTTGCGTGTCCAGCCTCCTCCCTCACCATAGCCCAGGTGCTCTGTCCTCCTGCAGTATCAGAGTCCCTGCGTCAGGGAGAAGACGCTGCTCTCAGGCACCTCCCTGGCTCTACCAATACTGTTCCTGGAATCCCCTTGCTCTCCTTACCGGTGTCCTAACTTACATCCTTTGAAATCCTTCTAATTATTCTCCCATTTTCTAATGCTCAGCTCAAGGGCTATGTCCTTTTCCTTGAATGTAGTTTGAGTTGAATTTAATTGAAATCATGAATGCAGAGAATAATTATTCATTTGAAACCTCTGATGATGCTCAGGACACTGAAATAGGTGAAAAACAAATTCCTGTTAATTTTCTTGATATTAGAAGTTCAGTAGTAGTGGTTGGTGTATAAAGTCCTGTAGCGCTAGTTGCTAACATTTACTGAGCACGAACTATGTGCCAGGCATTCAGCATAGTCCTTTATCTTCAGCATATGTTTAATCTCTAAAATAATGTTACGTGACTCAGATGCTTTTATTATCACCAGTTTATTCAAGAAGCTGGTTCATAGAGAGGTTAAGTAATTTGCCGAAGGTTGCGTAGCTAGATATAATAAAGATGGAAATTAAAGCCAAGATTTTAAGTCAAGCAATATTACAATCCCCAACTTTTATCCACTCTACTCTTAACCCCTCAATATGTTCTTGTGTCTGGCATGAATTAAAAAAAAAAGTATTTCACATATACCAGGCAAAAATACCCAAAGACATGGTGCTTTCTTGGCCAAAATTCAGAAAGACTCTTAAGCGTTATATAGGTTGTCCCTCTAACATTTCTGAAGAGTCTCTCCTGTTTCTTTCTCTGCTTGGGACTGGAGGCATTGAAAATTCTTTTTTTCTTAAACCTTTGGACTAGATGATCTTTTTTGGCAGTTGTTTTGCAGCTCTAAGATACTATGCTTTTAGGCCAGTGACACAACTGCCTGAGCTCTGGGGTCAGTCCTGGAGCAGGAGTGGTTAAATGAAATAATTCCACCAAGAATAGTTTTTAAAATCACAAAGGCTGGCATCTTCATAGCTGCCCAACAGGTAAGGAATCAAAAGCATTTTTATAAAGAGAAATATAGATCAGGCGGGCATATCTGAAGAACAGCTTCCCATCAGAGAAATGAAATTATGCCAAGTGACTGATATGTATGCATCTATTTATTGGCAGCCTGCCCTACACCATTTTATCTGGGAAATTTTGTCAATTATAATGTCTTCTAAAATACTCTGTTTTCATTGCTCACCTGTTAATTTCATTATCAGTAACAGAGATGATTTGTTAAGTTTTTCCCCAATTAACCTACTTTATAAAAGTTTAGCTTTTATTCTTTTTTTTGTAAGGACTCAGGGGCCTATTTCTGATTAATTTTGCTTTTATAAATAATACAATACAGGATGTTACCTTTGTTTGATGATTTGGAAAATTATTTTTTCTCTGACAACAAGGCACCCTGAAGTTTTAAATCAGACATGGTACATAAAATAAAGTTACATGGAGAATGCTTGGGTCTTTTATGGCTCTTCTAGTGTGCCAACGATTAAGTCTTCTTTGCCCAGGTTTCTAAAACTGCTTCTCACATGGGTAGACTGTCCTATTTAGCCATGTTTTCTATGAGTTAATCCATAAACACAACCTCCTAGAAGCCTGGAGTAGGGTGTACTACCTTCTTTGGGTAATGTGTAGTGAGGGTTCTTCCACAGTTAGATTCTTAGTAAATGCTTTTTGATCATAATGGTTATAAATTAAGAATGACAAGCTCAATAAATGTTGTTATGCATATTAAGATGCTACTTTAGGAAATGATTTCCTAAGTGTATTTGAATCTGATTTTTACTGTTGCCCAGATTCAACTTGAATTTGATTTATTTTTCTGAAAGAAAAATTAGGAAATACGTAATTTAAATTTTGATTTTAAATTTATCACTTAAAATATGGTTTCTCTAAATAATCTCTTGTTATTCCAAGTATACCAAAATATATGTTAACTTCTTTCAACTACCTTTTAATATGTTGGCTAGCATTTGTTCGCAAGGCTCCCATCATCATTTGCCTGGATTGCAGCCTTTCTGTGTTTAGTTGCGAACTCACTGTAGTTGCTTCTTGACTCTGTAGCCAGTGTGATCTTTGAGAAACTCAAATCTGGGGGGCTGGCGTAGTGGCATAGTGGTTGGGTTCGGTATGCTCCGCTTCGGTGGCTTGGTGTTCATGGGTTTGAATCCTGGGTATGGACCTACACCACTCATCAGCCATGTTGTAGCCGCAACCTACATACAAAAAGAGGAAGATTGGCACAGAAGTTAGCTCAGGGTGAATCTTCCTCAAGCAAAAAAGAGGAAGATTGGCAATAGATGTTAGCCCAGCGTGAATCTTCTTCACCAAAAAAAAAAAGAAAAAAGAAACTCAAATCTAATCATGTCATCTCTCTCCTTCAAATATTCCAGTGGCTCCCCATTCTCTCTATATAAAGCTTGAAATACTCAGCAAAAGTCACCTAGTCCTGATGTCCTTCCCCTGCCATGTCTCTTGCCGCCTCGCCATTCTTATTTTCATTTTCCTCCTCCCCTCTCCTTCCCCCACTCCCAACACCCATCCATTCCAACCACACTAAAGTATTTGCTGTTTCCCAGATGCACTACTTTGACCGTTCTGTCTATTTTGAGCATGCTTTCTCTCCTTCCATGTGGAAAGTCCTTTCCCCTTCCATTTTTGCCTAACTCACCTCTTCCTTCAGGTCTTACCTTAGCTGACAACTCTTCCAGGAAGGCTTCCCATCCTCCCAAGCCTGGATACCATTTCTGTATGCAATAAAAGAGCCCTAAATAAATTCTACAGTAGCATCTATCATAATTGCAAAATAATACAGTGACATTGTAATTGCCTATTTATGGTCTGATTCATTACAAATTCCTTGAAGCCGAGGCCCATGTCTTGTTCCCAGTCGTATCTCGAGCACCTAACCCATGGCCTGGCCTAGTCTGGTAGTAATATTGGTGCATTATTGTAGAGTATTCTGTGAACAAATCAGTGTGCCCAGAAAAATCAGAGGTAAATTAATTCATGGCCCAAATCTTACAGCCCATATGGTTAATATTTAACTCTACAATTTATGATACTATTGTCAGTTGCTCTTCAGTAATTAATTTTATTTTATTTGAGCTAAGCTCCACTTACCTACTTCCCTACCAAACAAGACAAAGCCAAATCTGAGTATACTGTGTGTATCTACTCGTATGCCACTAGACAAGACAAATCTGCCTTTACATCTGGCTGTGGTAGGAATTCCCAGATGCACTTAATTCTGACACATGGTCATTATTGAACCAAAAGCCATTGCCTGGCATGGTTATAGCTCGTATTTGTTTTCATTTTAAGGGGCCTCATCCAGGCTGCCAAATGTACAACAGGTGCCTTATTTTTATACTTGCCAATCTGTTGTTATTCAAATGACCGCCCTAACAGAGACTAATGGTATCTAATAAAAGTGATCTCAGTTCTGGCAAGCCAGGCTCACATGAGCAGAAGCCGTAGGAGCTGCGGTGTGTAAATATGCTGGCGGTGAGTGTGCCTGGTGAAGCAGACATTTTTCAGAAGGTGACAGATGTCTCACACATAGGCCCCTTGTATATGTTTAGCCTTGGATATTTTCCGCAGCCCAGTGTTACTGGAACACTAGGATTTATAACACCTAATCTTATTTTAGATGGACCTGCTGGGTGGCATGAGGACAGGACTGACTGTGCCAGCTTATCAATGAATGGCTGTGCCATGTCTGCAAGGCACAGCCAGGCAATCTTTTCATGCCAAACAGCTGGCATGTATGATGGCTTGTATTTCCTGTCATCAGAAATTTGCCTCGCTGATTTCATAAGGCCCTGAGAAGACTTTAATATTAACAGAAATAGCAGAGGAGTGAGTCAATTTGCAAATAGGAGCTGATGTTTGGACACTTTCATTCTAACAGTGTGTATGCCTTTGTGGGTTTTTTCATGCTTTATAGGAAGCTGGCTTAAGGAAACCTTTACCACCCAAGGAAATAACCTTTTGACAGCTGGCTATCAAAACTCAAAAGTATAAGTGATGATAAATGTTATAACCAGGTCTCATAGGAATATAGAAGTGCATTTTTTTTTTTGCAAGGATTTTAGAGACCTCATTTTATTCATTCACTCACCTGCTCTCCCATTAATGCATTCTTTAAAGCTCCATACATTAAACTCTGCTAAATGTAAAGCACGATGGGAATATAAGGATGAGCAAAACACTGCCAAGTACAGTTTGCACTGACAAATAGGCAGAGATATGGATTCTTAAGATTTTGGAAAATTCATGCTAGCATAATGTCCATTTCCAACTGGAGAGCTTTGTGTTGTCATGTGGAAAAAAGCTACTCAAATTCCACCATGATAATGGAACTTACAGGTTTCACTAAATAATAATAATCATCATCACTACTAGCATAGGAGAGGGTGGTTAGAGGCTTGGCTGCCTAGCCATACTTCACTTAGCTCCACAGTTAATTGAGCTCATCTAATTTCCTGTGACCTAGCGTATAGAATAGTTCTTAGGTTAGGATTTGGCTATTATTGGACCATCTTTTTGTATTATTTATACCTATCCTTTTTGAAAAGGATTTTTGGCAGCTATTAAATCATATGCTTCATTATCCTTAATAAATCACTTTGGTAGAACAGACAATGGATTATTGTACAGATGGTTAGTTTCTATGAGAAATTTTTAAAAATATGCATCTTCTTAGCCTCATTCTGAATGATATTTTGTTTCAAGGCAGTTTTAAAATAATAGAGCCCTTTCAGAGATATACCAAACTAGTCACCTAGTGACTATTGCACATGCTAAAAAAAAATGCATACTAAGTAAAAGTAATATAAATGTGCTGAACAATTTTTAATAAATGTAATAAAAAGGCCTGTTACCATTTCTGATTGTGTAAATTTTTCAAAATAGTTTTCGTCATTTAGAAGACAAGATGCACCATGATGTAGTAGGATTTTACAATAGTAATGTTCTTTGCAACTAGAATTGAGAAAAATAATGAAATAAGCATATAGATAAAAGCCTGTATCCATAAGCCTGTATGAACATGGTATTACTGACAGGTAACCGGGCAAATAAGTTATCTTTTAGATATTTTAAGCATAAGGCTCTTTCTTTTTGGATTATTTAGGTACCAGAGTGACAAATTACACTGTGTTTCCATATCTCTAGATGTGGACTAAACACAATTTTCTGTCTGTAAAATGGGCCACGTTGGTCTCTTTGTCATAGGGATGACCATTTCTCAGAGTGAATGGGGAATCTTCCAAAGGTCCTAGAAAGGGCTTCAGATTAAACCTCATGTTGTTTTGCTGAGGAAACTAAGACCTCAAGAATTGAAGAGACTTCACTGTCCCAGCTAGCCCTTCCACCTTGGTCTCTGGAACCCATGGCCATTCCTTTCTGTACTTAAGACTGTCCCTGTTATACTGCCAGAAATGGGGTCCTGGCCAATGCCTGGCTGGTTCTGAGATCGAGGAAGGTTCCACATCAGACAGCCTCTGCTTTGATGAGGAATCTACTGCCTTTTCTCATCAAGACTCGGGGGAAAGAACAGGGGACAGATCTTCTTTATCCTATTTTTTAACCAGAAGAAGCCAAGTCTCCTTATTACTTAATTAAAATTTAATTATAATTTCCACTGTGCTAGCTAAATTTCAAGTGGTCAGTGGCCATGTGTAGCTAGTGGCCATCATATAGAACAACTTGGACATAAAATATTTCCGTTGTTGCACAAAGTTGTATTGGACGACACTGGTCTACCTGATTGGTCTGAAACATCATTTGATATTTTGAAGGTCACACATGTAATAAAATAAAGATAGACCATTGAAATGTTGAGAATACCAATTGATCTTAGTAGGAAAGAGTGTACCTGCCAGATATAAGTGAAAGATATCGTGTCTCAGAACATCCTCAAGGAAAGTGAATTGATAGCGGGTTCTGTGCCTTTTGTCTAATGACAAATATGCGTGCTCTTTGATTTTGTCCCTGCCCAAAGTGGAGAAGTATACTTCTATGGAAGTCAAACAAGGAAACAAATTGAGTACTGTCAGGTCTACCACATCTCCTCTCAGATTTCCTCCAGGAGTCTTTTCTGTTGTTTTCCAGGTGGCTTTTGTCTGTTTTCAGCCCTTTTCACTGCAGAACTATATGAGAAGGATTAAAGAGGGGCAATATGGTTGAAGGAGGGGACTCAGTAGCATAACCATATAATTTAACATCAAAACAGGATGCTGTGAGAGTGAATGGGATGCTCTTAATGAGACAACAGGTGTAGCCTAAGTTGTCCTAGGCAAACGGGGTAGGTCTGATGTCTTAAAGTTCCATATGCAGAGCCGAACAAATGTGTCTTTGTTAGGGTGGCCGAAGTGGGCAGGAGGGAGACCTGGAGGAAATCCCGGGGATGCAGAAACGTTGCCTAGCCTCTTCTTGGCATCTTTCCTGCTGTCCTTTTGCTTTATTATAGTGCTCCTGAATTTTGTCAGAGATCAAGCCAATCCAATGTCACATGTAATTAACGCTGACAAGCGCATGTCAGAACAACCTGTTAGAAGCCATTGAAAGAAATGTGGGGGCAGATGAGGACCTCCAGACGCACCCCTGACAATCCAGCGGGGAAGAGAGGCAGAGCAGTAGGGACAATACTACGCCAATACCTTTACCACCTCTTGTCCCCGCCACCACACACGTTCTCCCTGCTGCCCAGGCAAGGGTTAAAGGCTCGGTTTAATGTTTCTGCAGAGCTGTAATAGAACATTCAGGAAAGGAGGAGGGATAAAAGGTAACCGACTTGGTAACAATTCCTGGAAACGTAGCCCCACTTTCTCCTCACCGGCATGTCCTTTGGTCACAGAACCTGAGATAATTGTTCCCAAATGCCTTTCTCTTTTCCTTTTACATCTTAAGTCTCTATCACCTCCCACAGAGAGCACCACAGGTTCTGGTATTTTTAGTTGCAGCATTTGCATTTTGCAGGTAGATTTTCTTTTTTTTTTTTGCATTATTACTATAGTTCTATCAAGAAGTTACTTTGTTTTAAATATTCTTTAGAAAGTCTGTAGCAACAGTTAGGTATAGTTTTTTGTTTGTTTATTTAATCAGTTCTGAGGCTCTCTTTGTTGGTATGTACCTCCAGTTTTATAATCAAAATTAGCAAAAGCAGGTTTCTGAGGGATAAGCGTTTTGTTTTTTTTTTTCTTTAATAATTTTATTTATTTATTTTTCCCTCAAAGCCCCAGTAGATATTTGTATGTCATAGTTGCACATCCTTCTAGTTGCTGTATGTGGGATGCGGCCTCAGCATGGCCAGAGAAGTGGTGCGTCGGTACACGCCCAGGATCTGAACCCAGGCCGCCAGCAGCGGAGTGCGCGCACTTAACTGCTAAGCCACCGGGCCGGCCCCGGGATAAGCGTTTTTAAAGGCAGTTGGAATCAATTTGTGTATTAAGCAATGCTTGTAGCTTTAAAAAAGATACAGTGGTCTCTGTTAGGGCCAGAGGATTGTCTCTACACAATGGTGAGGGTCTTCTGGTGTATAATAAATTAGTGTTTGCTCAACCATGGACTATGTGTCCCATGACCCCACCTCAGAAAATTTCTCAACTAAAATAAAAGTAATAATAATAATAAAGCTTGTTTTTATTTCTGTTATAACAGATTTATTCATTTATTTCCTTACTGAAGAGATTCCTGCCATTTTCAGTCCCCTGTAACCGAGTGGGAAAGTGGAAGGTCTACTTTGAGCCAATTAATCCATGAGAGTTTGGGGACACTCACCTCTTGCAAAGTCTCATTTTTCAAGTCTTGGGTTTTTATTGTGATTATACATACCATCTCTATCAGAAACCAAGGGGAAAATCAAGTTCCTCTTGTAATTACAGGTCTAAGTCTTGATGGTGACAGGAATATTGTGATAGGTCAGGAGCTGTATAAAAGAACCAAATGTTTTCACCCCAGAGAAATTTAATAGTCTGTCTCCTCAACCCCACCCCACTGCAGCCATGGCTTACAGTGCTCTAGGTAATAACGTAGAACTTGAATTTGTCGTTACAGAAGGGATGCTGAGAACTCGCAGTTAAGGAGACAGGGTGCTTCGCACATAACACTGATCCTTGTTGACAGAGTCTTTTGTACATATTGTTACGTGCACTGTAGAAGATGCAATATCAGATCCAGTACAGTACTGTAGGTAATTGATGTAATCAGTGCCAAAGGGTTGCTAAGTCCATTAAAAGGGCAATTAATCATTTTCAATTGTTTAATTATCTGAAAAAAATTAAGGATGGGCATGATTAGTTTTCAGAAGTATGTGGTTTATGTGTTAGTATTTTAGATTTATGTAATTAGAGGCCTACCAAATTAAATACTGAGCCCCAGGGGTAGCCTACATTCTGAGTAGAGACCAGAAACGCACAGAAATGTGGAACATTCCACTTGAGTGTATCTGACAAGAGGCAGAGTAAGAAAAGATAGTTTGGGGTACAATGGGATGATTTGAAAACAACATGAACTCAAAGTACTTTTTCTAATGTACTGCTTGAAGGCAGTGGCCAAGTTACACTCTTTTCACCTTTCTATACCCTAACTTTTGTTCATCTACTTTAAAGTCATAAAAGTAGTAGAACTTCGTTATAGAAAACTTAGAAACAAAAAAATAAATGTTGGTCATAATCCTGTCACCTGAAAACAATCCACCATTCTGCCCTGAATAAGTTTTCTAGTCCTTTATACTATATGATGAGTTTGCTATTCAGTACTTTGTCAGTTAACATTTTAGCATCAATGTATTTTTCCCATCTTGTTTCATCATGACCCTCATCTTTAATGGTTGCCCAATGTTTCATTGACTAGATGTGTCTATTTCCCTATTGTTGGACATAGTTTTTTGTTTTTCCCCATTTCTCTTGCTATTCTAAATATAAAGCTTTGAGAAACATTTTAGTGGAGACAGCTGTTTTTTTATTTTGCAATATTTGTCTTAGGATCGATACATAGAAGTGGCATCAATAGGTCAAAGAATATGAATATTTTTATGTCTTTTGAAACATATGGCCAAATTGCATTCCAGAAAGGATGTATGTTTGATAATGCCACCAGTAAGGACTGAGAGTACTAGTTTCTTTTCCCCTTGGTCAGTTTGAAAATTATCGTTTAGGTTTTGTTGATTTAATAGGCAAAACACTGCCTCATTATTGTTTTAGTATGAATTTCTTAATTTCTTTAATAATAAGTGATAATTTCTCGCTAATGTTTGTTTGCAAGTAATTATTCCTGTTATATGAATTGTCTCTACATTTCCTTTGCCTAAAGGTTTTTATTCATTAGTTCACCTTTATATATTAGGCATATTAACTCTTTGTCTTGTGTGAAACAAATGTACCTTGAGTCTCTTTATAGGTCTTACTTTACTAATTCTTTTTACACACAGAATTTTTATCTATAATTTTATATAGTCAAAACTGTTGATGATATTTTTCTGTCTTATTATTCCTATTACATTTAGAACTAGAAGATCTTTTCCTTTCCTAAGGTTTTCATCTAGTTTTTCTGGTGTCTTATTCTTCTTGTTACTACTTTACGTCTGCTCTTCAGTCAAGTGGTTCCCAAACTTATACAGATGGAGGAGTACCTGAAAGTATTAAGTAGTCATGAAATATCATTATATTTAGTTCCAGCATACAAACCAGGTACGGCTTTGCTAGAAGAAAGAATAACTAAAGCATATTATAAATTCACAACCAAGAGTTATAAGTACATAGATTTTTTTTTTAAAAAGCTGCAAAACTAAATGGTCTGTTATTTAATCAACCAATGTTTCTGTCACTACTCATAAATTCATATTTTTTGTTTGTTTCTAGCAGTTTATTAGAAAATAGTATACAGTTTAGTGAAATACCTGCATTAATTTAATTTGAGTTGAATTTGAAAAGGATTCTATTGGTTGATTTGAGAAGTGAAACATTTCCAAGCAGCTGTTAGAACGTAGACTTTTGCAAGGAGAGGAACATAGTTTGATAATCTTCCCTTCAAATCATCTGTAAGTGACATGTAGTTGTAGCATAAGGCAAGATTCTAAATAGACTTTTTTTTCAAAATTGCCAATTACTTATCCCCAAACTGAACAGTCCTTCCTTTGCTCCCCAATTATTTGCAATGATCCCTTAAAAAAATCTTATTTGAAATCATTATAGGATATAAGATCTGTTTCTGGTCTACTTATTTAATTTTATTTTTTACAGGTCCATGACTGAGTCAGTTATAATACTCTTTCAATTATTGTAGTATTTTTCTGCTATTATGGCTTGTTGGGCTGAACCTTCCCCCTTACATTTTTTTTTTATTTTTTATTTTTTACAGATTTTTCTTTTAGTAATTTCTCTGGTTTATTCTTTGAAATGAACTTTAGTTGACCCTAAAATTTTGAGTTAGAAACCAAGAAGCCTTAATTCACATTTTCACATAATATCATGTGACTTACTTATGTTCTGGGAAGTGAGCATATTATATATAATTTAATTGTAGTCAAATGCTTAATTATAGTGGGAAATCTCTCCTTTCTCTTTACAACCTCACAATAAAACAAGCAAACAAATAAACAAAACTACTTTTGTTTTAAACGGCACAGTCTTATTTAATTTTAAAGTTAGATACTAGATAATATTCTAATTAGGGAATGACTATTTTGACTTAAAATTCAATTTTCATGATTCCAGAATCTTGTCTCAATTGGTTTTATAGTTGGAAGAAAAACAACACTTAACCTGCATATGTCTCAGTTTCTCATATCTTTTCTTTCTATATCCTATATTTAAAATATATTTTTATTAAAGTGCTGAACTTAGGACCTAAAATTACCTCAAGAATTATATACAGAAGATGAAAGTTTTAAAATTAATTCCTATATTTTTTGTAAGGATGGATTTTGATTATATACTTGGTGCATATCAGTTGTTCTGTAGATGTCCTACCATTAAAAACCTTTTTCCTTTTAAGCAGGAAAAAACAATCCAAGAAGAGTATGGGTTTTCAGTGATTAACCAATAACTCTGGCCTTTTAGAGATGTGCCAAGGGCTCTCTTTCTTTGTGAAATAGAGCATATCTTGTAGTTTGCTTTGTCAGTGTTCTATTAAACTATCAAAACATTCAAACTCTGCGCTTTGAGCAGTATTTACGCCTGAATTACTTCACAAGTTTCAAGGTCACTAACTTTGATTATATTTATTATTATTTACCAATTTAGCCATATCTTAATCTACATAATAGGGCATGTAGCAGCACATAAAACCCCATACTCTGGGAAATGAAAAATAGCATTTGGACAGTGTTGCTTTGAAATTCATTCATATATTAATTAAACGAATATTTGCTAAGTTCTGACTGTGTCCCAGACATGGATCTAGGCACTGGCAATACATCAGGCAACAGCAAAGACAAGATTATTTTCTTAGGGAGCTTTCATTCCAGATCAATAAACAGGTCTATCTATAGCGGTGTGTAAAATAAAGGAGATAATGATAAGTACTATGAAGAAAAAAGCATGTCAGGCAAGGGGATGTAGAGTAACCAGTGTGCGGGGTGGGGTGGGATCAGTGCTGCTTTAGGTAAGGTGGGCATCTGAGAAGGTGCCTTTCTGGGGAAGAAGAGTTCAGCAAAGGGACCAGTGAATGCAATACCCTGAGGCAGGAGTGTGCTGGGATTGCATTCCTCAACATTTTGAAAAGCAAATTTTCTTCTTAGCTCTATTTGGAGAGGCTACAATTCTAGACATATCCCATTCCTCATGCCCACCTGCCTCAAAGGCAGGGCCAGATCCATCTGTGCTCTCTGAACTCATCCCGGCTACAGCTGGTGCCCATGAGCCCCGGTGATGTCTAACTGGGCAGCAAGACCAGGGTCAGCCAGTTCCTCTACCCACCGCAGGCTCTGGGTCTGCTTTGCTGATTCTGAGTCTGATGCTCTGGGCCCCACTTGAATATTTGCCTCGACCACTGCCTTTCCTGATTACTGACTTTAACCCGGGGTCCTTGCATGACCTAGATTGTATCTGCTCGATCCTTTCCGTGCAGTCGGATTCCTCAGTTCAGTCATGCCCACCCCTATAGGCGAAAGCACGGGCCCTGTGTGAGTTATTTGCTCTGAGTAACCCCACATAAATTCAAGAGTTACTCGCTGAGCTGCCTGCTATAGAGCAATTCTGTATTCACTTTCTTTTCTGCCCTCATTTTATAAAGGACAAAATCTGAGAAATGGAAAGTTTCAATGTCTTGCCCAAAGCCATAGAGGGAGGACCCAATGGGATGTTTGTTAGAAATTCTTGTCTTTGTGTGTCCTAGCTTACTGTATTGGTTTCCAGAAGGACTGGGGTTTAAATTCTTACCATGTAACATCTTTGATCCTCAGTTTTCTTGTCTCTAAGATAGGAATGATAGGAGCATCTCCCTACCTCCTAGTATTGCTCTGAACCTTAAATGAGATAATGCGCTTGAAGAGTAGTGTGCCTGACACATGGGATAGTCAATAAATAAAGCAATTTTTATTAGTATTGATGCTACTACTATTATTACCTTTGCCATTAGTCTTCCCTTTTGTATAAATCTTTAGAAATTAGATGTATGAACAGAGTAGTTATGAACATTATTTCTGAAGTGAATAAGAACCAGCAAATTATAAAAGATGGTCAGATGTTTGATAAAAATATTTTTCATAATTACTGAAATTCTTACACATTTTTATCTACAAAAATTAAATCCTATCATGTGAATTACTAAGTTTTCACATTTTATGATATATAAAATATATATACTGTTATTTTCCATTCAGCTTTATATTATGAATGACTATATAATATTATGATTGTGCGGGTTATTAGGATGGCACCATCCATCCAGTAAATGGCAATTGTGTTACATCCTGCAACTTTTTGTTTTTTAATTTTTCCTCCAGCTTTATTGAAATATAATTGACATATAACATTGTGTAATTTTAAAGTATACAATGTGTTGATTGGATACATTTATATATTGCAGCATGATTATCCCCCACAGCATTAGCTAACCGCTCCATCCCTATGTCTTCATCCTGGTGAGAACGTTTAAGACCTACTGTCTTAGCAACATTCAGCATATTACACAGTATCATTAGCTATAATCACTGTGTTTACATTCCGAAATTTTGTTCTGAAATCTAGAGGATAATGAGAATTTTTATGTAACACCTACTAAAGTGATAAATGAATAAATTGAAATAATTAAATGTTACCATTTACAATACATATCTCTACTTAGCAGACTCAATTCTTTCTCCGTATTTCTGTCTGTCACTTATTGTATATCAGGCTTATAGATTATCATAAGTAACTATGCTCAGACATCCTACAGAAGGTTCAAAGGTCACATGCTCAAATCAATGTTAATAACCTCTTAGGAACAAAGGGGTAAGGGAATATTGTCCAATAAGATTAATTCTTTGGCAAGATCTTCCTGTATAGTAAGTCAGAAAAGAAAAGCTGTAAACTTCCTATCTCAACCATTAAACCCCATATTTTTTTCTTTCCCACCCGCCGTAAGCTGTGTGGCTCTGGCCTCTAGATGAACTCGATGCATTACTACTGTTGTTAAGATTTCTGGGGCCCACAGAGAAAATATTAAGTCAATTGTATTACTGATTTGTTTTTAGCTTGGGCGAAATAAGAATAGGAAAGAAAATGTCTTTTACATTACACAGTTCTCTGGATAATGAACAGTGGATATTAAATTTATGAGAGTACTAATATGATGTGAAGGGTTGCGTTTCTTTTCATTTAAGATATTATTTTCTGTTCTTTGGGGGTATGCATAGTTGCTCAGTTCGTGGAAAAATGAAGCCTCAGGCAATCTGAAAAAAAAAGAGATAACTCCAATTTAGAGAAATATTAAATATCCAGCCTCCTTCAGACATGATTACTTTTACAGTTGAAAGATTTCGTATTTAAAGTAATCCTCTTTGTGAAGTCTTGTGATCCTGCAATGTGACCATAAACTGAATCAAAATCACTTTGTTAACAAAACATACATAGTGGGTGCAAACACTGGTTAATTTTCTGTTTCACATAACTTGAAGTGTATTGTGTCCCTGTGCAGTCGGGCGTTTCTGAAATGTTGTGTGGCTGTTTTGGTAATCATCATAATTGACTTTCTCTCTTCCTTGTAATTCATCACCTATTTTCCCCATGATTTTCAAACTGTGGAGTGTTATTTGATAAAAAACATAATGGCTTTAGCTGGTGTTGGCCTCACATATGACCTCTTTTTGTTGTTGTTCTCCTTTATGACTACAAAAATACACCGTTGCCACCGTCAGATTCCAGCATGTCTTATAGGATTTTTCTCAACACAATTCTCCTTTAAGGTAAATTAAAGGCAAACTAGGATCTTTGGGGACTACTGGATCAATGCACACCATTTTACATAAGATTTTCATTGCAGGATCCTTGACTACATTTAAGGATTGTCTTAGTAGTCATCAGACATATGTATAGATTAGGTATATAATATATATGTGTGTGTATATATATGTATATTTTTTTTAATCACTAGCTACTGTTTGCATTCAGTGCACATTATAGCTCTCAGAAGATTGCAAATGCTTTTCATTATTGCTTTTTATCTGTCATGCTGTTTGAATGATTTTACTGGACACTACTAAAGTGGGAAATGGATACAAGTAAATTACAGCTTGTACCCATTTCCGACTGTCAGAAAAGCACTAAAAGAAAAATAGAATATGGCCTTTGTAAAACATTGTGATTTGGAAAGTAATTTTTGCCAAATTAGTATATGTAAATGGTCTCTGCTGTGTGAAACTTTCTCTGAGGTTTTGCAGGGCTTATAATACAGTTGACTCATGAAAGTAATACAGTGTTGAGATGAATAGCAACATGTTTTCAGAAGGATCAAATTCATTTTAACTGTGGCTGAAAGAGACATCTTGTGTGAATTCTTTTTTGTTAGTATTTGGAGATGATGTGTCTGATTCAGAAGGACTTTGAGTTTACATTTAAAGGGATTTAGTGTGTGTTTGTAAGAAAGTTTAGCAAACTTGAATATTGCTCACTTTGTCATTTGTCTTTCTGTCTGAAATGACTGTCTTTACAGAATTAGATTGAGGTTTTCTTTTTAATTGTATGTTGATTTTATAATTTCTAGTCCAGTCTATGAGCATGTTTACATAACATACTCCTAATACGATTTCATAATGGTCTAATGGAGGTAAGCCAAGTGTACTTTGATACAGAGTAAGCAAGATTGTTTTATTTTTTTAACCAACTCAGAGTTAAACATTTCCTGCCATTCTCCTAGGATTCAATAGGTAAATGTAACAGAGATAATGATCAGAAATGAGAACATCTAGAACAAGTGCAGGATTCAATTCATAAAAATTTTGGAGGGGAGTCTATAATAGAAACCATTTCCTGTCTTTGCTTCTCATTCTCAAGTATCAGAAAACCAAAACCAAAACCACTTTCTTTTTGAGTCTTTAATGGCTTAAGACTTCTGGGCTTACCTGGCTTGTGACAGATTCACTGAGATTAGTAGTCAGGCTCTGTAGATTTCTTTTTCTTCCTTGCGTCTTACCTCTCCCTCTCTCACTCCCTTCTTTCCCCTCTCCCTCCCTCCTTTCCCTCTTTCTGTCCGTATTACCTTATGAAAAGTGGTCTAGTATTCTATGGATACCTGTGACTGAGATGATCCCATCAAGAACTGCAGTGAGAGAGGAGAAGTTCAGCAGACTTTGTGAAGCTGTGCACACATGTCCATCTGACCACGCAGTTGAGTGCTCAGGCTTCTTCTCACAATGCTCCTTCCCTCAGGGGTGTTGGTGTAGGTCAAGCTTGTATGCTTAGTTTGGTTTTAAGTTGTCCCTCTCCTCTGGCTTTGTTGGGAACACACTGTGCACTGTGAATGGACATGGAGGGCCAGTTAATACAATTGGGAATACTATTGACTTTGTAACGGAACCATTTTCCTTTCAACCATGTAGCGATGCAGTACATGACGCAAAGGCATTTCTAAAATGTGATTGTAACCTGGCTTACAGATGTGAGCTGTGTGCACAAAACAGGTCAAATGATTATAAAAGTGTATTTCTTTCCAAAACCTAATTTCAAAGAGCAAGAAAACTGTTTTTGGACCACCTTACACCGTGTTTGTGGGAGGTGAGTGGAAAATATGCTTGAGTGCTATTCGTAGATTGATATTGATGAGGTGGGTGCCTTTCAATATTTAGGAAGTTATAGAAAAAGTCCACTTCCCCCACCTACCTAACCCTTTGTCTGCTAACGTGTGGGCTAATGAGTGTGTACAGCATTTTTCTTTAGTTGGAACAAATCTGTAGTACAATGATTATCAGCATGAAAAGGAATTGTCACATCATTGAAATATAATGGCAGCATTTTATTTACAATTTAAGGTTATTTTGTCCATGTGTGCTACCGTTACATTTTCTGAGGAAATGCAACCTTGAACCTCAAACAGCAATGGTTTGATGTGGAAGAGTTGGATAATTATCCAGTTGAAGTCAATTTAATCCCACCTAAATAGGTCCTTTCTATGTCCTAGGTTTGCTGTGAGGATTAATTAAAATAACACATCCAAAGTGCTTAACTCAATGCTTGGCACACAGTAAAGTGTTCAATAAATATTACTTTGATTATTATCATCTGCAAATGTAGCTTCAAGGGCTGATGATGTCACTATCAAGCGCTGTGAACCTTGGCAAAACAATGAAACTTCCTGAGCTTCAGTTTTCTTATCTGCAAATTGTGGAGTTGGATTTGATGATATCATATTTCCCTTCTATAGACCACAAATTTTCTAAGTGTATATCTTAACTGTGGAGCTGGGTCATCAAAATACCTCAGAAAAACTAGTGCTTGAGTATTCTGAAGCATGTTTGTTGTTAAAAATACAGACTTGACAACAAATAAATGCTAATATCACTTGATTAATCTTTATTAAGGCATCACTAATAATTAATCAATTAAATTAAATAACTGCTTGTTGGAAAAAGAAAGCAACAGTTTACACGCTGGTGGGGTTTGGGGATTTCTATAACAGTGATTTCAGCACCATGGGTGCTATTTCTCTGAATTATGGGCAGAATTGTGAATAGCCTTAGACGTGAATGGCTATTTACACTGTATTCCTCTTTCAATTTTCCCCTCAGCCAGATAGTGGCTCTTCCCCTTGCTGTGTGCTTCAGCAGCCACTGTCTGGAAAGAACATGGCCACCTCGTGTGTGATCAGGGTGGACGCTCTGCTGCTTCACCATGACCTCCTTTCTCTCCCCTCGTTGGAGGAGCTGAAGGAGTGTTGGGTTGACCTTGGTCCTCACTTTTCCACTTGGTCCCAGAGCTCTTAATTGTGCTTGTGTTACCCTCTCATATGTCCAGTATTCAGCGACTTGACCCATTTTCTATTCTCTGTTCTTATGTAATTCTTGTTTCTTAATATCAGGATGTCCTCCCCCCCCACCCCAGACTCCCTTGAAAGTGTCTGGAAGTCTCTTTCAGAATCTCCATAAAATTCTCTTTATATCTTTTCATCCTTGATTTTTTTTTTTTTAGTACTATAGTTCAAAATAATTTCTATAAACTTACATTAAACAAAATTACTGAAAGGGAGCAGAACAAAGTGGTTAAGAGTTTGGGCTCTGGAACCGGACTGCCTGAGTCTGTGCCTCTGCTCTGCCTCTTGTACGCTGAGTCCTTCAACACGTCGCTTAGTCTATTTGCCCGGAAGTGAGAATAATAATAGCACCTGCTCTAGCGTTGTTTAAAAATACAGAAGAGTTAATATGTGTACAGTGATTAGAACAGTGCCTGATTCAAACATAGTAAGGACTCAAGAAATTCAAGCTCTTGTATTTAATTTTTAAATTTTGTTTGCTAGTATTACTAAATATTTTCTGAAAGGGTAATTGTCTCTGTTACATTATAATAACTTTTTATAGAATTATACAGTTAATGAAGAATTCATACAAATAATATCATTTGACCTTCTTTGTTATTTTCTGACGCATTACTGTTATTCCCACTTTACAGATTAGAAAAGTGAAGGTCAAGGAGAGTTGATGACCTGCTGAAGGTTGTGGCTAGTTAGTGATAGATTGGGCTTTTTGTTCCTGATCATCTGGCACTATGGTTGTTTCATTACTCCATGTTGTCAAAATACATTATAAATAGGTATATTTCCAGGGGAAAATGCATTCAGAGTTGTGCTTATCCTCTCCTGGTACTTGGGCTTCCAGGATGTAGTTGATGCTCTGTCACGTGTTGGGCATCTGCCAGTGAGCAGTGAACAGTGAAGTCAGGCACAATCCCATGCTCATGGTGGGAAAAGTACAGTCCACCAAGACACTGCAACCCAGTGTGATGCGTGTTATGATAAGGGTCCTCTGGGATTTATAATAAACTTTAAAATATGTCCCTCTGGCCATCTTTTTTAACCCACGATGGAAAGCTGCTCATCAATAAAAAAAGAATGAACTACTGATAAATGTACAAAATACATAGATCTAGAAACCATATATTGTGTGAAAGAAGACAGACCCAAAAGAGGACATGCTGTATGATTCCTTTTATATGAAGTTTAAAACAGGTAATATTAATCTATAGGGACAAAAATCATGGCAGTGGTTATCTTGGCAGAGGATGGAAGAGGGGTGGGGGGAGAGGAGGATGACTGGACCAGGACATGTGGGAGCTTTCCAGAGTAATGGAAATGTTGTATATCTTGATAAGGGTGTGGGTTACATGGACATATACATTTGTGGCAATTCATCCAATTACTCTTAAGATCTGCACATTTCGCTATACGAATTGTACTTCAATTTTTAAAAAATATGAGAAAATAATTTACGTGAACAATTAAGAAAGCTTTATTGGTAATTATTTACTCAACTTGGCTCTCAATAGTAAATGTAAAATGGTTGTACATGACCTATGGCATTGCCAGTATAGTAGTATATGCCAGTATACATGCTGTATGCTCTGAAGATGAACGCACCCTGAGTTATTTTAAAATAATAACAAACCTACTACGTTTTGAGTTATTTGAGTTTATTTGTGGGTAGCATTTCACAAATTTTATATGGCATATTTCATTTTATTCTATTGCAAAGGTTAAAACTTTACTCTGAACCCACAAAACATGGCCTTGACATTTTATTTTTAATGTTTTTTAGAGATGTATACACAATAATAATGTAAGTTACCTTCTCACTTTTAACAATTAGTTCTGTGGCTTCCACTGAGCTGGATGTCAATTCTGCAGCAACTTTGTATATTCCACAGTAACTTACGGTATTTGATTGTCCTATAGTACTACTAACATACTTGTGTTTAAACACAATTCTTTAAATACCACCAGTTTCAAAGCATAAGTCTTTTTTGCTTGAGGAAGCTGGTCTCTGAGCTAACATCTGTGCCAGTCTTCCTCTGCTTTGTATGTGGGACACCTGCCACAGCATGGCGTGATGAATGGTGTGTAGGTCCGCATCCAGGATCTGAACCTCAAAACCCCGGGCCACCGATGCGGAGCACTCGAACCTAACCACTACTCCATTGGGCTGGCCCCTCGAAGCACAAGTCTTTTGAAGACAGAAATGATTCTCTTTCCATCGGGCCTGTGTGTTTCACGATCATCGCATCAAGTTCTTCATCTGTGGATTATATAACAAAAAGACTTTCGTGGGATTTACTTCCTTTTTTAATAATGGACTTACCAGCAAAATAGATCAAACAGTGCCCAACACATTGTTGAATATATTATTATTATCTTATTATTTTGAGGATAGTGATAAGTGCTAATTAAATGTGGTTAAGGATATTATACTAATAATTATGAAAGTGTAGATTTTCCAAGAAAGATACTCTTCCACATAATTTCAGGCCTTTTATTTTAAATGGATCCTATTCAAGTTCATTTAGCTATGGCTTAATTGGATTAGATCCATGTTTAGTTTAATTCAAAAATTTTAATAACCTCTAGTGAACAGGAATAAATCTTTGGGTGAAGAGAGATGATAACTATCCTGTGGGCTAAAGGCATGCTCTGTTTTGAAATGTAAATAATGACTTGATTTACGTTGCAAGATCTCGGAGAAAAAAGGAATTTGGTTGCTTTTTGTGGCAGAAAAGTAAAACTCCTTGAATACCAAATAGATCAATGGATTGAGTCATTTCTTGCTTCACTATGGATTTTGCTAGGCTTTGGGCATTGTAATATGAATTGGAAATAATCCTTACATTCAGGGAGCTTAGTCTATTAGAGGAGATAGATAGGAGAACAGATTATAGCAAGTTAGTGTGATAATATTTTAATAGAAGTGCAGTGACCTACAGGAGAGGAAGTAATCAACTCTATCCCATGTGTGTGTGTGTGTGTGTGTGTGGGTGTGGGTGTGGGTGTGTTTGTGTACGGAGGCACAGAGAGTAGAAGATCCCCGTGTTGGATCCAAGCAGTGAGCAGAAATCTGCCAGTTTAAACCAGAGGAGAAAGAATATTCCAGGCAGAAGGAACAGCATTTGCTAAGTCAACATGCTCATTGAGTAACCCTTAAGCCTTTTAAAGGTTTGGTAATAACAAGAGTGGGGAGTTGGAGAGTTGGCAGAGGGAGTCAGGGACCAGATGATGCTAGGCTTTAATTCCAATATTTGCAGAATGCCTTCTATATGCCAGGCACCATGCTAAGGCACTGGACATTTACTGGTGATCAAAGCAGATGTGATTCTTGCCATTGGAGAGCTGACCATCAGGAGGAGAGTGAAATAATAGATGGATATGCAATTATAAACTGATTAAGGATTATGGCAGGAAAAAAAGGTGGTGCCTGCCCTCTTAGAATCCTAGTCTTGTAATTCTCTCTTCTGAGGACACATTTGAGTTGAGATCTGAGGAGGAAGCAGCTGGATCTGGGTAGTAAGTATCAGCATGTATGAAGGACAGAGGCAGGAAATAGCTGTTTGGTGAGCTGAAAGGAGACCAGCCAGGCTGGACGGTGGTGGACTTGTGGAGAATGAGGGTGATTAAGATTGGAGAGAGCTGGTCAGGAGGTCTGATGGCTCAGGGCCTTGTGGTCTTTGATAAAGAGATTAGATTTCATTTAAGGCGTGATGGGACACTGTGGGAGGGGTTATAGATAGAGGAATGACACATTGGATTTTTATTTTAAAAAGATTACTCTGGTTGCTGTGTAAAGAATAGCTTGGGAGGTACAAGAGTAGACATAGGATGGTTGTTTAGGAAGCTATTTTAGGTCATAGGATGAGCGATGGTGGCAATGGAGACAGAATTTCTGATGGATTGGATTAGGGGTGGGTGGAGGAGGAACAGAGAGAAATTGAGGATAGATACAGGCTTTTGTCTTGAAATGGTGTCATTTACCGAGATAGGGAAAGCTGGTGAATGAACATGTTGGGAGATTGGAAAAGCATTTTGGAAACCTTTGGTTGGAGGTCCCCACGAAACATCCAGGGAGAGAGGGTTATGAGTTATATGAGTCTGTAGATCAAAGGCGGTTGCCATGGAGATAAAAGTTTGAGAATTGTTGGAACATAAAGCTATGTGGGAATGGATGAAATCACCCAGGGATGTCAAGAAGGGAGAGTTAGTGGGCCACTGAGAATTTAGAGGTCAGGCAAAGGAGCTGAAAGTTCTAAGGAGCCTGAGAAAGAGCAGCCCAAGTGGTAGAAAGAAAACCAGGACAGTGTGGCGCAGTAGAATACCAGGAGAGAAGAGGTTTCAGGAGGAGGCTGGGGGGAGTGGGCTGTTAGCTTAGCATGATGGAAACAGAGCACTGGGTATTATATATCTTCCTGGACCATTTGTTTGTTCTTTCTTCAGCCGTGGATGGGAAAGCATTAGAGGATTTCATGCAGAGGACTGACCTGAAAAGAGAAGTATATTTTAGAAAGACCACAATGTGGGCTGTGTGAACATTGAATTTAAGTTAGAGGAGCAGAACTCAGTTCATCCTTTCTGCTTTCTAAACTGTTAAATTGCCTTATCTTAAAGGAAATGACTGTAGCATGTGTAGTGGTTTTAGAGATGGGAACCTAAGAATTTAACAGAACTGGATTCAAGCTCTCTTCCATTGTCAGCTGGGGGATCTTGGGCAAATTGCTTAACCTCTGTCAACTTTGGTTTTCTTATGTGTAATTTGGGGATAAAATATAATCCCCCCCACAGAGGGTTATGAAGATTAATGCACAGACTAATAAGTCCTCAAGACTATCACTTCTTATTATCATTGATCCTGTATTTGTAAGCATGTGTATGCCTTTTGTAATGATTTTATCTCAGTAAATCATTGTGCTTCGCCCATCCTTTATGGTAGTATTTTAACACTAGCCTTCAAAAACCATGCCCTTAACCTTCCACCCAAGGTATAAATGAAACAATTCTACTCTCTTTGGGAGAATTTCCAAATTGTAGTGAGCGCCTGGCTGTGCACAATTTAAAGTGCACTTTCTCTGGCAGAACACATGTTTATATTGGTTCACACTTAAACATTTTATTCCCAGTTCTTATAGCCTTTTTATTTCTTGGTCTACGTTTGTTTTTATAGCAGTTAGGGTACTAGAACTCTGGCTAATGCAGACATTACCAGGGTATGGATAAATGTTTTGGGGGCAGAAGTCAAAGAGAACAGATGTCCTAAATCATTGGAGAAACTGGCAGTGACTCAACTTGGTACAGAATAAAAAAGTAAGAGGGAGGTAGCCTCTTGTGCATTTAAGGAATAATGGAAGCTGGAAAATGCTTACTAAGCAAAACAAAAACTAAACAGAACAAAAACAAGTAAAAAATATGTTTTCCACTTTTACAATGACTTTCGCATTTCCCAAAGTGGTGCCAGCGAATCCTGTAACTGCATGTGATCACAGAAGATTTAGACTCTCGCCGATTTCAGAGTTAGCTTTCTTAGGAGGTAAAGGGAGGTATAGCACATGTTTGAGGACAGTATGTATCTGTGCAGTAATTTGTCATATAATTTCTTAATGATTTTTCAATAATAATGAGTCATTATTTTGCAAAAGAAATCCATTTTATTCTAAGATTAAGGATGAGAACATTTATTCTCCACTGTTCTATAAAAATAGCCCAATGTACCAATTATTAAATATCTGGCACATCTGTAACAAAAGACGGCTTTATTAATGGACAAATAGTAATAAATGTAAACTATCAAAATGGAGTAGTCATAGAGATTTCTTTTATAATGGCATATTCATAATTGCTATTTAAGTTCTGAAAACAATAATACCAGTATCTAAAATATCTTACTTAAGATTAACCCATCATTTGAGATTGATTTCAAACTTAATTCAGATAACATCTCAATTGCCCACAGGCCTAATTCTAAGTATATAGGTAAAGATATTGGGGCCGGCCTGGTGGTGTAGTGGTTAAGCGCGCGTGCTCCTCTTCGGCAGCCCAGGGTTCGCAGGTTCAGATCCTGGCACGCACTGATGCATCATTTGTCAAGCCATGCTGTGGCGGCGACCCAGATAAAGTGGAGGAAGGTGGGCACAGATGTTAGCCCGGGGCCCATCTTCCTCAGCAAAAAAGAGGAGGATTGGCATCGGATGTTAGCTCAGGGCTGATCTTCCTCACACACACACACACAAAAGATAGTAAAATACTAGGTTTGGCCATGACCCAAAGATGATAGATATTGGATACCAAATTCAGATTCCAAACCAAGAGACAAATTTTCAAAAGAAATACTGGGAAGTTGTTTTAGGGGCTGGGCTTTAAGGAGAGGATTCATGAAGACAAATTTTTTGATAAGAGCTATTCTGCAAATGCCTTTCCCACCACCTTGACTAAGCCAATTAGGAATGAAACTTTCAAAGGAGCACCTTTAGAGCTTCACATGTTTCCTGGAGTTGAAGGGATCTAGTGGTTAGGTATCCTTATTCCTGCTTAGAAAATCTACAAGGGATAAGAAGAGGCCTGCTAGCTGTTTATGATGAAGTGGAGGAAAGAACAGGTAACTGCTGGAGGATTGACCTCCCCTCCATTTGTGTTTCCTGGGGACAAGATTTGGGCCATCCAAAGAGAGAGTTGAGGCTCTCTTGGGCCCTATTCAAATTGCTGTCAAGAGAAAGGAACAAATCTCAACAGAAGTTACCCCGGATTCTTAGGGGCTGTGGAAGGAGTAAGTGATGAGTGGGGGAAATCATAGAGCACCTACGTTAAGTACAGCAGGTGACAGGCTCCCAGGAATGAGTGCGCTGTGAAGAAACTATGAATTTACTAACAGAGAGAGAGAGAGAGAAAGAGAGAGAGAGAGAGAGGTGAACGTTTACCAGACCCAGAGAACATGTGATCAGCTACCAACTGCAGCCACGTAAGGATTTTCAAACTCCTATTAAATTTCCTCCTTTTCACCACTTCAGCATGGTGGTTCAGAAAATATAGCTCTCCATTGGAGGAGTAGAGGAATCAGAAGATGTAAAAACGGAAAAGAAGGAACGGACTACATCCTTTTCCGTTGGATACTGGTCTGCAGCTGACCCCAGCTGGAAGAGGGAGGTGGCTATAACTAGAACGTTTCAACTATGACTGATATACTTAACTGAGCACTCAGAGTTCTGAATTGGGACTTAAAGTGACTGTAGGTCATCATGTTATTCAACAGTTAGAAAAGTGATTGGACTGCTTGAGTTTTCATGTAAAGACAGAGAAGAACTTTGCTCGTTAAGTAAATTTTAAAAGGATGGTGGAAGGCAAAATAAAGACATTTTATGACTATACTCCATGAGTCTTACGTGGATCCAGAGACATACATACATACACAACTGTGTGTATGTGGTATGTAGTGTGTATGTGTTTTACATTTCAGGAAGCATTCACCGAGAAATAAAATTCTTCATTTAAATACTGACATTTTATAATTAGCTAATGAATATGATCATATTCCATTATAGTTATGAGCACATTCTGTTTGTCCCCTCTCCAAATTAAAACCTGGATTGACTGCAGGGACTCTGCTCTCGTCTCAAATGCTGAGGTTTAAAGAATGAGTTATGGAGCTAGATTGCCTAGGATAGAATCCTAGCTCTGCCACTTCCTAGGTGAGTGACCTTTGGTCAAATTACTTAATTTATTTGTGCCTCAGTTTCCACATCTATACAGGGGAAATAATAATCACCTGCATTATAGATGGTTGTATTAAATATACATATATGTCAAAAATACATTTTAAAATATAAATATATATAAAGTATAGCAAATAGTAATAATCTCCTATGTTGTTATTATTAAATATATTGATTTATATTTTTATCTCTCAAAGAATGAAATTTCAGAATATCTAAAATGTTGCCTCAAAAGCAATGCTGTCTGCTGTGAAATGGCTACTTTAAGAAACCTGAAGCAAAGGCACTCAACTCAATCATCATGGGATTGACAATTGTCATTGTTATATTTTTATAATAAGCTGGTTTCCAGAATTTATCATTCTGTGGACAAGGAGAATAAGACACAGGCGAGCCCATGTGTGATCTTCCAGCTCATTTTGTGCACTCTGATTGTATGTCAGGTGAAAGAATTATCTGGTAATTCTAGCTATCAAGAACGTCACAATGTCTTGTCACAAAGGAATCTGGCCTTAACTAAAAATGTCCCTGATAACTTTCTTGAAAATGGTTAAAGTGTAATGTAGAAGGTTAGTATGTGCCCCAAGTTTCCCAAAGAGCTTTTATATTAGAGATGTATATTAATATAAAATATAAATCAATATATTATTAAAGTATTTCAATATAAAATAAAATATATAAAATATGTTATATTAGAGTTTGTATGTATTTTATATATTCTGTTTATTCAAGTAGAGTCAACTATGTGACAAATTTTGATAAATAATAACTGTTTCTCCTTAGCAATGGAATGATCAGGACTCAGAAACCTTGCTGTTTTTTACATCGGCAAAGCTAGTGATTTATTCCTAACAAGGTTAAGGATAATAAGTTCTTGTGTCTCTTCATTTTGAAAGTTCAGCTCTTATTAAACTATCACTTCCTAGCATTTTGTGCCTTGTTCTGGTATAGTGATATTTCATATTTAACACAACAGTCAAATATTGCAATTAATGGGCCATGTCCTTTTCCTCATTTGTTACGAGATACTCTGTTCTTCTAAATGAAAACAGGGGAACCCTTCAGGAGTAATTGTTTAAATCTGTTGTGAGAGCAAACTGCTCTGTGTATAGGATGTGTATATTTATATTGCTATAAAAATGGCCAAATGTATCCCTGAAAGGTAAAATTGCGATGACCAGAGCCAAATTAACAATTTGTCTGAAATTTTATAAATGTCATAAATGTTTTATTATCGACAATTAAATATCATATGTATAAGAGGTAGTGATTTTGTAGGGAGCACATCTGAGTATTTAGTCTGTTCTTAGAGCAAATGAGTATGATGACAATTCAATGGATCTGATTTTGAATTGTAGAAACTGGGTTTATTGGCAATGTGGCTTTTGGCAGCTACCTAATATCCCTGAACCTCAGTTTTCTCTGTAAAATGAGAATAACCACATTTCAGAATTATTGTGAGAACTGAAGATATATGTATATATCAATAAAATAAATATGAGTAATATGATAATATGACAATGTATATTAACAATGAAGACAAAAACTCTTAGGGCAGACAATACCTGGCCTGTCATAGGTACTTACTAAATGATTGCTCTTAAAATTATTATAAAAGACAACATTATAAATAAGTTATTAAACCTAATTCAGCCTCATTTTCTTCCTCTATCCTCTCCCTGCCTACCTCCTAGAATTGTGGAGAGAATCAAATAAGGTGAGGCAGAGAATATACGTTGTAAATTTTTGAGTGGCCACACAAATGTGAAGTGCTCTCATTATTTAGTATTAGGTGCATAATTTTATCTATAAGGATAAAGCCAATTAAAGTGATATTTTCCAAAGTTTTAGATTGGCGTTTTAGCTTATTGATATCGAAAGCCTAGAAATTAAAATGGACAATCTTAATTTATACAATGTTTCAGATTTTCTTAATTTACAATTTAGTTCAAGCTAATGTGTGCTGAGAATATTCCTACTAAAGTGTGAGGGCCTCAGATCATAGCCAGGCAATTAGTTTAGAAGAGTGATGTGTACCAAAATTTGATGATGTTTAGCCTTTTAAAAACCTCTGAGCAACTAATTTGTGTTCTGTTTGGTCCAAACCCATCTTGGTTATTATTTCCTACCTGGTCACATTTGTCAAGTGTTTTAGAGCAAAGTCCAGTTATCAGAAATCTTGAAATTCTACTACTAAGTCCAGGAAGAAGACAATGTCTACTAAAACTGAAGACGGATATTAGGGCAGAGGCTGGACTCACTAACTATCCACTTCCAAAGTCAGTCTGCTTGTTGGGTATATCTTAAGAATTCCATCAATCGTATTCTATGAAAATAATATAGGGTGTATTTTCTATAAAAATAAAATATAGGATAAGGGCGTAGGCCTTCTTTTAGTATTTCTGAATAAAATCCAAGATAGGAATATGAACAATTTACTCAACAAAATGGAATAATATTTTCTTTTACAACCCATTGGCTCTGGAGCTGCGAGTCAGATTATTAATTTCACTAAAGCTATTGCTCAGAGTTTTTGTTTTGCTTTTTATTTATTTATTTATTTTTTTATTTTTCCCCCCAAAGCCCCAGTAGATAGTTGTACGTCATAGTTGCACATCCTTCTAGTTGCTGCATGTGGGACTCGGCCTCAGCATGGCCGGAGAAGCAGTGCGTCAGTGCGCGCCCGGGATCCGAACCCGGGCCCCCAGCAGCGGAGCGCACGCACTTAACCGCTAGCTAAGCCGTGGGGCCGGCCCGTTGTTTTGCTTTTAATAAGGGAATTTAACCAACATGAGGAGTGTCTCTTAGAAGTGGAGTTACCCTAGTGTGAAACCATGTCACTAACGTAAAACAGCCTTCAAGTTTAAGCCTGTAATCGATGTTACAGCTTTATCAAGCCATGCTGAAGGAAAATACCCTTTAATAACATGGATCTGCATTGCTTTGCCATCTATTTTGCTTACCTTAAAGATGCTAGGTGGTAAATTCTAGGATTTTTTCCATGTAAGTTACACCTATAATACAAATGTATCTGAAGCACAGGTTTGCAAAGAAATGATAATGAAAGATTTAGAAAAATGCAAGAATTTTCTTACTGTGTTCCCTAGAACGTGAGGAAAGAATCCATTTTTGAAAAGGCAAGTACTGCCAAGTAAATTCCTTTTTTCCCCTCTATTCCAGAAGAGCCTTCAAGAGAGTTTTATTTATTTAAAAGGACTGAACTTGATTAACTTAAGGTGTTGATATGGAAGGAGTACATATTCCTCTAAATTTTGAAAGCATTTGTGCCTTTGGCTTATCTCTAATAAGGTAACAAATGTAGTGTTAATTTAGTTGAGTTATACTTTCTATATGAGTTTGCTAACAGAACTTGACATAAAAGCCTTTGCAAGAAAGCTTGATTGGTTTGGTTACCATGGCAACATGGTTGAATGGAAGAATGATTTCCTTTAGGAACCTCTCCTAAATGCTGTTTTGTACCCTATAACGATATGGCTGGCTTGCCATCCCTTGTGAGGAGGTGAGAAGAGATCACTTTGAGGGTCAACATGGTGTCTTGTGTTTATAGATTATCTCAGCAATCAAAAGACTGCCTGGCTCATCTCATTCTTTCCATAGCTGAACCAATTCTGTTCTTCAGTATACTGTGATAATAAGAGTCTCACACAGACCTTTATGTCTTGAAATACACAAAAGAAAAACTGGATCTAGACCAATGATCATATTCTGTTAAGTGCATTTCCTAAAGCTAACGTCCATTATGGATTTTTAATTCCCCGCTTACCTTTGTTTGAAATTCTGCAATTTATCAATAATTTGTCCTGTGAGTGATGTTGCTGTTTTGAGGAGACAGAAGGGTTTAACCAACAAATAGATCAGCAGGGGCTTCATTTAAAATCCTTAGTGGTGGTTTGGTATTCTGGAATTACTGTAAACCCTAAGGCTTACATTTGAGATTTCCTTTGTTATGGGGTAAATGTCTGCTCCATTAGCACAGCAATTGTGTACAAAAATGCATCGAATCAGTCAAGTACCACCATAGGGTGTTTTTTAGTGGTTAAAATAGGCTAATGGTTATTTCACTTATACATTCAGTAATAACAGCAGTAAGGCCTATTATAACTATTTTTCTAATCAGCCACATGTTTGTAATTTTTCATTTTCACCCCTTGATTTAGGTCCTTGGAATCAGATACTCTAACATAGTACTTAGTGGCTTTAACTAAAGAATTATATCAACACCATTGGTGCCAGTAATACAGTGACTTAAAAGTTGCTGAGGAATAATTTTGTGCAGGGGATGAGGGAGGAAAAAAACAACCTTATCCTAATATGAGTATTTTAAAGATTGCAACACGTAGCTTCTAACTTTTGATCCCATGATTGGTAACAAAATTCATATGCAATAATATGAGGTGATTATATTAGAGTTATTGTTTTATTTTGATGAGTAAATGTTAGAATTCAGATTTTTGTAATGGCATCTGGATGTTCATTTTCAATTTCTAAACCAATCCTTTTATCCAAGTTATCTGAAGTGCTCCGACAGTTAAGCTACTGGGAAAGGTCAGATCACATTTTGAGTCTAACTCACCTTATATATTTATTATTGTGTATTTTGGATTGTCTGGATTATCTTGGAAAGTATATGTTTCAGTAGCTTGTCAGTCTCTGTGATTAAAGGTAAGCCAGTTAAGTTCATGATGGTAGAAGCAGCAGAAACATGGTTTAAGACCAAGATGCAAATTATATCAGATGTGGAGTTTTCAAACCAGTGGTTCATTCTATCTCTTCTTTCCACATTGCTCCCTCACTGCCCCTTCCCTCAATAAAAATGAAGAGAAGATAGAAAGAAAAGCCAAATTCTATAAAGTGATCACCTTTACATGTGGGATGTGACAATTCCTGTACGCCACCAGAATTGGAGCCACAAGAAAGCTGAGACAGATATGGCCATATTTGAGAACAGAATTTATTGAATAAGAAGAGGTAGTTTCAGACAAAATTTATGCATTAACTCTTAAGTTACTATCTACTGAAATGAACACTCTCCCCAGATAAATACATAGAGGCACATATGAACAGAACTTTAAGTTCAATCGTGGAAGCCTTCCCTCATATTAAGGTTAAGAATTTCTTTTCTAACTTGTCTTTATTATTTTTATAGACTCAGCATATTCTCTTACTAGTTGTTGTCTGTGCTATGTATGTATGTATCTGTGTGTGAACACCATTCTCCAGTGAAGAACGTCTCTTCTTAATCATCTTTATTATTTGTGCTTACTTGGACCATTGTGCCACAGTTGGTTTTGTGTTCTCCAAACACATGCCTTTGTCTTTTCCTTGTGCTTAGATGTCTGTCTTCTGTTTTCACTCACAGTTTTGACATATTTTGACTTCCTTGTGTCATTCAGGGTTCCCTCCTTGGGTATTTTTCTTTCTTAATTTCTTTGCTGATCTCATTCTTTCTGGGACATTCTTATTGGCCTCAGCTTCAGGTTGTGAGCCTCCCAGGTTCTCCTGGTTCCCTAAATATTCCTTCTTCGGATTCTTCCCTCTCTTCCTGCCCTCCCCTTTCCCCCACTTAGAGCAGTTCTCACTCAAGACATCCCTGCTCAGTCTTGGCCCTCCACCCTCACTCCTTCTGTAGAGTGCTTCTCCACTTACCTGTATCTAACATTACCACACATGCGGAAGATGACCTGCTCTACATTTTTAACCTTGACTTTCTGGCTGTGTTGAGGGCATTAACTCTTGAGTTTCAGGCCAGCACCCCTGTACTTTTTTTTTTTAGACTTTCTTGAAGCCCACTTTGCATGTATGTGGTTTATTTTCAGTTCCAAATCAATCAACATTTATCGAGTAACCATTATGTGTCAGGTGAGGGGCTCTGGGGATACAAAGGTGCATAATCTGTGGCCTATGCCCTTTCAGAGACTAGCAGTTTAGAGGGCAGACAAATAAATCTGATTACACTATGGTATTCTGTGACAGAGGAAAGCTGAGAGAAATATGGAAGCATCTAAGAAACTCAGATGGGGAGAGGTGGAAAAAACGTGGACCACGATCAAGGAAGTCTTCCAGACAAAGTGCTATCCTTACTGTAATATTCAACACTCTCTATTGTCATTTCCTTTTAAATTTTCTTCCTCAATAAGTGGATCATTTCTGTAACCTTAGGAACTGGAACCTGTCTTGTTTAACAAAATATCCCTGGAACTCAGCACAGGCTATCCTGTATATTTACTAAATGAGTAAAAGTGGCCCTTTACCTGAGAAGAATGGCCTCACAGCCCGTGGACTGAAAATGTTGGGCGAGGGAATAGCATACAATGCACTTGTTCCCTGAAATGCGTTCTGTTTGGGGCTTCTTTTTCAAACTTTCAAGATCATTTTGAATTCTGATTCTATATTCCTCAAAGGCTGGTGACTCCCTCCTGCCTCTTCCCCTCCCTTCCCTCAACCCTTCCTTCTAGTCTGGTCGCATATGCAGATTTAATGATGGCACTAATTGTTCCATATGCCCCAGGTCATTAATGAAAAACGTCCACCAGAGCACTGCCCAGAACTGACCACAGTGGAACCCCATTTGTTATGCTCCCTCTGAGGCTGACACTTCCATCGATAGCTCCTCGCCAGGCATGACCTTCCTGCCATTTCATAGCTATGCAGTGTGGATCCTGTTTTCTCAGTTTATTGATGATTATGTCATGAGGAACAGAATCAAAAGCTTTGCTAAAACCCAAATATAAATTGTCTCTGGCTTCTTCCCCTTGATCTACTGGGCTAGCCATTTCATCAGAGGAGATGAGATTATTTTGACAGGACTGGGTCTGCACCAAGCTATCTTAGTTATTACTCAATATTCTGATTTCTTGAAGATGTGAAAAACTAGATTTTTTTAAAACAATGTTTCTAGGTAATTCCAAGATCATAACTCTCTTTAAAAAATGTTTGTAGATTTTATTAGTCTTCAGGCCCCACTCAGTGCTCTCAAGAGTTCGTAATGTTTATCACCTTGCAATGGCATTGGCTAGTTCCTTCAACAATGGGTTGATGGTCAACGTGGATTAAAGACTGGAAGATTAGAATAAAGTTGGTTTATTGAACTCTCATCAATTTTTTTCCACCCTCTGCTTCTTTCAGTTGATCTTTCTTATGGAGTTGCACATGTACTTTTCAGAATCCATTAGGAAGTTTTATTATCAACAGAAATTATTTCTTCCTATGAGAGTAAAAATAATATGTGGGAACTGATGGACATAAGTTTACCAAAGTAGGTGGTTCTTAATTTTTCAAAGCAATTACATGGAAACTTTATCCTACTATTCCTAGTTCTGTAAATGGTAATTTTAATCAAGAACAGCCTATTTAGTTTGTTTTCTCTAAGAACCCATTTATATAGATTCTTATGTTTAAATATATATATATATTTGCCAGAAATAGTGCAGCAGGTCTGTAACACAGAACACCTTTCTACTCTTTTTTCAAGGATGAAAGTCTGATGGCCGTATTTCATTGCGTATTAGACTTTCTCTCATAAGTACTTAGTTTTTCTGTTTTGTTTGTACCATATGTGGAAAGTAGGATAGGAACATTCAGCCTGTTCTGCTATTTTTGTTGAGGTACCCACTCAGTTGGTATAAGGAGATCCTCTATCTTTATGGAATGTTCCAGAATCCCTCCACCTGTGTTGATCTCTCTGAAGCTTCCCTATGCAGATCTGTCACACAGGCCTGTCTCTTCAGGTCCCAGCCAGACCAGGTGTCTTTCAAGGGAAATGCTGTAAGAGCCTTAGAGAAAGGTACAAATATCAAGATGGAGTTTGTATGGGAAAGAAGGTGAGTTTCTAGGTCTTGTGTAAAGAAAATTCAGTTTTCAGTAGTAAAAGATGATGAAATTGAATTATAACTGTTTTGTTTTTCTGGGGGCAAAGGTAATTTTTCTAAACTTTTTTATTAATATGAAACAGCACACATGCTGAGAACATATAATTTTAATAGTTGAGGCAGTGTAGCCATTTCAGGAAACGAAGTTCATCTTTGTCAGTGATTAATGTTTTTTTGAGTCATAAGGCCCTTTGGGGCAGGAGTTAAGAAATGATTGTTTTGTTCCTTAGTAACCTTAGGACTGTTTTTCCTGATTGGGTTTGGGTTATAGTTGTAGCTAATAGAGCTCTATTAAAAATTATATTTGTTTATTCAGGCGCGCAAACACTAACGGGGCTTTTCTGTGAACTAATCAGTCAGTAGATTTTTACTGAACACCTACCTTAAACCAGGTACTGGCAATAATGAACGGAATACAGAGTCTTTCCTCAGGGTGCTCGTAGTCTAGGGGATTGAGAGACATGACCATAAATGATACAGCTCAGTGTTGTAAATGCTGACATTGTGGTGGGGGGAGGAGCTTCCCTCTAAGGGGCTTTCCTCGGAGAGGTAGTCAGGGAAGACATTCCTCCAGATGAAAAGCAGGTGGAGTCTGTGAGCCGAACCAGGTGTGTGCCCATTAATTGTTTGACCTGCACAATGTCTACAACTTTATTAGTTGCTATAGTAGTTGCTTTTGGTGCGCTAAGTCATATCCCCTCAGTCACCTCTGATTTCAGTCACAGCTGTGATTCCATGAAAACTGACTGTAGCACACCTCGGGCACAAGCATTGCCTGTCCTGTCAGGGCTTTCTCCCAAACTGAGGGAGCCACTCAGCGCTTTGATGAGTATAATTGGGAAATGTAAGGGAATTATTGCCCCAGGAACAATCCTTAACCGATAGAGGATGGGAGCTGGGGATTAATGCCCCTGCTTTCCATCATCCACTGGGAAGATTCTGTGGCCTGTCTCTGAGACCCCTGGGACCTCACTAACACCCCTTGGATGGTTTTTATACCTTCCATGCCTCATTTTCCTCTCTCCTGCTTCTTGGAATCATTTCCCAAATAAACTACCTGCAAGTTCTTGTCTCAAACTCTAATTAATTTCAGGGAAATCAAAATGGAAACAGCTGCTGAAATTTAAAAAATGGAGGATAGCAAATAAAAATTCAGACTTCCAACTTCTCCAAAGACCTAGTAACCCTGAGAGCAGGTTCCCTATGGGCACAGTCAGCGGGAGCTGAGGAGTGGCTCTTGATTAAAATGAGCTAATCTGAGCTGTTCCGGCCACCCTAATCCCTAACCAATCTGAGACCTTCTTTAAAGTACCTGCCTAGGCTCTGGAAGCAGGCCCTGCATGGCAAAGATAACATCATGTCAAAGCCAAGGAGATGAGTATATTATTTATATCTTGGCAAGATTTTGTTTGTGTGTGTGTGTGTGTGTGTGTATGTGTGTGTGTGTGTACAATAGTCTACCTTTTTCTTTTCACAGTCCATCATACTGTGGCAAAGAATGTAGTCATTCCACAGAGTTATGCCATTCTGGCTTTCCATCAATTACAAAAAACATGACTATCAACACTGATTAATTGGATCGTTATACAAACAACCCTACAGTAATAAACACCCATTGTGTGGCAGTGAGACATATGTTTGTCATACCCGTTAGGGGAGCACTTGGGGCCCAGAGACTGATGAATTGGCCCACATTGTCTTACTACACAGCTGTCATAGCAGCTCTGATAGCAGGTGATAGTTCTGCAAGAGCATGTCAAATTGGTGCTTATCTGTTATGACATCTGTTGATGGAAGCTCCCTTTTAGGTTTGATCCAGACAATGACCTTGATATTCCTGGTGAAGAATAAAGGCTCACAATTATGGTTTTAAGAAGGAGAGACTTGTAGCTTGTGTCTCACACCCGTCATATCAAATTATCAGGCTGAAACTGATAATACAATGAACACTGGTTCTCGACAGCGGTGTTGTATCTGTTGGATTTGTACACGCATTAAACCTTCTCCCCGCTATCTTATAGAAATCCGTTGAGTTAATGTGTAGTCATCACCCAGAGTTTCAGAAATGTGCACAGAAACTCTGGCTGTGGAGAGTAACATCTGTTTCAGGAAGAGATCCTTGAGAACTAAATCTTTACATCTAAGAAGTGGGAAAACGTCAGTGGTTGAGTTGAGAGTTTATACAAATTTCAGGGAGGTATAAATGGAAGGAAGACTGAGTTTTGAGAGTGTTGGTCAGAATTGGATTACTGACTCTACTTTTGGGGCTGTAAGATTTTGGGGAAGTCACTAAACCTCTGGAAACCTCAGTTTTCCCACCTCTAAGATGGAAGTACTGATACCTACCCTGGCTACCTTACATTGCTACGACAGGAGAAAGAAACTTGGAACGTTTTTTGGTTGGTAAAGAACTGTATAAACATAAAGTAGTGGTATTGTTTCAGTAATTTGAATATATAGGCATTTTGAAAAGTTAAAGTATGAAGTTTAAATAACTAGTTTTTCCAAGCTAGGAAGCTAGAATGGCATTAACCAGAGTCAGAAGATCTGGTTTCAAGTCCAAACAATGTAACAACTAGTTTGGTGACCGTGGACATGTCAGTTTTGGTCTTCATTAGCCTCTTTAGGCTGTGGTCTCTGAATTTCCTTCCATCCTTTTGTTCTATGGCTGGTAGCTCCTTTTGCTAACCTGGCCACGTGGACCCTTCTGTTCCACCTCTCAGTGTTACTTCATCTCTTTGTGATCATGAAGCACTAACATTCTGATAATGCCTAAGTCGGTGGTACTTGCGTGTGAAGCACTGGGGAGCTCTTTGGAAATGCATATTCCAAGCCTTCACATCCATGGAGTCTGATGCAGTGAGTCCACTGTGGGTCCCAGGAATCCAAATTTTTCTAATCATCCCAGTTGAGTCTGATGCAGGTGGTCCTTTGAAAAACATTGGTCTAGAACATACATACATTTCATGTTTTATAAAAAGTCAGTTATGATTACCAAGTCAAGAAGATATTATTTTGATTGTTTGCTATTTTGAATTGAGTCTACTGTTTTACTTGCATCACTGAGTTGGCTTTACATACATACAGTGAGCCAGCTGGTTAACAAGATTATTTAGTGTTTCTGGGGTTTACTATAGCATACTAAGTGTTCGTATACTTAGTTATATTCTTTATATTTTTCTCCATGAAAGAGAAAAAAGAAAATCAATATATGCTTTTAAAATTCTCCTGGCATGTAAATTTTGTGTGTATCTGGTATTTTGTTACAGTCATTTTAGATTGAGTGCTTTCCCAAAAGTGCTTACTGTGAAAAAAGACGGTGATGCATTGTCTGCAAAGAGTAGGGTTATAGTGAAGGGAGGTGGCTGAGCAGGACTGTAGTTGCTTTTGGTTAGCTCTCATACCATTTTCTCTTTAGTTAAACAAACCCGTTTTCTAGCTGTGTGGTGGCATCCTTTACTTGGCCCTTTTGTACTTCCAAATCCCAACTCACTTAGAGATGCGGGTGGGATGTTCGTGGGAGAAAAAAAGAGGCAAAACCAGATGATTCTCTTGGGTTTAAAGTAGTGTCCAAGATGAAGAGCTGAGGGAAAGCAACTGGGGACTTTCACCTCCTCCTCCTCGTGCAGAATGCATATGATTTTCATTTTGTAGAGCAAATGTGTCCCCAAGCACTGTTTGAAATTTAAGTTTCTAATTTATATAGATCTTTATAGACTAGAGCAAACTACAGTATTTAGTATTCCATTTAGATTCCATTTAGATCCATATCTTCTCCTTGTCCACCACACCACTCCTGCCCATTTCCATTGGATATTTTATTAACAGAGGTACACCTCTAAAGTAAAATGGAAGGACTGTGGATATAAATAAAATTCAACAAAGTAGCAGACCACATGTGATGGAATTATTAGTAATATTAAGTTCTGAAGGACTTTGAAAGACTTTTTATTTCATAAACTTATTTAAAAGAGGGATAATAAAGATATAAGGTGAGCTCTGACCAAATCCATTTTAAAAAGCAAAATCTTAAAAAAAAAAAAAAAGCTATTCTAAGTTCATTAACCATTTGCAATAAACCAATTGCAATAAAATTACACAGAAATCAAGTGAAACTTTCTAAATAATAGTTCAATTCTCTCTTAATGTATAGTTGCTTTGTTTGTTTGATTATAGTGATTATCATGTTCATTAGTACTGACTAGGTAGGTACGGTGGTTCATGTCTTCAAATAAACTGTAGTCCGTGAATGCTCACAGCTTCCATTTTCGTCTTTAAAACCTTCCTTCCCACTTCTTTCAGCGTCAGCAGCTATTCCCTTAACATAAATATTTTTGTCACTGTAATTGTGATGGAACAAAGGCAATTCATGGGTGCTCCTGCATTTCAGTTGTCCCAGTTACTCCTGTGACAGAATTAGGTTTTTATTTCCATCGACTAAGTTCTATCAGTGCAAATATATTTCTGGCACCATTATAGTATATCTCAGTACAGCAGCCAAATGGAGGGAGCATGTTTAAATACTTAATTTGGCAAGGTGCTTTTTAAAATATGTTTTTAATAGTAATCCAAATATCTCTTCTGTCAATATCCTTTTAATCAGATGGAATGCATAAAAAAGTCTGAATAGAATCTCAGTGTGTTAGTTACAGAAGGAGATCATACCATCTCTTAAGGAAGCCAAAATGTGAAATTAAAGTATTGGATTCTCTTAAATATATACCGTTAATTTTAGAAGGACCTTGCCAATACTTGCTTGATATTTACAGGTAATCTCAGAGCATGCACTCTTTAAACTCTATGACTCATAAAAGGTAGGTAAAAAGGGATAAGGTGATTTTGTTTGTGTACAGCAGGTACTGTTTAAATCTCCAGAAGGTCTCTGATGAGAGGTAGGTTTGAATCTGTTCATTACACATGAATATAGGTTCCGTGTTTTAAGAAATCATATGTTTGTAGTTTGAATTTTAAAACTAGCCTACTGGTGGTGGTGTCAGTGTTTTATAAATCTTTGAAAATGAAAGTGTGATATTTATGTGCACATTAAAATGGTCCAGTTATCTCCTAAGATACCAAAAAATGTGCATGCAGTCATAGCATTGACTCAAAAAGATTTTCTTTCTTTGTCTCCATATTTGTCTTTCTGTTGTTAGATATTGCAATTGAGGTTTATAGTCATTTTCCAAAATTGACAAGCCAGTGGCTTTCTTACCATGATTATTGTATAAAGATGGCTTGTGTAAGATTTTCATTTCTGATATTGGGGTTGGATTACTCTGATGTCCGTGCTGCCTTCAAAGATATGTAAATTTTTTAGAGAGACCACCTGGCCTGAACTTTCAAGTGGGGAAAATATGAATTTTAATCCCAGTTCTGTCTTGCTTTGTGGACTTGAGCTGGTCAACCTTTCTGAGCTTTAGTTTCCCTATTATAATTTGGATCATACCAACCTCAGATAATTATCATGGAAATAAATGGGGCTAGGCCTGGAAGGAAGGTGATCTTGGTTTGTTTTTCTTTCTGTCTTCTGATTTTTTCAGATAGTACCAGTGGTGTACAGGATCTGATCCTACGACTTTGATCTAATGAGAACAGATCTCATTATAGGAACAGAAATCTAGTGGAAGTTTCTACCACCAGAGTAATATAGTCCCTCATGAGTCTCTCCTTTTTATCTTTTTGCTACACCAGAACCAGTAAACAAATCTCTAACTTGGTATAGTCATCAGGATTTCCTTTCAAATTTAGAAGGCTCACGATGTTATAAGATTTGGGAGGTGTTAAAACATCTCAATGGCCAACACAACCTATTTTTATGGGCTTACCTATCTGTCTTCTCTACCAGACTTCCAGCTTCTTGTGGCCAAGGATCATGTCTCAGTCACTCATATTTCTCCACCTCACTGCAGGGCAGCCACTGTGCAAGGTCTGTGGAATTAGAAAGAAGTAGAAGGGGTAGGAGAATTATTCTGATTAAGAGAAAGTTCCTGCCACATATTTTTCTCCAGTTAGGATAGTTGGTTTTAAAGTGACTGAAGTTTTGTACTGTTACTAGAAATGGTGGATTTCAAACAGAAGGGAAAAGAAAACCCAATAAATACTAAAAGAACAAATAGCTTTGGTGTATGTTTTAGAATATTTTTAGCAATAGATGGGTTTTTGACACAGCTTTTTGGCAGTAGGCTTTTTTCTGCGAGAAAATTGTCGTTATGAATTATCCTACCAAAAATGATTTCATAAGTTTTATAATATAAATATGGGTGTAAAGAATTCAAAGGTTAAAAGTAATAATGTTATAAGATGTAATTGCTAGCAGGATCTGAAAAGAGTAGATTATTGAGGAGAGTGTCAAAGATCTTCCAGTAGAGTTTGGTTTTATCATTTGCAAACCTAATTCCTTTTGATTTTAGAAATTATTATAAGTTTGATGAATTATTCCTTCAGAAAATTAAATTGTAGAGTAAGCTGATAACTATGGTATATGTTATTATTCATGTTATCTAAGGTGTGCATTTTGTTCAGATCAGAGAAAAGAAGGGAAATTTTTACGCAAACATTTTGCAAGTATGTGTACCTATTCATAAAAATAATAGCTATGTGTACCCATTCATAAATAAAAATAATAGGTAACATTGGCTGAATGTCGACTATATGTCAGTTGCTTAACATGCATTCTCTTGTTTAATCCTCTTAACTGTCCTATGAAGTAAGTATAATTATTATGTCCATTTTAAGGTTGAGGAAACTGAGGCTGAAAGAAGTTATTCAGTAATTTTCCCAAGACTGTATAACTGCTAAATGTCAGCACTGGGTTGCCAGGGCCTTTTCTGAATAAAAGTGAATGTCTTTAGGACCTACAAATTTACCTGGAAGGAAAGAACTAGAATTTGTAACTGGAAATAATCACCAGTTCTGAGAACATCCTACTGGCATGTGTGGCCAGTTTTTAGGCAGATTCCTGTTGTGAGCACCTTGTATCTGAAGCAGAGGTTTTCATACTGTCTTCTATACTCAAACTTGGACCTACAAGCCCTTCACCGATTAACTTCAATGGACTCATCTATAACAGGGTGTGAGGGAGTGTTGAATCAAATAGTCCCTATATTTCTTTCTACAGGAAGCACTATGAATCTCTGAGTATGGGTGGCTGGAAGGGCCAGGGCTCTGAAAGAGCCTAAATTATAATGAGTATGATAAGACAGCAATGTAACCACTAATGCAATCTGGTTCCAGTTATGGGGTGGACTAAAAGTTTCAGATTGGCAGTACTAAATAATATTTTCAGATTTTCATAATCCCTTCCCTTATCTCCTTTGAGAGGTGAAATGAGGGGGGAAATTATCTCAGTTCAGATTTTCTTTCCCTCCCCTCTCCTCCTCTTCATTTCTTTCTTAATGTTTTTCAGTGTCTGTAGTGTGCAAAGAACTGTGGTAATACCATTAAGGGTTGAACGTGAGACTCAGGAGAGGTCAAGCAAAATGACACCCAATGGAAGAGACACTGCAGCCAGGTAGAATGGGTGACACTTCACAGCATCAGAGTGAATGAAATATATTCCAAATGCCTCAAATTTTTCTCAAACATCAATGAAATAAATACCCAAGCACCATTTTTAGTTCTCTAAAGAGAATGCCAAATTGATCACTACGACATAAAGGGAAGTTTACTAAATATGGCAACATTTGAGAACTATTAGGTACCATATGAGTCAATAATAGCTTCTAGTGCATTTTTATTCCTGGAGTCGTCCTTATATTTGTGATCCTTTGGAAACCAAAGTGACTGAAACCATCATTGTGATGTTGTGACCTCTGCAAGAGAGAAATTGGTAAGGGAGCAAATATTTGTTTGAAAGCCAGGTGTTATGCTTTATACATATTATGTTTATGCTTTGCAAAATAAGCCTACTTATTATTACTCCTATTTTACAGATGAGGAAACTAATGCTCAGAGAGGTTAAGTATTTTTGTCATGGCCTCATAGCATTCATGTTCAAATCCAGGTCTGCCTAACCTAGAAGTCCTAGCTCATTTGTTTGTAATAACCTTCAAACACTTTTTACTATTATCATTTCTTGTCAAGTATCTTTTGATCTTTTCAGAGAAAGAATTGAATGGTTTGTATGATGTACAACAGGAATCAGTTCTTAAAAAATACACATATAATTTATACAATAGAATATTATTGAGCCATAAAAAAGAAGGAAATCCTGTCTAGCAACAACATAGATGAAATTGGAGGACATAATGCTAAGTGAAATAAGTGAGACAGAGAAAGACAAGTACAGCATGTTCTCACTTACGTGTGGAATCTAAAAAAACTGAACTTGTAGAAATAGAGAGTAGAATGGTGGTTGCCAGGGGCTAGGGGGTGGGGGAAATGCATAAATTGGTCAAAGGGTACAAACTTCCAATTATAAGATGAATAAATTCTAGGGATATAATGTATAGAATGGTAACTACAATTACCAATAGTGTATTATATACCTGAAAGTGGCTAGGAGAGTAGATCTTAAATGTTATCACCACAAAAATAAAAAAGGTAATTATGTGAGGCAATGGGGGTATTAACTAACCTTACTGTGGTAATCATTTCATAATATATGTGTATCAAATCATCACATTGTACACCTTAAACTTACACAGTGTTATATATCAATTATATCTGAATAAAGTTGGAAAATAACTAAAAAATAAAAGCAAAAAGAATTTAAAAAATAAAAAATATGCATACTTTTTAAATAAAAAAATGAACCAAGAAATAATTAAATTATTATTTAATTATATTAAGTCATTAAAACTTTTGATGTCGAGCAGTCACTAGAAATCCATGCCTGCATACAAACATTTATACATATATGTAGAAGGGGAGAAGAGGATGAACTAATGATTGCTCTTTCATTATATGTCCATATCCCAGAAAAATAATGGCAGTATCATCTATGCTTGTATACTTTCTTCTTGTAAATGCATGGATATGAATGTTTATTTACCATCCTCAATAAAAAATTATGGTGTAGTACTAGAGTTTTAATTTCCAACAGAATCCTATTTTATTTGCCTGGGAAAAAGTGGAGATTCTCTGCTTGAAAACAAAACAAATTTAAGTCTGGGAAAATCTGCCCTGGATTGACTGTAGTCACATACCAGCTTGAAAAAAAACTGTGTGTATGTGGGGGGAACAAATGTTACAAGTGTAATTAAGAAAGGAGGGTTTCTCTGTGGAGGACTGGTAGAGTAAGTAAGAGTGAGGGATATTCATTACAAAGGGCATCTACACATAAAGGAATAAAGGTTAAATGTTAATTGAAGCTGGCTGCATCTGCTACACCTTCTTTATGGAGGAGGGCAGAAGGTGGGAAGGCAGCTGGAGTTGTCAGTTGGTTGCTAAGTCTTTGAGCTTGATCCACTGTTGAATTTCATTTCTGGGAAGAGATATTGGCAAGTTTCGTCTTTGCTAATATTAAAGATAATAAGAGTTTGCAAGGGAATCTTTCTCCCTGTCCCCTACTACCTTGCAATCAAATGTCTTTCTTTTCTTTTTTGCTGGGGTGACATGTTTAGTGCTGTATCTTCCAAACTGGATAATTCTTGGTCTTCTCCATGCAGGAAAGTTTAAAGCACCTCAGGGGTCACCCAGAGTCAGTTCTGTTTAATGAATTCTGAGATGGCTCCAGGGATTCTTTCTCACCAACCACCACAAAACTGAAATGCATTCCAGCCTCACCTACACTAGGGTTTCGTGGGGAAATCCTTTAAGGAAGATGAACCTATACCGTGATTGCTACCAGACTATTGGTAATAATACTATGTGCAAATAAACGTAGGCATCCATTTACAAGCAAACAAGAAAACTTGAAAGATAAGTTTCTTATGTATACCTATGTGCTCTGACGTGTAGATAACAACAGTATTTTATTACACTATCATAGGACTGTAATTAGTATTAAATAAAGCAATGCATGTAAAATTAGTACTGTATCTAGTAGATAGATGTTCAATGCATTATCACTTCGTAAGATCTTTTCATTTAGGCTCATAATAACCGTGTAAGGAAAGCAGAGTGGAATTTACTCATCCAAGTTTACATGTGAAACTGAGGTTATGAGCTATTATGTGGCTTCACAAAGGCACTTAAACTGCAGAAATTGAGACTAGAACCTAGATGCTATGACTCATAGCTCATTACACCCAAAGTGTAAACTTATATCAATGAGATGTCTGTGACTAAAATAACTGTATTTATATATGATTCGTGAAGCACTAGTAGGAGCCAGTATTGTAGATTAAATATGTTTAACTACCTGTAAACTTGAAGAGGGCACAGCCTGTTGTATTAACTACTGCATTGCAGCCCGCACAACCAATGTATAATACAGAGTAGGTGCTTAATAAACATGTTAAATGCACGAATAAAAAAAGTCACAGCTTTTAGATGACTTGCTATGCTTGCTTTAAAATGCAATAGGAAACTACTCTTTATTAAAGATGATTCAGAAGGATTTTGCTAGATTTAAACATCCTCCATTTATAATCTGTTTCCTGTTAGTAAATATCAGAACTTCTCTGCTGATGTATTATGCTTAGACCAGCAAACCCAGAATTGTCTGGCTTTGCATTCTCTAAATAATCCTTATTTGAAAGCAGTATTATCTGCATTCTTGGCACGGGGAATGAGAGGACGGCATTTTGATATGATTTAAACTTGAAAAAGTTTTGAAAGTGATTATTATCTTCATATTTCTTAAAGAATTTATGGAGACCTGGCCTTAATGATCCTAGGGTTTACCCTACATCATCAAGTTGTCCAGTTATTTTATTTAAAGGCTTAATATATTAAGACTCGACTGGAAAAAGAAATACCAAAAAATAAAAAGGAAAATTTGACCCATAGATGAATACTTAGTCAGATATATAAAATGTTGTAATTATCATATTAATGAAACCAAAAAGGAGAGAATTCCATTCTGTAAAGTATGAAGTGTGGGATTCCATGTAAGCCCAGCATGAGATATTTTATACAACTTTAGTTTAAGAGCTCTGAGCCCAGTTGCCATCCCTCTTGAAAGAGAGATTCTGTTAAATTTATTTTCTGAGAGTCCACACTGTGCCAGACACCAAAGAAAATATATACAAATATGGGAAGTCATAGTCTCCACTCTCAAGGACCTCACAGTCTAACAGACAGCAGAAGAGAAATACACAAATATCTTTAATACAGACCACAGTGGGATAAGTGACGCAGCTTTTGATCCATGTGAGATCTGCAAGAGGGAAATCACGTGTGCTTGACAGGTAGGGTAGATCTTCATGAATGTAGTGATGTTTGAGATAGTCCCATGGAATCCGCAGGAATGTGGGGCATTTGACAAGCAAGATAGAATCCCATGTTTTGGGAGGTGCCCCTTATAATGTGTGCTGGTGCGGAAAGGACTCTTTGCAACTGCATCATGTACAGTTTAGGCAACCTTTTTGCATCTTATCAAGATTCCTTTTAGTCTATTTCACTACTTATGAGACCTGTGTTGGCACAGAATAAATGTACCTCAAAACCAAGGAATCTATTTACTTGATAGCTTTGGAAAATGAATTGTTGGTGAGAGAGTTTTGAACTCATACCTAAACGAGGTTTTTGTGTGATTGCATATTACAGGTATAATTAGGAGAATTGGGAGTAAATCTCTTGGCCATAGCACAATCATATTAAGATTTACCTTCATTTGCAACTTGAATTTATTTTATAACATAATCAAATTGTGTGTGCTTTAAGTCCCTTGAATATGGACTAATATTAAAGAATAACATGTTGTGGAAAATTTCAGTTTATCTCAAATGTTTGGGAAATGGAATGTTGCAGTTAATCTAACATTATGGTAGCTAGGAGATTACAGAAATATTTTACATAGGTTAATCAATTCCCTAAATTAGAATAAAAGAAAATATTTAACATTTAAAATATTCTGAACATAATTTGAATTGAATTTCTTATTTAATTATTCAGAAAGCTTTTTCAGGTTCTAGAGGTGTTCTAGTTTACCAATAGGAGTATCTGTTGTCATTTCTAGCAAATAAATTATGGCCATTTGGTCTTTCTGGTTATTTCATTTCTAGGTTAATGAAACTTGAATTTCTCAACCATAAGATCAGAGCTTCTGTTTTTAGGATCCTACATAAAACTACTATATAAACTGTACTCTTTTTTAAAGCCTTGAATTATCAAGCCTGTGATAATTTGATATGATAAATTATGGCATTTAAATTAAGTTAACACAGCCAAAATCAGGAACCTATAGATATTTACAGAATTTTTTAAAAATAAATATTGGGGGGCAGTTAAATCTTATTTCTACTTTATAGTGGCAAGTACTCTGATGACTAATAAATATTCCAGGCAGTGCAATATTCACTTACTCTAAGGTATTGATAAATAAGGATCATTGTAATTTAGTGGGACCATTCTCATAACTGAGTGTCAGCCTGCTGAAGAACATTTTGTATTAATATTAAAGGTCAAATGTTCCACTGGCCTTCACTAGTTGCTATTGTAGAATACTGTTCATTCTTATATACTTAAATGCCCCCTCACGAAGTTTAAAATATCACATTCCAATATTATTAAAATTTATTAATATCTTGGAAATTGAGAACTAAGGCAATTCACCCCTACTTATTCTCTCATTGATATGTTCATAAACCTATGATCTATATAACCTTTTCCGCTATGGCTACCAACAGCATGCGTAGATCATTTTAAAAGACCTAGCATCATTTGTTTTTATTAGGAACCTACAGGTGACCTGGTTGTTACCATATTTTATCATTTGGCACTTAATTTCCTCAGGCATGTTTCCTTATCAGAGTTAAAGTTGCTTTGTTACCTCAGCTTTTGATCCATGTGAGATCAGCAAGAGGGAAATGCATATGGTTGATGGGTAATGTAGAGCTTCATGAATGTGGTGGTGTTTGAGATAGTCCCACCGAGTCTGTGGGAATATAGGGTAGACTCAAGTGCCTTTTGATTTTTTTTTGGTGAGGAAGATTAGTCCTGAGCTAACATCTATTGCCAATCCTCCTCTTTTTGCTGAGGAAGATTCGCCCTGGGCTAACATCCATGCCCATCTTCCTCTGCCTTATATGTGGGACGCCTGCCACAGCATGGCTTGACAAGCAGTGCGTAGGTCTGCACCTGGGATCTGAACCTGCAAACCCCGGGCTGCCGAAGCGGAATGTGCGAACTTAACCACTGTGCCACCAGGCCAGCACCTTGAGTTTTTTTTTTTAACATGTAATTTGGTGAATTTTTCTGTGCATTTTGTTTGAGTTAGTTTTCCAAATAACAGTGCATTAAGAACATATGTCCCTATCTTATAGATCTTACGTATAACATAGTGAAGGTTGGTAGCAGAGATTGTGGTAGATGTTTTGACTTTGGGATTTCATGCATTTCCTCTTCAAGAAGCACATTTTGTAACAATTTTCTAACCCTCAAATGTTTGGACTGTCCTAAAAGGACCTTACAATTTATTCTTATGTAGTCTCTGATTAAAATATTACTATAATATGATAAACAATATATTGATTGATATTATTTAATTTCCACAATCTAAAAGTTTTCATTGGTAAGTCCAGTGACCCATATATTGGTTGTATTATCTAGTGTGTGAAATTAATTCACTATCATACTTTATTTGTTGTACTTCCTAAGTAGGCTATTTTATTTTATCAGATAAAATAAACAAACACAGTTCTGGGTAATAGTAACGTTTTTCCATTTTGGCTGCGCCCGAGAAATTCTAACAAAATCCTTAAACAACTTCTGAAAATGTAAAAGTCCTTCAAGCTAAGTGATGTGATGAATTTAAGAGACTTGAGTACTCCCTGAGAAGATAAGCAACTTTATTTTAAGTTTGGGCCAAAAATAGTTCATCAACAATACAAAAAGTTCACTAATGTTCCTTTGTAAACTGTCAGTCACTGGCCATTTTTTCAAAGGCATTTGGAATATTCGATTAATTTTTTTTGCATAATTACAAGTTTACATAGCATTTCCCCCAAATCCCGTGCATTGTTGCTGCCCATTATCTAAAATAATTTATTCCTTAATTTGCTCTTTCTTGTCAAGTCCCTGTGAGGCAGCTCGGAGAAGTTCAAGTCTCTTTGAAACTAAAAGACAACTCTATAATTAGTTTCTCATTTTAGGGGGAAATTTTGTTGCTGCCCCGAAATTTGGCTTCTGTCAAATAATCTATAGACTATAAATACCATTAGAGAGTCTACTGTAATTATTTGGAATTTTTTCAGAGTAGTTTGATACAGATAAAAGGCGATTTTCTACATATTTTCTTACCAAGCAGAGTGTAACGTAATGGGCAACAGTATGTGAAATGGGCTTAAGTATTATCTTATTTCCATACTGTCTGGTTCCTCAGTTGCATCCTTTTCCCCCTTAAATTAAACATATTGCACTTCCATCTGCTCTACAGTATAGATGATTCACATTTATTTTTGCAGGGATATTTTTCAAATGGGTGTAGGGAGCAGATGTTTTTGCATTGGTACCCGCCTTCCTTTTCCTGATGCCTTTCCACATACACAGGGGGGAAAATGCATGGCTGCCATCCTTGGTGCATTTTGCATATCTCTTTGATTTGGGCTGCTACACTGTAATGCATGATAATGTGACAACCGCTGTCAAGCAAGACGTTTCCTTAGTTTCCTGGTATTCAATGTCAGTATCACAGCTGTGCTGCTGGGATTTGAAGAACTTCTTCAGCTCTTGGTAATTCCCCCTAGGATCCTTGGGCAAAACAATGAATCCAATCAAACCTCTCCCTCTCTGCTAGTCTCTGTTTCAAGACTGAGTTTAGATAAGTTATAGGTTTTTAAATGAACTCAAAAATACAAACACACACATACACACATGGTGTATTTTTAGCACAAGCACTTTTGGTATAAATTTTTTTCTGCTCTAGGATCCAAATAAAACACCTGCATTATTTTAAAGTACATATGCAAACATTGTCAATCTTATCTATCTTTCTAGAACGTGATGCCTCACAGAATATTTGTCAAACCTCTGCAACCAAAATTCTGTTCTGAATGCAAGTGTAGCTTGGTGCAGTAGGAAGAGAAAACTTGGATATAGTAATAGTTATCCATTGGTGTATAACAATTTACTCAAAACAGTAATATTTATTAGCTCACACAGTTTCTGACGGTCAAGAATCTGGGAGCGGCTTAGCCGGGTGGTTCTGGCTTACAGTCTCTCATGAAACTGCAGTTAAGATGTGAGGTGGGGCTGCAGTCATCTGAAGACTTGACTGGGACTGGAGGATCTGATTCCAAGATGGACCGCTCACATGTGTGTTGACAAGAGTCCTTAGTGCCTTGTTGGCTCAAGTAACCCTCAATTCCTCATCACTTGGGCTCTCCACAAGTGAATGGCTTATGTCACTGGCTTCCGTCAAAGTGCATGATCAGAGAAAGAGAGACAAAGGGACAGAGAGAGACAGCAAGATGGAAGCTGTGATTTCTTTTATAACCTAATTGTGAAAGTGACATACCATCATTGTACTGCATGCTATTGGAGCAGCCCTGTTATAATGAGGAGGGAACTACACAAAGTATGTGCACACCAGGAGGCAAGGATAATTTAGGGCCAACTTGGAAGCTGGCTATCATAGACATGAATCATCTATTTGCTGCTAAATTACCGTGCAACCTTACATAAGTCACCAACTCCTTGAGCTTCAGTTTCCTCATCACTTCTCCTACTGATGACTCAACATGTGAAGATCTTATGAGTTGATGGATGCAAAAGCACTTTGTAAATATGAAATACCTTCTACATATGAGGGTTGATTAAGGACCTGTATTTCTTGTTAGGAATAATAACAGGAAAGAAAAAAATAAAAGCATGAAGGAGTGAGGAATGGAAAGAAATGGAGAGAAGGGAGGAAAAATAAGAGGGAATGAGAAAGGAAAGGATCTCCTCTATTAGCAGAGACCAAAGGTCTTTACCCTGTTTTTGTCCTCCTTTTTATGAATAGTTAACTTTAACTGCACACAAAATGGGTGCTTATGTCCTCAAAAGACACAATCCCATCTTTTTTAGGATTCAACAATGAAAAGCTATTATGAGCTTCTCTTCTCAGCTGGGGCAGATTTGATTAAAATCAAATGAATTTAAATCAGCAGTCAAAAAGCTAGATTTCAATCACCAGTGCCAGGACTCCCTCACTGCCTTCCTCAAAACCAGAACTGAATGCTGACCTCCGTTATAAATGCTTCTGCCATCCATTAGAAAAGGATGGCTAAGATAGCCATTAGTATTTCCATAAGCCACTGACCTTGGCTCAGTAGACTAGAATCTAGAAAGTGACTGCATTTATTATCATTTTTAATGTGTGTGTTCTGGAACTCATTTCCCCTATGGATGACTTTCAACTTCATTTTGGCATCTAATTTGTGGAGACATCGTCTTACTTTCAGAATCAAGGTAACAATCCCTGATCCGTCAGTAACATAGGTGACTGGAGACCATTTACCAAGTGGAGTCATAAGGAATTCAAATTCATGTGTCCAAAGCCCAATGTTTTATCCTCTCAATCTACTCCTATATATACGTGCTATATTGACAAAGTTATTTGAAAAGGTCGTTTTGACATTGCCTAAAAATAGACTATTTCAGCTTTCTTTTTTCTCCTCAAGAGATGATTACAACAGATAATTTCACACATTCCCTGACCTTGCCCATTTCTTCATCACTTACTCAGTCCCTGACCCTCACCCCGTCTCATATGTGAGATACATGTCAGGGAACGGATCAGGATCTCGCCATCCATTGCAGGCATGCCCAGGCTTTAAAACACATTTTTGCATTTTGGTTTAACCTTTATGAAATGTCTCCTAAGTCAAAACACCTGGGTCAAAAGAGCCAAGTTAATCTTCCCAGTTTCCATCCATTAAAAATAGCTTTTCCTCACTGGTAGCCCACTTAGCTAGTCGATATCCTCAGTCTCCCTCAACTTTCAAGTCCAGTCAACAACTCCTGATGATGCTAACTCCACAATTCCTTTAAATTTGCCCCCTCCTCTACATTCTACTACTTTTTCATTCTCTCTCGCCCATTTGCTGTTTTAAAAGCCATGTAATTGGCCTCCCTGAGGCTTCCACTTTCTTCTCCCTATAATTCATCCTCCATAGCTGCCAGTTGCCTTCAAAAACACTGATGTGTTCTTGTTATTCTCCAGCTTAAAATACAGTCATAGCTTTATATTGTCTACAGCACCATGATCTGCTAGAACTTTCTGTGATGATGGAAATGTTTTATATCTCTGCTGTCCAGTATAGTAGGTGTTAACCACATATGGCTATTGAGTACTTGAAATGCGGCTAGTAAAACTCAGGAACTGAATTTTTATTTTTATTTTTTAAATTAAATTTAAATGGCTACATGTGACCAGTGGCTACCATACGGACAGAGTAGGTATACAGGATAAAGCATAACCTTCCTATTTTTATCACTACTGTTTTCTCTTTTCCCAGACACTAAAAATTTTTACAAATTATGTGTTCTAATATAGTAGTTTGCAACCTTTTTACCTTAATTCACACTAAGAAATGTGTTTCTATTGTGACTAACACATACTTAGATAGTCATAGATACCTAACAAATATTTATTGAGGCAACTACAATATGTAAAGCATTGTAAATACATCTATAAAGAAAACAGACAAGATTCCTTAACTCTTGGGGCTAGCATTGTATTCTCTAACATTCTCTGAGAAAGACAATGTACAATAAATAATAAGTATAATGAAAGTAAATTGTATAGTATATTAGAAGGTGATGGCAAAAGGAAAAAGCAGAGCAGGGTAGAAGGCATTGAGACTGCTAGTGAGTGTGGGGAGCAGGTTGTAGTGTTGAAGAGGGTGATCAGGTAGGCCTCATGGAGGAGAAGCAAAGACTTGAAGAAGTGGAGTTAGCTAGCAGATGTCTAGAGGGGACATCCTCATTCCACACAGAGGAAGGGGCCAGAGCAAAAGCCCAAGTCAGGAATGCACCCGGCCTGTGCAGGGAATAGGGAGGACAGAAGAGTGGCTAGATGGTGGTGGAGGGATGGGAGGAGTGGAGAGGGTTAGCACAGGTGGGAGTAGACCAGAGTGGTAGCTGTAGAAATAATGAGTACATTTTTATAACGCTTGAACACTCATGTACCTACTGCTATAGGCACTCTAGAAATTCCTGTGTCTGTCTTATCCATCTCAATCCTTTCCCTTCCTCCAGAACTAACCACTATCCTTGTTCTTACAGTAATCTCGTTCTTGCTTTCTTCATGGTTTTATTGCCTGTGGATGCATCCCTAAATAATATTATTTGCTTTTTTTTGAACTTTATGTGCATGAAATGATATTATATGAATTCATTTTTGTGACTTTTTTTGCTCAACATTATATTTGTAAGATTTATTGATGTTTTTGCCTTTATCTGTTGTGTCTTCATTCTCAGTGGTGTATACTATTGCATTGTTTGAATATGCCACAATTTATCCATTTAACTATTGACAGACATTAATGTTGTGTGCAGTTTTGGATATTTATATATAGTGCTGCTTTGAGCATTCTTATATATATTCTGGTGTACATAAGCACCCATATCTCTTTGATATGAACTGAGGAGCTAAATTTTGAGTGATAGGATATGGCTATACTCGACCTCATAAAATAATGTCATACTGTTTTCCAAGTTTATATGTATGAGAATCCCTGTTGTCCTACAACCTTGCCAGTACTTCATATACTCAAACTTTTAAATTTTTGTCAGTCTGACCAATTTGTGGTAGCATCTACTTGAGCTCTTCCTTTGCATTTCTCTGTTGATGGAGTTGAATACCTTTACATATGTTTATTGGCCATTGGGTTTCATCTTTTGTGAAGTGCCTGTTTTAAGTCTTCTGTCCATTTTTCTACTTGGTTGCCACCATTTTCTCACTGATTTGTACAATTTCTTTATATTTTCTGCTTATATTTTCTGCATATTATCCTTTGTCAGTTATATGTGTTACATGTATATTTTTACAATAGGTAGTTTATTTCACTCTTTTAATAGTGTCTTTGGATGAAGAATATTTCAAATTTTTATGTAGTAGAACCTATCAGTCTTTTCCTTTATGGTTAGTTGTTTTTGTATTTCGTTTAAGAGATCCTTTCCTACTCCCCAGCTCCAAATTCCCAGCCTCTATATTCTCTTCTAAAAACTGTATGGTGTTAATTTTCACGTGTAGGTCTTCAGTCCACCTGGAATTGATTTTTTTGTTTATGGTGTTAGGAAGGAGTTTAATTTCCATTTTTTCCCAGTATGGATTGCCAGTTCTGTGCTATTCTGTTTCTTTAAAAATCTTTCTGATTGTGATCCATTAAATTTATTTCATATTCCACCAGTAATAAGCTACGTGGCAGTTTAAAAAACCGGCTCTAGTGTTACCTAACCACCTCTTAAATGCCCAGTGGAGTTGGTTATAAGTAACAGAGTCTCACCCTGAACTATCTAAAAAAAATGAACAAACAAGAAGACAGGAGTGCATATATAGCTCACAGAACCTTAAGGCAAGGATACAGCCTTAAGAATAGATTGGAATTCTGCTGTCTGCACATCTGATTCATATGTGGTTCCCTACAGAGCAGGGAATTATGGCTACTAATAGATCATGAGCTTTACATATCATATATCCAACTACTATAGGGAGCCTATTTCCACATATGTCCCAAATTTTCACTGGCACATTTTAGATCAAGTGACAACTTCTGTGCTGATCAACTAGGGAAGTTTCTGCTGCAAAATATGGCTGATGAGGAGAAGAGAACAGCTTCTAGGCCAATTGCTGGATGAAAAAATCATTAGGCGAGGCATCAAGTGTGTTCATGTCTCCATGTGTGTTTACCTGTATAGCTTTCTGAATGAGTTTCTGCCCCTAAAAGGGCATCTTTGGTGGAGCTTTCGTAGTCATTCTTCAGGCAGTCAATTGACTTTCTCTGCTACAGAGGCCTCTTGGAGCTGCCTATACTAATTGAAATGACTCACTCTTGTGTCTGTTTCAGCTTTGAACTATGATGTGTACCTAGCTAGATAGAGTTATTTTTATGAAAATAATATGACATTGATAATGTCCGATAAACATTGAATTGGTGATATAATGACATTATAATATTTGAGGCATTTTACCTGTACTCAATTAGAATTCCCATAAACTCCCAAAGTTATACTGCACATTGAATCAATTCCTGAGTAAATAATTGGTCACTAAATAAATTCCGTTCTTCAAAAGTGGGTTTAATATGTTAAAGCAGTGAGTTTCACTCAGGCTATTTTTCCTCATATTTTTTTTAATTTTACTTTGCTTTTGAAAACAATTATAGCTAATTTGAATGGTAAGAAATGTCATCAGTGTAGGTATTTGTTCTTACTTTCCTCCATCATAGCATTTCCTTTCTTGATTTTAAGTAAAATATTTTTAGGCTAAGTTCAAGACTGATATCTTATGTGAACCAAATATCTTATGTGAACCAAAATATAAGTGACTATTTTTTTCCCTCATCACCATTGCTACTCATAACCCATTTTTGCTCGTTAATTTAATTGTCCTAAATGGATTTTCAATGCAGAATAACAGATGTGATCAAGCACAGAATGTTTTCAATACATCCTGTTATTAAGGAAAAAAAAATTCTGCCTTATTGGCATAATGAACTATTTTCACGAGAGACAGTAACTGAACTGCCTCTGTTTACTTCTCAAAAGTAGCAAAATGCAAGTTTTAAACATGAATGGCATTTGTAGATAAGGTTAAAAAAAAGAGTGAAAAAGAAAAGGCTAAAGCTAGGGGAAAAATGCTTCCTTTCTACAGGATGAACTCAGAATCAAAAATGTCAGTCGTTTAGTAGGGAGATGACTGGGGTTTGGGGCAGCTTGTGCTGGGTTGCTTGGGGACTCATGTCATAACAAGTGGAATAGGGCCAGCCCCGGTGGCCTACTGGTTAAGTTCAGCATGCTCTGCTTTGGCGGCCTGGGTTGGGTTTCCGGGCATGGACCTATACCACTTGGCTGTCAGTGGCCATGCTGTGACAGTGGCTCACATACAAAAAGAAGAAGATTGGCAATAGATGTAGGCTCAGGGCACATCTTCCTCAGCATAAATAAATAAATAAATAAATAAATAAATAAATAAATAAATAAATAAATAAAAGGTGGAATAAGTAGAAATTCTTACAGAGATTGAGGGAAAGACATGTTTCTTTCCTCAGGTGTACCTAGTAGGTTCCTTCTCCTCTCCTTTTCTGTCTTCCTGTCCCCTCCTGTGCTGTCCTCCCTCCTTTCCATGTCACTTCTCTCTTTTCTCCACTGGATTCCACCCCACTCTTCTTTTTCTGCTGCTCTTTTTTCCAACCTCAGCTTTAGTTATTTTACATACCTTTCTATGAAGATTGAGAGATTTCCAGAGGGATCTAGACTTTATTCAACATCTGTTTTAGCAATGTGCATTACTGTGTACACTCCTTTTCTAGGTATTACTAGACTAGAAAAATGCATGAATGACACAAATTATACATGTCAACTGGAGAAATGTGAAGGTGAAACTTTTTAAGATGAAACAGGGAATGTGTTATTCCCATGTTTAATAAGTAAGGAAATACACGATGTTTGGGGGTTAGTACCTGTTTCTAATAGTCTAGAAGCTGTTTGACTTCGTATTGCTGTTGCTCAAGTAGAGAACCTAGAAGCTGAGTAAAGCTAGAGGATGCTCGCTCTCAAACAGCGGTGTTGAATTGCTAGAACAATTCTGATTAAGCAGCATGAATATCTAGTTCCCAAGGTACCTATGGTAAAGGTGTAGCAGCTATAGGAACATGTAAGTTCTGGGCTGTTTAAATGGTTTTCTCATCATGCCTTATTTATATCCCCTCAGCAGAAACCTTGGTGTCACAATTGAAATAAATATTTTTTTTATGTGGATATACTTAAGCTAGATATTGGGTTCAGACACCGGGAATCATTTTCTAGCTGTTAATGAAAATGCATCCCCTTTTTTGCTGGAGATTCAATTACAGAACTCCAATCTTTTCCTTTTTTATCTGTCTGGGACAAATCTCAAAAGCAGATAGTGCCTAACAACTGTAAAAATAGAAATGACTACAGGGTTGACCAAACTTCAATAATTATTTTAGGTAAATTTGTAGGAATTTTCTTGAAATTTTCCAAGTTGACTATTTAACAAAACTAAACTTATAGTTAAAACAGGAACTAGCGTTGTTGTCTCCGAATCCTTATTTTATGAATAATGCCATGGTGATTTGCCATAGTAATACTAAAATCTCATATATATGCGAGATATATGGGATATATATATGATATATATTTCATAGTCTGGGTAAGTATCTGAGTTGCCACTAGTGATGAACATGTATATGAAGTACACACACATGCACTCACAACAAATTAAGAGGCTTCTCAGATTCTTGCCTGTCTGGTGTTTGTTATCCATCTGTAGCAATTAGAAATAACTCTGTTTGCAATCTAAAGTGCACATGTTATTCAGGAAAAAAATTTAATAGCCTTTGTTCCCTTACTATAAGCCTTAGAAACTGTATTTTTTTAAGCCTGTAATACATTACAAAGAGAGTTTTTGTGTTCCTTATGCTTTTGCTAGTTTCTGTTTGTACTGTCCCTCTATTGACTACAACCACAACTAACTTAGTCTGAAGCTTTACCTTAACTCACTGAACTTGAAGGGCTTGTGGATAACATAATCAAACCCCAGCTTGACCACCCCTTGTTTATCCTCCATAACCTTATACTGCTTCAGTATGGTTTTATTTTATGCCACATCGTTCATTAAACCAATTGACAGTAATTCTGTGATGTGGCTTTGACTGGGGGAGTTGATGCGGGTGGCCAAAGCCCAGCTGATGAAGAACTTTAATATGGAGGCACAGGAGTTGGCAGGAAGCAGTGGTAAATCCATTCCGATTAGTGCCTTTTACTGCAAGTGTGAATACAAACTACAGGTCATCAGAAGGGTATTCTGGATTCTTAGTGTGGTTTGGACAGAACCGTGACTACATGAATTTACTGAAAAGGTTGTTGTTCACCTCCATTTGTAGCTAATAGTGTGTAATATAAGCCAGTGATCCCGACCAGATTAAAACTCACACGTGATTTCTTTTGCACGAATCAAAGTTACAATACAGTCAGCCTGACACTCTTACATCTTTGGTGGCTTTGCCAGGTTTGAATGTGACAGGGTTTCTCTTTCATTGATTTCTCCTGTTATTCATCGTCATCTCCTCATTTCAGTCTCTTTGAAATATGCACTCCCCCTTACTAAGTTTCTTGTCTTGTGCATTTGTGTGTCTATCTACCAAGCCCTTATTTTTGGTGGGCTGTGGGAGGCCTAGTCGTTTCTATTGAACAGCTTCATAAGGAGCCCAGCTGTTAGCTGTCAAGGGTTTTCTCTTTTATTAGACTCAGAAGGCAGGACTGGCAGGGTGCAGCATGTTGCTACAAGATCCCAGCTGTTGTAATGGTGCTCTCAGAGTCCCCAATCATTTGAAACTTGAAGAAAAATTTGACCTTATCGTAGCAATTGTTTCTGTTGGTTCATTTGTTTGTTTTTGAGGGGCTGGCTGTGCAAGATAAAGAGATGCAGATGATAACTATAAAACCTGGAGGCAGTAGGGAGGAAAATTTAAGTCTGTTTTGCTTTTCCAACTTTTTAGAAGTAGACATTTTTGGTATGGAGAGTTGAAGATATTGGAGGGAAATGCTCACTAATATGGATGTAGATAAATTTATCTTGGCATATCTTTATTTGGTAAATGGGCGAAGCAGTCTTGGCAAAATTTATTCACGCTTTAAAAACAGGGAGATAAGAAAGCTAACTATTTCTTAGAGGCACACTCTGAAAGTTTTGCAGAATTGAAAGTTTTTGATGCTGTTTAATTAAAAGAAAAAATGCAATAAAACCAGATTCTGCTTTAAAGGGACTTTGCTTCTTGATGCAGTTTTGTCTTTTAAGTTCTCTAGGAGATTTCTCGAAGCCCGGATCCTTGCGGATAGTTTAATAAGCTGACCAAATTATTGAATCATGGAATCAAATACCTTAAGCAATGACAATATCTGCTTTTACTTTGTTGTGAAAGATTGACAGACAGGAACACATATAATACCATACATTTATATTTAAGAAATGTAGCTTATTTAAAGCAGGGAACCTTGAGAGAAAGGCTTGCTTGGGACTGAGTCATTACCCAGTTAAAAATAACCTTTCCAGGTCATGTCGTTTTGTTTGCTGCAGTGAAATAAGTTTATTTCAGCAGAATGAAGCCATTATTAGCTTGGCAGAGTCCACTTGTCAGAATTTTATGGAGCAGAACACCGTTTGGCTGGGAAATTCAATAAATACTGTAATGTGAGAGGAGTTAAACTCCAAGGGCTGAAGGGGCAAAGAGTGGGGGATTTGTCGTTAATTCATTGTTTTACAGCTCCAGTATGAAAACGTGAGGATCTATGACGAATTATCATTAGAGGTCAGACACACAAACCTTTTGTGAAATACCAAGGCAGCAGGACGTGTGAATAAAATGAAAACCTTAAAGTATATTAGGATGTACAGCACTGATGGGTTAACATAAATATTGAAGTGTCTTGGTTCTCAAGTTTTTTATTTTTCTTCTTTTGGAGAGTGATATGTCTTCTTTACCTGCTCTCCTGCACTGTCTGAGAATTTCTAGAGGAATAAAATATGGGTGAAAAGCCTATGACAATATAATCTAGTCAGCAGACCGGTATTAACATGGAAGTGAGCCATTTGTCATCTTAACAGTGTAAGATGTAAGTGTAAGAAACCAAACCAGTGGCCACTCTCAAGCAACAGTAGAATTCACCTTGAGGCAGTGTGTTGCAATGACTCTGGTGTGGTGAGACGAAATTCCTGCCTCTGACACTGTGTCATCTTAGGCAAATTATGTAACTTCAGCAAGCCTTGGTTTTCTAATCTGTAAACTGGGTCTATGTACTGATACTTGCCTCATAGAGTAGTTACTGGGAGCTAAAATGAAAGAGTGCATATAAAGTTTTAGCACAGAACTTTGGACATAGCAAAATAAACAGTAGCAACTTATTATTTCTCAGTTGGATCTTAGGAAACACCAGTGGGCTGAAGATATCCAGAAAATTCCTGACACTAGGAAAAATCTTCAACTTTGTGAGAAATCAATAACTTATTAAACATCATGCTCTGCTGATGTCATTCTACGTTCGCTTCTGAATGGCAATGTACAAATTTACTTTTTTTAAACATAATTACAGTCATTTTGTAGGTACTTGTTTGTGTTCTGATTTTAACATTGATTCCTTTCTGAACATTTACATTCATTGTTATGGTTTATTTATGTTATTTTTATTGGTAGTGTTAATATTCTGGTCTTGTTGATATGCTGTAGTTTGCTTGATCTTCAGGTGGTGGATTGTCGAGTTGAAGACTAAAATTGAGTCTCTTTAGGGATTGGTATGGTTCAGTTGGCTAGAGAAAATGTGCATGGTTTAGAGAGGAACCTATTTTGAGGTAAAATGTCACTGCTTACCTATCTGGAGATTGTTTTCTGACTACTTAGGCTGTTGAATTTCGTACGAAGAGGAAGTATAAAATAGTTCTATTTTCAGGCTTCCTGTCTCAGCACCAGATAGGTTAAGAGTTTTCTTCATATTTTTTCTTGAAATGCTGTATTGGGTATGTTTTAGCCAAATTATTAAAAGAAATCAAGCATGTTGGCTGCAAATACCATACTTTTAAAATGACTTACTGAAAAGCCTCATGGACTGACCATTGAGCTGACTCACTTGCTGGGCCTGCTGGGCACAGAGGGAAGGGGAAGGAACTTTCGCTTTGTCAGAAATTATTACAACATTAAAGATAGGGCACACTAAATTCCTTTCAGAAAAGGGTGCTCGGTGTAATGTGTAAGTAGAATTTGCATCATTTGCTCAACAGCCTGACCTTCCCACATCCCCTACACAGTCTGATTACGATTCAGAGAGCTCTGGAATTCATTTAATTAAAGCACTGCCCTGGAGTCCATTATTGCAAAATATTAGCATAGTGCTCTGTGTGACCTTTAAAATTTAGAAATTGGTAGCAAAATACAGTGGTTGACTATTTATTCCTTCAGTGCCTTGTATAATACTTTTTCCTATTTTCCTATACTAATTAGTTGTACTCTCACTTTGAAAACCTGCCTTCCATTTATGGTAAATATTTTGACATATCTTTTCCTCAGCTAGGATGCAGATCTCCTGCCTCTCTCTTCTTTCACTTAATACCTTTATCTCCTAAGGGTATTTTCCTTGGAACTTGGAACTGATAAATTTAACTCATATGGATTAAAACAGACACCACACCATGGGCTTCAGCTTCTAAGCTTTCTAGAGGAATCGCCAAAGTCAATTAAAAAGCAGCACCTTGACCCCTAGATTCTTTAAACAATGCAGCTTTTGACAGCTGACTGCCTGCTGCTGACAATAAAGGGTGCTTCCTGTGCCATGCCTTTGGTCTGAAAGTGCACCAAGGCAAAGCATTTGGTTGCAGAATCTTTTAATCAGGGATGGTGATAAGTGATTGGGGAAATCAGAGCTAACATCCCCCACCCACCATTTGAATTCTGCTGGTAGTTACAGTTAAACCTAAGGAGAAGATTTCTTCAGAGTGTAATGGCTCCCAAGGGCATTTTTCACTGGAGCAGGTTAATTTATACTTAGGATATCTGACCACGGCTAATCAATAGCAAGTCTGTGATGTGCAGAAGCAAGCCCTGGAGATAGCATAAGCAAACATACCTCAGCAATTGATACGCATCCAACCACTTCCGAGCTTGTTTTTGGCAGGATCTCCTTCTTTTCTGGCATCTATACACTGGGGTTTAAAGACACTTTGCTTGTTTCTATTTATTTATCTCAGGCTTCTTGGGAATACAGTATTTCTTGGCCTTAAAAGTAACACATTATTATTAATGTTCACTCAAGGTGGATCATCAGGTCTTGCCCAAGATTCTAGTATTTCTTTCTAGGGATTTACACCAACTGAGAGCCTGAGGTGCCCCCCAGACTGTGAGGATACTTCAGGTGATTCGTGTAAAGAGTGAGCCCCGTGGATCAGCAGAAGGTAGATGGGCATTTTGTCTTGGGACACTTCCTGGACCTTCTTCTCCCAATGTTGCAAAAGTTAACCCTTCAGTGTTTGAGGAGGACATTACCTAGTCTCAAACCATGTCAGGAGCCTCCTGACAAGATTATAAACCGGAGTCCAGCAACAATGTTCTGATTCTTTGCTATCCTCTACAGTGCCTAGCAGACCGTGGAGCTCAGAACTGATGCTTTCGGAATATTTTTACATGTTTGCACCTCCTCTCAAGGGAAAAAGGATGGATTTGAAACAGTCCCTAAATTATTAAATGAGATCCTCTTGAATATGGTCTAATCTTGTGTGGTGGAATAATTGTCTAGAAATTTTACTGAACACCAAGTATTATACTTTATAATTTTATGTTGATAATTATGATCTATCTGGTGAATTTAGAGTAGTTTTATTTCCATTTATTTGGAAGATGCTATTTTAAGTTTTTCCCCCAGAAGGAAGATATTTTGTAGATACTCCCAGAACTGGAGCACTGGAGGCTTATGACTTTGACACCTTAACTTCACCCCACTAGGCTTTTGATATTACACTATTGGGTAAGTAAGATTCAAAGAATATTACAGTTAATAATAGTAATTATTCAATTCACCTGGTTATCACAGCTAATGACAAACCAATAAAATGAAAGACTTTATAAGATAAATGACATCTCCTGTTGATCATACTGTCCAAGAAGTAGCCCTAGGACAAAAGAAAAAAAATCATCAACATAATGTGTGAGCAAATATGCCTTCTCAGGCCCTGCTGACTGCAGCATTCACAAAGCCTCATGATCTGGCTGAGTTTGTGGAACGCCAGCCTGAGGCATAGAAGCTTGTTTACTGTGCTGATTAAATGGAAAGCTTGAAATGACTGAGGAGATACTGGCATCTGGAGCTGTGTGTGTGTGTGTGTGTGTGTGTGTGTGTGTGTGTGAGAACGAGAGTGAGAGTGAGAGCGTGAGAGAGAGAGAGGGAGAGAGAGAGAGAGAAAGGGAGGGAGAGAGCATGAACAAGCACACTGGGATGGGTCTTGGTAATAGTTTTTACATTTTTTGTAGTTGTAATGATGTGTTTGACACTCTAGCTTTAAATTATCCCTAAATGGAGAAGGAAACTCTCCCTAGGAATACATCTTGTTTGGGGGCTCTTTTTGACCCCTCTTTTCTCCCCCTTGTCAGCATGCTAATCTGCCCTGAAGACGTGAGGTTGGAAGGGCTGAGAGATGACTGCGAGGAGATGTGCTTTTCTAAAGGAAGGGTTGAGGAAGGCCATAGTTGCCTTGCTTGATGGTAGAAGAGGTTTCAAAAAGAACAGAATTAGAAAAATATATGTACAGAAAAGGCAGAATGAATTAAAGTTGCTTCACTTTGTAGTTTGGTTAACAGATTCTTAAGTAGTTCCTCACAATTTATATCTATGTATGTAGGTATGTATGTAAGTATGGATGTATCTATCATCTATCTATCTATCTATCTATCTATCTATCTATCTATCTATCTGTCTGTCTATCTATCTATCTTCTATTGTGGAACGTGGGTGTATTGTCTTTTCATTTGGGTATCAAAGTGCTAGTTCTCTTATTTAGTGCCTTTATCCCAGGCGCTCTGACCTCCCCTTCCCGATTCCCTTCTCCTGTACTTTTCCTTTTCAGAGTGGATCAAACAGATATTTTTAAAGAATTTGGAGTGAAGATGTAATAAAGAATAATGCTCATTGCTTTTTTACCCTGCTGTTGAAGAGGAATACTTTTGTTGGTGGTGGTGGTGATAAAATAACTGTCACCATGCACCAAGCACTGTGGTAAATTCTTTACATGTGTCACCCCATTTAATCCACTGAGCCACCCTCTGAACTCTGTACTGTATTATCTCTACTTTTACATGATAAAACTGAGGCTCAGAGAGAATGAGTATTGTACCCAAGTTCCCAGAGTGAGTAAGTGGGGAAAACCCAGGCTGGCTGAGTCTGCGCAGCCACTACACTCCATGGCCTCCCAGTTGTCCTATTATTGATCTTCTTTCTAAGCACGGATTTTCGTTCTGTTTCCAGTGGAATAGGCTGAAGTATAAACTCACGTAAACAATGAAATAAACATCTTCTACGGGTTAGATGATGCTTTCATTAACAAATCAGAGTTTGTCCCACGGAGCTGGGGAATCCTGGCCCAGGATCGAGGGCAAAGGTGAGAACAAGAGGAGACGAGTGATTCGCAGCATAGGATCAGCTTCAGTGTTGGCCAGATTTGGGTCAATAATCTGTGCAGATACTGTCGTTGTCTTATCCAAAGGGGAGGAGAACATCTCAGCAGTCAGAAGAATCTGAGCTATCTGGAATATAACAGATGTTGGCCAGGTTAAAAATGGGACTTGAGGCCTAAGACAAATCAAGGAAGAAAGGAACGTGGTGTCTCAAAAATAAAATAAAAAGGCAAATTATCTCAGGTTTTAAGCATGGAATAATTTTTATTACTAATTTTGGTTATTGTAGCCAAAATGTTACAAATCGTGCATCAGTTTGAGTGGTCTATCCTGTGACTATCAAGCTGGCCAAAAATTAGTGTGTGTGTGTGTGTGTGTGTGTGTATTTGTGCACAGACTCCAAAACACCTAAACCCTAAACAGTAGACTGAAACTTTCAGAGGGAAGTGCATTGTATTACCACAGAGGACACAGAAGTTTTAAATCCAAGAACCTGTCTGAAGTACTTCTGAGAAAGCAAGTAACCAAATCTGAGACATCATCTTTTGTTTTGCAAGCTTTGTTCTGGAAGACCCTCTGTGGACTGGTCAGTACCTCAGGATGACCTCAGAGTTCTTTCTTCTGCTGTACTTCCCATTGAGGATGTTTTCATGGTTGGTTATGGGAAGGATTTGGTGTGAGATGACAATTGGATAAAAAACGAGAGTTGTATACTGTGCTTGAATCCAGTCATTAAAATTAGGTCCCATAGGGCCATATCTTAGGTTAAGTGGATGTAGGACTACATAAATCAGGAAATGTAGTAAATAGAATTTCAATAAATTTTATTTATGACCATCTCTTTGTTCACCGCCAATGTTTTTACCGCTGTTGATTACAGGTGCATCATTTATATAAGATTGGTAAGTGCTGAAATGACTTACAAAAATTAAGGTATGACTTGCTCAAAATAGGAAAACTCATTCTCAGGACAGTTTTAGGTATATTAAAAAACAAAAACACTAGCTCTAATATCTTTTCTGAGTTACAGAATTTCTTTTGACAGAAAACAAAATTATCCTTCTTTACACATTTGGGGAAGGAGACATGTCAACTATTTGCAAGGTTATGTAAAAATGTCTTGCTGTTAATTAATTACTACTAGTCTGCACTGAAGTCATTTTTCCTTTAATGCATGTTTTTCCCCAGAAGGAAATATAAAGGACAAATGTGTTAATTTGTTAGCCAGTTGGGCAATACCCCTGTTTAAATTCCATTCTTAAACATATTAATTTAACAAGAAAGTTTAAATGATTTAAAGGGTAAGACTTACTAAAAAAATAAAAGCCTAGTCTAATAATTTGAACATATCTTTCCCTAAATGGAGTCCCTGCCTCTCATCTTTCCTGTTTTGTGACTATCACATATACTGCTGCTAGAATAATCTTACAGAGCACTTTGGATCATCACCATCATTGCTACTATTTTGTTGAATGTTTATTCTCTGTAGTATCTTATTTAGTTTGAGCAACATCTCATTTTCCGTGTAGCGAACTGAGCCTCAGTAGAGTTTCATGGCTCACCCAAGGTCTGATCTCACTCCATCACTGTCCCCAAATCAGGGTTCAGTCCTTCCAGTCTTCCATCGGGGGTTCTCTGATTCTGTCTAGTTATTGAATCAAGGAAATCCTATGATGGTCTCTGTGAACATTTGCTGTTGTCTGCCTTTAAAAATCAAACAAAAGAAAACAAGATACAAACCTCCCAAAATCAAAACTTCATTTCTTTTTGTTTTAACTCATAATTTCTCAACACTTTTATGATTTTCTAATTCAGTGTCCATGAATTTTAGCTACTACCAGGATTCGGGAATTGTCCAGCCTAAATGACACTATTTGTGTGTATAAAAGTTAATGCCACTGAAATAAAACACTCCTATAGATTACTGCATCTTAGAAATTAGTGGTTTATAACTGAGATAACGGAAAGAGTGTGTAGGTGAGGCCCTTCCAATTTTTCATCCCTAATTCAAAGAGTTTATATATTTATTCTACATCTATTATGTATGGCATCTTACCTAATTGGCCCTTCCAGGGGTATGGCTTGTTTCCACATACTGTGTAGGGAGTTCAAAGTTATCCATACTTGTTCCCTTCATAGTCCACAGCAAGAAGACTATCTCAGTGTCCCCAATCTTACTGCCTCAGGAAGCATGAAAGCCTGGGGAGCATTTTTTTTTTATAATTTTATTTATTTATATTTTTATCCCCAAAGCCCCAGTAGATAGTTGTATGTCATAGCTGCACATCCCTCCAGTTGCTGTATGTGGGACGCGGCCTCAGCATGGCCGGAGGAGCGGCGCGTCGGCGCCCGCCCAGGATCCGAACCCGGGCCGCCAGCAGCGGAGCGTGCGCACCCAACCGCTAAGCCACGGTGCCAGCCCCCTGGGGAGCATTTTAATTAAATGTTGCCCAAGGCTTTTATTCTTGCTGAGAAAGTAAACAAAGCTTAGACAGACCCTATCAGAAAAAAGCTTCTTCCCTTAAATATTTTTTAAAAATTGTGCTTCACCCTCTGCTGTTTGTTCTGAAGTATTAGAGACATTTTTTCCAGTGATGTGTTTTAAATACCAATATAATCAATTGATTAGAAGTTCCTTCTAAAGAATATTAGAGTGTCTGCTTCATTTAAGGCATCAGTGGGCAAAGCAACCAGTGGAGATTTGCTGTTTGTTACTTGACTGTGACTCATTACCAAGGATTGCTTCCCTCTATTCCCCACCCCTGCAATACAGGGTGGGTGGGGGAACTCCAGTTCTCCCTTTAGATTCTCGATATTTCTAGTTGAAAATATATCACCATGTAATAAAATATCTTTATAATCAATAGCCGAATTGTTGCTCACCTCTAGTATTTTTCTTCCCTTTAAAGTTATTCTTCACATGCAATTTGATTACTCTTGTGTAATCTAATTGTTGCATTTATGTTAAATGAGGAAATTCTTTACATGGTCTGTAAGGCTCCCTGCAGCTTGGTCTTGTCACCTCTTCACTGTGGTCTTTAATCTTCCACCATTCTGAAGGCATTGAGGTCTTTCCTGTTTCAGGACTTTCCCTGGAGTATCTTCCTTATGTGGTTTTCAGATTAGTAATTGGACCCACTTGCTTTTAAGGTATGTTATCTGGAAAAGATATCTGTAAGGCAAAGAAAAACAGATTGAACATATTACTTGAAAATTTAACTAACATACTTGTTAGAGTAAATATATCCTATGTACCCCAACTTGGTTAATGATACCTTGTATTATTTCCATTTTACAGATGAGAAAACTTGAGTGTCTGAGGAGCTTGTTCACGGTCATGGCTGGGGATACAGTTGTTTAAAATATAATTATGGTACACTGTAATGGACATCATAATAGGAACAGGGATAATAGGTTTCTCTGAGCATTGAGGAGGGCTGACCAACTCCTCTTTGGGTGGAAGTGAAGGAGAGGGGGAGAAGGTGGCTCGAAGTGCATCAGGGAAGGAAGGCTTCACACAGAGGTTACATTTTTGTTGATTGTTCGTAGATGAACAGGACTTTCTCAGCAGTCAAGGCAGGAAAGAGAGTTCTAGGCAGAGGGAACAGCATGGGTAAAATGTACTGAAAACATATATATAAATTTTTTGTGAGGAAGATTAGCCCTGTTGGCAACATCTGTTGCCAATCCTCCTCTTTTTGCTGAGGAAGATTGGCCCTGGGCTAACATCTGTGCCCATCTTCCTCTACTTTATATGTGTGATGCCTGCCACAGCAAGGCTTGACTAGCAGTGCGTAGGTCCATGCCTGGGATCTGAACCAGAGAACCCCAGGCCGCTGAAGCAGAGCATGTGAACTTAACCACTACACCATCAGGCCAGCCCCTGAAAAAATATTTTGTATATGTAAAACTGAAATTATTTTATTTGAGAAGTATGGTTATTGAAAGCAAGTGGCAGAAGATTGGCTAGAAAAGTAGAAAAGATTTAAATTATGAGGTCTATTTCTAAATCAATGTAAAGAGCTTGGAATTTATTTTAATGATGGGAATTCGATGAAGTGTTTTAAGCAGAGGAGTTACATTGAGTTGTGAAAAGATAATTCTGAATTTAGCTTTAGGCAAGTGGAATGAGGGACCAATTTCTTCTCCCACCTGAAACAGGCCAAAAACCACACAAGATATATGAAACAAAGGTTTTTAAGACAGTGGACATCAGGAAATGAAGGACAGTGATCCCTGAGTGATGAGAAACCTACAAGTGAGTCCCATGATTGGCCCAGCTTACTGCCTTGAGAGAGTTTCTAGGGAGTGGCAGAGGTAGAGGGAACCCAGTTGAAACCTGGCAAACTCCTTGAGTTGAGGGGATGAGGCTGAGAGACTGGGGAGATGAAGGCAGTTGGAGTTTGCAGGACATGGTACCAGAGATGAGATAGCTGCCCAGAGAGAACTCTGGAGATCTGCAGAAGCTCCCCCTCGAGTATTCAGCAGAGTACTGACCAGCAAATGCATGTGAGGAAACAACCTGAGGCTGAAGAGAGAACCACTCAAAAGGATTAAAGGAAACAATCCCTTTAGCTTGCACAAGGCTGGGAATAGTGCCTGTTCTTGCCAACCAGAGAAGAAAACTCCATAATTCATAGGACACCCAATAAATTACTCAGAAAATTCTGCTTAAGAAATGGGGAAAAATTGGCTCTAGACTAAACTCTGAGCTGGTCTCACCTAATGAATCTCAAAAGCAAAACCCAACAGGGTCAAAATGTGTCCAAAAAATTTAACCACATCTCAGAACAAAAACCAAGAATCTTTATAAGAATGCAAAAATATCCAACACCCCAAAAATAAAATTAACAATATGTGATATCCAATAAACAATTACCAGACATAAAAAGAAGCAGAAAATACTCATAAAGATGAGGAGAAAAAAAATAATTAGTCCATTGAAACTGACCCAGAATTGACACAGATGTTAGAGTTAGCAAACAAAAACGTTAAAACAAATTTTAAACTATATTCTATGATCAAAAAGGAAAATAGAAGCATGTAAATATAAAAAAGACCAAGATGGAACTTCTTGGGATGAAAACTACAATGTCTGAGATGAAAAATATATTTGATAGGATAGACAGCTGACAAGACATTATAGAAGAAAAGTTTAGTGAATTTGAAGTCATAGCAATATAAACTATCCAAAAAGAAAGAGGATAAAAAGGAAGAAGATAATAATCACATCATGTTGTGTTGTTGTTGGTGTTTCCAAGAAGGAATAAATAGTATTTTTTCAATGGTTAGTAATTCTTACAATCTGACATTTCCTGATGTTGATTAATTGATGAAGCACTGTGAAGAACTGCACATTTATTAGGTTTATGATCCAGCTTTGCTTGTTTTGGTAACCTGAGATCCTGGTGCTCTGAATGAGGTACTGTGGGTTGGGCTGGTTCACGAGGTGATGTTAGGAAATGACTGTTGCCTGAATTGGGGTTTTTCAGCCACACACAGCTCACAACAGTGGCTACTAGTTTTATGTCTACATGCAATTTGAGGAGGATGTTCTGTTGTAATTATCCTCTAGATATTCTTTTTTTCCTTTGGAACTTTTGGAACCTTGAGTAATTGTTCACACATAAAACAAACGAACACCCAATCCCTGGACACACCCCACAAATTTCCCAGTGACAAATCAGGGACAAGATATACACTGGAAATTCATAAGGTCTTTAACTCTTACCAAATACTTACTTTAAGGCTATGTATAACTTTACCACTCTGACTTAAACTTGTCACCTGTCATGAGTGGGAAAAGGTAGATTCCATGTTTACCATGACAGTTAAAGCACTGCTAGGTGATATATTAAAAGAATAAACACTTTCTTTGATACTAAATTCTGAAAATTTCAAAAGGTACGGTGATGGTCTTTAGTATTGTGTATACGCACGCACACACACACTCACATATATTCTTGGTTTTCCTCTACAATGGGAAATATTTTGCAAAAACCAAGGAAAGCATTGATGAAAAAAGACATACAAATAAATATATTCAGTTGAAATGCAGGGAGTTTTTAAAGAATAAAGACATCAAAGGAAGTGTGCAATGAGAATTTTTATTCAGTTTAGTGAATGCTGATTAAAGTTTTCAGATTTCTATTGTGTTTTGCCTTTCAATTGAGTTTGCATTTTTAAAGTTTTTGCTTATTAACATATGAATATTTTTAGGAAAAGATTTCATCAAAATAATTGGCAAAACCTACACTATTTTAAAGGTGTAATATATATTTCCGTGAAAGTATTCAACTGAAAAAAAGGTCAACCAAATCCTCAGCTAGATCTCTTTTTGGTTATTCTCTGAGTTTAAAGTGTAAGATTTTACATTCAGTGAGAGCTTCTCAATCAATTTCCTAGAGTTAGGGATTGACTGTGCCAATGTCTAATAATCATTAAATCTTCCATATTATACAGTTCAGAGAGATCATATTTTATGATAGGAAAATGAATTGCCCTTGAATAGAAAATAGACAAAGCTCAGAGCACATATTTCTTCATTCTTTGAAGACATCATCTCATTATTTTTTCTAATTATTTTGTGGGGTTAGAATAGACAGTCGATCTTTATCTTCTTACACTATCATACTAAATTGAGAAGGTGCTTTGAAGCAAACTGTTTAATCATAGATACTTAGAACGTTAGTATTTTGCACACCACTTCTTGTTTTCTGAATGTCCATTTTTTAACCCTTTGGGTACCCTCTAGCTTGTCATTACTGGCATCCTTGGACTACGGGTGGGAGATTAGGGTACGATTTCTATGTATTTTTCAAAATGAAAAAAATTATGAATTTGAACCATTTACAAGAAAAATTATTTCTTTTATTTTTCTAGAAAAAGAGAACCATAAGCTTTTCTAAGATGTAACACCTATTGAAGAAAACGGTTCCTTTTCTTCTGACATCAGTATGCTCACAGTAGAACCATTTCATTTTCATCCGATAGGCTAATTTTTAGAAGAAAACCCATTTCATTACAATTGGTATTCAAATGAGTGGTGAGGGACACATTTTTTACCTATCACATTAGATTTTTGGCAGTTTTCCACCACATTTGAGAAGAAGAGAAATCCACAGAACTACAGATGCTTTTATTATCAACTGCCTAGGCCAAGTCAGGTACCCTGTGAATGTTCAATAAATATTGATTGATGATGCTCTTCATCTGAAACACTCTTAGGTTAAAACTCAGAGTAAGTGCTTAATATTCTCATGCAGCTGTAATTACATTTCTGCAATTTCCATTTAGTTCTCAGTCCTACTGTTGACAAAACTGTAGCATTATGAGGAAGCTAAACAAGGTATATAAATAGTGGATGAGTAAATAAATTCTGAATGAACTCAAATAAATATTAGACACAGAAATGTTTCCTAATGTAATTCCTAGTAAACATAATAACATAAACCTACTTTGTCATCTTTATGAATTTCCCTTGATGTTGTACATTTAAATATATATAAGTATTTCAGCTATTACATAATATATAATCCTTGGCTTATTCATAAATCATTAATAAAATTTGGCATTAGGCTACGCAGAGGATTAGATTGGTTTCTCTTGGACAAACACCTCCTCTGTTCCTCCCTGCCATGTATACAAACACCCTTGAAACATAGGCAATACATCATTCTTATACAGCATGATTATACAGTGGAAATAGTATTAGACTACTATTAGTAAGTCAATGTACTAGTCCCTTACAAACTATTAAACAACTATTTTATTCTGTGAGTGTCTGTTTCCTTATATCTTAAAGGAAGAGTTAGAATACTTTATCTCTAAGATCTGTTCCAGATTCTAAATTCTATGCATGGTTTATTTTCTTTCTGTTCCAGTGAAGGGTTTTAGATTATAACTTCATGTCACCAGAACTGAGGGAAAAATAACTTATTAAGGAAAAAATCAGAGAGACGGTAGTCTTCTGTACTGTTGATTAAACAATTGTTTGAAGGTTTTACTCTTTCAACTGGATGGTTTGTCATTTTTGTAACTAAAGTTTCAATGACTTTTAAAGATGCAGATTGAGGCCAAAGAGTAATAACTCTTTTTGTTCCTCCAGACTCTGTAGCTATCTGAGAAATTTGTGAAATATTTTCATTCTTCCTGACCTTTTAAATCATAGTAGCAATATATATTCATTATAAAAAATTTGAAGGGGTAAAATTACCTCTTCACTCTAATCCGCACCATCTTTAGTTTTATGTATTTCCTTTTGGATCTTTTACTATACATGAACAAATATATACACAACAGTGGGCTTTTCTTCTTTTTTAGTAACTCAGATGAGACCATTCTCAAGTGGTTCTCAACTTGGGCTGTATGTTGGAATCACCTGGTAAGCTTTAAAAATATACTGACACCTAGGTCTCACCTTTAGAGATTCTGACTTAATTAGCCTGGAGCGTGGCCTGAGCATCAGAATTAAAAAAAAAAAAGAGAGAGAGAAATTTAAAGTCCTTGGTGATTCTGATGTGTGGCCAAGTTGGAGATCCCTAACATAACTTTTGCAATTTGTTCTTTTCATTTAAGATAGATCACGACCACTCTTCCAAGAGTAAATACTCAATGTACCCTCACTGATGGCCATTCAGATTTTTTTCTAATTTTTGCCATTACAAAAAATGCTGCAACAAATATACGTGTAACTCTGGGTTCTTATGTAAATTATCTGTGGGTGGAGTCCTATAAAGGAAATATCAGTTCAAAAAGTATAGAGAAATATTTTACCTAGCTCTCTTACTTACATAATTGTTAGTTTTGGTTTAGCTTGGTTTGGAGTATTATCTCTTTCCTTTGTTCTTCAAGCTAGGGTCATAAATATACCAGAGTTGAAAGAAATCATATATCTTATCTGCCTACCTTGTCCATCCAGTGCAAGAAAACTCTTGGTACAGTCAGCATCATATCCAGCCTCTTCTTCACCAAGAGGGCCTGGAAGGCAGCTCCCCATGCTGGGTGGTTCCAGTGGTCATCTCTCCTTACATCAAGATTAGAGCTGCCTCTTTATAGCTTAGAGTCCTGCATTTTCATGGCCAGAAGGAACCTTGGAAATCATTTTGGTTAACATCTTTCTTGTGTAGATGAGGAAATGAGGCCTGGAGGAGCTATGTGACCCTGCTCAGTAACCTACAATGGAAAAGTCATAATCTTGAGTTTGGAGACCAGGGCTTATTCTCTGGCCCTTCCCCTGCCCCACCACAGCTTATCTTATTACATGATGTAGTAGTTAGCTACTGCTGTGTAACAAAATATCCCAAATTGACAGCTTAAAAGAACATTTATTATCTCACAGTTTCCATGAGTCAGGAATGTGGGAGTGGCTTAGCTGGGTAGTTCTGACTTAAGATCTGTCACGAGGTTGCAGTCAAGGTGTCAGCCAGAGCTGCAGTCATCTCAAGGTTTCACAGGAGGAATGTCAGCTTCTAAGCTCACTTACAATGTTGCTGACAACCTTGATTATTCATCACATGGGTCTCACCGTAGGCTACCTGAGTGTCTTCAGAACATGACAGCTGGCTTCTCCTAGAGAGGGTGATGAGAGAGAGAGAGAGAGAGAAAAAGCACTTGAGCATACACCAAGTGGGAAGTCATTGTCTTTATATAACTTTATCTTGGAAGTGTCATCCTATCATTTCTGCCATAATCTCTTTGCTAGAAGCAAGTCACTAAGTCCAGTGCACACTCAAGGGGAGTGGAATTGTGCCCCACCTCTTGATGGGAGGAGTATCAAAGAGTTTATGGACATATATTTAAATGACTACACATGTGTTTAAACTTTATTTAGCATTTGATAATGGCAAGATTCCTAATTTTAGCTTAAAGGGCTTTTTACTTTACCTACTGGCCCTACAAGGAAACTAAACAATCATTTTTCATCACCACACAACTAAAATATACTTCTAAAATTAGTATAATAGCTTAACAATATCTTAGTGGTTGCCTAGTTTATAAATAGAGGATAATATACGCACTCAAATTTTTAACTTATGTATCCTCATGCCCAATCAAGGGATGTGTTTACTCATTAAATGATTATATATTAATTTATTCATCACGTGACCCCTATCTCCTCCAAACAGCCCATTATTTTGAGTATTCCATAATAGTGTGTATTCACAACATCAGGCCCATGATCCCTAAAATCTTAATGCCTAAAATCCAGATGTTTTTAATGTGTAAACTGTCAGGGTGTTACTGGGAACATAAGGTAAATGCCTTGAAGCGAAACAGTAATGTGTTTTTAATGAAGAGGCCTTTTTATATTGCTGATCTCTGAATCAAGAGTTTGCCTCTCTTGCAATAGCCTTTTCATACCACCCTTTGTAATGAAACATATGGCTTACATCATAGTAAAATATGTAGAGTAGGAGAAAGAAAAAGCATGTTTCACATATGTGCCATGTCTAATGTAATGCCATATGCCTGGCCAACACAGACGACTAAGACTTGACTTCAGTCCTGAAATCATTAGAGTAATGGAGTGTTCTTAATTTGTTTTAAATACTGCAAATGGTTTTACATTTTCAAGTAATTAACACTCCTTTTACTTTTAATATTTGCATTTCATTATTAAGAAACAATCCCCCAATAATTTTTAATAAACCCTCAGAACTCTGACATTTAGAAAGCATTAGCTTTCCCAAAATAAATTATCAAGAGAACATAGTTCAGCCTTGAATTTACTATATTTAGTGAGTTTAAAAGGGGAATTTTAAAAAAGTAAATGTGTTTTGTGGCATTTTATGAAATGTGTATGATTATTTGTCTTTGTGCTTATGGTCTTGTTTTTAGGTGGGATATTTTCATTTGATATAAGAGAGTGGTAATTTATGATCATCCCCCTCTAGAGAAAAGAAAGTCTGCCCTCAAAAATATAAAAATTCCAAAAAAAGATTGTGCCTATTTTTTTTTTGTCTTTAAAAAGAAGTTTATTTTGGTTGTTTTTTCTGTAACCACTATTTACATAGTTGATGCAAACAATTTTTTAATTTGCAACTTGGAAACAATGTGTAGCCAAAGCACTGAAGACTGAAATATGGTGTGTTAATTTCCTGTGGCTGTTGTAACAAATTACCACAAACTTGGTGGCTTAAAACAATAGAAAATTATTCTCTCACTGTTCTTGACACCAGAAGTCTGAAATCAACTTCACTGGGCTGCCATTTTTTTTTTGGAACATCCCTTTCTCTCAAATGTGCTGTCCCTTTCCTATTTTTCACTACAAAAATGATATTTATAGCAATGCATCATGTTATCTGTTGTATCTATACTATATTTAATATATACTGTATCACTGCATAATTATTGCCATTATTAGTTATCACTGGAGTCGTATGTTTCGATTGTGGTACAGTCTGCTCCACTGTCTCTAAGCCGACAAGTAAGAACACAGAGAGAGAATCTTTTCTCCTCTAGGTCTTACCTACCTTGAAGCGATCTTTGCGTGGCAGAATATTGAGGAAGCCTGATTGGTGCCTTCTATGGAATCTGGGTTTCTATCTGGGCCAGGATCCTGAATCTTCAGGTTGGTTATTAACCATGGAGGCCCTTGGATAGCCTGCAGAACTATCTGGGCATCTTAGTGTCACTCTGGAAAGTACCTCTCTCTCATGTTTGGGCATGAGTAGGTGTGGCAAAGTCCAGTGATCCTTTGTCCCAAGGCATTCTGTGCTTTTTCAAACCACTGAGGGGCAAGCTGCTTGGAGAAAGCTTTGTACTGGATCACTTATATATAGCTGTATCTCTGAGTATCATAAAAATTTCTCCCTGCCATAAAGAGAGACATTTTTCCTACGGGTTAACTGGAACAGAGGAGGTGGAGAAAGTGCTTTTAATTTCAAGGGTCAGAAGTTAGGAGAAAAACCATAAATATTTCCTTTCCCGAACACTCATCATACTGCAGCAGGCCATTAATTTTGAAAGGTTTTCTATTGAAGGAGCCCGTTCGTCTGGTGACATATTAGGTTAGTCTGTATTGCTTTCTCTCCTCCATGCCACAGAGATGCTGTTGAGGAGCAATTTATTTATTCAATAATATCTTTAAAGAAAATGCTAGGAATTGGACTAAATTAGAAAAATAATAAAGGATTTATGCTAAAGAGCAGTTATTATTATCATTATTATGGTAGTAAATGTGCATCCTATCAACGTAGCTTATTTCTCTAAGGTTTTAAGAATGTCTGTGAAGATGATCTATGCAATTTTACTGATATAGTCCCAGCAAGAATGGTACTTATTTTGTATTTTTATCAGGAAAAAAAAATCCAAAAAGTCGATCTCATTTCAGTGTTCAAACTTGAATCTCTCTTGCCTTAATGAAGATTTGATATGACATAGTTCTTGTGAATGCCAAGGAAAGAATATTGAGAATAACACTGATATATTTAATTCAGTGGGGAAAGCTTTTCTGTAAAGATTTTATTGTAAAGGGTTAAATATATATATATATATATTTATAAATATGTATATATACTCCCTAAACCTCTATAGTTTAGGACATTAAAACAGTTAGATTTAGTCTTCAGTCTTATTCTCTCTACTTGTTTTTTTCCACCCAATAGGCATTTTTAATGTACCTAAATTATGCATCTGAGTTTATTTTACCCTCTGTGATTCATGTGGTAATGGTGCCTTGGGAACCATGGTTTCTACTAAATAAGTGAGGGATAATGGACCATGTTTCCATTCTTAGACCACTTTGCAAATTTATTTAAAACTCAAACTTTGTAATCTCATCTTTCTTCTTCCACTGCCGTGGCGGAATTTAGTGACCTTTAAAATTATTTTTCTTCTTAGGATTCTTCTTTCCATTTTCTTTTCTTTAATAGATCCTAAATCTTTTCATTTATCTTTCTTGCACTGTGATTATTGTTTCCAGTATTATTACTTATCTGTATAAGTTTCTGTGTAAATAAGCTTTGTAGCCAGTGATTAGCTATATCTTCTTAGGATTGTAACTCCTTCAGAGATGTATTTGAGCTCTTTCAGCCAACCTCGCATCTGCTGTTGTTTGTGTTGTGATTTTGAGTTTTAAGATCTCTTGAAGGAGCATCTCTCCTGTAATTCTTATTTGGTTTGATTGCCCGCTCCATCCATAATGATCCAACAGTAATGATATCATGTGGCACACAGCTTTATGAAAAGAGCCATACAAAGCCATGTTGTTATGGTGACAAAGACAGAAGTCTTTCAATTTTAAGTTTGTCAATAACAGTATGCTTTACTAGATTAAAGTATACTGTGTAGAAAAGTATACTGTTTAGTATACTACTAGATTACTTTTTATTTAACCATTAGTTTTTGTTTTTGTTTTTGTTTTAATTCTGCTAAAGTGCCCTGGTGACTTTTATAGCTGGCATATTAAAGTTATTTCCTATCCACACATCACTTGATAATTGCATATTTGCCTTATTGGGATACAAAGGGCAACCACATTTGCCTCCATTTATAAAGAGTTTTTAGCTTAGATCCTTTAGATCTAAGATCTCTTGCTTTTTAGGCAAAGAAATGAAATCAGCTTCTGTCTTTTCTTTTTTATTTTCCTACCTAAAGCTTCATCCCATAGTCAACTGCTGATGCAGGAGATGTAAAAGCTTGATGTCTTTGCTTCCCCAAAGTATAAACCTTTTAGTGAAAAGGACTAAATATTAAATCATTCATTCATGCAGTAAAATATATTTAAAAATATTTTATGCCTACTATGTGGTAGGCACTAGAAATAGAAGTGGAACTAGCCACCTCTTCAAAATTCATAATCCCCAAATTCTGTTGGCAAGAAAGCATAGTACCATTTCCTACCTTAATTTATTTCCTACTTTACGTGTACCAAATAAAATCATTTTTTTCCAGCGGGAAGCCAGACCACCAAGGACAGTCTCCTGAAAGGCCATTGCATTCTTTAAACCCATGCAAACATCAAAGGGAGATAGACATTGCCATTGAGTATCACAGTGACAGCTCCACCAGTCGGTCTGGGCACCTCCATGATACATAGGCACGCACACTAAGAGTTTCTCGATTTCAGCGTTTTGGAATACTAACATTCAAAACAACCATTTGAGGAAATAGAAAATATTTAAGGAGATGGGGATGGTTACAGATTAGGAATGAAATAGTGTATTTGTTATTCTTAGCTAGAATAGTCAATTCATAACAGAGAATTCAGTTATTTAAAATGAAGAGGTCAGCAGCAAAACTAATGAGGAAATGAAAATAAAATAAACCAAACATAATCCCAAGCATAAGTAAGATCAGTCTCACTTATTTTATATCCGTTATTTAGATAAATTTAATAAAGTTAAGGACAGAAATGCTGATATGATTTAAATAAAATAATAGTAATAATAAATTTTATATATAGATTCTCCAACTAAGCTTTTCTCTTTCAAAAGGTGTTAGCCTGGCAGCCCTTGATATGGCCTCTCCCATTTTACCGTGAAAATATTCTGTGGGCCCAGAAAAATAGAAATTGAGTAACATAGGAAATTAAAATTGAAAGACAGCTATGACTGTAATCCAAAGAATGTTTTCATCAACACAATGCCAGTGGAATAGGATGGAGGACAAAAAATAATAATAATAGTAAATGCTTTTTCTAATGATGGAGAGTGGTTCCCTAAAAAGACAGGAAACTGCTTGATCCCACCCTGACTGAATGCCCTTTTACCCAGAGATTTCAACTCTGTGCTATTAAGAAAAGTAGTTGGCAAACTTTCTACGGCATCGTTTTTTGAAACAACCGGTATATTGAGCACTTCTATTTTTCATATGATAGTGTACATCTTGGCTCTTTTAGTCTTTCCTACACTGCTTTCTCTCTCTCTCTCTTTTTTTTTTTTTTTGGTGAGGAAGATTGGCCCTGATCTAACATCTGTGGCTATCTTCCTCTATTTTTTATGTGGGTCACCACCATAACATGGTTTAATGAGTGGTGTAGTTCTGTGCCCGGGATCTGAACCTGCGCACCCCAGGCCACCAAAGCGGAGCATGCCGAACTTAAGCACTATGCCCCTGGGCCGGCCCCTGCTTTCTCTTTTAAGAGAATCATGTATTGAGATTATAGAAAATTTTTACCTTGGTCCAGCAAAGCCACATTGGATCAATTGCAGCTACAAGTGCCCTTCTGCCCAGATGAGGAGGATCTTAAAGTAGTTTCCTCATGGGTAGTATAGAGAAGGGACATGGATAAACTTTGCCTGAGTATCTGTTGACAAAAACATTGTCTGGAAAGGTCTGTCAGGATTTGAGGATAGTAAATAATAAGAAATAAACAAACATGAGTCCATGAAGTAGTGCTTAAGCACAGGGTAGAGGAAGACTTTCCTGAGACCTCAGAAGAAAAGAAGAAACACTTTTCTGAAAAAAATTTGTTTCAGTGACCAGGAGAGAATTTTGAATGAATGTTTTACTTTCTCAGTAGGAAGTAAGGGCGTATGGAAAGAGGAGAGAGTCATAAGGAGCAACACGATGAGGTAAGAAGAAAAGCCTCTGAAATGAAAAGGGAGTTTGATGAGGAAAAAAAGAAATTTGGAGACAATGAGAAATGACAACACCAAGTTAAAATACTCATTGGATTCAGAACATAGAACTGACACTGCAAAAAATTGAGAAACTGTTTTGTAAAGCCAATGTATTGTTGAGTCTTCTAGGATGCAGAAAATTGGATAACACATGGAAAAAGATGAGGGAGATGAAAATAAGGGAGAGCAGAGGACAGAGATATAACTTAAAATTATTAGTTGCTTCCTGCAAAGAAATAATAGAAATGAAAATTAAAAAAAAAAAAAAAGTTTAATTGAAAAATACCATATTAAGCTTAACAATTACTCGATTATATAGGTTGAAAGGGCTAACACCTCCTTGGCAAAATTACTTAAAAAGAGACTCATACCTAAGATATATCCTGAAATATATATATAATTTTCTTACAAGCATTCAGACAGAAAAAACAAATGGAATGTAATTAAAAATAGTGTACAATCCACTGAATACATATAATTCCTGAATCTTTATACTCAATGCTAACTTTAATATGAACTATTTTAAAAAATGGATTTAATAATAAAAACAATGATAATTGCATTAGCTAACATTTATTGGGCATTTTTCCACATCTCTTTCATTAATCATCCTGTGGAAAGATCATCCCAAAGAACGTCAAATGAAATAGATCTTATTCATTTTATCATCACCCTCTTCTTCAAAAATAGCAATATTATGCTCTTACCAATTAAAAGGCACCACGGGACACAGAATATGTTTAGGTCAGAAGATGATATCTTCTTGCAAAGAGTACATAGTTACTCGGAAAAACAGAATGTTCAGTTTGATTAGCTATTAAAATTATAAACAATCACTAATATAGATTCTTGACACATTTTCTAGAATTATCTTTGTGGAGTTAACTAGACAATTTGAAAATAGAACTGTTTAGTGTGTCCCCCAAAAGGATACCTATTGATATGTATTGATGAATAAACTAATTAGAACTTGCTAAAATTTAAATATGTAGGTTTCCCATTGTATTACATATATGTAGTCACACATATGGTTTGTAGTTGTGATAATTTTTGAAGAACCAGAATATCACTATAAAATCTGTAGGTTAGCATTCACCATAGAATGACCTCTTCAAAATATTTAACCCCACGATAGATAGTGTAGATCCATTTTTTTTACCAAAACGGTAATTAGATTTTACTTTATTCCATTAGACAAGGTGTTCTGAAAGTCTTAGTGCAGTTGTAAGCTTTAATAGCCTCAGAACCACAAATGTTACAAATGTGCATGAAAAGTCATTTTGCACTTATCTAGTTTGTGAATTTTGAACCATTAAATTTTTAATTTTAATTTTGTTTCTGTCAGAGGTTGCCATTGTGTTAGTTTTCTAGGGCTGCCATAACAAAGGACCACAGACTGGGGGGCTTAAACAACAGAAATTTATTGTCTCACAGTTCTGGAGACTAGAAGTCCAAGGTGTCAGCAAGGTTGGTTCCTTCTGAGGGCTATGAGGAAAGTATCTGTTGCAGGCCTCTCTCCTTGGCTTGTAGATGGCCATCTTCTCCCTGTGTCTTCTCATTGTCTTCCCTCTGTAGGTGTCTGTCTCCAAATTTCTTCTTCTTATAAGGATACCAATCATACTGGATTAGAGCCCACTCTAATGACCTGATTTTAATTTGATTGTCTCTGTGAAGATGCCGTCTACTAATGAGGTCATATTCTGAAATTCAGGGGGTTAGGACTCAAACTTGAACTTTCACGGGAACACAGTTCAACCCATAACAACCATCTTAGTCTATTTTGCTTTTTCTTCCTCAACCACGGCTCGGGAGGTTATATAAGATTTGCAGTCAGAAACTTGCTAGCACCGAGCTTTTGAGCCAGACACTGGTTATTCCTCTGAACCTCAGTTTTCTTATGTGCACATGAAGAAATCCTAGTTTGAGGGACTTTTGTGAGATTAGATAGCTACACGAGGAGCGGCCTTCTGGTGTAATTAAATTAACTTGAAATCGAGCCTCTGCTTCACACCAATTTTGCATGTTAGGGAGGTTATTTTTTCTGGATCTCATTCTCCTCATCTCTAAAACAGGAAAAAGAATGTTTGCCTTGCAGAAGCACATTGTGTAGAATTTTAAATGAGCTCCATGAATATTAGCAAAATCGGAAATTCTTTTCAAAGAACGTTTTGTAAATGGTCAAGTATGACAGCGTTTGCTCTTTTCTCCCTTCTTTGTTACTTCTGTGTAACATCCCCAAATTTATGGACCATTCATTTGAGCATTACTCCCAGGTTATTTTATTTTTCTTTAGAATATGGTGAGGCTTTAGATCTATTGGACCATAAACATGGAACTTTTTTTTTTCTTAAACAAAATGACATCAAATACCAGAGCCTGATTTGTGTATAACATGTAGCATCAGCTTTTCTCATCCTGAGTTCACAAGAAAATTCAGTCCTAATGCCCTGAGGCATCTATTGTATGTAATGAATTCATTTCTGTCCTGTGCTTCTAGAATGGTACTAGCTTTGTACCATCCTTGGGAGAATTGAAAAAAGAATCACTCAGATTTTATTCTACAGGGCATAATTATCTCATGGAACCCCAGCTGAGAAAGGCTGGCTAAATTTTGTATTGTTTTTAATGACAGTGGACAAAAGCTTCTTTCATTAAAATGTTTCCTGCATCCCTGATTTTAATGTGCTTTTGTTGCTCACTGAGTTTGATGAGGTAGGGAGGAGGCAGCCATTATTTCATTTCACACAGATGGAAGTTGAAGCATGGAGATGTCAGGAATTGTCTCCAGAGCCTTCTTGAAATAAGATAATGACAAAGTAGGGAATGCAACACCCATTCAGCCCAACCACTAGACTGCTTCTGTGGGATCAAGATTTCAAATTATAAAGTGGATGTCATGTGTTTATAGAGATATTGATCCCAAGGAAGTCAGAAATGTCTAATGCTATATAGGACAAAATTGGGAATATGTTATCATAACAATAGTGTCATTTGAATAAGCATTTTTGGAATGCGGTGTTATGATTTATTATTACCTAATTCACTAATATCCAAAAGACATCCATTGCTATCAGCATAATTCTAACCTTTTTCCTTTAAGACATTTGAAGTTTCCATGCACACATTGGGAGATACTAGCTCCAACTTCATCTCTGCTTTTCCTGCTGGTGGGTTGAGATTAACTGCCCTGCAGAATAGACTCGGCTTGCCTTGAAGGCCTACCACAGACCAGCTTTACCCACATCTTTTTTGTGTGTGTGTGAGGAAGATCAGCCCTGAGCTAACATCCATGCCAATCCTCCTCTTTTTGCTGAGGAGGACTGGCCCTGAGCTAACATCCGTGCCCATCTTCCTCCTCTTTATGTGGGACACCGCCACAGCATGGCTTGACAAGCAGTGCGTTGGTGCACACCCGGCATCCGAACCCGGGCCGCTAGCAGCAGAGCGCGCGCACTTAACCACTATGCCATGGGGCCGGCCCCTACCCACATCTTAATTCCTTGTCATACCAAAACTATGGTGTATATACAGTGGCCAATTTATTGTTTCCTGAAAATGTTTGAACGTACCAACCTCTAAATCTTATGCTTATTATTGAAATGCCTTTTGCTCTTCTCAAATCAAGATTCTCCGTATTCTTCAAGATCTCAGTCAAATACCACCAATTTCACAAGATGTTTCCTGACCACTGAGATCACGTTTTCCTCTTCTAAACATACATAGGTGTTTATTATTTGAATTGTTTATTTGGTTCCTGACACACATTGTCATGCTTTTCTAATTTTCACATTCCTATATTTACAACCAAACAGCAAATTCCTTAGAGGCATTGTCCTTGTCTAATCTGCTTTGTGTTTGTCATGTATTAGTAGGATGGAGATACAGAGAGTTGGCATTCAACAAATATTTGTTTATAGATTCTCTGGAACCATATTTTAACTCTTTGACTTGATCATTAAACAAGTTTCTTTAACAATTATATGTGAAGAAAAGACAGAAAACAAGTGTGTCTGAAATCAGGTTATTATTTTGAGGATTTTTACTCCCTTTTACCGGTTTATATGTATACTTTGGAAGGTCCTAAACATGCAGTGAGCTTGAAGATTGGACAGTATATTCTTATTAAGACTACAACTCTGGGGCTTTACAAAAATCTACCTTTGAGTAGCCCAGTCCTGTGCCCTTCAAAGAATATACAGTTGGTGTAGCTAATTGGTAGTCCCAGTACCTCTACCACTGACACTACCCTCACCATCACCCTGTGAGTTGGGAAAAATCGCAGATGTTTGCTGCATTTTTGATGTGTCTTGCAAAATAAGCTCATCCTGTACATATTTCATATATATTCTTTCAAATAAGTAATGAATATTTAACAAGGTTTTCAAAAAAATTCCTATTCTTATGGATACTACTGTAGATGAGGACAATAAACAATTAACATAACAAATCGATTACTTATATGATATGTGATGGTAATACATGCTATAAAATAGAGCAGGTAGAGAAACTGAGACAGAGAAGGGGAGTGATTTGGCCAAGGTGAATACAAAAGTGAGTACTAAAGCTGGTCTAGAACTCTGGTCCCTTGACTCTTTGTCTCTGCCCCTTTCATTGGACTACACTGCTTCTCCTGGACCCTGGGGCCATTCTTCATTCTCCACGCGGTTTCCTTTATCATGTTTCAGTACTTCTTCCTCCTGCTTGGTACGGGAAGGCTGTCTCTGATCCTAACTACTGAAAGTCATAAGTCTTTAGATTCTCAGTGCTTTGGGCTAGTGACTTAATTTTTCTGCCTTCTCTATATGTTTCCAAGAGAATTTGAGGTCAGTTCTAATGTATGTGTAATTTTGACTTATGTTATTCTTAGTGACCAATTTTTAAAATTTTCTTGAAAATTGTTGAGGGATGGGTAATTAAGCTAGTGTATGCACTGATAAACAGTTTCTAGAAAAACTATCTTAAAGTTTTCTCAGCAGAAATTTTAAATTTTTCATTGTAGTAATCAAGTATTCAGTTTTATGAATATACCACAATTATTTATTCAGTCTGATATTGATGAGTGTTTAGGTTATTTCTAGTTTATGCCTCTTTTTTGTAGTAACATTTATGTTAATGTTGGGTATATAACTAGCAATGAAACTGCTGAGTGATAGAGTAGGTGTGTATTTAGTTTTATTAAATACTACAAAATACTTTTTCAAAGAGGTTTTACCAATTTGCACTCCCATCAGCAGTATATGTTCATTTGTTCCACAACCTTGCCAACATGTGGTGGTGTTCAGTTTCTAATTTTAAATATTCTGGTGAGTGTGCAGTGGTTTCTCAGTCCCAATTTACTGATATTAATTTGCATTTCTCCAACGACTGACATTGTTGAGCAACTTTTCATATGTTTAGTGGCCATTTGGATATTCTCTTTGTGAATGGCCTGTTCAAGGCTTTTATCTCCATCCCCTCGCCCCAAAAGACAGACAATACAATAAAAGATGGATAAGTAGTGTCAGACCTGTGATGGATACATGTTTTGCAAATATCTTCTTCCACTTTTTGCATTGACCTTCCTTAAGAATGTCTTTGGATGAGCAGATATTTTCAGTTTTAATTAATTCTAATTTATCAATCTTTATTGTTATTACTTTGTCTTGTTTCAGAAATCTTTGGGTATCTTCAGGTTACAAAGATATTTTTCTGTGTTATTTTCTATAAGATTTATTGTCTTTTGTATTTAGGTCTGTAATCCATTTGGAATTGATTTTGTGTATGGTATGAGGTAGGGGGTCAACATATGTTTTTATTCGTACAGATATCCACTTGACCCAGTACTAGTAATTGAAAAGGTTACTCTTTTCCACTGCATTACTGGGACACAGTTGTTTATAAATCAACTGCCTGAATGTAGGTGGCTATGTTTCTAGACTTATTATTCTGCTCCACTGGTCTATTTGTCCTTGAGCCAATACTTCACTCTCTTAATTTTTGTGGCTTCATATTAAGTGTTGGTAAGGGGTAGTGTTACCTTCAACGGACAGTCCTTCAACATTTGTTCCCTTATAACATTGTCTTGGCTATTCTTGGTTCTTTATACTTCCCTATAAATTCTAAAATCAGTTTTTCCATTTCTTGAGAAAAACATATTGAAATTTATATTGGGATTACATTGAATTTATAGATCACTTTGGGAAAAATCAACATCTTTACAATAATGAATCTTGCAAACCATGAGCATATTATGATCATCCATTTCTTTAAGTCATCTTTAACTTTATTACTAATGCTATGTAATAATTTGCGTAAAAATATTGTCAACTTTTGTTACACTTATTTCTACATTTTTAAAATATTTTTGATGTTATAAATAGCACATTTTAATATGTTTATTTTCTATTTGTTTGTTGTTAGTATATAATACAGCTGATTTTTTATATTGACGTGTATTCAGCAGCCTTGCTAAATTCACATGTTAATTTTAATAGTCATCATGTCTCTCACTGTTTCACACATTCTAGGGAACTAGTCAAGCTGACTAGCTCCTATCCAGGGACAGGCACATCCAGAATGCTGTCAGAAACTGGCCTCAGGAACACACACTGACTCTTCAGAATGTCATTCCTTTAAAAAGCTTCAGTGAAAATTTCCCTGCTTTTAGATTATTAACCTAACTTGAATTGTGGGCTCTATCCCTGGGCAGAAACCGCTTAAGGAAAACAGCATCTATGGAGATGAAATTATGCTAACTACTACCTGTCAGTACACTTGGTGAGATCAATTGAGATCTCAGACACATACGTCACTTCAATTATATCACCAGGAAGGAACGTCACGCTGTGTGGTTTGAGCCAATGGTTAAAGATATTTTAGAACAATTTCGCTCTCTCTGAGTTATGTGGCAGAAGATATTTATAATTGGAAGAAGGGGCAGAGAGGCACAAACAGTTCCAACTTACTGATTTTCCTAAACCACAGAACAATACATTACTTAAAAAATCTGAAAGCTAATGACAGTGATTTTACTAGTCGATTGCTCTCAGAAGAGGACCAAATTAATTTAGATGCAGCCATAAGAAACCACATCGCCTACCTGAGTATTTAAAGTGGATAAAGTATTGAAGAAAACATACATTTTTAGAAATCTTTGTTTTATAGTGGATGAGATAAATATTTAACCCCTTGATGTCATTAGCTTTTGCTATATACCCAACCATCCCAAAACTTAGTAGTTTAACCCAACATCCATTTATTTACCTCACAGTGCTCTGGATCAGCAGTTTGGGCTGGGCTCAGCTGTATGGTCTTGCTGTTGTGAGCCATGCTCGGCTGATCTTTGCTGGGCTTGCTCATGAGTCTCTGATCAGGTGCCAGGTTCTCTGGGGAATGACTGGTCTAAGATGGCTCAGCTGCGTAGCTCATGTCTGTTCCACAAGGTCTCTCATCCTCCACAGGCTAGCTTGGGCTTGCTCACATGGTGTAGTGAGAGGGAACCCATGGTTAGTCAGTGGGAGAGAGCATGCAAGACTGCTTCCTGAGGTTTCTTGGGCTTCTTGAGGCTCAGGTCAGAATGCACACAGTGCTGCTTCTGCCCCGTTCTGTTGGCGAAGGTGAGTGGCAACACCAACCAGAGAGGGAATAAACTCGTCCTAAGATGCAGAGTAAGGTGGCATTTTTAGTCACTTTCTGCACTCGCAAACTATAGTGCTCCATGATGTATTTTTAAGACAGAGGTTAAATACTGATAGTTCCAAGTTTTTTTAAGTAACTAATAAGAAAAAGTAAGGAATTAAATGACTTCACGTTGCTATGTTAAAAACCTCGCTTTGATAATGGAGGAAATCCTGGAGTGAAGACTAAGGGATGAAATGTAAAAGATAACTAAGACTGAAAAGCTAATTTGAGAAGCTAGCCAGCAATTGACTCACAGCAGGATCTAGCTTCTAAATCCCAAAAGAAAGGATTTTTGAATTACTGGAAAGGCCGTGTTTTCTAATAGTCTGAGTGCCAGTGTACTATTGAGTATTAATATCAGTGCTAACATTATAAGATTTAAAAGAGTCAAAACAAGACTTTGATGTACCAAACTTGAGAAACTTTTTTTTTTTCAGTGCGTGTAGAAAGCCTTTCCGGAATCACAGATTTAAAAGTGTGACCACAGAGATCCGGTGTACCCACCGTTTCTTTGTACATGAAAGCAGATTTTTTTCTATTTTTCAGGAATGCAAATGAGAACTACATCAGGTACTTTACTTTTCAAGTAGAAATTCTAAAGTGTGTTAAGCGTCTCTATGAGAAAGCCCTGGGATGAAGAAGAAATTCATTTGGTTTTCTAGGGCCTGTTGCTATATAGGAACAGAGAATGACAATTTACAGAGTTAAAAAGCAACACATTATTTCTGATTGTTTTAAACAGAATTGGGAAAGAAGATTGCCAGCGGATCTCTGAAAAGTAAAACTGGGAGACTTTCATAACATGTCAAAGTCTTCACAATAGAGTACAATGGCTACGTCCAAATAAATGGATTGGAATTCTCTGTAGATACTTGGAGCAGGGTGGGTGATGCTGGGAGAATTGCAATTTGAAAACCGCTGGCACACAGCCACTGCAGAAGTCATCTAAATATAAATCAGACCCTGTCACTCCATAGCATAAAGCCCTCCAGTGTCTTCCCATTGCATTTCAAATGAAATCCAATCATTCCACTGTGGCCTATAGACCCTGTACAATCTGGGTCCATCCTGTTCTCCCAGCCTACCGCATGCTGCGCTCTGCCTGCCTTGCTGGGCTCCAGCCATACCAAGCTCGTTCCTGCCTCTGAGCCTCTGCCTTGGGCAGTCTGTCCCTTAGCCTGGAAAGCTCATCTCCAGAGTGTCTTGTCATTCAAAGTCAGGCTCACACTCCACCTCTTCAGGGCTCTTGCCTGCCACCCTAGTTAAAGTCTCCCTTCTCCCTTTCCAGTGACCAGTTATTCTCTAACCCTTTACCTTATTTTCTTTAAAACTTGATTTTTTTTAATTGCTTGTATTTTTCTAACTCCTCACACCAGAATGTATCAGGGACTTTGTTGTCTTGTACAGTGTTAAGTCTTTTGTACCTATCACTGTGCCTGGTATTCAAGAATATTCATGGAGCAAAAGAATGAAGGAATTCATTTTTAAAACAAAAACACACTTGATGTGTAAAGTTATTCTAGTTTAGCGTAGGTGGTTTACAATTATAAAATGAGGACATTGTATGAAAATCTCAAAAAACAACAATGTCTTTCTCCTCTGTGTTACATCATGTTGACATCAGCTGTCACATAGAGCCTTTAACATTTGGTTACTACAGCACGTGCTTGACTGCAGAAGGGGGTTGGTAGACAAATCAGTAGAAGCTCTCCTTTTTCTCTATTGTCACCTGAAATAATGTGCAAAAAAGTCCAAACTACAAAATATCTAGGGCAGCAGACCTCCAGTGGTTTGTGTGGCCTAGCAAAAAATTGTAGAACTTCTATTGCTGTGTGTTTTTTTGTCTCATTTTTAAAATGTCTAATTTTGTGTGTTTGACAATATGTTTAGTTCATCAGTAGTATAGTAGGAATATATAATATGTAAATACATATATCACATGTATTTTTCAATGTCCTATATTTGGGTATGGCCTGTATGTGCCATATTTATGTATGGGATGTATGCACCAATCTAAAATGATGCGTGAAAATGATATTTACGCTATGAATAGTTTTGACCTGAGTGACAATTGCTGTGGGAGGAAGTGAGAACATTTTCTAAAAGTGTAGCTTTTCAAAAGTTTTTTACAGAAAATGATAATACATCATGGTTAAATCTATGACTTCAAAATATTAAAGGAAACATCCTACAGGAAAGGGTCAGTCTATTCAGTTTGTGATGGAAACATCATGGGACACACTACAAAAGGTAGAGAAATTCCTAAAATGATAGCGTCCTGCATTTTAATTTGCAGCTTGATCTTCCACCAAATAATTTGGTATCCTATCTCCCCTGCCCCCAACCACTGTCCTTCTGCATCTGCTGGCCAGCCCTGCTCCCTGCTCACTCCCCAGGCTTGTTCCTACTCCTGTTGGTACCTGGCCACTCCCTTACCTTGGAATATAAAAATCTTTATTTCAAAAGGCCGCTATGCTGATGCCTAAAGCCAGCAGAGAAGTTTGGTTGATGTTATTATTCGGCATTTCCTTTTCTTTTAGTTTTAAATTTTAAATAAATGTGAGACATTTATTTAAGATTACAATCGGTATCTAGAAAGTTTGGTATTGAGAAAGTTATTATATCTAGTTTGCAAGTAGGCTTTTAATGACTTTAAACTCCTTTTTTGATATCTGTATGTGTATTTTGTCTGAATATTTTATAGAAGTACGATAAAAACGACAGTATTTTACAAAGCCTTTTTCCAGAGGTCTCAAATATATTTTCTAAAAGAGTGACTATGGGAAAAATATTTTTTCATTGCTAGTCTGACACATCTTGGTATGGGAAATGCATAGTGCTTTTATTGCTAGAGGAAATTTTTGTACTTTATTATCAAATCACTTTATAATGCCACTGCTTTTGAAAAATAACAATTGTGTCTTCATTTCTCCTTTCAATGTGGCCGTTTTGCCCTCAGCAACTTTATTATAAAGTGCACTCAGGCTGGCATCTTTCCATGTAGGTAACTGTCCTATATAACTCTGTGACTCACTATCTAACACATTCCTACCTATTCCCAATTAGTCAACATGCATCCTTGCTAAAATTTGAATAAAAGAGAAAAAAACTCCATAAAAGAGAACTTGATGGTATTATACAAAATCAGTATGCCTTAAGGTGGTATAAACATGTGTCTGCATGTTATTAATTCAATTACTAACATGTGGGAATTTAAAAAATCTATTTCTGGTTAATCATTTCTACTTCCAAACACACCTATAAACTCTCTAACTCTATGATAATCAGGTACATAATAATGGGTTACTGAGTTAAAGATTGACCCTTTGGAATTTTTGACTCGTGATAAACTTTCATTTGTAAATTATTTATCCCTCTAGAACAATGGCTCTCAAATATTTTTATCCAGTGAGATTCTTTCATCCTTCTTTCCTACACCCCACTTTTAAGGTTTTCTTCCCCCTAATTTTGGACCAATCCTTATATTGTCTCGCTGCCGATTAAAGGAGAGACCTTTCTTTATGTTGTTCATTTTAGAATTAATCATGACTTCACCTAAGCTAGGTATCTCCATTATAGTAAGTCAGAGTTGATATTAACAGAATGCCAATCAAGATATAAAATTGGTCTGGGTTCTGAACCCTTCTCTGAGACTAACTAGGTGTGTATCCTGAGGTTATTAATTCCAGTATGTCCTTTCACTTCATTCATTGTCTGCTAAATGAGGGAGTTGCCCAAGATGATCTGTAATTTTTTTCTGATTTTTATCAACCTATGGTTTCATTCAAGGAGAAGGGTAGACTAACAATATAGAAGAGTGCAATATAACTGAATATAATAGATGTGCAGGGCGAGGGAGGGGGAGAGTATATGTTGAATATCTATGATGAATATTTGTTCTCTCTACCTTGGTTTAGGTTATATTGCTGTTTGGTTTAATAACCATTTGTTTGGTTTCTCCACACAGAAACTAATTGCTCTACCATGTGTGGTGTTCTTAGATTTTCAAAGAGACATGGGATTAGTCATGAGGACAACACTGGGAAAATGAAGAGAATATTCTTTAATTCCACATTCCCCAGCCATTCATGATGGCCTCTCACCATTCCACTTGCTATCTCTGTTGCTGGCGGTGATTTGAAAGAACATTCCTTGGAACTGAATATTTCTATCCTGGGACTGTTCCCTTAGAGGAGAGCTAAGCTCCCAATCATGAGAGATGGGAATCACGTCTATTTGCAGACAGACATCAATGAGATGTCTGCCCCATTTAACAGATTCATTCTTTTAATTGGTGACAATATTTATGCCGCCTACGCCTGTGAACTGAACTTCCCATAAGGCAAGCCAACTTGAGTTCTAGCTTAGGACAAAAAGGGAAATTTGAGAGTCATCCATAGTGTTTTGACTTCCATGCCCAGAAATTCAAATCTGTTTTGAGTTTATATACTAAAATTGCACTAGAAACACCTAAAGTTGGTGGGTTTAGAAAACAATGTGCTAGAAACAGGCCTTGAAAATTCCCATTTTTTAATTTTAAACTTTTCTCAACATTAATGAACTGTTCCAGGACAATATTTCACAACTTTGGCACTGCTGACATTTTGGTATGGACAATTCTTTGTTGTGGGGGGCTGTACTGTGCCTTATAAGATATTTGGCACCATCCCTGTCCTCTACCCCTTAGATGCTATTAGCATTCCCCTTACACTCCCCTTATTTTGTGACAACAAAAAATGTCTCCAGACATTGCAGATGTCCCCTGGGGGAGGAGCAAAATCATTCTCAGTTGAGAGCCACTGGTCCAGAGCTTTGATTGCTTTGAGGATGGAGTTATAGATACAATGCGTATGAGTAGGCAAAATTGGTTTCCATTTAGCTCTAGTAATGAAGTATTTAAAAACAATTAAAAGGCCCTTCATTTTGTTTTTGAATGTTTTCAAGGAAAAAAGTAAACAGTGCTAAAGGAAGTGGTAAGTTCTCCACAGATGTAAAAATTTACTTTTCATAGTAAGTAAATAACATGTATCATGTATTGCTAGATTTCTTTTCCACTGTATATTGATGGACATTAAACAATGTCCATTTGGACATTGGAATGGACATAATAAGAATTAATACCTTATTACCTATAGTATATTTTAAAATCTAAATGCATTTTAACCAAAGCATATTTTGTGTGCCTTGCAAAAAAACAGCCTTTTGATTTTTAAGATAAATGACAAAGAAAATCAAGTATAATGAGTTAGGAATGAGGATTTCACATCTGTTTAAGAATGCCCCAAGATTAAAATAATAGAATTCAGGTTCTTTTGTTTAGATGGGAAGTAACTGGGTTGCATATCTATCTATACTTTGTGAGATTGATCAGTTTCTCACTTTTAAAATGTCGTTTTGGAAGAATGGAACAAATAGCAGCGTCCCAATAGCATGTTGAATAGACTTGTATTTTAACTTTTAGGTTGCCAGGTTTCACCAGCACGACGTAAAACAGATAGAAGTTATTACATGCAACAATCATTAAAGAAATTGGATGCTGTGTCTAAAGCTATCTTACTTTTCAAATCAAAATTATAGTTTTATTTGTAGAGAAAAGAAAAGGTAGGCAAGGAGATGAGGGTTTTTTTCCTATCTGTTCATTTCTCTTGGTATTCCTCATTTTTACTTCCCGAAGGAGAAAGAAACGATCAAAGTTAATAATGTCATTTTGCCATGTCTGAAGGTAACTGATATTTATGTGTGCCTCAAATGTACAGTTATTTGAAATCTTATAGATAGAGAGATACTATTGCTTGTAATTTGGAAAGTGAATCGTACTACATAAAGCTCCGACAATTGGCTTTTCTCTCTCTGTATTAAAAGTAAACATGTAAAGAACTTTTTATGGTATCCATATTGATAGATATTGTTTTTTTTTTTTTTTTTAAAGATTTTATTTATTTATTTTTTCCCCCAAAGCCCCAGCAGATAGTTGTGTGTCACAGCTGCACATCCTTCTAGTTGCTGTATGTGGGACGCGGCCTCAGCATGGCTGGAGAAGCAGCGCGTCGGTGCGAGCCCGGGATCCGAACCCGGGTCGCCAGCAGTGGAGCGCGCTCACTTAACCACCAAGCCACGGGGCCGGCCCGATAGATATTGTTTTACTCTTCAGTTATTCTTGTAATTCAGTTGATTTCTCTGAAGAATTGTTATGTGCTTACTTACAGTCACCAAGTATCTTCATATTAACTCATAGCCTAAGCCAAAAATGAGATGATTGAGTTATTACTTTGTATTTATATGTAATATTTCATAAACTCCTTGTATTTTTTTTTCTTTTTTGCCAATTTATTGTCATGTAAGCATTTTAGGGCAAAATATGGGGAAAAAATTAGAGTTTTTGATATGATGTGCATTATGTGAAAGAGTATCATTTTAAGGAGATTTGAGTTTCTCTCATAAAAATAATTCCGTATATTCTTTAGATTTGGGTACTTTATCCAGACCTGTATTGGAAGTGGAGTTATTTTTCATTCTTTAATTTAATAACCTCCTATTGCCCTTCTTTTTCTCAGCAATGTTTTCCATAATTGACATTGAGGCTTTGGGCACTGCATTTGGTATTTGAGAATGTGTTTCCCTTGGGGCCGGCCCTGTGGCAAAGTGCTTAAGTACGCACGCTCTGCTTCGGTGGCCGGGTTTGCAGTTTCGGATCCTGGTGTGGACCTACACACCTGTTGTCAAGCCATGCTATGGTGGCGTCCCATACACAAAATAGAGGAAGATTGGCACAGATGTTAGCTCAGGGCTTATCTTCTTCACCAAAAAAAAAAAAAAAAAGAATGTGTTTCCCATATTCCTCACTGATATTAACTAATTGAATGTGGCGATTTCATAAAAGCTATACAGATTATTTCACATGGATGTGTAGAGGTATGCTTGTCTTTTCCATCTATGGAATTTGGTGTGTCTTTTCTGTCAGAAGTTCCCATTTTTATTATATCCCAAACAGAGACTTTTAGTAGTGAGAAAAATAACTCTTCTAGCTATGATATGAAACACCAATTTTTCCTTTTAATAACGATATTTCTATTTGGACATTTTCCAGTTATACACCTGACCATTTAATTGATCCTCCATTTACATTCAATGAAATATTTAAAAAAATGAAACAATTTTTTTTGACAGGGTAAGGGACAGGGATGAGGAAGTGAGTAACCCAAAGGTTAAGTGGATTTCCTCACATAACACTGTGAATCTTTTTTTTTTTTTGTGAGGAAAATCAGCCCTGAGCTAACATCTGTGCTAATCCTCCTCTTTTTGCTGAGGAAGACAGGCTCTGAGCTAACATCTATTGCCAATCCTCCTCATTTTTTTTCCCCCAAAGCCCCAGTAGATAGTTGTATGTCATAGTTGCACATCCTTCTAGTTGCTGTATGTGGGACGCAGCCTCAGCATGGCCGGACAAGCGGTGCGTCGGTGCGCGCCCAGGATCTGAACCCAGGCCGTCAGCAGCAGAGCACACACACTTAACTGCTAAGCCACGGGGCCAGCCCCAACACTGAATCTTTAGAGTCTAATTGTTAGGAAGCCAAGGACTCAGGATTCCCACTTCATTGTTTCAATCTACAACCTGCAAAACCTAGACCTTGTTAATAGCCTTGCTGTTCATTGCTATTGAAACATGTAGCTATAGACTGTGTTGTCCAAAAGGGCAGCCACTAGCCGCATGTGGCTATTTAAACTTAAATTATATTTAAATGCAGTAAAATGCTTACTTCCCTTTTGCACTAGCTATGTTTAAAGTGGTCAATTATTAGTGCAGATAAAGAACACTTCTATCCTGTAGAATGTTTTATCGAAGAGCTCTGGAGAATACTTGTACCAGACCATGATAAAATATTTAGGGGGCTATCTTCTCTTGGAAAATCCTCACGAATAAGTGAAATGTTGAAAGTTTATTTTTGTTTTCTTTTCTCTTGTTGTGTCCTTGTGTTGTAACTGTGCTGAGGACGCAGGGAATTCATGGGGTGCCCTCCGGAGTCTCCACCAAGCTTGCTATAAACTCCAGGCCCCTCTGTGCCTTCTAGCTTCAACCACAGCAACCTGCTTTGTGTGTTTTACAAATTGAAGTTTCCCGGTAGCACATCTTGTGTACAAACGGTCATTTCTCTTAAATGACTGGAAATCTGTTCCAGTCAGTTTATAGAGGCCTGATTGGTTTGAGAGGTTGATAGAAAGAAGTCACAGCATTTTTGGACTTTCCCTTGACCACACCATCCCTCCAACTTAATGGATATATGCTCAGGCTAAATAACATTATGATATTATTGCTTCTAAGATGTCTAGAATTGAGAGTATGGGGTTGTGATAAGACAGAAAAAAGCAAAGTGTTTAGAGATAAACAATGATATCCAGTTTTCTAGTGACCACAAGTAATTTTTTTTTTTTTTTTTTTAAAGATTTTATTTATTCAGTTTTTCCCCCCAAAGCCCCAGTAGATAGTTGTATGTCATAGGTTCACATCCTTCTAGTTGCTGTATGTGGGACTCGGCCTCACGTTGGACGGAGAAGTGGTGCCTCGGGGCGCGCCCGGGATCCGAACCCGGGCCGCCAGCATCAGAGCGCGCGCACTTAACCGCTAAGCCACGGAGCCGGCCCTTTTTTTTTTTTTTTGCTTGAGGAAGATTAGCCCTGAGCTAACATCTGTGCCAGGCTTCCTCTATTTTGTATGTGGGTTGCCGCCACAACATGGCCACTGACCAGTGGTGTAGGTCCGTGCCTCGGAACCAAACCCAGGCCACCAAAGCGGAGTGCGCTGAACTTAACCACTAGGCCACTGGGGCTGGCCTGGTAATTTTTTTTTTAAGTTCTTATGGAGATTTCTTTTTTTTAATGCGTAATATTTTCCCTTTCTCTCCCTCTTTTCAGAATAATTATTTGATTCTTTAACTTCCTCCTCCTAGAGAGACCAGTGTAATTTTTAAAAATTATTTTTAAAATTATGAACTCATGGATTTTAATATGATGTGCTTCAGTTCCTTGCAGTTGTTATTCTTTTTGCCACTTTGATTTTCTACATTTGGCTGATGGGAGCCTCATCACCTTGGCTCTTTTTTGAATAAAATCTAGTGGTTCCTGAAAGCTTCCTTGCTTGCTGGTATGACAAGATGTTCCACACTCTTTTTGTGCATTTCCTAGGTAAAACCTGCAACCACTCATTTCTCTCAAGGACTCCTAGAATATTTTTAAAAGACGAAAAGCTCCATTTTGCCTTTTTTCCTCTTATTTTAACACAATCTACAGAAACATATACCGACAATACAGAAAGCTAAAAACAATCCTTCAGCATTCATATTAGTTTGAATATGGGTACTTACTGCAGAAATGGGTTACAATGTTAAATTGAAGAGAAAGAGTTGGGTAGGTGTCAGTGTACACGGTCACTGGAACCAGTGATTTGTGAAGACTTTTAGGCATGTGTACTTTTTGTTGTTCCATTTCAAATTATATTGCATACACTGGCCCTCTGAACTGTTAGCTTCCCTAACCACACATGTACATAAATACAAAAGTAGATTTTCAGCTAATTGGAAATCAACAACATTACTGTTTCTTAGATTTTTGTGCTGTGAGCAGTAAGAGACTAGAGAGTTTTAAAATTTATTTGATTTTAAACTAATCTAGATGGTTCAGTCTTATCTGTATGTCCCAGTTAATGCAAGATACGAAGGGCAAGGCATATAAAAATCAAAGAGTTAGCCTCTGCTGAGGGCTATTGGACAAATGCAGAATAATCTGTGATGTAAGCTAAATCCTGGTACATTTAATATCTCCGAATCCCGTTTCTTGCTCATTTCATTGCAGAGTGCTTGGCAACCCTTTCTCTAGGCTAATGGAAACTACTTGTAATATTCACTCATCTTCATTATTTTCACTGTTAATGTTTCCTTAAAAATCCATTTCCCATTTTTCTAAAATTTAAATTCCACCTTACTGATATGCAAGCCAGGATTTCCCTTTTGGCAATGTTTCTATGTAATAAACAAGGTACAAAGTGGAGATTGGCTGGAATGAACATCAAGAATAGGTTTTATCTTCACACCTCTGATATCCTTTTGTCATATCTTGGCCAAGGGCATAGGCCATTTAAGTATAAATATGTATGTTTGTATCTGTGTTCATCTCTAGATCCTCATCACTGTTCCAAGTCCAGGGGTAATGTTTGTAGGTTCATTTGGAAGAATTTGGTCTTCTTATGCTACTTCAGTCAAGTAGGGGAAAAAGGCAAATCACCTCTTCCCTGAGAGGGCATTTCATACATCTCCATCTCTGTGATCACACCGAGTCATTATGCAGCAGTTGGCTCTGATACGCTTGCACAGACACCAATTGAGTCCAACAGGACTGATGTCTCCTGGACTTTGCTGTCATTTGAAATGCTGGCATGAGGATGGGAACGGTGAGAGGGAGAGAGGGGCAGAGCTGATTCCTGTAACACTTTTCCTATGAAGTTTTGAGAATTTTAACATTTCATAGCTATGAACTGCTTGATAAGTTGTTTTCCAGAAGAGATTGATAACAATAGCTGATTTGGAGCAGCTGGCTAGCTTTTGGTTTCAAGTAGATGCATTTCAATGTACACAACCTGCTTCTTCATGTCACCCATAAATCTGTTAAAAAGGGGAAAAAAAAGGCTATCTAGTGGAATGGTAATTAGAATGAGTTCCCCCTTCCTTTTAGTTTTATCTTTCCTGCATTCAAACCACTCATGCATAGTAATGAAAAAGATATTATCTTTTTAAAATTTTTATTCTCATGCTCCAGCTCAGTTTCAGAAAAGACACACTATAGTATCTGCATTACAATACTTTTTAAAGTACAAGTTATTTTAGTGGATTAGGTTATTTGCAGATATCTCTAGTATTTCCTGTCAAGAATTTTGTATGTGTTTCAAATATGCCAATATATGAAACTTAAAGGTATACTGTTTCATTTTGTGAAAGAATTCTGATTGTCATGCTCAAGTTCTCACAATGATAGCGGAAGTGATAGCAATCAATACTCTCTCTCTCTCTCAAGGGCCTACTCTATAAGATGCTGTGATAGATTTATTGAAGGCTCTATAGGAACAATTATTTATCACCTGAAGAGTCATACTTCAAATTATTGCTTGGAGCCAGTCATCGCTTCCCTTCTTTTCCATTCCCACCAGGACCACCATCAGTCTTACGGTCTGTGTTACTTTTCACCTGGGATTCCTGCTATGGCCTAATAGCATTCTCTAAATCATCTCATATTTAGCTGTCAGTTGATCTTCCCAAAGCTTAGTTCCATGTTGTTCCTCTGCTCCAAAACATTAAACAGCTCTCTTTGTGGTTTGCTCAATAAAGGCTAGTTGACTTAGACTGACATGCATGGCTTTCCATGACCTATTTTTTTTAAAGCCTGAACCATTTTCTTTGGCCTTATCTTATTTTGGTTTCCTAATGGAGCCATCACACCAAACCAGTGGTCTCCGTGTGGTCTCTAGACCAGCTGCATCAGCATCATCCAAAAACTTGTTAGACATGCAAATTCTTGGACTCCACCGCAGACCTACTAAACTACAAACTCTGGGGGTGGTGCCCCGCTATCTGTTTTAGCAAGCCTTCCAGGTGCTTCTGATTCCTATAGACATTTGGGCAGCCCTGCTCCAGGCCAACCAGGCAACTCACCTTTTCCAAAGTTCCTTTGCCACTGCCCTGGCTTTGCATAGAATTCCTGGAATGCCTTTCCCTCTTCTTGGTAAAATCCTGCCTGTACTCCATGGACCAGTTTGAGACACCGCCTTTTCCATGATGACATTCCTGATCCTATCTTTTATGGCATTATTTGGTTTTCCTTCCTGGCACTAATCACTTATTCACTTGTACTAGTCATCTGACATATCTGTTTTATTTTCCCTATGAAACTGGAAAGTCACAGAGGCTGTAATCTGACTCATTTTTGTACCTCGTGACACTTTGTGCTAAGTGGCATTTCTGATGTCTCGCACGCAGTAGGCTCTCTAAAGATAGTTTGTGGCTTATTGATTTTACATAAAAGACTGAGAAAACTAAGCCATTGCCCAGGAGACATATAAAAATCCTGTTAAATCAAAGAGGCTCATGCTAACTATTGTTTTGACTTATTGAAGCCAAACTAGACTTGAACATTGATGTGTCTTCAGGGAAGAAGCCAAATGTGCTAGTGTAAAAAATTCTAACCTCTATTATTTAGCTGGAGAAGTTGAATTAGCCCTGTCATTTTACCTGGTGCCAAGAAAGCAGCTTCCATTATTCTGTCAATAACAGACTTTTATCCTGCCTGGTGGAGCTTCTGCTAAATCTTTCTTATAGCATTGGTGTGCTTTCTTCCATCACTGTATTTCATGTAATGTTTCATAAGAAGTGACAGTTTCTTCTCAGAGAGCATTGCCCAAAAGGTGACATAAGCAGAGAGTGAAATTCAAGGTAGCTGGCTTTAGGATGGCCTGAAAATGCGAACAAGATGTGCTAGGGTGCCACATTTTACAAACCAAGTTATTTGCTTGCTAATACCTAATATAGAGGCATCACGGTTACAATTGATTGTGTGTTCACAATGGATTGTGTCTCTCGTGCTGGTTGTGATGGAACAAGGGGAAAAGAGTGAGACATCTAAGCGTCTTTGTGTTTTCTTCCCTTTCTTTTCCCTTCCTCTCCCCTTACAGGCTCTGAAAGTGTTCCAGCTGAAATTTCAGATCGGACAGACTCGCTGCGGCTTCAGAGGCAGTGATTCCAAGCTGCCAGCACACGCTGCTGCCAAGCTGCAGGATGGTGCACGTAGCCAGACCGCTGCTGCTGTTCCTCGCTTTCTTCCTTCGCGCGGATGCTGAGAGTAAGCCATTCTCCCCTGCTCTATGGGGCTGTGACCATAATGAGTGGTTTTGTTTGCAGTTGGCACCAGGCTCAGGGCCTCTGAATACGTTTCCTTTGGATGTAAATCCTGAGACACTGTGTGATCCTCCTTGGCTACCAGCCAGCCTTTGAAAGAGATTATTGATGGGACTTCCTTACCATTTCCTCTCTCTCTTAATGCCCCTTTTCTTGTGCATCTCACTGCTCCTACTGTTTTGTCTGTCTCTCTTTTTTTTTTTTGATACTCTTACCAGCCTGGTGGCAAAGATATTATAAGACCAATGATATAAACTCAGACTGGGGTTAACCAGTTGGTGTTGCCAGTAAGTAAACATTGCTCAGACTCATTAGAAATTTCTTGAGTTTTGTGGATATTTCTATGTTTAGAAAAATGCACAATGTCACACTGAGCCCAATTAAACTTCCAAGCCCCTTGTAGCTGTCAGAGCAGCTGTTCTAATGTACTGTTTCCGACAGCTGTCGTCGAGTACAGTATTCAAACAAATCAAGCAGAACTGACAACTTTGTGGCTGGATGAAGGGTATGGAAGTGTGAGGAGAATTTTGTGGAATATAGACACCAAAGTTTGGATTATTGGACTCAATTTATAAAACTGAGATTGTGGTCTATTAGCTTGTGCCAATTAACGAAGAGACCATATCTCCTTCATAATTAGGAAATCATTAGGTCTACCTTGTTTACATATGTTTCTTTTCCCATCTGGCCTGTGGCCTTTTGGAAGAGAGAGTACTGGAAAAAGGCATGTCTCTGGCTTGTACTCACCGGCATGTCTGTTTCCCCGGTACTGGCTTAGCTCAAATGAGATTTGGCCATTCTCTGTGGGAGTCCCCTGGCACTATTAAAGTGTATAACATCTGCAGTCATTAACTTTTCTCTCCACTGACTATTTCAGTGAGATTAAATTTGATTCATGTTAAAGGTGTTTCAAAGACAAAGATCCTGTGTCATGTTGGCCCCTACCTATTAATTGCATTTTGACAAGAATTTCCTCAATGGCAGCCAATTTCTTTGTTTAAATAGGGGCTCTATTTTCTAAAGAGAGCTTTCCAGGATTGAGAGGAATAATGTTAGTAATAGGATACATATGGAACACACAGGTTTTAAGCACAACATTCTCTGGTTAATAATGTATATTGTCTCCTAATTAGCACTTGGGAGTGTTGGTTTAAGGTGAAGCCAAGGAATGTCTAGGACAACGCCAGCAAATAATTAACTGAGAAAAGACCCAAATGAAAGATACTTGTGTTATTTTAAAGCCGTTTATGTCAAAATCTATTTTAAAGATGAAATCTAAATTTAGTTTATTAAAGAAATCAGGTGTATGGCTTTATTTTTCTGTTTTGGCTAGAGTGAAAAAGTAAGTTATTTTACAATTGTTAATTTTTGGCAAAAACATGTTAAGACCCTGAGAATCCACTTTAGTATTAGATCACAGTTAGAGATTTTCTTTAAGTTGCTAGACATAATTATATATCCATGAAGTTTTCCTTCCAGATAAATAAAAATGTTCTCCTGAGCAGCTATGTGTTTGCTTAATTCTCTGGTGGAAAGTGGCAGACAGATGTCAAGAGTTTAGGAACAAGTACTTTTAAAATTATGTTTGAAAAACAATCTATACTCTATACAACAGATGCTCATCCCTACTCCTTCTCTTCCTCCTGCTACTTCCCTTCTCCCTCTCCCTTTGCTTCTCCTCCATCATTCTGCCTATCCAGTAGAGTCTCAAAAAGAAAAGTTACAAAAGGCTGAGTGAGCAACTTTCAGTTAAATTAAGATATTTACTATTTATATATTTATATGATACAAGCTTTCAACCTCAAGATGTAACCTGGGAAAGAATCCATTCTCTCTCACTCTTCCCATCGCAGCTAAAAAGAAGAGACAGGCTTATTCTTTGCCAAATTAATTTTGTTTTAGCCTTTGTCCACTCAGCCTTGATGTAGTATATTTCCCTTTACCAGATTCATTTGGCATTGTTGAATAGCACGTGCAACCTGAGCATTCCTGGTGAAAGAAGAAAAATAGCTATATTTTTTTTAGGTACATTTTAAAAGAAGAAAGAACATCCCCTAGTAATCTCCTGGAGGATATTTGTGGTACATGAAAGCACATGGTAGAGCTGGAAATACGATTTTAGTCACTAAGAATGTTTAAAGAACAAATGATAAAATAGGATCAAGATGGAACCCACTAAACTGTGTCATTACCTTCTCTTATAATGCTGAAAAATCAAGACATAGTGGCACTGAAGAAAAATTTGATTTCCTCACCATCACATAAAGATAATATTTCTCAGGCCTCTGCTACCTGGATCACTGGTTTGTTTCCTTATGCTTTCATTAGTATGTCTAGCCATATTTGTTTTTCCTTTTACCTGTGTTTTGTATTTATACCAGGGATCAGGAGTTATATTTTACAATTTAATGTAGCTTGTCAGAAGCGTTTGTGAACTATGGAATAATTAAAAAAAAATTTTTTTTTCTCTTGTGAAGAAGAGGACTATACAGGGGTGGGGAATGGAAAGAAGCCGCTCTAGTTGACCATGTTAATTTAATGTGTTCACCTCACTGCCTTTTGAAATGATTAACTCCGAAGAGCTGAGGAATCGGGATTATAATCTGCTGTGTGGAATGTCACAGCAAAGTGCTGGGTGTGATCTTGCATTAAGTAGGAGAGCTGTTGTGAGCCTTGGTTCAAACCCAGGTTGATAATATCCCTTTAGCAGAAAATTATAGTCTTTGCCGTTGCCAATTTAAAATGCCCTACAGATCCCCACTATTATTTTAAAAGGCTAGATGTGTGCATGCATCTTATTTCTTTTCATTCCCATGTCTTGAATACTTGAGAAGATTTTGCTTGTTGTTTCTTGAATGCATGTACACATGGAAAAAGTGGTCTCAGGGAAGAGTCAAGTGTGACTTCTGTTTGAGCACTAGAAGTAGCTCTTCCTCATGCCCAGCCAACCAGTTTTCTGTAGTGGTCTGATTGAGGTCAATTCTGTGATAACATGCATGCAAATTCAAGACGAATTTAGATTATATTTGTGTAAACTTGGGATGAATATTTTTCTTTTGGCTGAGTTTCTGGTAATTTTATGTAGTTTTAGCTGGCTGTTTACCTGTCATTTATTGTTTTTGTTTTTTAACTAGATGCAGGCCAAGAACCTGCTATTAGCACTTGCTTTCATCAAACCAGTTTCACTTTAATGACATCGCTTTCAGCTTCCTGGTACATTCTAGAGCTGAGTTTACACTTGACCACTATAATTGGACCTGAATGTTTACCAGATCTTCTTTAGAAACACAACTCTTGGTAGTTTAATTCCTCAGATGGTTTAGTTCATCCATTTTATGTTGCTTTTTTGCCATTTTTTGATCTCAGATGGTGAACATTCCCTCACTTTCCTTCCTTATTGTTAAGGAATCTTCCTATAGCTCCTGTACTCACTACAGTAGGGCCCCCCCTTATCCGTGGTTTTGCTTTCCGTGGTTTCAGTTACCCGTGATCAACCATGGTTTGAAAATGTTAAATGGAAAATTCCAGAAATAAACAATTCATAAGTTTTAATTTGCATGCTGTTCTGAGTAGGGTGTTGAAGTCTCACACTGACCCGCTTCGTCCCACAGGGACATGAATCATCCCTTTTTTGGATCCCCAACCATTGACGTCGTCTGCTCCTGACATCCAACCATTGACACCATCATGGCCTGATGATCTTCCTTCTGATATATTGTCAGAAGGTCAATACTAGCCTAACCGCTACATCACACTCACTTCATCTCATCACGTAGGCATTGTATCATCTCACATCGTCATGGGAAGATGGGTCAATACAATACAATCAGATATTTTGATAGAGAGACCACGTTAACATAAATTTTATTACAATATATTGTTATAATGGCTCTATTTTGTTATTAGTTATTGTTTTTAATTTCTTGCTGTGCATAATTTATAAATTAAACTTTATCATAGGTATGTATGTATAGAAAAAAACAGTAAATATAGGGTTCGGTACTATCCGCAATTTTAGGCATCCACTGGGGGTCTTGGAACTTCCATGGATAAGGGGGTCTACTGCATTTCTGTCCTATATGAAAGAAATTATGTTTTTTTCCTCTTTGGTGTTATATGACTATAGCCAATGGAACTTCTTTACTTCTTTGGCATTAGAGAATAGACTGACATCTATCCCAAAAGATAACCATTTTGTCCTTACATATTTTCTGATGGGCAGAAGAAAGTAATGGTTAAGAAAGTGAGCTCTGAAGCCAGAGCCTAGTTTTAAATTGTGGCTGTCCGTTTGTAATCTGGAGCATGATACATCATGCTTTTTGCCTCAGTTTCCCTATCTTTAGGATATGGATGATGGTAATGATGATGATGGTGTAGTATAGGACTTACTCTTGGGTTTTGTGATGATTAAATGAGTTAATATAAAACACATATCAGCAAATGACTCATGGTAGGTTTTTAATAAAGATTATCTGTCAGTATATCATTATTCAAAAACATTCAGCCAACGTTTTTATTGAGCACTTGTCTTAGGTACTATGCCAAAATTCTTTTATTTGACCTATAGGTTAACAAAATTTGGGTTATTGATAAACTAAGTGTTTTTGCAGCATGTTGAAGTCCCCAGCTTGCTTCTCTATACAGTCCTATACATAGGAGATTCTGATGAACTCTTGTCCCAGGAATTAAACTGAAGATCAAAAGGGGAAAATAAGAAGCTTATCTGCTTTACTCAAGCTTAAAAAAAAAGCTTCCGTCTTAGAATTACCAATTTAAAATTAATTTGGCTTAGATCTAATGGATAATGGAAAGTGTTCCCATCTTTCTCTTCCGTTGCTTCTTGTAATGCATTTCTTGAGCTGCTCAGAGGGAGGAGCTATAAATATTTACCATAAGCAAATACAGTAATACATGGGCTGGTGGTCCAGAAAGCCGGAGGTGGAGGTAAGCATGGTAAGGAAGAGAGTAAGTGGCTTTTGATATGGCCAGAAATTATTCTGTAAGAAAAATGATTGGATTGAAGGGCAGGGCCCATGATTTCTTTTGCATTTTGCAGGAATCAATTCTGAGTAGTAGCCTAAGTCAAATAGTTAGACTTTCCAAAATGAAGTTAAGAATGGGAAGGATGTCTTTCTTATGTCATCAAAGTGCATACCTCCAAGCAGACAGGGCCATTTCACAATGAGAACATTCATATCTCATTAAAAATGTCTTTTTGTTTTTATTTTATATTATGAGTGTTTGAGTATTTATTTATATCACAAACCATTTAACCAGCTTTTAAAAGGTAAATTGCTTGGGATGATGAAAATGTTCTAAAATAGATTGAAATGGTGGTATCAACTGAGTATAAACATATTAAATGTCTTTGAATTTTATACTTTAAGTAGATGAACTGTATAGTACGTGAATTATATCTCAAGAAAGCTATTTAAAAAAGAAAATATAGGGCCAGCCCCTGTGGCCTAGTGGTTAAGTTTGGCATGCTGCACTTTGGCAACCTGGGTTTGGTCCCCAGGCGTGGACTTACACCACTTGTCTGTCAGTGGCCATGCTGTGGCAATGGCTCACATACAAAAAAAAAAAAAAAGAAAGAAAGAAAATGAGGAAGATTGGCAACGATGTTAGTTCAGGGCAAATCTTCCTCAGCAAAAAAAAAACAACAAAAAAATAAGTATATAAATTTCTACTTAGCCTAGATCTTTGGTAGAATACCCTTGCTATATGCAACCTGAAAGGAAAGTGTACTGGTTTCTTCAGACCAGTTAGAATAGACATGCTCATTAAGGAGAGTAGGGAGAAAGCGAGATCAATTACCTTGCTTATCAATGCCTTCCTCATTTTCCTTTTCTCTGAATTAACAGAGGTGTGGCACAATGAAAACTTTGCTCCTCCCTCCTCCTTCTTCCCCTCACTTTAAAGGAGCTAAATTAGTGACATCCAGCTGTCTGCCTCAAGAAGAATATTCCAGCAGTGTCACTGATCCTTTCCCCCATTGCAGAGTTTTCTGTAGCTTTCTGAATTAATTGCTCCCAGCAGAGCTCTACCTACCTAGTAAGGTTAAGAATATGTCACAAAATCAACAAATGTGTACACTTCAAAGCATTTTGTTGAGTGTAGAGGGGCTTCCTTTTTGTTTAATCCTAAGTATGACATATTTGTTATCTCTAATTTCTTTGATGAAGCTCTAAGCTCGAAGGATGGAACAATGTCTAAAATGTTTGTGAATTACTATTTGTAATTGCTAATAGCCTGGTGGTATATGATTAATCTGTTCTATGATTTCCTCATTTTTTCCCTTCACATTCTTAGTTTCTTTAATTTTCCTCACTTAGCTACTATTTCAAATAAACTTGATATGTTTTGGAGTCCCACTCTCCTGCCCATGTTGTCCCGCTGTGGTTAATTCAGAACACCCTCAACTAGCGTCCATCTTGAAGTAAAGAATCAAAGAGAAAAGTACTGGTGATTGGGTGGAAACCAATTCTTTTACCTATAATTTTGTCTTTTCTTTTTTCCTCAGTTTGCTTTAGCTTCATTTATTCATTCACCAAACTAGTGTGTGTATATGTGTGTGTGTGTCTCCATGTGTGCATGTGTGCACACCTGCTACGTAAAATGCTTTGTGCAAAATGGTGGAGATATAAAGATTTAATGAAGTATGGTCGCATACCAGCTTGTAGTCTACCTTCAGAGTTCGCAGCTCACTTCTCAGAACTTTCTCAAACAGCGTTCTCAGACTTTATCTCCGGGCATGAAGTAGTGCTTAAGAATATGGACTTGGAATCTGGAGTACTGGTGTTCAAATCCTGCCCCTGCTGTATAGGTGCTCTGACCATGGGCAAGTCATAATTCTCTATGTGCCTCTCACCTGTAAAATGAAGATTGAAAACAGCATGTGCTTGATATGTTCATCATAAGGAATAAATAAAGAACTGCTTACAAAGCATTTTGAATAATAGGATTAAATAACCACTGAAAGTTAGTTGCTATTATGCTTTTTTCTCATTAGCTTGTGTCACTTCCAAATTAGAAGCATCTATGTTTAGATCTCTGTGGACATTTACTATCTTCATAATTTTAACTTCATAATTTGAGCAATATCTTTTAAAAATGTGAATATGTATCTATATACATTTATGCTTCCAAAGGGCGTTGACTGATAGGCTCATTTAAGTATTTAGAAGTCCCTCTAATATATGTTTATTGGACACATTTCCTTTGCCAAGCATTGAGTTAACTACTGGGGATACAGTGGCGAGATAAAGAGAGATAATCCCTGCCCTTAAAGGGCTTAACCTCTAGTGAAATAGACAAATATTTAACATTAATCTCAAAATTTTATACTTTCTAACTATGATAAGTGTTATAAGGGAGGAAAAGAGGGAACTAAGTGTCTCATCTCTTCAGAAGCGTAATAAAAAGCTTTCCTGAAGGAATAATTTATTTTTTATTTTGAAATAATTTTAGACTTAAGTTAAAAAACTCTACAGGAATTTCCCATGTAACCTCCAGTCAGCTTTCTCCATTTATAGTATATTACATAGTGATATTGCATTATCAAAATCAGCAAATCAACATTGGCATGATACTATAAACTACAGATTTTACCAGTTTTTACATCAACTCATTTTTTTTAATTGAGGTAACATTGGTTTGTAACATTATATAAATTTCAAATGTACATCTTTATATTGTATTTCAACTTCTGTATAGACTACATCATGATCATTACCAAAAGTCTAATTGTCATCCGTCACCACGCACATGTGCCCCTTTACCCCTTTCGCCCTCCCCATCCGTATTCCCCTCTGGTAACCACCAATCTATTCTTTATTTCTGTGTGTTTGTTTGTTTATCTTCCACTTGTGAATGAAATCATACAGTAATTGTCTATCTTTGTCTGACTTATTTCGCTTAGTGTAATACTCACAAGTTCTATACATGTTATTGCAAATAGTAAGATTTCATCTTTTTATGGCTGAGTAGTATTCCATTGTGTGTATGTATATATGTATTTTTATCCATTCATCTGTTGGTGAGCAGTTAGGTTGCTTCCCAGTCTTGGCTATTGTGAATAATGCTGCAATGAACATAGAGATGCATATATTTTTTTCAAATTAGTTCAACTCATTTTTTTTAAAGGTGTATAGTTATATTAAATTTAATCACATGCGTAGCTCTGAAGGAATGATTTTTTGGCTAACATCTAATAGATGAATAAAAGTTAACTAAACTACACCTGAAAGAACTGTTAAGGTCCAAGAAAGAACATGCTCGTATACCCTGAGACAGAGATAACTTAGTGTATTCTGGGAACTGAGAGAATGGATGTGACTGCATCGTGGACAGTGAGAAGGAGAGAGAATTTAAATAAGGGTAGACAAGTGGGCAAAGACTATCTAATGCAAGCTTCATGGAACTTGTTTGAGATCTTGGTTTTTATTCTAAGAACAGCTAGTGGAGTGGCAGGAAGAGATTTGCATTTTAAAAACATCAATGTGGCTGCATGGTGGAGAAATGCCTTGGAGCCAGGCCAGAGTGGCCTTGAGATCTGTCAAGAGGCTAGTTGGAAGTTATGGAGAAGATGGGGACCAGAGTGGTGGAGGTTATTGAGGCCAGACTGCCTTGACACTTAAAAAATAATTTTAGTTGACTTTTGTGGAGAAACATTCTCCTAAAACTTGAACCACCAAGAGAGTATTATAATTTGGAATGAAAGAAAAGACCAAGCTAATAAGGGGCAACCAATCCTTTATTTTTAGTATGCCATTATATTTTTTTTCCAAAAATATATCACTACTCATTCTTATAATTTCCCTTTTCGGTTGTCAAGGTCAGGTAGTTTTATTTAAACTTATCTTTATGTTAATATCTGTAAAAAAAAATATGGATTCCAGAATCATGTTAAAATTGTGAATGAAGTTCAATACCTTACTATAAAAGATATTTCACTTTAGTTTTGTTCTCTGACAAAAGTTTTAAATTCACTCTATAATATGTGATGGGTTTTTCAAAATCACAGCATAGTGTTGTGATAGTCATTTTATACTAAAGTTATTAAATGTGACATTAAAGTACATTAAGTACTTATACCTTCAGTTTAAAAAAAAGCGTACATTAGTGTGAGCTAAATGTACACAAAATATAACAAAACTATTGAACTAAATACACTCCAGTAGTTTTTCTTTTCTTTTCGCAAATAATACATTGAAGGGTTGGTTCAGTCTCCTGATCAAGTTATAAATTCATTGTCTAAACAGCTTAATTGAAATTTCCTTTGTACCAGCGAATACAGGTTTTGACCACTAAAGCCTTTAGTTAACAAAAGCTCAAATGTCTGCTTTTAGCTCTTTATCTCTTACCAATTTTTTTTTTGTGTGTGAGGAAGATTGGCCCTGAGCTAACATCTGTTGCCAGTCTTCCTCTATTTTGTACGTGAGATGCTGCCACAGCATGGCTTGATGAGCAGTGTGCAGGTCCACGCCCGGGATCCGAACTCTTGAACCCCAGGCCACTGAAGTGGAGCACGCGAACTTAACCATTACACCACCAGGTTGGCCCCTATCTCTGTCCAGTTTTGTTTTTCTTTTAAAGTAGGTGATAGTTTTACATTGGAAACATGTAATTATGTCTACATTTCCCTTCATCAATATCTATACCTGGAGAGGACCAAGGAGGGTACATATGAAGAGCACGGCTATTTGGTGTCTGTGTGGAGGGGTGATGGCCAACATTGACTTGCAGGGAAGAGGGAACTTTAATAGGCCTTTTCTCTCTATGCTTCCATTTAGTCAAGATTATAGCATTCGGATGCCCAAGTGATTCTTAGGTTGTATTCCCTCTAGAGATGAAAGTGTTTTAAAAAAACTTTTCCTGGTAAACCTCTTCCATTTGGGGAAAAAAAAACTTTATGGTGTATGTGATTTAACATATGTGGACTTAGTTTTAAGTCCAATGGGGATGTAAGGTAATAAAAAAAAAATAAGAATTATTAAAGCGTAACTTAAATGTGTTTTCTCTAAAATGGTACTGTTGTTAGCAACCAGATTTGGCTTGAATTCTGGCCCTTCTGCTTGCCTGGAGCAATTTTCTCAATTCTTCTGACCCTTTGGGGATGCTCATGGCTCTCACAGGTTCCTGTGAGGTTTCAGTGAGATCCTTTGTGCAGAACGATGTAAATGCTTTATGCATGGCAGGTATTCAGTAAAGGTCCATTTTCATCCGCTGTATATACTATAGTGCCTGACATATGCAGAAATCAACTATCTAGCATTTTCACCTATTGAGATGATTTTCAGATAAAGAATTAAGCAGTATATACCTTAGAACAGCAACAAAGAAAACAAAACAAACAAACAAAGCATGCATAGCATAGATTTGTATGATAACTTATGTGCTGAACTCTTAGTGAAACTTCTCCATGCTATGCTTTTGCCATCAGTGTAGCCAGGGTCTCTCAAGCTTGGCACTAATGACATTTTAGGCTGGATAATTCTTTGTTGTGTGGGGCTGCCCTGAGTATAGTAGGATGTGTAGCAACATTCCTGGCTTCTATCCGGTAGCATCCTAGCCTCCAGTTGTAACAACCAAAATGTCTTCAGACTTTGCTAAATATCCCCCAGGGGACAAAATCACCCCTGGTTTAGAACCACTAATGGCCCATAAACTCTGGAACAGAATATTGGGGCAGAGGTTAGGAGAGGTAAATACTGCCTTTCTAACTTCTATAGGGTTTGGAAGGGGAAAATTTTGTCAGAAATATGGTAGACCTTTCACAAGTTCTTGAAATCAGCTGTGCAAATTGGGAAAGATCAATCACAGTTCTGTTTCATATCTATATAACCAGAGGCAGGTTGTCTGATCTCTTCATGTCTCAGTTTTGTAGTCTGGAATATTGGGTGGTAATTGTAGGGTTGCTGTGAAGATTAAATACCAACCAACATAAGGTGATTAGGACTATGCCTCACACATAGTCAGCACTAAATAAATGTTACCCGTTGTCATTATTACATTTACTATGGTTTTTATAGTATATTAATTTAATTTTGTTAATATTTCTTTTATTTTAGCAATAAAATGCAGTTTTATCTCACAGTAATAATCACGATAATACCTTTCCTTGTATAACTATTTAAACATATTATATCTTTAATCTAATTTGTTCCTGAATACTCTAGGAGTTGACAGTATGCCTTTTATCATCACCACTTCTCAGATAAAAGAAACCGAGTCAGAGCAGATGACCTGCCTAGAGCAAAAAGGTGAGTAAGTCATGGCAAAGGACCTAGAACTCTGCTCTCTTGACTCCTTGTCCAAGGAGGAGGCAGAGCAGTTAAAACAGAGCAGGCACAAGGACTCAAAATGCACAAGAGCCAAAACCACGTACAGAGGACCCAACTGATGCGACCAGCGAAGCAGGCCCCGGAGGCCCATCTCCATGGTGGTCGTCCAGGAACTTCACTGACAGTCAGAATGAGGATTCAGAATCATGGAGGAAAGACTCTATCGTATCCACAGTATATGCACTGTGTAGCAATTAGACAAGCCTTCCATGACATTCAGAGAGGCTCCTGTCCCGTTTCAACTTAAAAAAGAAGAAAATACTATCAATTTGGAAAATTTTACATTCTGTGCAACCCGTGTTGTATTATAAAATGATTTTCATTCTTCATCAGGCTTCCTTGTTGCTCTTATCTGCCAATTTGATTCTAAATTGTCAGCAGTAAGGTCTGCCTTAAAAATTTTATCACCGTAATCATGATGTCACCATCCTCCTAGTCATGATGTGGTGGGTTGGAAATCATGGCCAAAGGGTTTTACAGATTCTCTCAAGATGGAGTCAGATTCCAGTCCCCTTGAATCTGGGTAGTTCCCTCGATGTGCTTTAACCAGTAGAATGCTGTAGAAGTGACGCTATACCAGTTCTGGGCCTAATCCTTTGAAGTCTGGGAGCTTCCACTTCCACTCTGTGGCGCCTTGAGTCATCGTAAAAAGATGCCCAGCTACCCTGCTGGAGGAATCCATGGAGAGAAAGAAATGCCCAGACAGCTCACATGAATTGTAGCCATCCCAGGTGAAGAGCCAGATGTGTGAGCAAAGCCATGTGGCTTTCCAGGTTTAGGCCAGCCTCCTCAGATGACTGCAAACCATGAGAGAGACCTCAAGTGAGACGAGGAGAAGAACCACCCAGCTGAAGCCTGCATGGCAGAATCCTGTGCAAAGAAATCTTTACCTAAGCAAGTTTTGAGGTGGTTTGAAACACAGCAATAAATAACTGAAACACATGGTGATCATTGTCATCCAAACGAAGCACCTACCAGCTTGAGGAGCTACCTTGGACCTGCAGTTGCTTTATTCTTCCTTCTTCTCTGGAACTGTAACACAGATGATGTTCTAGACAGCAATTTAAAGGCAGTCTTTTTTGGGTAGATGAACACATTGACATACATCATCAGTTAAAGCCATATCTAGGCTAAAATTCTGAAACCTTCACGCATTTTGCATGCCTTTTGACCAGAGGTTGGCAAACGTTTTCTATCAAGGACCATATAGTAAATATTTTTGGCTTTGTGAGCCGTATAGTTTCAGTCAAAACTATTTAACTCTGCCGTTATAGCAAGAAAGCAGCCGTAGATAATACATATACAAATGGGAGTGGCTGTGTTCCAATAAAACTTTATTTACAAACACAACACGTGCAATGAGTCAGATTTGGTCCAAGGGTCCTGGTTTCACAACCGTTGCTTTTGACCTTAGTTACAAGTTCTCACCAGACAGTGGGAAGTGGAGAATATTTATCAGCAGAAGACCTGGCTTTAACCTGTGGGATGAGTTAAGGGAAGGAGATAAGTTTGATTAGCCTCTTTTAGCACTTTGCTTTGCTACTAATGTTTATTGGGAACAGATTAATTAGAATAAATATGTGCCAGGAGCACATCCTTGATAAACAGAGAGGTTGAATAGTGCTTCACCTTTAGAATTTGCGCGGAAGAAGCTTCACATGTTACTGCCCTTTAGATCTTCTGTGGGTGCTTCAGGCCCTTGGCTGTTAGTGCTACTTCAGATTGCAAACTGCTGAAAAATGAATAATTTATCAGCTGTGGGATCCTTTTCATTGCACTGTGAGCTTGACATTTGGCGCTACGAACGTCTTAAATATAGAGAAAAAAGTGCTAGAAGGTGTTACAATTGATGGGAATGTTGTAACAGGGTCTGTAAAGAAACAGGTTTGTAATCATGGGTATTGGAGCTTGATATTGGTTTCATAAAGGCAAGCAAAAGCAGAAATGTCAGGGTGAATGTGATCACGTTATAGGTGCTTTTGGTATAGATGTACTCTATACCATATCAGTGCTTATGAATGAAAAGTAACATACAACTCTAATGAGAAAGCACCATTGATTCAGCAACAATGCTCAGAAATAACACTTACAATCTAAGATGTCAGCAAATTGAGAAGCCTTCATGGGGTGTGGAGAGGAGGCGGTTTGCAATTGATGGCAGTTGGAATTCCTGACTCACATGGGAAAATTTGAAGAGCCAACTATTGCCAGTTTGTCCTGGCAGCTAGTAGAAGGCACAAGTTTCTGGAAATGCATGAAGGGCATAACTATATTCTCATAAGGATGGAGGTTGTTTAGAGTTGTATGAAGAAGCAGGACTAATTAGATTAAACAAAAATATTGCCTGAATATGAAGGAAGATGACTAATGGTTAAGTGTCTTTGACTATGGAGCAAAATCTCAAGGGAAAGAATGAGAGCCCCACTGGGTGAATCATTTGAAGGAAGCAGCAGAAACTACTGTGGAGAACCACTGTTTCTGAAATAATCAAAACTACATCAGCAAAGGGATATAAAAAGATCATTTAGCAATTGCAAAATGCATAATTCTTTTTGCATTTTAATTGTTCTGATTTGGAGTGAGAGATGGAAACAGAAAGGGTATTATGATAATTATAGTAAAACAATTGCTCGTATTCTGGGATCTCTTTTCTCTAGAGAGTATGCAGTTTAACAAATGGATCTGATGCCACCATTGGGCAGGAAACAAATTGGCTCACTTTCCTTGGGTGTATTTACTCAGGCCACTAGACTCCTCTTTGTAGCTTAAGGAAGCTTTCACAAATTACTCATGATCACCAACACTGTTTAGCTCAGAAAGTGCTTTTTGTTTTTCCAGCTTTGCTAGTATTCTCCCCTTCTCCCTTTCTGACTGCACAGCCCTGCCCTTCCAAATCTTACCTACTCTTCCAGCTCATCTTCTCTGTTGTCTTCGTCCACTCTTATTTAGTGTCCACTATGTCCCAGACACTTGGAGAAAACAAGAAGACAGAGCTAACTCACTGATTTCAGAATAGTGGGAGAGGCAATAAAGAGATAATTACAGTACAGGGAACTGTGTGCAGTAGTAGACATAAGCACAAGGTGTTGCCAGTAGCAGGTCATTGTTGGAATTTGGAGGGAATATGAACAGGTATGGTGAAGACAGAAAACATACTGGAGGGCATTAAGGCCAAGCTAAGGAGCTTGAAACATGCCTGGTAGATCAGTGATTCTCAACCTGGTGACACTTTGGAATCACTTGTGGATAAAATATAGCTGTCTAGAGCCAACACTGACCAATTAAATCAAAATATATAATGGTAAGGACCAAGCAGGTAACTGTTTAAATGTTCCTCAGTTCATTCTCAAGCACAGCCCAGCATTCCCAACTAATAAGGGAAACAAATGAAAACTTTTAAACTGGGAAATGATGTGGTCCATCTTGCACTTTTGGTAGATCACTGACATTCGTGTGGAGGATGGATTTGGGATGAGAGACCAGTTAACCACTGTGGTAGTGGTTATAGGATAAAGAGGGGCCAGATACAAAATTTATTTAAGAGGATTAAAACCTTGCAGGATTTTGTGATGGATTAAACTTGGTTAAGTATTGGTTGAGTCGTCGAGGGAACGGCTAGAGAGAAGTAGCCAGAAGAGTGCACACTTCTTTGTGTATTTCCCTTCCATCCCGTCCCTCCCCTGCCAATACATCTCATGCACTTTATTATGGTTTTTGTGTCTCATCTAACAGTTATCATAGTTGCTATACATTACTTTCAGTAGTTGTCTAAAATTCTCATGTCCCAGGCCGGAGGCAAGTGTATTTACTCATCTCAGATCTTGCTTCCTTTCCCTCATCCCAATACTGGGCCTTGAATACAGCCAGGGGGGGCAAATTCAGATGCCCACAGTGACCAGTCAAGTAAAATTCATGATTGCCGCAGGCCAGTTCAACTCTTTGGAAAGTTGGTGCTGGATCTCATGAGGGAAGCAACCACTCAGCCTGTCTTGCCATTTGGAAATGTGTGCCCAGGATCTTCTGATTTTCCTAGAGAAGCTTGAAATCCAGATTTATATCTGAAACATCCTGAATTTTTATGTATTGGTTTGAATTAAAAATCGTTAAAGCAATAATAATACAGAGGCCAAAGGAGAAACATCTTTGAGATGGATGTGGTCTGGGACCACAAGTTTTTGATCTCTGTGTAGGGTCTCAGTAGAAATTTGTGGAACTGAAATGAGTAAAATTTCCCAATCTCAGCAGTTTCCAGCCCTTTCGATGGTTAACAATAGCAAAAAATTTAACAAAGCACCAGCAGCAAACATTTGGCCTGATTCTGTTTATGGAAAGTGAATTAGAGAATGGATTCTATTACCTGCTATCTCAAACTAAAAGATAAAGCAGGAGGACAAATTTAAAGTGTTTTAACTGCAATTATATTGATACTTCCGGTGAATGTGAATTTGGAATGATGAATTAATCATTTAAATCCTTTGGTTCCCAGTTTTGTAGGTTCTAACAATGCCAGGTTTAAGGACCTCCAGTGGCCCCTCAGAGCCTGAGGCTGGAGAGAGAGGCACCCTCTCCTTCCTCCTGGTTTCCTCCATCCCCTGGAGTCAAGTCAGCTTGGTTGCTGGAGCTCAGGTTTTCTCTCTGGGACTGCTTTGGCTACCCAATGTGAAGCCTCAGAATGCTTAAGGCTAAAGAGCAGTTGAACAGTTGTTCAGCCAGTAAATTAGCATTTCAAAGGCCAGTGCTCAGAAGGGCACAGCCCAAGAGAGCAGCTGGGTGAAAACAGAGGACTTGACTCATACAGTCCTGTCTGGGTAATAAGATATTTCTGTGAAAATGACTTTCTAATTGTACCAAGACTAAAGATTTGGTGCGAAAACTTTTTGCTTTATCTATTTTGATGGAATTCTTTCTAGAATGTGCCTTACACTTCTCAATATTCAACATATCAAATGAATCATGATTGTTGCTTGATCATTTGGGTGACACTAATCAGGAATATCAATTTTTATATTTCTCTCTGTTATTTTGAGATGCCCTGAAGAATTACTGTGGTATAGAGGGCCCAGGCTGCTGCATTTTTGTAAGTCTATATATGTTTTATAATTTTATTCATAAGAAATATGGCGTGGTAGAAAGAGCATTGGTTTTGAAATGAAAAGATTTGGGTTCAAATCCTGTCTTTTGCTATTTACTAGATGGATGGTTTGGGCAAGTTTATAACCTCTGAGCATATTTTTTTTTATTCATCTAATATGTATTCTGCACCTACTACCTGCCAGCATTTTGCTGGTTGCTGGGGATATGGTAATGAACAGGAGGGAGACAGGCAGGGCCCTGCTCTGCTGTAGCTTCTAGTCTAATCTTGGATTTCTCATCTGTGAAATGGGGATAAGAACCTCATCCTGCTCTTGTTTCCTGGGGATTAACTGTGAGAATGTGTGTGAGGTACCTGGCAATCATTAGGGGCTCATAATAGTAGATGTAGCTACAGGATTTGCTTCTTCCTCTGTGCTTAGTTGCCAATCCCTTCTAATTCATTACCTTACATTTACACAAAGCTATTTTCTTCTGGAGATCTCTTTTGCTCTCACATTATAATTCACAGATGTTGTTCAGTTCCTGGAAGTCTGAGCTTCCTCTCTCTCTCCTTTCCAAATGTTTTGCATACATGATTCTGAAGCAGTTCATTCATTTCAGAGATATTCTCTCTATTCTAGGCTCTGGGATGCATCAGTGACCAAAACAACAAAAAAATCTTCCACTGTGAAAGTCACATTCTACAGGGCTTGACGTTATGAAATAGGATAATAAATATAATAAACAGTACAAATTATAAATAGTAAAGTATATTATGTGTTCAGAGGTGATAAGTGTTATGGGGAGAAAAGACCAGAGTAGGGGAATCAGGAGCATGTGGGGGTGGGGGGTGGAAGGTGGCAGGGTGTGGGAGGATTAAAATTGGATCAAGGTAGGCTTCCTTGAGAAGATGACATTTGAGCAGATTTGAAAGAGGTGCGGAGAAGAGTATTCCACGCAGGGAGGACAGTCAGTTTAAACAGCTGGCCTGGCATATTTCAAGAATATCAAGCAGAATAAATGCAACAAATGTAAAGGGTTAGAAGGAGACGAACTTGGTACAAAGAACCAATAATGGGGAGAATTGACCTAATTGGGAGGTCAAGGTCCCTGGAAGCAATAGTGAGTTGAGATCCTAAGGAATATTTAGGAGTTTACTGGTGATGTTGGGATGTAAAAGCCTACAAGCAGAAAAAACGGCTTACGTTAAGGCCCTGATGCCAGGGGAGCATGACTAGCATCTGGACATCACAGAATAAAGGGGACTGTAGCAAAGGAAAATGATAAACCGTGAGAGGGAGAAGTAGAGATGATTGTTTTGGGGTTTTGTCAGGATTACTGTGGTTACAGTGTGGAATATCCATCATTGCTCTTTTTTTTTTTTTTTTTTTAATTTTTTGTTTATTGCAGTAACATTGGTTTATAACATTGTAAAAATTTCAGGTGTACATCATTGTACCTCTATTTCTGCATAGATTACATCATGTTCACCACCAAAATACTAATTACAACCCATCACCACACACATGTACCCAATTATCCCTTTCACCCTCCTCCCTCCCCCCTTCCCCTCTGGTAACCACCAATCCAATCTCTGTCCCTATGTGTTTGTTTATTGTTGTTATTATCTACTACTTACTGAAGGAAATCATACGGTATTTGACCTTCTCCCTCTGACTTATTTCACTTTGCATCATGCCCTCAATGTCCATCCATGTTGTCACAAATGGCTGGATTTCATCGTTTCTTATGGCTGAGTAGTATTCCATTGTGTATATATACCACAGCTTTTTTATCCATTCGTCCCTTGATGGGCACTTAGGTTGCTTCCAAGTCTTGGCTATTGTGAATAAGGCTGCAATGAACACAGGGGTGCATGTACCTTTGCAAATTGGTGTTTTCAAGTTCTTTGGATAAATACCCAACAGTGGAATAGCTGGATCATATGGTAGAGATGGCCAACAGACACATGAAAAGATGTTCAAAATCACTAACTATCAGGGAAATGCAAATCAAAACTACAATGAGATATCACCTCACGCCCGTCAGAATGGCTATAATTAACAAGACAGGAAACAACATGTGTTGGAGAGGTTGTGGAGAGAAGGGAACTCTCATACACTGCTGGTGGGAGTGCAAACTGGTGCAGCCACTATGGAAAACAGTATGGAGATTCCTCAAAAAATCAACGATAGAACTACCATATGATCCATCATTGCTCTTGACGGCAATGACAGTTCGGGCACAAAAGTCCTCTCCCAAAGTGATGGATTTCCCTGCATACAAAGCAAGATGAATGAGAAGGAAAAAACAGATTATGTAGACCATCTCTTTAGGTTTGTGGCCCAGCTTTTATCAGATCCATTCATATTTTCTTAGGCTATAGGTGTAGGGCCAAGCATTCATTATTATGGCCAGTAGTAAATTTCCTGACCCGTAGCATTTTGATAGATGTAACTGATGCAAAGTCTGCAACTCAGTCACTGTGGACCTGACAGGCCAGGCCTCAGTAATTGCCACCACAGTCCTCCAAGTCATGTGGTGTTGAATAAAGAGTTTAGGTGGACAAAGTGGGGACTCATTTCAGGAACAAACCAGATCCCAGAGTTCAAATCAAATGTTTGCCTGAGCCTGGAATTGTGGCACTGGGCTATTAGTTATGCAGGAGGAATTTTGAGTTTTTTTTAAGTCTTTAATTTTTAATTCTCTTAAATTCTGTTTTAGAAATAAATCAGCACACATGTGCATAGGCTTCTCAGAATGCATTTATTTATTCTGAGACTTTGGATATACTAAAGAATCAATATTGGTTTTGTATATTCAAATTTTATTAACATGAAAGACCTAATACAGTAGCACAAGGTACATATTAGCTAAAAGATGAGATATTTGATTAAGTAAGTTGATTGTTCCCTGCTGGGGCTACCTGTGACACTGCTGCACTTTCAACTCCTTGTGCCCTTGGCTTCGTCCATTGTTTGGTCCGTTGTTCTGGATCCACGAAGCAGTCTCTGTCCACTTTCACACTCTCAGGAAGCCTTCACATTCCCATACTGTCCAGCCCCCTTCCAAAAAATAAAAAGTAAAAGGAAACAGAAAGACAGACAGTGATTAAAATAACACCAGTGAAAGATTTTTACAAAACCTTGCAGATTTTAAGATTATGTTGTTTATTATTAAATAGTCACACAATTGATAAAGAGCAAATCAAAATATTTGTTGCGAAATGACAAAAATATGAACCTTTTTTTGGTAATGACTTTTTTTTTCATTCAGATCAAGAAAATGCTGTTACTGTAGGCTATGTTTAGCCTTAGAGTATCCGGTCAAATTCCTGTCTTCCAAAATTAATTAGGATATTTCTTTCCCCATCTCCTTCTGTCTAGTTATGTGATATGTTTGTAAGGCAGTTAGATTGATTTGTCACAGTCTGCATTCCATATTCCCCCTTGCTTCCTGGTTGATTTTTAAAAATTTATATACAGTAAAATCCATTCTTCGTGGTGTGCGGTTCTGTGAGTTTTGACAGATGCATAGAGTTACATATCCACCACTATAATTACATAGAAGTTCCTTCACCCTAGAAATCCCCTTGCAGTGGCCCAGTATGTAGCTTTTTGAGTACAGCTCTTTTCATTTAGCAGAATGCATTGAAGATTCATCCATGTTGTTGCATGAATCAATAGATTGTTGCTTGAGTAGTCATTGCATTGTATATATACACAGTTTGTTTATCCATTTACCGGTTGAAGGACGTTTTCAAATATTTAGCAATTATGAATAAAGCTGCTATAAACATTTATGGACTGGGAAAAAATAAATCGTAATCAATCTCTGGTGCAGTGATTCTGGGGACTTTCAAAAACAACAAAAAACATGGGGCGGGCCCGGTGACATAGTGGTTAAGTTCTCACATTCTGCTTCGGCCTGGAGTTGGCTGGTTTGGATCCTGGACACAGACCTACTCACTACTCATCAAGCCATGCTGAGGTGGTGTCTCATATAGAAGAGCTAGTAGGACCTACAACTAGGATATACAACTGTGATTGGGGCTGTGAGGAGAAAAAAGAAAAAAAAAAAAAAAAGAGGAAGATTGGCAATAGATGTTAGCTCAGGGACAATCTTCCTCAAAAACAAAAAAACAAAAAAAACACCAACAAAAAACACAGTTGTCTGGACCCTACTCCTAACCAACTGAATCAGAATCTCTGTGGATGGGGCCCTGGCTATTGGTTTTATAAAAATTCCCCAAGTGATCCGCTTGTGCAATCAGGGTTGAGAATTAATGCTTGGAGACATGTGGTCATTGTATTTTTGGTAAATCAATTCTCTAGGGTTTTCTTATTATTTTTACTTGGCGAGGTTTAGTAATTATATTTAGGTAATATAAGATTATGCTTCAAATTAGTTGTTTCTCTTAAGGATTTAATTTCATTTCAAGGCGAGAGTTTCTGTATGCTAATTAAACCAAGGCCTCTTTAAAGGTGCACTTATTGAGGTTTAAGTAGTCACGATGGAAATATATTTATAATATGCCAATTATATCCCTCAAGAATATTTTAATAATTATATATTTCATTAAAAGGAGTACTTGTTAGTTATACAGTGTAATTATATGTTTGAATAAACTATCACTAGAACTAAATAAGCTTCCTTAATTACCAAGACAATTATTTTATATTGCTGATGTAATATATTATTACATTATATATATTGGTAGTGAGTTCTTACAATGTTTTATAATGATATTTAACAACTATTTAATCAATTATGTTGAGTTAAAGAGTGAAATGACATTAATATCATTATGAATTGGGCAACAGATATTTCACATTAAAATAAGATATGAATTGGGCAACTTAGATATTTTATATTAAAATAAGGTATTTTCATATCAAGCATAAATTACATAAAAACACATGGAATTTTAAAAATTTCTCTGAACCAACTAGAAATATTATTTGAAAGCTATATGCTTTGATGATCAAAATGCTTGCCAAGATGACTTTTTATTTCTGTCTTAACCCTACGCCTAGTTTTATTCAGTTGATGGAGAGCCTGAGAATGATTATGTGATCATCAAGTATTAGAAGGTCCTTCACAACTAAAGTTCCAAGAAATAAAGTCTTTTACTAATAGCTTCTGCATAATATTTAGTAGATTTTATTTATGTGAATAGTTATTAATTCTGATTTAAAAACACACTCATGGTAATAAATGGTTGATATCCATCCATAATGTTGACATCCTCTTGATTTAGCTCTTACATTTTAATTGCTAGTGAACATGAGCTATTTACATATTTGCCCCAGGACATTTGGGAGAGCCAAGACTTTCAAAGATTTGCTTTCCTGCAAAGGGCTGTAAGAAAACTTATTACCAGGGGCACATATTGCCCACTATTGCCAGGAAAAGGCCTTTCTAGTATTAGTAATAGAAAGAGCTAACATGTACTGAGCACTTAGAAAGTGTTTGCACTGTGCTGCATGAAGATTATCTCGTTTAATCATTACAACATTCCTGTGCTTTAGAAACCTTTATTATCTTTGACTGTAAGATAGGGTAAATTGTAGTTTAGAGAGGTTAAGTAACTTATCCTTAGTTAGTTGCTGTTCATAATAAGTGGGGAAGCCATGATTCATACCTAGGGTATACTTAATTCCTGTGTCACGCTCTATTAGCATCATTTGCCCCTGTTGTCATTGAATTTAAAGGAACCCTATCTTGTGTTCCCTTAACAATGTTTTACTTATTTTATAACTCCAGTCACATTTCTTTTTTCTTTTTGATTCCTGTATTTGGTTATATGCAAGTACCCTCCTATCAGGGTCTAGATGCCTTTGTGTTCCAGGTGCATTTTCACATTGCCTGACACTTGGTAGGCTCACAATGATTAATCACAATAGTATGACGTCCTTTCTCTCTGAGGAACACCCAGTATAATTAGGGAATCAGACCATAAAACTTGAAGTTTCAAAGTAGAATTAGACGGTGGAGAGGAAGAACGTCTAGAATTTTGACTACTCTTGTCTTCAGGGCTGTGTGCCTGCCCCCTTACTGCTTGTTTCTTGTCTGTACTTCATTTTTATAAAACCTATGAATTTCTTGGCTATATTAAGTAATTTAAGGAACACCTTACCCCAAGAATGGTGTAATCAAGGAACACTGCTACTTTCTGATAGGTTTTGGAAGGCTTTATATTCTTACATGCTTACCTTGAAGTAACTCAAATCACAGAAGCAGGGTGACCCAAAGGATGCATCCCTGCCTTTGGTCCATCGCTTGCTTTAGATATATAGACATAATTCTCTCTAAATTTAAAATCTGCAATTCTGATGGAATGTTAAATATCCACTGCCTATCCCGGTGACAGCTTTTCAGGTGTCTGAAAAGTATCTGCTGGATTTGCTGACATCAGGGACATTGATGCCATTAGGGAGACTTGGACTAGTAGAGTGACAGAAATGAAGGAGTGGGGTGAATTATTGTTCTGTAATGTATCCACACATTTTCCTTGCTTTTTGCTATCTAATTTGCACTATCTGTATGATAGGCTCCTGGGGTGTTTTATATGTCTTAAACTCCCATATTCTGTTTGTATAGTGCTTTACAGCGTACAGAGGACTTTCACACACATTACCTTACCTCTCTGTCACCAAAGAATCGTTCAAGTGACCTGGTATTTTTGCTTAGAATAGTGTAGGATTATATCCCCTTAATTTGTTCTGTAACATATCCACACATTTTCCTGGAGCACTTAAGAAAAAGAGTGTCGTCCTTAAGGCCCTATTCTCAAAATAGAAAGTTTGGATAAAGCTAATTGATTGTAGGCTTGCTGTTGTTCATTATCTTAATTAGTCTAGGTAATTAAATCATTAATTGATTGACGCTGATCCCTTGCTAACAAACAGTAAAACTCAGTGCTTTTCTGCTTGATCTCATAAGAACTGCCATTTCCGTTCTTTACGCATCTCTTCATTTGTGGCGTTTGGTGCTGTTGAGAGGCGTGGGCTTTACTCTGCTCTTCCAGCAGGGACAGTGGCCCGAGCGGATAACGCTAACCTGTGGACACAGTTGCTGCTTATGAGATGCACCTCAGTGAACTCAGGAAGCAGTCCCAACCTGGCCATGGTTAGTTAACAGTGGACGGTAAACCATGTAGATGCAATCCGTTATGAAGACAATCCTGCCTCTGGCAATTAACTTTCATTGTTTGTTGTGTTTTGCTTGGGTACCTTTCCGAAACCATGGATTTCCATCAAAGGGATCTGACAACCAGTCCTGCCTGGCATATGCCCACACATCTTTAGTTTTGTGCAGTTGTGTTTCTGAGGTGAGCACTTTTTCTTCTTACTCATGCTCAGAGCCTTAGGATAATCACTCTGTTTCCTAAATATATGAAGTTCTTTTAAAACTTCAAAGCCGACTCAAAGTGGAGGGAAGATGTTGACTTAGAGAGCTTCTAGTGAACTGGCAAAATCATGAACACTTGTCTTCAGGTGCTGAAATATGATACGTTTTCAGAAAGCTATTTCAAGTCTGAAAAGTTGGCTTTTAAAATGAATCACTAATCCAGTAATTACAATAACATTAGAATCAGACTAAACAAAGGAAAAAGGAAGGCAGTAAGAAGTTGTTTTACCTTGGAATAAATTTCAAACCTCCCTGTCAATCCTATCCTATCTAATTTCAGAAGAATTTCTATGGTAAGCTTGGTTTTATCAAGATCCCTTGAATATTGTGAAGTTTTCCCTTTTTAATTTGATATTCTTTCTTATTATGTCCCTCTTGAGGAGAATTATTGAAGTAATGAAATTCATAATTGGCTTCTTTTCTCTTTGCTTGGACTAACCAAGTCTGGTAGTTCCTTGGAAGAATTCGAGTTCTGGGCTTTTCTGGTTGATATGATAACAGTGGTAAGGCAGCAAAAGTAGTTGAAATGAATGCCTAGCTTGGAATTTACACATATGGATATAACGCTGGCTGAATGCTCCTAATGTTAGTTAGCCATTTTTATTGTTATTGACATAGCTTTCAGACAACCCTGCTCGTGAAAAAATATAGCCAACAACTATGAATCTTAGGTGCTATTACTGAAAGAATCTTCTAGAGAATTGTGGTTACTATATCATCAGTAGTTTACTATGGCTGCAATTTTATCCAATAAACGATAAACATGGGTATATAATTATAAAGACATGTTCTTTCTAGGCATACATATGCTTCCTTTAAAACTATTTTACGTGAATATAATAAATTATGGTTGTGTATTCTTGGTGTAATGTATTTAATTGCTTTCTAACCTAGGAAGCAGATATATCTTGTATATCCCTCTTTGCTATTGCTTCTTATTTTATATAATAAAGAGACAAGGAAATGTTTGTTCAGAAGTGGAAAATTATGTTCCTTAAGTAATCAGAAATAATTGAAAATTCCAAACTAAGATTAGTTGATATTTTAAACTTTGGGGATTTATTTCTTACAAGTATTCTTATGTTTGTATTTGTTTTAAAATTAAGAAATACTTTTGTTTCAAAATAATTTTTAGGAAATTTATTGTACTTATTAAGAAAATTTATGTATTTTCCTTGCAGAAAGGACACAAATTTTATAATCTTGGGATGGGGGAGAGCACAGAGGCTGAGCCCTTTTTAAACTTATCATTGAAAATTGGAGAGTGTAATGAGAGAGATATTTCAATGGATATGATGAATTTTGTATAGTTATGACTGGTTAACAGTAGAGAGAGAGGGAAGATAAAGATTGAGAGCCACCGAACACACATTGCTTTTTACTAATTTGCACTATCTGTATGATAGGCTCCTGGGGTATTTTATATGTCTTAAACTCCCATATTCTGTTTGTATAATGCTTTACAGTGTACAGAGGACTTTCACACATATTACCTTACTTAACCTTTTTACGTCCCCTGAGATGGAGACATGATGCCCATGTTAGAGTTCATAACAAGCTAGAACTCAAACCCAGCTTTTCTGATTCCAGAGCAGATTTTCTTGTTAATTTACTATAAGCCTACTGCATCCCTTCCTCCCTCCTTTCCACTTGCCTACTTTCCTGTGCTCCTTTCTTGTAATTCCTCCTTCCCTCCCTCCTTACCTCCCTTCCTTTCTTCCATCATTCATTCAGAAATACCTACTGAGACCCTATTACTGAGAGAAGACCGGTGTGGCTGGACACTGGGAGTGTGTAGGGAGAACTGCAGGGGATGGGGCAGGAAGGAGGGGGGCAGCCAACTCTGAAAGAGCCTAGTTGGCCTTGGCATGAAGTATTAACTTTGGCTGCTCCGTGAACTCTTTGCTTATCAAGGGAAGTGCAGTTGATCAAGGTGAGAGAGGGTGATGGCTTCTTCTCTGGTGGTGGCTGTGGAATTGGAGAGAAGTGGATAGATTCCAGAAATACACAGAAAGGTGAAATAAACAAGAGTAAGTAAATTATTTCATCAGATGTAGAGGGTGAGAGAAGGAAATGTCAAGGATGACTCTCACATTTCTGTTATGAGCACCTAGTTGAGCGATGGTAATATTTATTGAGATAGAAAACACTATGGGGAGGGTGGAGTTGTTTGGGTTGAATGGAGAATCATGAGCTCAGTTTGGGATGTATTGGATTTGACCTGCCTCTTACATAATCTACTGGAAATGCTAAATAAGCAACTGGATATGTGGATCCAGATATGAGAAGAGAGCTGTGGGCTGAAGTTAATCTCTTGGGAGTTACAATATATAACTTGTTGCATATAAATGGAAACAGAACCATGGGAAGACACAGTATCACCTAAGGAGAGACTAAAGACTAGGGTTCAGGAACCACCCCTTGGTGACCCCCTACTTATAAGAATGAATATAGGAGGGGACATCAGGAGGAAAAAGAGAAAGAAAAATTATAGAGTAAGAGGAAAATCGGGGACAGTTGTGTTCTAGAGACCAAATGCGTAGATATTTGGAGGAAAGATGCTCTCAGACACTATTGAGGGGTCAGAAAATTGTCTGTTGGATTTGGTGACATCAGAGACATTGATGACATTAGGGAGACTTGGACTAGCAGAGTGACAGAAATGAAGGAGTGGGGTGGATTATTGTTTAAGGGAGAAGTAGAATACAGAGAATTTTGAATCTGGAAGGGTTCATTCTGAAACGTGTCCTCAGCCCCTACAACTCAAAGCAGAATCTTTTTGATGTAGTATCCTAAGTATTCATTTAACAAAAAAGAAACCTTTACGCTTCTAGGCCTCTAGACTTTCTCATTTTCCTTCACTTTTCTGCTGATCTCTTTAAAGAATAGTGTGTATATTACCACTCCGCATATTTGGTCTGGGGAGGAGCCCTAAATAGTTTTTCAGAGTCACCCTTGGTATAAGCCCCACAACATTTCTTCATGGTGTGGTCTCTGACCAGCTATCCTGCGTTTTGTTTGATGAAACCCTCTTGTACTCTCACTCCCATTTTGGTGAATTACTTCAAGTTCTCCAAATAATTGGAGTTTATCTTTATAAATATTAAAAATTTCTCCAATCAATTGAGTTGATTCAGTGCTGCCAAATGTGCCTGAAATGCCCTTCTCCCTCTTGCGTTTAGACTGAACTAGATTGCCCGTCCGTTATTATGTCTTCCCTTAAAGACCCAGGGAGAACCTCTTGTGTGCCTGCACTGTACAGCTGTCCTCATTAGCTTTCATGTGTATCTCTCCCGAGCTGGAAATTCCTGAAGACAAGGGTACTATTTATTTATTCTCATGGCCTAATGTAGTAGGTAATCGATAAAGGTTTGTTGAATGAATTGATGAACCTCAGCTAGGCTGATCCAACAGAGAGACAAGAAGTAGAAAAAAGACCTCTGAAAAGCCGGAGGAGATGGCACGACAACTAAGTACAGTACTTTATTTAGGTAAACGCCCATAAAACTCACTCGGAGCCTATTTTCTTTGACTTTACACGCAATTCTAAAATGCTTATTTGTCGGGCAACCATGCCATCCTGTGTAAACTTAGATAAACCCCTGAGCCACTGACAGGTCCCAGAAAAAAATCAGTGACTGATGGATAGGGAAATGAAAAGCTATACAAAGTAGATAAGAACAAAACTATGAAAAGTGGCAGAATGGTCTAAAACTATGCAAAATAAAGGCGAGAACTCATATTTAAAACAAAAAAAAAGGTGGCCTGCCAGGACCTTCCATCAGATCTAAAGCCGAATGAATAAATGAATTTACTAAAACAGGAAAAGATTTGACCATGTTTTATTCTGTTCAAAAAGGCAGAAAGGCATTTAATACATTAAAAAATCATTAATTAAGCTTAAAGTATGGAAATATGTATAGTTTATTGGAAAAAATTCACTTATATATGGAATATTCTATTTGTAATGATGGCAGTAATTGAGACAGTATTGTGGTAAACACATCAGAGCATTCAGGTAGATTAAAATAATTTGGAGGTGGAGAATGCATACTAAAGAATTGGGCATTCCAGGGTGAGAGAGGAAGAACACTATGTAGCAGACTATAGGACTCTTTGGGAAATCATCATGCATTAACATAGTACATTTATTTTCTTTTTTTCTTTCTTTCTTTCTTTTTTTTTTTTTTGTGAGGAAGATCAGCCCTGAGCTGACATCCATACTAATCCTCCTCTTTTTGCTGAGGAGGACCGGCTCTGAGCTAACATCTATTGCCAATCCTCCTCCTTTTTTTTTTCCCAAAGCCCCAGTAGATAGTTGTATGTCATAGTTGCACATCCTTCTAGTTGCTGTATGTGGGACGCGGCCTCAGCATGGCCAGTCAAGTGGTGCGTCGGTGCACGCCCAGGATCCGAACCCGGGCCGCCAGTAGCCGAGCGAGCGTGCTTAACCACTAAGCCACGGGGCCGGCCCCTATTTTCTATCATTATAATAATTGAGTTAAAATATTAAATCTGTTATCTTATCTTTCCAGAGTTGACTATTTCTCCCCAGTACAACTGAGAGGATTCCTATTCCTTCTTTTTCCTAAATTATGGGCACTAATAAAAATTTAACCCTTGTAAAAATTCCCATCATTTATGTTTCTTTTTTTTTACTTTAAATTGCTGATGGGGCAAAAAGGCAATAGTATTTACAGGATAGAAACACCTCGAATAAACATAATTAGTGTTCTAGCAACTCAAACACGGGCTAAAGGTTATTTGAAAGTAATATGTCAGATTTAATGCAACTTCAGTATTTTGTGTGTGTTTGTTCACTGTTTAGTGATGTTAAAATCAAGGGTTTTCTCTAATTACTCCCCATGAAAAGTTTTCTTTTCTCTTCTGTGGACTTCTAGATTCAATTGCTTATCTGTTTTTACAAATGAATAAAAACATTGGCTGTGACTGAAGCTCTGTAATACAATGTATTATTTTTCTCACTCCTTGGAAATAATAAAAGCACAACATAATACATCTTTGCTATTAACAGCTGACCTCCAGTGTGCTGTGGAACCTTGTAATTGAATAACACTTTTTGTAGAGGGAGATATTCAATAGGAGAAATGAATTCAAGTACGTCATGATGGTAAAGCAGTTGCTTGACAATTGTGAAAGTTCTGAAATGGAAAAGCCTTTGATTCCTCTCGGCTGACTACTTTTCTAAGTGGAATTGGAGAGTTTACTACAATACAGTAAATAATAATTTAGATGCATTTTTACAGATGGTAGCACAGTTTCTTAAATGCAAGTAATATGGTAATATGAAGATAAAATTATAGAGTTTCCATTAAGATATACATCAGCATAATGTCACATACAGTGATAAAAAAAAGTGAGTGAATCTGGAAAACTGTTTGAAATGGCGCATTGGATAATAAGGGATTTAAGAAGCCATTGATTACTGGGAATTTTATTGCTATTCAGAAATTACTGATCTATTATTGCATGCCCCATATTTAAAGAATTCTGCCATTATAAGTTTTGGAATTGGTTCCTAACATCTCTGGCATTTGAAAAAGGTACATTGTCAATAATATGAAGAACAGAAACAACCTCATTGATAGACTCTTTAAATGGTTACATAATTAGGGTATAATAAATGGCCATTTTTAGTTTTTGCTGTCATCACAACAGGTCACTCTTGCTGTGCTTTCTGTAGAGGTTAATGTAAAATGTGCTTCCTAATCATGCAAAATACGCCAGAGTGTGGATGTTGGTTGCCATTGCATGGCCTTCCTTTTCAATAAAGTTTGTACTGAAGTACAACTTCAATGTACAATGTACAATGTAATAGATAACATTTCAGAAAATAATTAATTTCTTACAACTTGGCTATCTAGTACATTAAACATTCATATCAGTATATGGAATTGTGTTTCTGAAACCCCCCAGCTCAACCAAGCAGAATCACAAATTAGAAACACTTGCTTTTAATTTCCATAAGTTTTTATAAGATTATTTTCACACATTGTCCAATGGAATCGGTTTATTTTCCCCTTTCCTTTGTTAAATAATGGTACTAAATGTACTCTAAATGACCCATTTTAATAGTATTTGATGGTTATTAAGGGATATGGGGAAAAAAAAATGTCCTCAAATGCTTATAGTGAAAAATACTGGTTAATTGAGAACACTCACCCTCTATTTAGATTCTTTCAGGAGTTAATCTTTTACTTTTAACTATATGCAATGTGTTGATAGAGTTTCTTTGTCTGCCTCATCTTTCTGTCAGGGATAG